>NC_137093.1:24042636-24642636 GCF_951640355.1 Cnephaeus nilssonii | reverse complement strand
AGACTAGTTGTACCAAGTTATGTCAGCAGCAGCGTAAGGGATTTTTAAGCTTTAATGAAAAATAAAGAGGTATATGGAAACACACATGTCTGAGTTAATAACTATGTGTAGTTAGATGAAGGAAGTGATTCTAATAGTAACTATTTTGATTTTTGTTGTAAAAATTAAATTAGTTCATATAAGGTGCTTGCTTAGCACAGTGTCTGAGATGTAATAAGGATTCAAAAAAGGTGCTACTATTATTATTGGCATTATAATTGTCATCATTTAATGATTCATAAGAAAGTTGCATCTGCCTATGTCATATTAGCTTTTATTTTAGTGTAAAATTGTTTTCGCCAGATATTCAAGTAAACGAGACACCCTTGGGAAAAGTGCTGTTTATTTTGTTAGATACCTTTGCATACCTCTTATCATACTGGAGTATGTAAATATTTTAATTTGTGAAATCTGTTTGAACTCTGCCCTGATTCTAGTTTCTTCTCTATCCAGTCCATTACCTTCTAAAATTTGTTCTGGTCATGTAATTTTCCTGCTTAAAAGCTGTTGACAGCTTTCTGTTGCCTCCAGAATAAAGTCCAAAAAAACCCACACCCCCTTTATAACTTTTATTTCGCATTATGCAGTTGCACTTACTGTTTACCTGTTTGTAATGGTGGTCTCCCCATTGTTTAACTGGCAGCATCTGTAGGGAAAGGAGAATTTTTATATTCTCATTCATTCATTTATCCATTTACTCAACATATGTTTACTGGATGTTTACTGTACTTCAGGTGCTATAATGACTTTGAGTATAAAGATGAATATGCCATGCCCTAGCCAGTTTGGCTCAGTGGATAGAGCGTCGGCCTGCGGACCAAAGAGTCCCGGGTTCGATTCTGGTCAAGAGCGCATACCTTGGTTGCAGGCTCCTTCCCAGCCGGGCCTCTGGTTAGGGCTTTTGCAGGAGGCAACCAATCAATGTGTTTCTCTCACATCGATGTTTCTCTCTGTCTTTTCCTCTCTCCCTAAAAATAAATGGAAAAATGTCCTCAAGTGAGGATTAACAACAACAAAAAAGATGAATATGCCATTGTTCTTGCCCTCAGGGAGCTCAAATCTTCTGGCAAACCTCCTGTAGTGTTCCAGGCCAGTGTTGATAAATGCTTTGGGGCCTGGAGGAAAAACATTGAGGGCTTACTGTGGGTAAAGAGTGCTCGCCCCTCCTTCATTCTTTTGAATGGCGGTCTTTGTTTTACTCAGAGCTGAGGAAGAAGTTTATGAAGCACAGTAGTAAGCGTCAACAAGCTTACTTTTTTTTTTTTGCACTTACTTTGCTGTCAGTAACTAAAATCTAAAATTTACATTTAATATTCTGATAATGCCTCCCACATAAAAGACCTTTAAAAATGAAAATTCATTAGTTGTGATATTGAAGATTAAAGGTAAATCATAATCATTATCAATTTATGATGCCTGTAGGCTTACAGGAACAGTTACTGACACCCCAAAAAAGACTACTTGACTTTGTGAGAAAACTGAGCCTTCTGGATTTTCTTTAGGATGTGGCTACAGGAAATTCATTAGATGGTTTTCGATGACATCATCCTGACCATAGCACTTTCTCCAAAAGCAATGCTATTTTTCTTGGACCTTTTTGCAGACATTTTCTACACCATGTATATTAATATATTAGTAGTGCTAATATGAAATCCACACAAAGGTTTATGGGGTGTGTGTGTGAGAGAAAGACAAGAGAGACAGAAACAGAGAGAAGGAATGTAGTGAGATGATTGTTTTACTTCCAGCAGTACAGGAGAGTGGGTTAAAGGGTAAAAAGCATTCCATTTTATCTGAGAACCATGTCCTCATAGCGAGGATTAAGTTCAGGAAGGGAATGGTTGACAACCTCATCAGTGGTGTGTATCACAGGCTTTTGAGAAGCAAATAAGATTGTTAAACCGTAACTCTTCAAATCACGGAAGACTGTAGGATTTGGAAAGTAGACATTGTGAAGAATGGAGAGATGGGATGTCAGTTATTTTATTTTGCTCTTTGTATTTTGTATTGTAAGTCAGTTGAGGCAGACCTTTTGGGCCTGAAATGGATAATGGAGTGCTCTCTTTCTCCTACTGATAAAATAGTTATTACTTCAAAAGAACTTTCACCCACGGTGAATGTGTGTGTGTGTGCAGTCGTCCCCCTTATCTGTGGTTTTGCTTTCCATGGCTTCTTGAACTGTAGTCAACTGTGGTCCACAAATATTAAATGGAAAATTCCAGAAATAAGCAATTAATAAGTTTTAAATGCATGCCGTTCTGAGTCGTGTGGTGAAATCCAGAGCAAGTATTTGCATTTCAGGAATGGATTTTTAGATAGTTTGATATACTTCAGTAATTTTCCAGAGAAATGGGCTCCCTGGGCTATACCAAAAGCCTTTTGCACAATAATGCATGTGGCATCATTATTAGGGACTGAAGTGAACCAAGAGCTTGCTAAGAGATTTGAGCATAAAGAATCAAAATGAAAGGACTCAGAAACAGATAAATCTGACATATTGGAGATTGCAGCATTATCTAAGGTCTTGAGTGCGATTGTTCCCGAAGGTACTGATGACAATCTATAATGCTAAGATGCTGTCATTACAATGTGATGGCTGGCAGGCTGCTCTGACAGAACAGCTTCTGGATTAACTTACGCTTTCTTGATTTTTAACTTGGGACTTAACTATTCTGGAGACCATGGAAACTTGGAGAAACTGTAGCAAATTGGTGGTATTCCTATTTTATAGATGATAAAATTAAGGCTTAAAGAGGGATGGGCTTTAGGCCACACAGCGTGTAAGTGACAGGATCATGTTTTGGAAAACAAGATGAAATATATTCTACTTGCTACTTGGAATAGAATTTTTGGTACAAATCATTAATCCTTGCTGAAATGAAGCCAATGTGTGTCCAGTTATTAAAAAGATAATTTCCACAACACAAGCAGCAACGAAAAACATACTTTCCTACAGTCCATTTTAATTTTGTAAGGACATCAATGAGGTTTGTTTAATTTTATGTCATTGTGGGTAAGAACAATTAAAATCTGATGAGAATAGATTGTAAGGACAATGCCTTTCCCATCTACTGCTACAGATGATACAAATTAGGAATCCTTTCTTATTTTCAATTTTAGTTCACTATGAAAAAAACAGTCTGTTTTCAAAGTAGTAATCAGAATCTTTTATTCTTCCTGAATAAAAGCACTTTCCTCTAATTACCATAAAACTTATATGGATTTCAAAGTTCTTCTTTTCTCCAGAGAAATTACATCCCAAAGAAATGATCACTGAATTGCTTATTGCTTTCATTCCTTAATCCACGTTCTTCTGCCAACTCACTAGCCAGGTGTCCACTGGTTTCTGGGGGTATGTTAGTGCATATCTTCGGGCCTTTCCTGGAAGAGAGAGGTTGAGAGTGCCATGAGTCTTCTAAATTTTACCTTTTCAATCGCTGATAACTCTTTCCTACTTAATCAGTTGGTTAAATTAACTGATGCTATTTAGAATTTGTAATAATTGACTGAGCCTACATTTTTACCTTTTAACTATCTTTTAGGAGGTTTTACTAGGCATACCAAGAGGCTTACATGATTACCGGATGAGTAAAATCCTTAAGATGATAACATTCCCCAAATCTCCGGAAATATTAGGCATATAAAAAATTAAGTGTGCTGATCTGAATGTATAAGCAGAGCATGGGTTAAGATCCAATAGACTTTGGTTGAGTCCTCACTCACACTTATCTAGTTGTGTGACTTGGAGCAAGTTACTTAAGCTTCTTTACTAAGCCTCACTTTCCTAACCCATAAAACAGTGGTAATATGTAATGAAACATTAAGCACAGTTGGGCATAAAGCATGTGGCTGGTTAGTCGGTAAGTATTAATTTCACAAGAGTCAGTGTCACCATCCTCATCATCTGCATTATCATCCTCTAGCCATGAAAGCTTTTAGAGAAGTTCTAGTGACTATGTATACTTGACAGTATCATAACCACCTATTTACCTATTCAAATCTTATTACTAATTCAGATCCATCTCTTTCCTGGTAAGGGGGAGCGGAGGTTGTGAATCATCCAAATGCTGCTTGTTCTTTTTTAAAAAAATATATACTTATTGCTTTCAGAGAGGAAGGGAGAGGGAGAGACAAACATCAATGATGAGAGAGAATCATTGATCAGCCGCCTCCTGCATACCCTTTACTGGGGATGGAGCCCACAACCTGGTTCATGGGTCGACGCTCAGCCACTGAACCATACTGGCCAGGCTGCTGTTTAGTTTTTATTTGCGAAAAGTGAAACATAGTAATGGAAATAGGTAAATAGGAAAGGAAATTAATGGGGAATAAATATTGCGTGACACTTGACATTTGTACATATAAAAGCTACTTTTACAGTGTGTTTTGCTTTGTTTTTAAATGACAAAATGTAATCTGTACTTGATGACAGTCTGGAAAATAATTCTAGTATTGCTTTGGGTTCTCTGCTTCTCCAGACAAAGTACATTTGTTAGGCAATGTCTGATCCAGGGATTATTGCTACTTAATAGTACTTCCAGAGCCATAATTTTACGTGCTTGTGACTCTTCTCATCCTTCTCTATTTTGTTTTAGAATGAATGTAGCCTCACGGAGTAACATTTCTAATATTTGCTCTTTTTTAAAATGAGTTTTAGGATTCACATGTTTCCCCAATGTGTCTCACTTTGTCTTTTGCCTTTTGCTTTTTTTCACAAGAATTAAGGAATAATAAATGAAGATAGTTAAGGTAAGCAACAGGAAATAAATCAACCATTTCTTTGTATCCAGGCCTGGGGACACATAAGAATTCTAGAAACTGTTCCAGCCAGCATGGCTCAGTGGTTGAACATCAACCTATGAACCAGGAGGTCACGGTTTGATTCCCGGTCAGGGCACATGCCTGGGTTGTGGGCTCAATCCCCAGTGTAGGGAGTGCAGGAGGCAAGCCGATCAATGATTCTCTCTCATCATTGATGATTCTATCTCTCTCTCCCTCTCCCTTCCCCTCTGAAATCAATAAAAAATATATTTAAAAAAAGAATTCTAGAAAGTGAATTTTAGAGATGGAATGGAGTTAGGGCGATCTCATTTTATAGACGAAGAAACCAGGGTACAAGGTTGTCTATGTAGCCGAGTAAGAGTAGATTTGGAACTAGTCTGCAGGCCTTCTGACTCCTAATTCAATGTTCTTATCATTGATCCCTACTCTTCTGCATGTGTTTCCTTCCACCTTAAAGCCAGGATGCTTTGGTATTTCTCATTGTGCATCTTGGGCTGTATCTTGGGCTATTTCCCCTTTTCTAATTATAGAGATTGTTGTCATTTTCCTATTTGAGATCTCTGTTTATCTCGGTTATTAAAAGTGAGCTTATAAGAAAAACACATGGTTCCCACCCCCACCCCCACCCCCAAACATACCATTTTATAAATATCTTTTTTTATCCCAGTAATACCATACTTGAACACCACTCTACTTTTCCAAACATTTTTTCTGACTAGCATAAATTCAGAGTCAGTTTTTCTGAAAGCTTCACCCCACAGTAATATGTAGAATGACATCGAATAAATTTGGCATTTCTTCATGCAATGTCTTGTTCACATCATAAGCTGTTTTATTGTGTTACAGAAATTAGTATTGGTACATTATGCAAGAAGTCAAAAACTCACGACCCCCCCTCCCCCAAGATAGTGTTGTTAAATGTAGCTAAATAAGTCTGGCAAGAATGGGCAATGTACAAAAATAACTTTAAAGAACAAAACTGGGAAGACTGTTGAGAGACCACAAGGACTTAAAAGCAGAAATTAAAAGGAAAATGAAGACAGCAAAGCAATATGTTTCTTGTTGGGCAAAGCTCCCCTAAGGGACCCTGTATTCAAATACTCTTTCACATTGCATTTGAATCCTGAGCTTCCAACGGCCACTGATACCACAGAGACCCAACAGTGTGCAGTGGTTCCTTCATCTCCCGGGCCTCTAGCTGCCTCCTATTACAGCCCCACATTTAAAAATAGCAGGGAAATGAGGGAAAATCATAAACCAGCTATAATAAAATTAGTGCTTGCGTGAAAGACTATTGCCAGAGAACAGCTTTTAGAAGGCCCTGTGCTGCCAGAAGGCCGCTGGGTGTTGGCAGTATTCAAGCATTCACTGGCCAGCACATTGAGACACAAATTGGGCGCTTTATTAAAGATAGAGTGTCTTTTCTTCATGATCATGAGTGTAAAGAGGTGTTTTTTTTAAGTAATAGGAAGTAGATCAGAAAAATATATGATCATAATAAATATTACTCTTTCTTGCCAACATAGAAAAATAGAAATTAAGTAACTTTGAAGAAGAAATATTACTATTTTTCTCAAAAAGACTGATTAAGTGAAGGATGTCCAAGAGCTAACATCTAAGAAACTAGATGCATTGATAAAGAATGCCACCATAACAAAAAACCCAACTCTTCATTAATCTGTAAGTGGGAAAATAGCAGGAATTGGGCATGAAGGTATGGTGAGGATCATTGCATTTCCCATTAACTGCATACTTGTAGAAGATCTGGAATTCTCATTACAACTTGAAAGGAAAACTGATTCTTTTAGAATCAGATATTTTCAAACTAGTATGTCACAGAGCCTGCTCTGGTTCAATGGTTTTTGCTACTAAGTATGCATTACCTTGGCTATTGGCTTTCATTCCCATATATATCATTAACATAGATGAGTCTTGAAGTCAGTCTGCCTTTCAAGGATGTGTTTCAGAAACTGGATGGAAAGATTTTTTACCTAACCTCATGAATAGATCTTTTAAAAGGACTTTTGTTGGTATTCACCCCACCCTGTCTCTGCTGTTGAACTTGTAGACTCCATTCATGCACCTAATGCAGGCAGTAGTCTGGATTGCATTTCTTTGTAATAACCTTGTTTCTAGCAGTCTTCGAAAGAATGAGCTGGTGGATTTCAGTACTAATACTGTCATGTGGGCTATTCTAGTGAGAAGCTTGGTTAAATCTAAAAAGTTGGGTCGGCATTCAGAGCATTCATTTTAAGTAAACTCTTCACTAGGGCTGTTCATATACTCCATTTGCTTTTTAATCTCTTGATTGTACAGAGTTCATATACTCCATTTGCTTTTTAATCTCTTGATTGTGCATCTCCATTCTAAATGGGGGGGGGGGGGCGGGAAAGGAGTCTGTTCTTGATGGTACACTGGCTTCAGCATGCCCCTTAGGTTTATATAAGGTAAAATACCTGATATTAAACTTTGAAAATGTCCTTAAAGGATTTCACTACAGCTGAGCAGCTCTAGTCCCAAAGGACTAGATCTCTGTCCTGTATCTTATATAGGAATGTGGGATATAAATCATTTTAGAGAGATTGCAAAAAACAATTACTGAAATCTTGAGCGAAGACATTTGAATTTAGAAACTATAATGATGTTATTGGCTTTACTCTAGCTAGAGAATGCCTATTTCTGATTAGGTACTACAGGTTTAACTCATGTGTGCTGATTGGACAGCAGGATTAATAGTACTAGGTTAATATACATGATGATCTCCCTCTGAAGAACTCAACATATTTTATATGTTTCAGCACATTCACTGTTTTGACTCTCAGACATCCATGTTTTCTTCTTGATATACTTTATTTCTCTTGGTTACAGAAAGAAGTGGACATAGGTAAAGGATCACAAGAAAGCAATGATTGGGTCTCCCTCCCACCAAATTTCAGATATTTTCCCTTGCCTTGTTCCCATTTGCTAAGTGTAATTTGTCCTGGCACCTAGCTGTTTCAGTGTCCTGAATAGCTATCAAAAGGAATGGATTTCCCAGCTTATAAAGTTTTTTTCTAGATTGATATGCCAAGATTAGACTTTGGAATGCTGGAGAAGCCTTTCCAGGAAATAGAAATAGAAATCCAGCTGCTTTTTCTTCTCTCTAGAAACCAGTGTTTTTGTGTAGTTTGCCAACAGCTTCTTTCAAGATACAGAATTAAAAATCATAGAAATTGGAAATAGGAAAGATACCGTAGGTCATTTAGCCTAGCATTTAGTACAGTACTCTGCTAATCCCTCAGATGCACATACAAAGTCAACTATTATACAAGATAATTCTCCAATGAATATAACTTGGCAACTCAATATCCTTGCCTTCTGATTTTGAGTTTAGAAGTAGTAAAATAGGAAAAGCCCCGTATTTGATGCAACTCTATTAAAATCTAAATGCTTCAAAACCTTCATTCAAATACACACAACTCATGTCATCATTGAGGTGTTGTCATGTAGTCAGTCATTCTGGTGGGATTTGGCTTTTATAGGGTTAATGAGTACACAAGTGTCACATGCTTAATAATTGTGTATATCAGTTTTCTGTTGCTATAGTAATGCTGCATGAAAAAACAACCACAAAACCGCAGGGGTTTACAACAATACACATTTATTTTTGCTTACATATCTCTGGTCAAAGCTAGGCTCAGTGGGACTTACATATTTGCAATTAGCTGAGGTTATCTGGGTGGTGGCTGGGTAGCTTCCCTGATCTTCTCCAGCCTTTCTCATGTATGTGAGACTTCCTCTAGGACAGCTGTGGGTCACCCTGGGCATTCTCTAATTATG
Organism: Cnephaeus nilssonii; assembly: GCF_951640355.1. Classification (NCBI taxonomy): domain Eukaryota; kingdom Metazoa; phylum Chordata; class Mammalia; order Chiroptera; family Vespertilionidae; genus Cnephaeus; species Cnephaeus nilssonii. The sequence goes on along the minus strand of NC_137093.1, from coordinate 24,633,996 downwards.
AAGACAGAGGGGCAAGTGCTTGGCAAGCTTCTGCTTGTATCACATTTGTTAACATCTTATTGGACTAAGCAATTGAACTTGACTTAGCCAGAGTCAGCACCACATCCTCAATAGGGAACATGAAGAATTATAGCTGTCAATGCAATCACTCTACCACAGTGTGATGGCTTAATTATCTCATAAATGAGCATGACTGAAAATGATACACCCAGGTTATAAATACCTTAATATGTATTGTTTTCTATTTAATTCCTTTTGAGGAAGCAATGAACTTATCCTCCAAAAGAAAAAAAAGAAGGGACAAAAGATGACTAGAATCAGTTTACCTGGTACTTTCACATTTTTGTTTCCATTTAATTCCCACAAAAACCTACAAGAAGAATTATTTTAATAACTAATAATTATTGTTATCTCTGAAATATTTGGACTGCCTCACCTCTATCTATTGAAGAAATGTTGATGAGAACGTTTAAAGGCCATTTCTACCCTAAGATTTGTATGATTCAGTGGTTACTACATAGATTTTCTGAGTATATGTCTCATTTACTATGTTATCTTGGCCAAAATGACTTTGACTTTTTGTTTCAACATTACTCTCTCTGCTATTTGTCTTGTTCCAAGAATTTTAAGGAATTTTTTTAATTTAAAATTTTATTTTTCAATTACAGCTTATAATCAATTTTATATTTTATTAGTTTCAGGTGTACAACATAGTGGTTAGACAGTTACATACTTTACAAAGTGGTCCCCTGATATTTCAGGTACCCACCTGACTCCATACATAGTTATTGCGGCATTATTGACTTTGTTTCCTATGCTTTATTTTATATCCCTGTTACTATTTTATGACTGCCAATTTGTACTTCTTAATCCCTTCACCTTTTTCACCCAGTCCTCCAACCCCTCTTCTCTCTGGCAATCTATTAGTCTGTTTCTCTGTATCTGTGAGTCTGTTTTTGTTCATTTGTTTATTTTGATCTTTAGATTCCACATATATGTGAAACCAAGAATTTTAAGTTGATAAATAAGTTGATGTAGGTCAGTTATCAACAACCTGGCATAGGAGATGATTTTTGAGAAGCGCTACTGGTCATTTAGCAAAACTATAATATCATAACAATAGCTACTATTTACTAAGCCTTTTACTAAGCCTCTCTTGCATCCCATGGGATACATGCAGTGTCTCCTCTCATCCGTACAGTAAGCCCCGGAAGTAGGGAATATCCAGAAATTCAGTTCCTTCCCTGAGGAAACATTTCAGTAGGTGATCGGGTACCCACCTCTTCTCATTTCTTTCTTCCACAAAGACTGATTGGGAGGGAGTGAATTAATGAGCAATAAGCCATTTGAAAAGTTATAGTTACTAGTTCCTAATGTATGCCAAAAAATATCAAAGGATGGACACGTGGTATGCATGAACTCACAAAAGACATTTGCTTGAAATTACAATTGAGCAATACATCAGTCTTTCAGTTCCATTAATTGTGTAATTTGTGCAAGTTGCTAATAATGATTTCTCAAAGTCACATTTTAAATATGGGCACAGGATATATAGATGTATGTTGAACCATTTCTTTTAAGCTATTTGTGAAATACCTGTTGCAGATTCTCTTTTACAAATACTGTGTATTTACATATTGTCTTATTTTTAAGAGGCTCACGGATAAAGTAGATTATCTTGTTGAAATCACCATTTTGTAGATAAAAAAAGAATATTGGTAGTTTCATATGTTTTGACTTAATATTCAGTACTGTTCTCTGTGAGAGAAAATGAGGAATCACTCAGAAGTCACTAGAGATATTTTCATCCTAGACCTTTCTCTTAAACTTCAAACCCATATTTCTGACTTCCTTCCCTTCAACTCTACCAGCATGTGTCATAGTCACTTTCAGTTCATCAGGTCCAAACCCAAGCTCTTCATCTCTTCTCCCTCCTGTGTGATCTCTCTGATTCTCCTGGCTTCCTTGATGCCCGTTGCAGGCACCTGGCAGTCATGCTAGCCTCTCACATCCTCCACAATGCAGGCAGTCTTCAGGCCCTATCCAAGCTCACACACACAAGCACACACAGGTTGATATATATCATACATATGCAATATATGTGTATCTGTTCATAGCTTTTAAATATCTTTTGTTCTCCTTTCCAAGAGATCCTCATCATCTTCCCCTGAACACATTTAAATTTTTTTTGCTTATTTCTAGTAAGTTGTTCCACAAATGATGGAAGGCACAACAATCTCTGAGTTGGTCCTTTTGCCTACCCACTGTCTCCTTTTGACCCATTTCCCCTAAGACTTCAGAGCAGAATTTCAAAGTGCAAATCTACCAGTGACTCACCACAAATCAAAGTCTAATCTCATTAGCCCTGGCCCTTCCTGATTCAGCTCCTAATTGCCTTTCCAGGATCATTTCCGACTATTCTGTTTGTGGGTCCTCTCTTCTAGCCGGAACTAACCTCCTACTCTTTTTGTCCTGAGATCAAGCCTTAGATTAAGCTTCATCCTCTCTGCTCAGCGTTCCCTAAATGCTGCGTCAACATGATCTCTTGCCAGATAGACTCCGAGGAGGGTTTAATGAAAAACATTATGTACCCCAGGTTCATTGATCTATCAACATCACTCCATTAAGTATACAAAGTACTACATTCTTTTATCTGTTTTGTTCCACATGTATATAAAAATTGATACAGGAACTTACTGAGTAGTGTAGATATAGGAAAGTAGGATGATTATATGAAATAAAAGGCAGACTGCATCTGTATGTGGTAAAATTGTACCAGTTTAGAATTGAATGTTCTTTTAAAAGAAAAAGTAATGTACATATTTCTGATTTTTTTTTGGCTTACTATTCATTTTGTGTCACTAGCCATGAGATATTTATTTCAGACTATTTTATATATAATGTATTGTCATATGTGAAGCCCAAATGTAATAGATTTATTATTTAAACAAATTTAAATTTAGGTATAATTGACATATAAATGATATTAAGTTCAGGTATACAACATAATGATTTAATATTTGTATACAGGTGGGGCAAAAGTAGGTTTACAGTTGTTCGTATGTAAAAAATACAATCCTATCTAATAAAAGAGTAATATGCAAATTGACCATCACTCCAACACACAAGATGGCTGCCCCCATTTGGTCAAAGATGGCTGCCCCCATGTGGACACAAGATGGCTGCCACAAGATGGCCAGCAGGGGAGGGCAGTTGGGTGGGACCAGGCCTGCAAGGGAGGGCAGTTGGGGGTGATCAAGCCTGCAGGGAAGGGCAGTTAGGGGTGACCAGGCTGGCAGAGGAGGGAAGTTGGGGGCGACCAGGCCTGCAGGGAAGGGCAGTTGGAGGGGACCCAGGCCTGCAGGGGAGAGCAGTTGTGGGGGACCAGGCCTGCAGGGGAGGGCAGTTAGGGGTGACCAGGCCTGCAGGGGAGGGCAGTTAGGGGAAAACAGGCTGGCAGGGGAGCAGTTAGGCATTGATCAGGCTGGCAGGGGAGTGGTTAGGTGGTGATCAGGCTGGCAGGCAGAAGCGGTTAGGGGCAATCAGGAAGGCAGGCAGGCGAGCAGTTGGGAGCCAGCAGTCCTGGATTGTGAGAGGGATGTCCGACTACCCATTTAGGCCCGATCCTACCGGGATCGGGCCTAAACAGGCAGTTGGACATCCCTCGAGGGGTCCCAGATTGGAGAGGGTGCAGGCTGGGCTGAGGGGCACACGCACACACACACACACACACACCGCCCCCGTGCACGAATTTCGTGCACTGGGCTTCTAGTAATTAATAAACAATACAAGAATAAACTCTGTTTTGCAAGCTCACAACTATAAATCTAATTTGCCCTACCCTGTATATTTTGAAATGATCACCATAATCAGTCTATTAACATCCATCACCATACATACTTATAAATTTTTTTGAATGATGAGAACTTGTAAGATTTGCTCACTTAGCAACTTTCAAATATGCAATACAGTATTATTAACTATTGTCACCATGTGGTACATTACATCCCCATGACTTATTTATTTTGTAATTGCAAATTTGCATTATTTTGTCCATTCCCCCACCTCCCACCTCTGGCAACCAGTCTGTTCTTCTGTATCTATAAGCTTGCTTTTGTTGTTTTTAGAGTCCACATATAAATGGAATCATACAGTATTTGTCTTCTCTATCTGACTTGTTTTACTTAGCATAACACCCTCAAAGTCCATCTATGTTGTCAGAAATGGCAAGATTTCATTCTTTTTTATACGACATATATTCCATTGTACATTCCATGTCTTTCTCCGGAGACTCATCTACCAATGGGCATTAGGTTGTTTCCATATTATAGCTATTGTAAATAATCCTGCAGTGAATATGGGAGGTGCATATATCTTTTCAAATTAATGTTTTTGTGTTATTTGGATAAATAGCCAGAGGTGAGATTGCTGAATAACAAGGTAGTTATGTTTTTAAGTTTTTGAAGCCCTTCCATACTGTTTTCCATAGTGGCTGTACCAATTTACATTTCCACCAACAGTGCACAAGGATTCTCTTTCTCCACATTCTTGCCAACACTTGTTGTTTCTTGTCTTTTTGATAATATGTTACCAGATGTGAGATGATCTCTCATTGTAAATTTGACTTGCATTTCCTTAATTTACTGATTAGGGATGTTGAACATCTTTTCATGTACCTGTTGGAGATCTGTATGCCTTTGGAAAAATATCTGTTTGGATCTTTCGTCCGTTTTTAAAGTAGAATTGTTTAATTTTTCGCTATTGAGATTTATGAGTAGAGGTTTGCTATTTTTCAAAAAACCGCAGTTAGCTGCTCAAGCTCTCTAAACCTTTGTTTATTCATCTGTAAAATGGAGATAAAAACAGAAAATACTTCATAGGGCTACTAAAGAGATTAAATGCATGTGACATACTAACATCATGCATAATACACAGTAAGGATTTAATAGATGTTAGCCATTATTATTGTTTATTTCTTGATGCCAGAAACTATCATTTACTTCTTATTCATCTCATTCAACATCTAACATAAAACTTCACCATGAAAGCTTATCCCATGGCTTCCTTAAAAACAAGTTTGTAGCCCTGGCTGGTGTGGCTCAGTTGGTTGGAGCATTGTCTGGTACATCAAAAGGTTGTAGGTTTGATTCCCAGTCAGGGTGCATACCTAGGTTGCAGGTTTTATCCCTGGTCCAGGTGCATATGGAAGGCAGCCAATCAATGTTTCTCTCTCTCTCTCTCTCTCTCTCTCTCTCTCTCTCTCTCTCTCTCTCCCTCCTTCCCTCCCTTCCTTCCTTCCTCCCTCCCTCCACCCTTCCCTCCACCTCACTCTATAAATCAACACTTTGCACATCTTAACCCTTATTCTGGAATTCTTCCAGACCACCTTCTTTGCTTACCTGCCTTCCTCTCCTGTTCTTGCCAGTTCTAATTCCTGACCTACCCCTGCCCCCCATCTCTTATTTAGGCTCTATAACTTGCACCCCACCCTGCACCTAGTGTGTTCTGTTGTCAACTACATTGGATCCTCTGGTGGTCTCATGAGGGACTGATTTCTGTTAGTCATTCTCAGGTCTCGTGAGCCACCCTTCCCCATGAGGAAAGCCTGTGTGAGAGAGAATCATTGATTGGCTGCCTCCTGCACACCTCAACCCATGACCTTCTGGTTCATGGGTCCATGTTCAACCACTGAGCCACACTGGCTGGGCAAAGCCCTGGTTCTTTATTGCTAGTTGGGGCTTGTGGGATCACAGATTTGTCCTACCCCTTAGGCTAATGTTTGGTCAGTCCCTGCCTTAGGACTTAACAGTGATTTGTATAAAACATATGACTCCTTGGAATCCTTAAGAAATGGCAGTCTTATGCCTACACCTGTTAGTCTAGGTCTCTTCATTAAGACTGATTTTATTCTATACATATTTTTAACTTTAAGAAGGAAAATCTCATAGTCATGTGTATCAGAAATGAAGCTATAGGAATAGGCTATTAGTTTATATTAAGTTTCAGTGACTAAGAGATATTGTGGACATATGAGACTTACTTGAGATATTTTGATATGGATAAGAGAAGATCAAAGAAAAAATTGGATAATGAATATATCACTTTGAAAAATGTAACTTTAATTTAGCCTTGCTGCAGTGTGGAAAACTCTATTTTTCTAGTTTAGTGGCTCAGAACTATTGTTTGTCTAGAATCTAATTTACAAAGTCAGTAGCTGAGATAAACATTTGTGTCAGATACAAATGGCTGCAGGGTTGTATTAGTTGTAATAGTTCAAGCTGTAGAACTACCCTGATGTGACAAATAAGAGCCACTGAGGGCTCTCTGCTTGAACCATGATGTGAGTGTTGATTTTGCCTACTCTCACAGTATGCTGAGGGAGATTTTAGCCCTGATTTTGCTTCCAAGTACTGATTTCCTTCTCTTTGTTATTATTTCACTGTAGTAAGAGAGAGAAAGAAGAAATATCTAAAGCCTGAAGCTGTTTCATCTGTTTTTCACATTAAAATTTGTTGATCCCATGTAATATAAGTTTAGTTAGGAATCTTCTGTTAAAATGTTCCTGATACAGAATCTTAGAATATTAGATCTCAAAGGACCTTAAAGATCATCTAGCCCAGTGTTTTCTGGACTGAGTTCTAAGTGTATTTTGTAAGATGTTAGAAGGTGTTCCAATAATAAAAAGGTTTTATGGGCATAGTAAGTGTCTGATATCCAGGGCTAAAAGGAAGCTTAGTAGGCTTCTTCCTGTAGGAGTTCTCAGAGTTTTAAATGTGCTAAGGTACTTTGTTAATCATAAAGGGATTAAATAGGGGGGTTATGTAAGTAGGGAGAGTGACTCAAATTCATTGGGATTCTTATGTGGAAAACCTATTAACATCTATCAGAAGGATCCAGTTAAAATAGTAACACCGAGTATTGCTGCTCAGAACCATGAAAACAGGTTCCCAGCTCACAGAGAATAAAAGCCAGGGTTCTTTTTTAAATATATATATATATGTGTATATATATATATATATATATATATATATATATATATATATATATATTTATTTATTTATTGAATTTATTGGGATGGCATTGGTTAATAAAATTATACTGGTTTCAGGTATGCAATTCTGCAATACATCATCTGTATATTGTATATATTTACCACCCTAAGTCAAGACTCCTTCCATCACCATTTATTCCCCCTTTACCTTCTTTTACTTCCCCCGCCCTCTTCCCTCTGGCAATCACCATAGTATAGACTAATGGATACAGACAACAGACTGACAGTTGTCAGAGGGGAAGAGGTAGGGGGCTGGGTGAGAAGAGTGAAAGAATTAACCAAAGAAAAAAAGAAAGACTCATGGACACAGACAAAGCCAGGATGCTTACCGAGGCCTCCAAGACCCTTCAAGGTTTGAGCTCCGGACTCCCTCTAACCTTTCTTGCGACTCCCTTCCCTGCTGCAGGCTCACTGGACCTTCTCAGTGAGGCCTTCTCGGATTACCCCATTGCCAGTATTCTCTATCCCGCTCACTGCTCTTTCTCCATAGCGCACAATGTCTTCCATTATACTAATTTTTATTTAATTTTTTATTGTCTGTTTCCTCCTACTGGAGTGTTGTTCAATGACAACAGAATTTTTTGTGTATTTTGTTCTCTGCTGTACCCCTAGCATTTAGAATACTGCTTCACACATAGTAGAAACTCAACAACTGTTTGTTAAATGAGCCAATTGTCCTGAGAGAAATCAAGAGTCTCTATTAGGGTAATATTCCTGAGACTTGGAAGAAGGTACAGATTTTTATCACCTCCATCCCGAGTGGAGGAGAAGAGGCCCAGCAGAGCTGGAGGATCCTCTCTAGGAAGTGCCTGTATGAGGAAACAGTCATGCTATGATCTTGTACAGTGAATGTGGTGACATTTTCCTTTCTAGGACCAAGGGTGAGAAGGGGAAGTAGCAGGAAATTAGGTCTGATGATTATGAAATAAGAGTAGGTGATATTGCTCATCTTACTGTGCTACACTCTCCTGTAATTACAACTAGTGTCACAGGAAAGGACAAGGGCAGCCCTCTGGTGTGGTCTGACAGTGAACCCTTAGTCTAGAGCTGATTTGGTCCTGAGTCCAGGAAACACTGGCCTGTCATTCTTTTAGCATGTATTTACAGTACACCAAGTCATGCCAAACAAGATGTACAAGGAACAGTTTTATTTGAGGGATGTTATTTCTCTGGTGACAGATTTTATTCTGGTTTGAGAGAGAGAGAGAGAGAGAGAGAGAGAGAGTGTGTGTGTGTGTGTGTGTGTTTAAAAAAACAGGCTTAATTCACTTGCTTTTTCTTTTTAATATATTTTATTGATTTTTTACAGAGAGGAAGAGAGAGGGATAGAGAGTTAAAAACATCGATGAGAGAGAAACATCGATCAGCTGCCTCTTGCACACCCCCTACTGGGGATGTGCCCGCAACCAAGGTACATGCCCTTGACCGGTATCGAACCTGGGACCCTTGAGTCCGCAGGCCGACACTCTATCCGCTGAGCTAAACCGGTTTCGGCCACTTTATTTTTCTTGTATAAAGTTATGTGGTGGCCACAGCTGAAGCCCAGGTCCTCTGCACAGAAACTCTGGTGTGGGTCTTTGCACAAGATGGTCAATGAATTCCTCATAGGGACACTTGGTGAACATGGTCTCTTTCCAGAGTTTGGGAGTGAGATAGGTATAGGTTTTGGATATAACGTCGAAGTTGGCCTTGGCGAAGTTACCTAAGGTGGCAATGCAGCCCCTGGTCGAGGTGTAGCAGTTGTTGATTCTGGCCATTATCAGCAACTTCATGGGCACAGAGGCTGACACGATGCAGTGCCTGTGGGGGCAGGGATGAGGTGCACAGCACAATGCCACAGTGGCCAGTCACCTTGCAAGGGACAGTCTGGGGCTTGCTGTCTTTTTCCCCCAGTAGCCTCACCCCACAGGGACAATAGAGAGCTTGGCCAGGATGATGGCCCCACAGAGGCAATGGCACTTCCTTGGAGCACTTAACACCCAGACCAACATGTCCTTTGTAGTGCCACTGGCGACAGATGCCTTGGACTGGGTCTCTAGCCAATGTGGGTCTGCATTTGCACAGGGATAATCTTCAAAATCTTGTCCTTAAGGGATGCCCCCAGGAAAAAGTCAGTGATCTCAGATTCCTTGATGAGCAGGGAGAAGAGATAGATCTCCTCCAGGGACTTGATCTTCATGTCCTTGACCAGGTGGCCCAGTTTGGTGACGGGGATCCACGCCTTGTCCTGGACCTTGCCTCGCAAGCTCTGCAGCCTCAGCCTGGGCCACAACCTGGCCACAACCTGGCCTCCATTGCAGAATCTTCCACGGAAGCCCCTGTGGTCTCTCATTCCAGGGCCCCGGGGCCTCCAGGCCCTCCCACAGCACCTGCGTCATCTGCCATTTGGTGCTTCCTCGGAGAGGAAGTGTGCTGTTTTGTTTTTGAAAAGCTCGTTCACTTGGTTTCAGGATTTTGCTATAATTTCACTTTTTATTTTCCAAATCCATCATATTAAAAATGAATTCCTTTTTTGTTTTTCAAAAAACAATACAAGGCAATGTTGGAGACTCAGTGCTATAATAATAATTCTAGTTGTGGCCCCAAAGAAATAAACTTTTATCTTTTAGCTGTCTGCCTTGTTGGGATTCCTATTACATATTTATAAAGAAGAAATAAGAGGAAACTTTTAATCCTATTCTTTTCCAGATGGGTAAAACACACTACTTTTGTTTCCTTAGCTAACGAGAATGGATAGTGTCCTGGAGAATTACTCCATAATTTGTCCCCTTTAATGCAAAATGTTATAATACAATATCACAACTACTAATTTTCCACTTCTACTCCTGCTTCATAAAAAGAGAATTGTTTAGAGGTATGTTTATGTCCCGTGAGATTATGCTTTAGGGCATGATGCCCTAAACAAAGCACAGGCTCTACTATTCCTAATAAATGATTACATCTTCCACATCTGTTCTTGTCTTTTCTCTGAAGCATTCATCCAAGAGAACACAGCATTGACGGAAAGTACCAGAATTGTGGGAAGACATTTTGCTGATAAATGCATTGACAGTTGATTTGTTGGAAAACCTCAGCGGTAGAGGGTTTGGGGCTAAAAACTGACTTTCCTTTTCTTCTGCCAGACGGCGTCTCCTTCTGCCCATTTCCCTTTCCTTGCGATTTCCTCTTGAGAGAAATCATGTGACCCTGTCACTACAGTTTTTAATGCCAAATATCTAAGTGTCTTTAAAATGCAGCACAACACTTTTAAAGGCAAATAGTGAAGTAGTTTCATCTGACATTTCCATTATAACTGCTCTTAGTGGATTCTAGACATCATACATAAAGGTGGCTAGCTGATTCTTTTTTTAAAAAAAAAATCATGATGCAAACCCATTGAGCTGTCTTTTCATATTTGGTGCTCCATCCATTGAACATGCAACACATTTTTTTTCTTAGAAATGTGATTTGATCAGAGAATATCTATAATAGTCTGGACTAGATTTTTCTAGCATTTGTCTTATATTTTAGAGACACAGCCATTTCTCATAGTTTTGTGACATACCTAGTATTTCTGAACTAACATCAATTGCTTTGTTATCTCTAGGACTGTGAATCCAAACTGGGAAAAAAACAAACCCACACAAATGTTAAGTTGCCATCATTACTGTCAAATTGTTCTTCATATAGAAGTTAATATTGTATTCTCAGGCTTTGTATACACTATTTGTTTTTAAATCTGAGAAGTTTTTTGTTGTTAATCCTCACCCCAGGATATTTTTCCATTGATTTTTAGAGAGAGAGGAAGGGAGGGGGAGAGACAGAGACAGAGAAACATCGATGTGAGAAAGACACATCGATTGGCCATCCAGCCTGCAACTGAGGTATGTGCCCTTGACCGAAATTGAACCCGTGACCCTTCAGTCCGAGGGCCAACACTCTGTCCACTGAGCTAAACCGGCTAGGACTAAATCTTTAAAGTTTTATTAAATTTATTTTTACTCATGCATTAAATATTTAATGAATATCTATTATGGGCTATAGAATAGTGTATAATGATTTCAGTGCAGTTGGTGTTCAATCAGCCAATGTGTTTCTAAAACCAATAGCTGAACCATGTAACTAATAACTTCTGTTGGGGGAGGAGCAGAGGGCAGAACATGGATCTGGCCTTGTTGGATGAGTTAGCTACCATCACATCTGTCCCTCTAGTCAGGTCCTCTCTAGCAGCTAGAGGATAGTGCCAGGTCTTTTGTGGTCTTTGAACACAAACCTGCGTTTCCCCTAGTGTCCACATCTTTCAAAGACGCCAGCAGTGCTCATGGAGATGAAACTGGCAATATGAAATGAGGGGAAAATAGACCCCAGCATTAAACTTACTGAAAATGAAAATTTTTTTCTGGTTTCAGCTGTTTTCATTTAGATAAATGCTTCTAGGAAGATGAGACAACACCATCTGCATTTATGGGTTTAATCATGGCAGTTACAGCTTAACTACCTGGCTTCAGTATTGTGGAGATGTGCATACCATCATCCGCTTCTTCCCTCCTTTCTTGATTTTGCAGCCATTCTCAACTCAGTACATTTTAATAGTTGGGATACAAAATCGCAGGTGTGGCATGTTAAAATAAGTAAAGACTTCATCATCTTCTTTTTCAAGTGATATACTGAAACTCTGTTTTTGTGAGGGAGTTGTAGCTGATCGTAACCAATGTCTCTAGCTACTCTGGGTAATGGGACAGGAGTTGTTGAAAATCTGTTGGAATTGCTCTATCAAATGATTTGGAGCAAAAGATAGAAATGAAAGTACTCCAATGTTGGCCTAGGGCTGTTCTGGAAAGAGAGTTGTAGCATGTTACTATGTAACCTCCTCATGTGCACATATTATGATTCTGAATATTTTATGCCTCTTTTTGAGTTGTGTTCTCACTGCATATAATACAATTTGATTTCCTCCTCTTAAAAAAAATGAGTAACTGAGTGGAGAATGTCTTATAGCTAGCGGACATGGCTAATAATCAGCTGTTTTGGAGGTCTAGGAGAAATGCTGATGGTCCTGGTGTGAACTTTGGTTTTTTAAAATATATTTTTATTGATTTCAGAGAGGAAGGGAGAGGGAGAGAAAGAAACTCTTTTTTTAAAATCTCACCTGAGGACATGCATATTGATTTTAGAGATAAAGAAAAGGGAAGCGAGAGAGAAAAATTGATGTGAGAGAGCAACATTGATCACTTGCCTTCCTGAACCAGCAACCTAGGTATGTGCCCTGACCTGGAATTGAACATGCAACCTTTCGGTGTATGGGATGGTGCTCCAACAAGCCAGAGCAGAATAATCTCTTTTAAAAAGTGATAGTATAAAGAGAATAATAAGAAAACTAAGCTTGACATCTTAAGAGTGAATAGGGTTTTGAGTTTTGAAATATAACAAATGGATGGATAAACCAAAGAATGCCTGAATAATCTTTTCTGTTTACGTCTTTTAGGACATTAAAAAGAAAATCTCACACTGAAATGATCAGTATGAATAATCATTGTGACTGGACTATGCTGATGGAATTCTAGGCACAGCAAAGAAACGTGACATGTAGTTAGACTGCATAGTTTACTAGTACAGTTTCCTAGAGGCTTTTGAAATCTTGAAAATAGTTCATGAATCTCCACAACTTGTCTTCCAGGACCATGATTTGCCATTTCTTAATTAGACACCTCTCTTACGTGTAGAATTGACTTCTTAGTTGAGTGTTAATCGAAGTGTTAGAATTAGGTGGCTGGGAGTCCTCATTTTAATCTTGAGTAAAACCTCAAAGATGCTGCTCTTAGGATAGTGAATTGGTCTCAACATGAAATAGCGATTGAGAGGCTGGTCTTCAGGCCTGACCTCTGAGGTAATGTCTCAGAACTGAGTTTTCAATAAAATAGATAAAGGATTTTTATTAAGTTTCCTGAGCTGGAAACACATCCATCCTCTCATTTTGCTGGACAATGTGTTTACCATTAAGGGCTTGCCAGCCTCGGTGAGAGCTCAAGGCAGCCATGGAGGGCATGTAACCCTGCCTGGTTGGGGTGGGGGCAGGGGGGGAGGGAGTGAAGCTTGGCTGAATCCCAGTGGCATCACAAGTCCTGGCGGAGGTGCTGCCCTTTTGCCCTTGTCCTTGGGAAATTCATCAGTTCCTAGAGCTGCTAGAGCTTGTACGACATTATCTCTTCCAGCCCTCTGACTCCACGTAGGAATTTACTTAAATTATCTCCGGCCAGGGAGAAGGTCTTCGTGTACTACTTGTATAATTCAAAATTAATTGTAAAGATGTATTTTTTTAAATCACCTGTGGGAGATTTTGTTCTACCTACTCCTACAATCTGCAGGGATGGTGAGTCACCTTTTAACCTATGGGAAGTGATGAAATAAAGATAATTAGAGCTTACACATTTTTGAGCATTATCTATGCAGATACTGAAGTAAAAACTTTCTATGCATTCACTTATTTAATTCTCACAGCTTCCAGTGGGGCAGATACTGTTCTTGTCTTCATTTTGCAAATGAGAAAACTCAGGGTTAGAGCTCCCAAGTGGCGGAGTTGGGATTTGAAACCAGGGTTTGTCTCATTTCACAAGCCGTGCTCTCAGCCTCTGTGTTATTCGCCTTCACTAGTTGTGGTACTTGTTTCGTCTTCTAATTGTGTGTTTCTTCTGGGAATAAATAATTAGGCTATATAAATAATTATACGATGCAGTGTAAATTGAAGGATTTGGGGGATTAAGGAATTAATGTTATTCTTACAAATCCTACCTATTATTAATTAACATGTGCAGTATTTATGGTTGGAAGGAAGTATTTATTTACATGGTAAAATTGGTGTGAAAGTAAACAGTTTGCATAGTTCAGCATTTCCTCCCTTTGCCACATACCCCATACTGCTTTAAGTTTTAGTTTTTTCTTACTATGTGGAAAAACAGAGAAGCTAGACTAGAGAATTATCAAGCCCTCATGGAAAGAGTTAGGAAACAAACTTACAAGAGAACTATGATTTGAAATGAAAGTGTGGACTTTTATTCTTGGCCCCATATGAGTTAGAAGCTTCAGAGGTTTACAAGACATTTTGGGTAGGATCCTTTTTCTCTCTCTAAGTGAACATCAATGGAAAGCAAACTCCAGTGTGGCTTAGTGGCTGTGTATTATGAAGGGCAGAGCTGCAACCAGAAAAATGGGATCACTCTTGAACTGAATAAAAAAAAATTACCTATTTATTTGGTTAGTGCATATAACAAGGTATATATGGGTTATCTTCACAATATTTTTGTAGTTGGCAGTGTTGAGAATTGTGTTCCATTTTGAATTCTAATGTCCCCATAATTTAAGAGGACCTCTGGAATTAACTCTCATTTTTCCATGGCATATAAAAGTCTGAGAAAGTAGTAGAGATTAAAGTAAATTCAACCCTCAGCCTGGCCTCTGGTTTCCAGGCTGGCTACAGTGCGAACTGTCAGGGAGATAGATGGGGGCTCTAAGGTTTCCTGGAGTTTTCAGCCATGTGTGGGCACCACATGTGGTGTGTTCAGTGAATACAAATACAAGAACACATGCTGTTTCCATTAGGGACACTTCAGACCCCTCTCTGTCCCCAGCCTTACTGCAGAGTTGAATGGGTCATTTATCATAGGCCACTTACTGATACTGACTGGCGTTTAGGCCCTGCTATAAGTAAGCAGCAAAACAGTGTGACTTAGTTCTTTTAGAATGCTTATCATATCCCGATACTATTTCTTAACAGTTCACATGTTCATATGCAAAGAAGCAGCATTTAACTAGCTGCTTATAGAGTGGAATGTATTTAAAATGCAAATCTGACTATGTGTCTACCTTCCTTAAACCTTTCAATGAGTTATGAGAATCAAAATTATTCAAGACTGGGTCTGTCTTCTCTGCAGCCTCATCCCTTGCGATTACCTCTTGGAGGCTGAACTGCTGTTCGCTCTGCACATATATCATATAAGTTTTGGCCTTCCCTTGACCTCTGCTTCTTTGCTCATTTTGTTGACAAGGCCTTTCTCTGCCTTCGTTGTCAGAGTAAAGCATCTCATTTTATAAGACCCAGGTCAGATGTTACCGCCTCCAGCAAAGCCTTCCCTATTTCTCTTCCCCAGTCTGCGCTTGGCATTTCCCTCTGAGTGCTCAGAGAATGGTGAGATGTCATCTGTCACAGGCAGCTCTTCCCTCACGGTATGGAAACAGTGTTTCTCTCTCCTGGTGTGAGCAGCCTCAGGTGCCCAGCCCAGTGCGTCTAGCAGGGAGGAGGCAACCACTTCTGATTCTTGAACTGAGTTGAACTGCCTTGTAAGCAACTCTGAGCCTCACTCAGGCACAGTCACATATGATTCTCATTATATTCCTTATCCCAGTGCCTTACACACCCACACCATGAGAAAGTTCATACTGAAGAACTGGCCGACAGTGTGACTCCCTCAATTTTCCATGATTGAAGAGCCCAGATATACAAACCGTACAATCTGTTTTCCTACGTGAGTGTTGTCTCTGGTGGTCCTCCCGGGCACCTAGTAGCCACATCATCTATTGGTTGCACTTCGGAGAAAAATAGTATCTTAGAAAGAGTGCCTGCTATCTTGATCTTATACAGTTCCCTGTTTTATTTGGCATAGCCGCCCAGGGTCGGCCAGATCTTGTCCTCAGCCAGGGCTCTCATGAAATTCCTCACTGCCTCAGTGTGTGATTGCGTGCTGTTCACTTTCAAGAAATGCATTTTCTTCCGAACCAGGTGCTGGCATGTTTGCAGAATGGTTGAAGGACTGTTTTCATTGAGGTATAGCACAGCCCCACCTTTTATTCTATTATTTTTATATTAGTTTGCCCTACTTGGTCGTTTTTCTTCTTGTCGTTTCTTAAAGAGGCCACATAGCACAATGAGAAAAATAGGAGCTTTGAAGTCTGAGACCTGGGGTGCAAGCTGAACTTCACCACTTACTAGATTGTGATTGACTGGTGGCTTAACCCCTTTGAGCCTCAGTTTTCTCATTGGAAAAATGGGGATGGTTCCTATGTCATTAGGTTGGTGTGAGGATTCAGTGAGATAATTTACACACATAAAGTGTCAAATACTTGGATTGCTGTGATCATGACCATGTGCAACTAGGCTGGGGTCTATTTGGGGTATAAAGTACTCACACTTGAAACTAGTAAGTAGCAGTTATGTGGTATAATATGGAAGCTGGCAAGATTAGCTCCTCGAAGAATCACAGAATGTTTAAAGACCAGAAAAGAGCCTTAGAGGCTATCTAGTTTGACCCTCTCCCCTAAAAAACAAGTTTTAAGTTCTGACTAATCATTATCTGTATCACCCAGATTCACTTCCTTATCTGTAAAAACAGGGGAAATCATTAATATGTATTCCTCTACTTTGTAGAAGTGGCTTACCGGGTGTAATGAAGTCATTACTATGTGCTAGCAAATAACACCTGTATTACTATAATTCTGATTAATAGGAGATACATAATCTTCCTACTTAATTTTGGTTTTATATTAAGTAGAGTTGAAGCCTATGATTTTTCCCCATCACGAATCATGGAAAACTGTTAAAATAGTTATTCAGTTCTCATACATCTGTTAAAGAAAATTTCTGCTTCTAAACATTATCGAAACCCCAAAGGGAAGCTACTGTTCCCTGCCATTGGTGAGTGTAAGCATGACTTCAGAAAAACAACTTTCCACAACATAAAAATGGAGGCCTGGCCTGCTTTCCCTTTCTACATTCTGCTCTAGCGAGCTCTAAGGGCATCTGAATGATAACTGCTTTCTCTCTTCGTACAGAATGTCTCCACTTGAACTTATCTTGCTTTTAGGCATGACACAAGCAACATCAGGCTGGGCACTCTCAGTAGACCCCCTCCTAGGTGTGTGGGGACAGGCAGCTAGATCACTTTCACTTCACTGAGCTGTGAAATTGACACCAAATTGTGCCATTAGCTTATTTCTGAAGGGTATGTTGTGCTGGATGTTCTCTTCTTGCTTGCATGGTACATGAAAAAAAAAAAAAAGACAAGATAAAAATGTCCTATAAATGAACACGAGTGAGGAAATTTAGATGTAATTTGTCATGAGTTAAAACATTGAATAATGTATCAAGAGCCCCTGGAAGCAGAGGTGCTTCGAATTCAGAGCATGTATTTAGTACTTGGGGAAAAGAAAATGTAGAGTTTTGGGTTTCTCTTCTGAAGAATTTGAAGATTTTCATCTGCCTTCTTTATACCCTGCTAGCAAGAGAACAATCTTTTTTGCAATCAAGGCATTCAGTAGCGCTTATCTATATGTTCACTGATTTAGGTGTAGTGGTGTGTTTACGTTGAGTCTTTTTCCTCCCCATAATTAAGTCCTTCTTTGTCTACCCTTTGATTAGAAAATGGAGATAACGTCTTTCTCAGTAAAATCTTCCCCCTGTAGTGGAAAGGTAGTGAAGGGTAACTGTCAGTGTGGTGGTTGGAAGAGATTTCTCTGAATGGACTCCACACCATCCTGGGAAAGCATTCTGCGTGGTGCTGCTCTTTATCGAGCATGTGTGCTTTCCGTTTGCTCTTCTCCCAGATATCCACTTAGCTCCCTCATCTCCTCCAGGCTTTACTCAGACCTCCTCCAGTCCTACCTGTCTGCCTTCTCTGCTTTATTCTCTCCTCAGAACTATTGCTGACTAACTTATTGCCATGTTTACTGCTTCTTGACACATGATATGTTTTACAATTTAACACATCTGAAATTGGGGGTGTCTAACAACCACTGACATCTTTGACTCTGAAAAATAAATATGTCTATTAGTATCTTCATTTTACTTTTCTCACCGGTGGAATATAAGCTCCATGTGGCAAAGAGTTCTGTTTATGTTGTGCATTCTGTATCTCTAGCGCCTATAACTGCCTGTCACAAAATACTAGTAGGTACTCAATAAATATTTGTGAATGAACTGTCTAGCTTCAAGGGACTAGGGGGAAAAGCTATTCTACATTTATTCCTCTGTCCTTGTGTCACCCTCTGCTTCTCAACTCCTGTGCACAGGACATTTCCATACAACAAATAGTCAGCCAGGCAAAAATGTCAATAGTACCCCAATTGAGAAATCCTAGTCTAGAAGCAGTGAGATGTGATGGAGGTGGAATAAGATCTCAAGGAAGATTAGCATCTTCTTCAAGGCAATTGCTTCAGGAGAGGCTATTCATTATATGTTGTCAGGCAAAGGAAGACTAACCCCTTGGGAGTCTGAGGTCCTCGGTTACATCAGAATATGCCCATATGTCTTCATTCTTTTTTTCAGGGTCCCATTCCTTCATAGTCAGTGCCAGAATTAGTTTCCAATAATCTGAAATCTGGGCTCAGAAAAAAGGGCTTCTTTCAGGACAGTCATAGAAGCTTTCTGTTTTCTTATCCTGACCTTAGGCTGGGAATTTAAAGTGCTAAGCTCTTAATTTTCTTTTTCAAGTTTTCTACCATACTTAGAAGCAACCAACCAAGCCTACAGTCTTGATAATCTATTTTCATTTATATGCATTTTGGTTATCCAAAGTGTTGTCCTTTATTGGCATTTGAGTTCAGGTCACTGTAGGTAAGAGAGAGTAGAAGAGAGGGGGAGAGACAGAGAGAAACATCGATGTGAGAGAGACCCATTAATTGGTCAGCCTGCAAGCGAGGTATGTGCCCTTGACCAGAATTGAACCCATGATCCTTCAGTCCAAGGGCTGATGCTCTATCCACTGAGCCAAACCAGCCAGGGCAAGGTTGTTTTCTGGACAATGAAAAGACAAAGACTTTCCCCCTGGTGTGAAGGTGCAGTCCTGTGTTACAGTCACCTGTGAATGGATTGTGATTAAGTCTTGTCTGGATCTCCTGAGTGAGATTTAATAACCTGCAGGAAGCTTCAGCGGGATCAATACACCTTTTACAGCCAGCAGAGCTCTATGGGACTGCTGCCTATCCCAAGGAATTCTGCCTCGGCCTCGCTGCAAAGGGCCTTTCCGTGGCCAAGGACGTTTGCTTCCACTCTTTGACTGTGTCTCTGGCACATCATACTGCCACTTGGGCTGCTGTGACGACTGCATTTTTCTTGGTCACGTTTTGTTACCTCTCACAGTAGAAGTGACGCCAGTCAGAATCTGCTGTTGCAGGACGTAGGCTACTGCTACAATGGCCTTTTTCATTCTGTCATTTCCAACTGGTGTCTGTCATCTGGTGACCAGCCTGGAGAGCAGGTTCCCGCTACTTGAATATTCCGCCTGGAGCCCAGACACATTGGGTGTGTGCATCCTATTCATTACCACATCATGAGGCAGTCATTATACACAGAATTTTCAAAAAATTTAAGCATCTCAGTGTTTTATGGAACTGTAATTCTCAAAATCCTCTCATTGAGAGGGGAAAACATTATCATTTAGATCTGGTACAAGAGGAAATTTTTGAGAAGTTGGGCTGGGTCTAACCCAGAATGCTTAGAATGAGGCTTCCAAGTTATTGCCATCCACCCTGAATGATCATTCTTAACTCCTGACTCATGTGCTTGTAGAGTGGAAGGGGTGCGGGGGAACCAGTTTTCATGACCAGCAGCCCTTGGGAACATGCTTTTTGCTTCTCACTCTACTGAACTGTAAATAACGTTGGTTTGAGGACTCCTTTACTTTAATTATACAGTCTCAAATAAATAGTTAGGAGAATAAGAAAATAGTGAAATTACTCGAATCTGGAATGTTTAAATACGCTAGTTGATTCCATATTTTATTTGTTTACATTAGAATAGGGCTCAGGTGAATTGAATAGTTTTAGAGTTGGCCTTTGCTGGGAACAGTTGCTAATAGTTCATTATGATAGCTGTTAAAAATTAATTATCTTCTTGACCCATTTGGTCCCTTTTGTTTTAGCTAGCTTAACTTAATTTCTTTGGTACGTGTTTTAAAACCAGATGGAGGGCTTATTTGTTCTTTGTGTGAGTTTTAAAGGCAGTAGATAATCTATTCAAAATTTACAAGATTATCTATCTTTTCCTTTGAAACTAACTTTATTATCTTACTGGGGGTTGTTTTTGTTTTTAAACAGTCTGGAAAATACTTATATTTTGTTTGTTGATTTAAATAGAAATTAAAAAATAGTTCCTACCAATAGAGAGGAGCCTTCACTGTCTTAGAGGGACTCTCCTCAGATCGGTAGTGTAATCAGTGGTATTAAGTTTATTCACATTGTTGTTTAACCATCACCACCATCCATTTCCAGAAATTTTTCATCTCCCTATTTGAAACACTGTGCCTTTTTAACATTAACTCCTTATTCCCCTCCCAACCACCCTACCAGTCCCTGGTGACCACCATTCTACTTTCTATGACTATGAATTTGACAACTCTAGTTATCTCTTATAAGGGAATCATCTAATACTTGTCCTTTTGTGCCTGGCTCATTTCACATAGCATAATGTCTTTAGGATTTATCCATGTAGTAGCATGTGTTAGAATTTCCTTCCTTTTAAAATATATTAAATATAAATGTGTCATTATATGTATATGCTACATTTTGTTTATCCATTCATCTGTGATGGACAGTTGGGTTGCTTCTGCCTTTTAAAAAAAATCCTTATTGTTGAAAATATTACATACGTCTCTTTTTTTCTTGCATTGGCCCCTTGTAGCCCACCCCCGCCCTCCGCCCCAGCCCTCACCACCCTGTTGTCTGTGTCCATGGGCTATGCATAGATGCATACAAGTTTTTTGGTTGATCTTGTCCCACCCACACACTCCTGCCCCCCTGCTTTCCCTCAGATTTGTGAATCTGTTCCTTTCTTCTATGGTTTCTATCTTTTTACTGTTATAAATAATGCTGCTATGAACATGGCTAAAAGAATTAAAAGCAGGGACCCAAAATGTGTTCAGTGCTCCTGCTTTTAGTTCTTTTGGATGTATAGCCAGAAGTGGAATTGCTGGATCATTTGGTAATTCTGTATTTAATTTTTTGAGGAATCACCATACTGTTTTCCACAGTTGCTGCACTGCTTTACATTTCCACCAGCAGTGCTCCAGGGTTCCAAATTTTCCACATTCTTTTTTTTTTTTAAAAAAGCTGTTCTTTTTTAAGAACAGGGATAGAGAGTTAGAAACATCGATGAGAGAGAAACATGGATCAGCTGCCTCCTGCACACCTCCTACTGGGGATGTGCCCATAACCAAGGTACATGCCCTTGACCGGAATTGAACCTGGGACCTTTCAGTCCGCAGGCTGATGCTCTATCCACTGAAGCCAAAATGGTTAGGTCCCAATTTTCCACATTCTTGCCAACATTCTTCTTGTTCTTCTTGTTCTTCTTGTTCTTCTTCTTCTTGTTCTTCTTCTTCTTGTTCTTCTTCTTCTTCTTCTTCTTCTTCTTCTTCTTCTTCTTCTTCTCTCTCTCTCTCTCTCTCTCTCTCTCTCTTCCCCTTTCCCTCCCTCCCCCTCTTTCTCCCTCTCTCCATCCATCCCTCTTTTCTCTCTCCTATATCATTAAGTGGCTATATTATAAAAGGAGAAAAGTCTCAAATAAAATAAGCTTCCACCTTAAGAAACTAGAAAAAGAAAAGAAAACTGGCAAATTGATCATAAAGTAAGCAGAAGAAAAGAAATAATAAAGATCACATCTGAAATCAGTGAAAGAAAAAAAGAAAAAATACAGAAAATCAATAAACCCTGAAGCTGGTACTTGGGTGTGGTGGCCACAACGGCTGCAGCAGCGGCAGTGCACGCGGCCGAAGCGGCCGCTTGCAGGATTGAATCCTGCAAATGGGCTACTAGTAATCAATAAAATTGATACTTTAGTCAGACTGATCAGTAAAGAAACAAAGAAAACACAGATTACCAATATCAGAAATGAAAGAGCAGACTTCACTATAAATATTAAAAAACTAATATGGAAATGTTATGGTTTATGGCAATCTGTGCCAATAAATTTAATAACTTATATGGAATAGACAGCTTTCTTGAAAGATGAAAACTACCAAAGCTCATTGAAGGATAAATAGATTACCTGGATAGCCCCGTATTACTAAAGAAATGGAATTGATAAATTGGACTTTATAAAAATAAAAATCCTGCATTTTGAAAGATACTGTTGAGAGAATAAAAAGAAAATAAACAACACATTTTAAAAATTAGCAAAAGAGTTGAACAGACAATCAAAGAATGGCAATGAATAGCAAAAAACAGCATAAAAATATGCTCAACATCAGTACTTTTTAGAGAAATACAAACTTAAGCCCTACGTACCTATTAGAATGGCTAAAATTGGAAGGACTGACTATGCCAAGTTTTGGTGAGGATGCGTACTGGAATCCCCATACACTGCTGCTGAGAATGTAAAATGGTATTACCACTTTAGAAAACAGTTTGGTAGTTTCCTGAAAACATTAAACACATACCTATAATATTACCCAACCATTTCACTCTAGGTATTTACTCTCCAGAAAAGAAAGCATATGTCCACACAATGAACGTTCACAGCAACTTTATCTGTAATAGCCAAAAAACTGGAAATAATCCAAATATCCCTCAACAGGTGAATGGATAAACAAGTTGTGGTTATATCCAAATAATGGAATGCTTCTCACTAACAAAAAGGAACAAACTATTGAAACTATTGGTACATGTAACAATATGGCTGAATCTCAAAATAATCATGTTGTGTGAAAGAAACCCCCTCCCCACAAAAAGAGTACATATGATATGATTCCACTTATATATAACTCTGGAAAATACAAACTATTCTTTAGGCACAGAAAGCAAATAGGTTGCCTGGGGATGGGGCCAAGTGGGGAGAGGTTTAAGGCAGGGATTACAAAGTGGCAGGAGGTAACTTTTGGGATGATGGATATGTTTTCACAGATGTATACAAATGTCAAAGCTTATCGAATTGTACACTGCAAAATATTAATTTTTTATTTCATCACTTTCCTCAGTAAATAAGTTGTATGCTATTTTGAATTATCTGTGCAATTCTACCCTTCTTCAGATCATTATTACACTTTCCCATCATATTTGTGTTGTTGTTGGTCCATGGCAGAAAAGTTCATCTTAATTTGAAGAGTTGGCTGGAAACATTTCCCCAGGTGGAAGCAGGAATGAGTAACGGGATCATGGAGTGAAAATATGAGGCACTCTTGTTTTTTCAGTGAGATGTGGCATAGTTGTGAGGTTTATGATGGGATCATTAATGTGCAGACAGTATAGTTTAAGGAGCATGGGGTTTGGAGGCAAAGAACTTGTATTTTTTCATTTATTGGTTCTTACTAACATTGGATAAGTTTATTAATCTCCAAGCCGTAGTTAACATTGTAGGATTTAAAACAATTGCTGTGGACACATTTTATTCAGGAGTCAATTGTTGTAAGTGAAGGAACCTCCTTAAATTAGTATAAGAAAAAAAAAGAATGTAATCACAGGATATAGAGATACGTAATGAATTCTGGGGCAGGGAGTTCAGTGGGAACCAAGGTGATTTCACTCTCTCATCAGCATTCCCTCCCCTCCCCTCCTTCCACTCCCTCTTTTCCTCCCTCCCTCCCTCCCTCCCTCCCTCCCTAATTCAGAACCTTGTTTCTCTCTGCACATTGGCCAGACACACAGCCATCCTGAAAACTAGTTCTACCTCAGTCTCTAGCTCTCAGGATTGGTTGCTAGTTCCTAGTTGTCAGCAGAAACTAGAGTCCCCGAGGCCTGATAACACATTCTCAGAAGGGGTCATCTGACTCAGCTGGGCTCTGGGGCCCTTTGAGGTATAATGAGCCATGGCTGGAAGGGTAGAGTCATGTAGCCCTCTGACTGGGGGCTTTGAGAACAGTTTCCTGAGAAGGGCTGCATCACATAGGCACATTAAAAACTACATGTATTCTAGTCAGCATCGCCTGGGAACTGGTGAGAAAAGCTGAATCCCAGACCCTGCATTTTTACATGACCTCAGTTGATGCACATGCACATTAAAGCTCAAGAAGCACTGCTTAGAGCAGTATTTCCCCACCTCGGCCTTGACATTTGGGGCTGGATCATTCTTTGTGGTGGGGGGCTTTCCTGTGCCTTGTAGGACCTTTAGCAGCACCCTTGACCTGTACCCACTAGCTGCCAGTAGCAACCCGCACCCCTACCCCAGTTGGGATGACCAAACATGTTTTCAGACATTGCCAGTTATGCCCTGGGGAAACACTGCCCTGGTTGAGAACCACTGCTATAGAGGATTAAAAGAAATGATATGGAGCCTTGGCCGGGTTCCTCAGTGGTTAGAGCACCGGCCCACCCAGTGAAGGGTCTTGGGGTTGATTCCTAGTCAAGGGCGCATACCTCGGTAGGATGGCTCAATCTCAGGCCCGGTCGGGTCATGTGTGGGAAGCAGCCGATAGATGTGTCTCTCTCACATCCATGTTTCTCTCTCTCTCTCCGCCCCCCCTCCTTCTCTTCCAATCTTTCTAAAAAACAATAGAAAAAATATCCTCGGGTGAGAATTTAAAAAAGAAAGAAAGAAAGAAATAACATGTAAAGTGTTTTATAAACTATTTAATATGTATACAAATATTAGTCAGTCTAATAGGACTTGCCCTCCAGAAGCTGAAAGCCATATGAAAGGGTAGGTTTACTATCAGGATTTAAGTGAAGTTTGATTTCTTTAGTATGTTAGGTTTTGTAACACTTTTGTACATGTTACTGCATTAGTTTATAAAGCCATTTCTTTTCATTTTTCTGATGTAGTGGTAAAATATTTATTCACATAGATATTATGTACCCATTAAATCTTGAACTTAGCTACTTGTTTAATTGTATTTCTTTTTTATAAAATACCTTTTGTCATTTTACAGTGAGACCCTTTCAAAGAAATCTCTATGGGAAGTTTTTTAATTTTTTTCTTTCTTTTTTGGGGGAAGTTTAAGCTCTAGTCATTCAGGAAGTTCACTGCTGTGGCCAACTGTGGAGATGTAAAAACAGATCAAATCCAGTTCAAATAATTAAGTTCTAATGCACAGATGTTTGAAGCTCATGCAAATGGATTATAAAAGCCAGAATCATTACAATAGCCTTCCTTAAACTTTTAACAATGAACAGTGGAAGTAAATATTTTCTCAATTTCAATTTCTGTTTTTGGAGAAGTAAGCCAAGTATGCTTTCTAAAGGGACTTTGCTGGCTTCACCTAATGTGGTTTAAAAGTTCCTTTTTCACATCCTTAATTACTTACTTATGCTACTATATAAATTCTGTTCTTGGAGGGAGGACTCTGTTGTAGTAATAGCATCGAGTAAGCTTTCAATGAATATTTGTGGAATGGAAAGAAGGAAGGACTGAAGAGCAAGCAGACAAGCCATGAAGGTACAGGACATGCTGGCTCTGGCGGACTATCCCCATGGAATGCACCTGCTGTGTTCAGTGTTGTGCTGAGAGCATCTTGACAGAAGGGCCTTACAGTTCCCGGACATGTTCTCTCCATAAGTCCGGCTCTAAGGACATATTAATCAAATTAGTTCTTTTTTTGTCAGCATATTTAATGCTTGTCCCTCATTATGAATGGAGTTATTTCATTGTCGTAGGCCAAAGGGCCATTTTAAAATGCAGATCTATACATATTTTAAAATAAAATGGAAAGAAGTGTGCATAATTTGTTCCCATTTCCAGGGTTTAATATTCATATTACAAGGCTGAAAAGGGATCATGCAGATTAGCTGAGACCTTGTTTCCAGCCACTCCCTCTTGGGGTCATCTTGAGCATTAACCATCAGATTTGAAGGATTCATTTCAACTTAAAATCTTTCACCAAAGAAAAAACTTGACTGATACTGTCGTGCATGTCTGAGGATGATGAATAGCCCTTGTCTTTCTTGCCCAATAGAAGGTGTAGAGCTTCAGAAATTTCTTAGTGCTGACCTCAAGAGCCAGCTCAGAAATAGTCATTGCTGTGTCTGCGATCCAGCTTGGTGCTTGTACATTCGGTTTAGTCATTAAAATCTCACACGCAAGGACAGAAGGAAGCCATTCTCACATGCAGAATGCATTTTGAAGAGGAAATACTTTTACTGTAGCTTCAGACACTAAAGATACCAAGTGCCAAGGCGTATGTTTTTCTTGTCAGCAAAGGGAGAGGGACTTAAAATCACCTTCAGGTCATGTGGCTTTTCTGGGTTCCCGACAGTGGCAGCTGTGAACTACACTTGGGATTTTCTCTCTTTTTAAAACATGTGGGTGTTGTGTTCTGCTTTGCCTCTCACATCTGGTGATCAGAGCTCAGGGTCAGCGGGGGAAATGTCTGACTGTGCACGCAGATTTGCAGTTTGTCCATAAAAGATTTAGTGCTGTTTTTTCAGCCCTCGATGTCAGGCTTCAACTGCATTAATGCTCATTAAAGAGCAGCAGTTATGTGAACCCAGGCGTATACACGGAGCCCCATCAATATTGCAAGAAGTGGGTAGTGTAGCAGGGAGGTGGTGGGGGGAGGTCCATGAAGGTGGGGGAACAGAATTAGGCTCCTAAGGCAAGATCAATAAAGCATGATTTAATTGTTTCCTGGATTTGTTGTTTCAATAATTAAAAAAAAATTTTTTTTAACCCTCACCCGAGGATATTTTTCCATTGATTTTTAGAGAGAGTGGGAGAGAGAGGGAAAGACAGAGAGAAATATTGATGTGAGATAAACACATGGATTGGTTGCCTCCTGCATGGGGAGGAGCCTGCAACTGAGGCATGTGCCCCTGGGTCTGCAGGCCAACGCTCTATCCACTGAGCCAAACTGGCTAGGGCTCAATAATTTTTATTGAGTAACCATGAGATACCAGCCACTATTCCAGGTGTGAAGGATACAAAGTTAAATGGATAGTTAAAACCTTTCCCCTTGCATACCCATTGTCTATGAGGGTAAAGACAGTAAACAATCATAACTTGATAGGTGCTGCAGTAGAAGCTTGGACAGTGGGCACATTTCAGAGAAAGTAACATTTGAACTGGGTCCTAAAAGGCAAGTAGGAATTCTTTAGATGGAGATGGGGGAGGAAGGGCACTCCAGGCAGAGTAAACAGAGGATAAGTCTTAGAGGCATTCACCTTCATGCCATGTTCAGGACGTGACAGGCCATTCCAGTGGTTTCAATCTAAAGAGTCAACATGGAGGGAGACAAGACTAGATGGGCAGATTGAAGCTGGATTATGGTGGTGTTCATACTGTACTGTGGGTTTAGACTCTACCCAGTGTCCTAAGCGATGCCAATCTATCAAAGCCGGGTTCTGTCTTCTCTTACTTAGCACCCAATGCCAGTATCTTAAAGCTCAGCCTCACCTAGACAAGTCCTTCACCAAGTCATTCTCTAGAGCAGCGGTCGCCAACCTTTCGGACCTCACGGACCACCAGTGGCCTATGGACCACCGGTTGGTGACCGCTGCTCTAGAGCAAAAGTGGTTCTGGGTTATTAGCCAATAGAATCTAGAATTAGTCTTGCTGCCAGAAGCTGTGATATGTCTACACACTCACACCTTCCCTGAGCTCTTTGACTGGACCTTCACTGTGCTCTTGTTCACCTGGTCCTTGTGACTAGACTTTTGTTTTCCTAATCAGCTTTCTAGTTCCCAGAACTAGAGCTTGCTCCAGTTTTCTGCCTCCTCGGCTAGAGCCCAGACACTGAATCTATCTCTTATCAGTCCCCTTCCTTGAGCCTAGATTCTTCTTTCTGTGTTCTAGCTGCTCACTGGGGTCCTGCTCCAACTCACAGCTTTCCTGGGGCCACATATTGCCACCTACTTATTGTGAGTGCCTGTTAACTCGTACAGTTGTACCCAGGCCACCAAGTCATAAGGTATATAGCAATACTGTCTCAGTTCTCAGCTGCATTTGTTACATCTCTATGGATGTAAATTTTTATTGATAATAGGCCTCTACTTCTTCTCCATAGCTATCAAATTCATTATGTTTTCTCATCCTAATCTTGGTTTTTATCAATCTTCTTATTCCCACTAGCCACATTGCGTGCTCCAACATATCTGTGGTAAACACACTCTTAAGGTGGTCCCATGATCCCTGCTTCCTGGTTTCTTACCCTTATATGACCCCCTTCCTTGAGTGTGAGCAGGACCTGTGACTTGCTCCTAACCAATAGGATATGGTGAACATGACAGAATGTACATGATTATATGTATGTGACTATGTCATACAAGATTGTATTACCCGTTACTAGAGTCTCTCCCTTGCTGGCTGCGAGGGAGCAAATAGCCATGTTGGGAACTCCTTGTGGCAAAGAATTGCAGGTGGCCATGAGGAGCTGAGGGAAGTCTCCACTGACAGCCAGCAACAAAAAGCTCTCAGTACCACAACTGCAGGAACTGAACACCACCAACAGCCACAGGAGCAAAGAAGCTCGTCCTTCCCTAACTGAGCCTCCAAATAAGAACCCAGGCCTGGTGGGCACCCTGATTGCAGCTTTGCAGAGGACCCCATTAAGCTGTGCTGAGACTCCTGACTCGCAGAACTGTGGGATAATAAATGTGTGTTATTTTAAGCTACTAAGTCTGTGATAATTTTGTTACGCAGCAATAGATAACTAATACAATGTCCCAGTGGAGCAAAACAAGATACGGCAATTAGAATATGTGTTCTGGAAATACTTGACATCTGGTAATTAGATGTGTAATTGTGCTTTATTAACCATTTTTCTCCCTCCTCTTCTAACATTCTTAAGGAAATGGGAAACTTTTATTTTCTACAAGGAACTGGTTCATCACCTTAATTGTCTCAATCCTGAAACAGGTGTCCTAGATAAAGGACACCAGATGGGATCCAGCAGCTGGAGTATGAAAACTACAATCAGAGAGATTATGTTGAGTGCAGCCTGTGTGTAGCAGCAAACAAAGGAAAAACGGATAAATTCTTAAAGGTTTTCTTGCAAGTATTGGGGAAGGTGTCAGTAGTATCTGAAGTGCAATAATAAATGGTTCAGGATGAGTATTTGCCATCACTTTGGAAGTTGAGACAGCTTACAAACGTTTACTGGCAGAAAATGTAAACATTTGTCCAAAGCATTTTAAAATCTCTCAGTTTCAGAACAGTATTAGATTAATCTATTATTTCTGCATCATCTTCATAGTATTTTACCCATTTATTGTTAGTCTTCCAATCTTCGATTGTTTAACCTCTCTTGGCTTTTGCATAAAAGGAAAAATGGAATAATTTCCATTTTATGTGGGGGATAGAGAGTTAAAAATAACATTTTGTGAACACCTACTGAGTACTTTGCTACTTGTTTCACATCTCATGTGATCTTCACAGCAAGTCTATGAAATGGGGTTATTTTTAAATCTTCATTTTGTTAAGGCCAGGGAGGTTATGTACTCAAGAGCACATAGCCTAATGTCATGTCGAGTTTGCGAGCAGGGCTGGTGAAGGAGGATGAGAACCACAGCAAAACACCCTTAGGCTTGACTACTTCTAGTTACTTTGTTTTTAGTCATTAAGAAATTAGGATTTGTGGATGTCAGCGGGTGCTTCTTGGGAAATCTGTGTGCCCTTTATTCATTTCGCAGATATTTAAGCACCTTGAAGCATTTTAGACAGGTTACAGAATGGAGGGAAGAAACTACACATATACACAATCACACACCTACTGAAGTTCTAGGTTTATTGCATCCTGTGCATAGGGCTCATTGAAGCAAGATGGCCACACAGAGTAGTCAAAGCTGCAGTAAGTGTTTCTCTTGTCCCCTGTTTGCCTTTAGGGTACACAGCTTCCCGAGACAGTCCCCATGCATGGTAAGTTTTTCCAGGTTGAGCACCTCTTCCCCCACACCCCCTCCCTTTAAAAAAAAACTATCATCCATCCATCTATCTATCATCTATCTTTAAACCACTTTATTGAGGTTTGATTGACCTACACAAAGCTGCACATATTTAATGTATACAGCTGATGAGTCACACCCTTTGGTTTTCAGGATTTCATCCAGAAGAGTTTACACTTACAATCTAAGTGCTTCATTTAACCAGTTAACTGCCATATGTCCAAAATGGAAACCATCCCCACACACCACGATGGACACTTACGGCGTACAAATGGTTAGGTGCATATTTACACAGAGCACTCCTAGGGCCTCCACCAGGCTCAGCGTGAGCAAGGCCAATTCCGTGATGGAGAGAAAATAGAGAACATTCCTATGTGTCCCTGAGCCATGTCTCTGCCTCCAGCTTTACCGTGTCTCTGAAGTCCACCCTTTGATGTGGATATTGATGGTTCTAATGCTTAGAAATCTTTTTCTTCTTTATACCGACTGTGTTCTAGGTGCTCTGCTATGGATTTACATAGTGAAGACTCTACAAGGTCAAGTAGTGTTGGCCTCTTTTTATAGCCTAAATAGTAAACTGAGGCCCAGAGGGATAAATAACTTGTTGGAGGTCATGCATATTAAGTAGTAGAGCCAAGATTTATTTCCACCTCCTTCTGATTCCAAACGTGGCCACTTGCCCTTTTTAGTACACCATGCACCAAGGATAGTGTTTCAGGGTCACTTTTTTTTTAGTCCTTCTGTGTTCCTCTAGCGGCATGCTATAGTGATTTTTAGGATGGATTAACCCACAGTGATTATACTGTGCCACAGAAATAAAGAACTATTTATTGAAGGCCTTTTTGTGTGTGCCCCCTTTGATAGCCACTCATCCCCCACGAAATCAAGTGTCACCCTCTTCAAAAGGTTTAGTGGCTTTGGGAACTATTCCCTGGTTTGGAATTTTCCCCATAAGGCTACTACATTCAACACATAGATAACCTCCGTAATAGATAATCCCCAACTGGGACAATGTAAATATCATTTGCATTTGGAGGATTGTCCCAAATTTACGTTCCTAATATATTTTATATTACCCAGTGCTGAAATATTAGAACGAATTACTTGTCTTGACTAGTCCTTCTCTTTGTCCTTCAAGTTTTACTGCCTTTGTCCCTCCCTCTCTTCTGCCCAGAGTACAGACTTTTCGCCATTATCTGTAACAACATGAGTTGCTTGCACTTAAATTACTTTTGAGTGGCTGTTTCTTGTAATAGTGCTGAGAAAAGTGCTAATGAGTAAAGCAGCTAGAATGTAGTATGGCTCCCAGGGTAGAAACAGGTCAGTTTTCTTTTTCTGGCTCCCCCATAGCCAAAATTCAGTGACTTTTCAAATCCTTGATGAGAGGACCCATCTCCTTTGTTTATGAAGCTCTAGTGCTATTTAAGGCAAAATACAGCTTCTAAGTCTTAAATGATTTAACAGAGATAATACTAATCAGAGCTCATCTACTGCAAGGGACATATTAACTAGATTTGTACATCAGCAGAGTAGGCTAAATTTTCCTTTATGACCTAACATCTGAGTAATATGATAATCTAGGTTCTCTTATACTAGCTCTGGACACTTAACTGCTGCTTGGGCTAGCACAAATACTGTAATTAGCATCTAATGTTATTCAAGTTGAAAGATGCTTAGAAAGTGGACCCATTTTGTTACTTCTCCATAGAGTTAAAGAACAAAAGATCTGGAGGTGCTGGATGATCATAACTTCTGTCAGAGCCAACAAAGAAATCTGAGGAGGCTAGAGCATTTGTTAACTAAAATCTTAGGTTTTTCCTTTCCTTCTGTAAATACGTGTATTTATCATCACTTACCAGTCTGTGATCATGGGCTTTTGTATTTTAATTAGAAATTACTGCAAAGTATCTTACAGCTGACCCAATGCTTAATTAGAATAATCATGGGAGTAGATTTTGCAAGCTGGCATCCAAGGGACTTAGGTTGATTTTTAAAGTAATGATGTGCTTTAGATCCTAGGACTCTAACCTCTCCCTTACCCAATTTCCAGTAATGTTCCCTCTTTCTAACATCCCATGGCTATTTAGGTATCTGTGCAGTCAGTCTGCAGGATCCCTCTTCTACTCATCAGATCCTTATACCTTAGCGTGATTCAGTGTGTGTGTGTGTGTGTGTATGTGGGGAGGGGTGGGGGGGAGGAAATCAATGTTATTTCATGAAAATCAATGTGTTACTTCTGCCAAGGGGTTATTTTTAGTTAAGTCTGATCTCTAATGGTGCAATAATTATTTTTTGGCTTGTTAAAAAAATTCATGCATGGGGAAAGGAAGATGATTTGGGCTTATGTAGGTTCCTTCCCTCATCTAAGAAATCATACCTTCATTTCAGAATTGCTCTCAAACATTTAATTAAATTTTTATTGAATTTATTAGGTACAGGTTTCCAGTATACAACTCAGTAAAACATCATCTGCAAACTGCACTGTGCACCCATCGCCCCAAGCAAAGTTTCTTTCTGTCTCCATTCCCCCCCTTCTCTCCCCCCCCACCCCCCGCCGACTTTGCCCACCTCCACCTACTCCACACCCCCTTTCCCTCTGGCTATCTATCTAATTTGAATGTATTTATCCATCCCATCAAATGTTTTATTTTGTTGTTCACTTAACATCTTCATCATTGAAAATTCACATTTGATTTATATCAGCCAAATAGGCCGATGATTCACCTGTCTAATGTTTTTCTATGTTAATCTCAATTCCTTAGTCCTTTGGAAACCACTAGATAGAAGTGTCATTTTATTAAAATTTATTATCAACTTGACCCTGGAGTGTGGGCAGCCAGGCAGAATTATCATCAGGTGTAAAATCCCATCTGGGCTCCAGGTGCACATGATCTTTTGTGGTCTTGTCACATGTATTAATTACTGTGCTGCACCACCTTGAACAGAGGTTCTGAGAAAAGTGAGCCTTAAGAAATCTGAGGATATTTTTAAGGAAAAAATATCCAACTCTACCACAGAGAAGTAAATGAGGGTGAATAGAGTCATTTCTGTGTGTGTGTGTTTTTCTAGCATAAAATAAAAGAGCATCTAGTCATCATTATTGTATTTATCTATAGGGTTTGAACTCTTTTTATTCCCTGTTCTAGTTTAAGGAGGAGCAAAGAAACATGAAACACTATAGGTAATACTTCACAAGGACCTTATGATGGAGATAAGGCCAAAGTGAGTTGGTTTTATGCTCTCTACTAAGATCATACTTTACCTGGAACACATATTAGTGTTGGGCATTTGGTCTGAAATCTAAGAGACGAAATAAACAGTTTTAAGAGAAGGGTAGGGAACATGCAAGTAATAAAGTAGTATTTACTGCTACCAGGAGTCCTCATCATTTAGACACTTAATTTTCTTTGAATGAGAATGTAGATACTAGTACATAGCTGTATTTTTGTAGTGTTCCCTGTAGTGTGTAGCATTTATGAGTGCTTAATACATTTTTATCATAATTAATATCCCAAATGGATTGGGATTTTCTCTGGGGATGGAAGGACTAGAGGCTTAGGAATCTTGGGAAAGATTAAATGTGTTTTTTACGAGTTACTGTTTGGCTGTTTCTGAGGGCAATCCTGATTTACTTATTCATTGTGTTTCTTGCCTCAAGCCCGGTTCTGTATAGCAGGATAGTCAGTTGGCAGAGCAATGAGTCATGCTGGTGTTTATTATATGGGAGGCATGGCGTGAGAAGAGCATGGGCTTCAGAGTTAGACCTAGATTTGAATTGTAGTTCTACTGTAG
This sequence comes from Cnephaeus nilssonii, assembly GCF_951640355.1. NCBI lineage: Eukaryota > Metazoa > Chordata > Mammalia > Chiroptera > Vespertilionidae > Cnephaeus > Cnephaeus nilssonii. The sequence goes on along the minus strand of NC_137093.1, from coordinate 24,600,383 downwards.
TTTACAAAATGGGGACAATTCCACTTTGCTTGCAGGGTTTATATGAAAATAGAACTAATGCATATAAAGGACCAGGCATAGCAGAGGATTCTGATAATAGTTATTACTAGTACCCTTTAGACAGAGATATCCATGTGGACCAGGGTATGCAGGTTGGCCTACTCTCAGGGGTAGTTATAGTTTGCATATTGGCTAATGTCCCATCACAGTGTACCCAGTCCCGATAGTCCTCAAGTTCAATTCAGCACATTTAAAATTTTATTTTATTTTTCAATTAAAGTTGATGTTCAATATCATATTTGTTTCAGGTATAAAGCATAGTGGTTAGACATTAATATAATTTATGAAGTGATCCTGTCGATAAGTTTAGTACTCACCTGCCACCATACATAGTTTTTACAATATTATTGACTATATCCCCTATGCTGTACTTTATATCTCTACTAGTAGCCCAGCACATGAATCCGTGCGCCAGTAGCTCGCCAGTAGCTCTTCGCCCGCTGCCCCGCCCTCCTGTACCTCCCCCCGCCCCCCCCCCCTCATAGCTTGCTGCCCTGCCCCATTCAGTAGCTCTCTGCCACCCGCTTGTAGCTCGCTGCCCCATCCTCCTGCTGATCCGTGATCCGGTCGTTACGTGGTCAGTCGTTACGCTTTACGGTGTAACGACTATTTGCATATTACATCTTTATTATATAGGATAACTGTTTTGTAACTGCCAATTTGTACTTCTTAATCCCTTCACCTTTTTCACCCAGTCCCCCAAATCCTCTCCTCTCTGGTAACCATCAGTTTGTTCTCTGTATCTATGAGTGTGTTCATGTTTTGTTTGTTCATTTATTTTGTTATTTAGGTTTTATATGTAAAAGAAATCATATGGTATTTGTCTTTCTTTAACTGACTCAATTCACTTAGTGCTGTGGTCAGCAAACTGCGGCTCGAGAGCCACGTGCGGCTCTTTGGCCCCTTGTGTGTGACTCTTCCACAAAATACCATGGCCTGGGCGAGTCTATTTTGAAGAAGTGGCGTTAGAAGTTTAAGTTTAAAAAATTTGGCTCGTTGTACTGTTGACATTTGGCTCTGTTGACTAATGAGTTTGCCGACCACTGACTTAGTGTAATACCTTCTAGGTCCATCCATGTTGTCACAAATGGTAAGATTTCATTATTCCTTATGGCCGAGTAATATTCCATTTTATATGTACCACATCTTCTTTATTCACTCATCTATTGATGGGCACTTAGGTTGCTTCTTATCTTGGCTATTGTAAATAATGCTGCAGTGAAGATATGGATGCCTATTTCTTTTCAAATTAGTGTTTTGAATTTCTTCAGATAAATATCCAGAAGTGGAATTGCAGTTCAGCACATTTTCAATGAGTACTTCTGAGTCCTGTGAGAGAAGTGCGTAGGGTGTCTTTCCCAGAGGCGCTTGCATTTTAATCAGGGCTATGGAGGGCTAACTACTTGCTGAGTTCTGTGCAACAGGCATGTGCTCTGACGTTCAGAAGGGAGAGAGGTTACCACTTTGGGGGCGGAGGGAGTCAAGATGGATTTTATGAAAGAGTTGGTAGTTGAAAGGAATCATGAAGAATGAGTGATGTTTTGACAGGCAGAGGTAGGTATGAGAAGTAGTATCAAGGTATTAAAAATAAGGCAATAAAATCAGAAGAGCTTTTGAAGGAACAATATCAGTCTCCTTGTAGTGAGTGAGGCAGAGATGACATAAACTGCAGTACCTCTGCTGGTGTCAGTCCTGAGACTGAGTTTAGCAACTTTATTGAAAATGCAAATGAATGCTCATCAAATTTATGGATAACACAGAATTGTAGTGGGGTGGGTTAGTCTGCAGGGAAGGTAGGCAGGAAAAAGGGCTGGGGCTAGGGGACAGGATTAGGCTTTAAAAAAAATTCTGCAAGTTAAATTTCTGATCACAGTAATCTAGAATGGCATTCCGTAGAGATCAAAGAATTAGCAGTTTAATTCTGCCATTAAAGTAAACAAGCCAAGCTCAGCTGGATAGGGGAATACATAAAAATTCATGGGACTTGACCTGGAAATTATCACACCTCCTGTTATATGAGCACAGTCAGGCACTGGGGACCTTGGGGCCATTCTAAGACAGGAATCCTGAACAAATGTGAAGAACCTTTACAGCTTACAGTAAAAATAGCTACCTGGTATTGAGTGTGTACGATTTTACTATGACAAATAATGATTAACACTTACTGAATATTTGCTTGGTGCCAGGCCTAAAGATAGTTATTATCTTATACCTCCCAATAGCCTTGCAAGGTGACTTTTTATCCTCATTTAACAAAGCAAGAAGCTAGAGCTCTGGAATGTTCAGTAGCCTGCCTGTAGCCGTAAGTGAAAGTCACAGTGCGCCTCTGGCTGTCCCAAAGTCCTGTTTGGCTCACATTCCCATGTTGTCTTCCACCAAAAAATGTAAGTATATGCGAATAGTGTAGAAAACAAAATCTGCGGAATACGTGCAATATGTTCCCATTTATATAAAATTCAAAAACACATAAAAACACTAACATTTTTTATGGATTCATAATATACACTAATAGTATATTATGTATGGGAGTGATACACACCGAATTCAGGATATTGGTTACTCTGGAAAGAGAAGGGGGGTGGGGTAAACTGTATCTGTAATGTTTGTTTTCCTTAAAAGGAAAGAAAAATCTGAGGCAAATATGGGAGAATGTTAAGATTTGTTAAAGCTGGGTCATGGGTATTTTTTATTTTTCATACTTATCTCTGAAAAAAAATTTTAAATTAAAAACAAAAGTGGGGGGGAGCCTAAATTACCACATAGAAAACTTGGGTAGCACTTGCCTTGGAAGAAGGAACTAGGGTATGTGCCTCTCAAGTCCCTCTAGGACAGCTATAAAACTCTGTGGTCCTCTGATGACAAGCTCCCTGCTAGTTTTCCATCTTTATAGCATTATAAATATAAGGTATTGAATGATGATGCAAAGAAAATTCTTTTACCTCTCCTTATTTCTTGTTTTTAAACTATTGAATTAAAGCAGGATTTTGAAGTTTCTGCATCTATTCCGATGCAATGTGGTATCTGGGAAGTAGCCAGGGCTCTGTGAAGTCAGACTGACCAAGGTCTGAATCCCAGCCCTGCCACTCTGACAACCACGTGTCTAAGAACAAATGACTAAACCGCCCTGAGCCATTGCTGCTTCTGTGAAATGAGAAAAACACGACCTCATCGGCTCCTCCTGGGAGTTAGCGATGACATGGGTAAAGGGTTGAGCACATAATAGGTACTCATGGTAGATTAGTTTAGTTGTCTTCTGAAATTCTATACCAATACTAATTCCACTCAGTTCTGTGTTCTAAACATGTCTTATATCTACAAACTTCTCTCTAATCCCAGGGCCATCATCCCTCTTCTGGCTACATTCAAACCTCACCTGCATTTGATAAACAGCCTCCTAGCCGATCATGTCCATGCTGGACCCCTCCAAGTTATTGCTTCCTCTAGTCAGATCTTTCAGAAACCCAAATCAGACCACACCTGTCCTTGCTTATTTCAGCCTTCCATGCTCCCGTTGGGTGCTCCCCAGGTTGTCCCTGCCGTCCTCTCTCATCTTTGTTCTCGTTGCTCTCAGTTGCATTCAATGCTTCATCCCTACTGAGTTTTTGCAGCAACTTGACAGGTCCTTACTATCTTGCCTCTTGCTTCTTGGCCTCCCCTCATCCCATTCCTGTATCTTGCCCCACCTTACCTTTCTAATTCTCACACATTCTTCAGGCATCCCCCGCCCCCTTTTTTTTTAATTGAGGAGTAATTGATATATAATATTATATTAGTTTCAAGTGTACAACAGTGATTTGGTATTGTATATATTGCGAAATGATTACCACATTAAGTTTAACATCTGCTACCACACAGCTACAAATATTTTTTCTTGTGATGAAAACTTTTAAGATCTACTCTCTTAGCAACTTGGAAATATGCAATACAGTATTATTACCTTTAGTCAACGTGCTGTTTGTTATGTACCCATGAATTACTTATTTTATAACTGGAAGTTTGTACCGTTTGACTCCTGCCTCTGGAAACCACCAGTCTGTTCTTTGTGTTTATGAGCTTGGTTTTGTTGTTTTTAGATCCTACATATTAATGAGATTATGCAGTATTTGTCTCTGTCTGACTTATTTCACTTAACATTCTGCCCTCAAGATCCATCCATGTTGTTGCAAATGGCAAAGATTTCCTTTTTTTTTTTTTTTAAATGGCTGAATAATATTCATCTCTCTGGTGTGTGGATCACATTTTCTTTAACCATTTATCTATTGGTGAGCATTTAGTTTGCTTCCATATCTTGGCTATTGTAAATATACCACAGTGAACATGGAGAAAACATAGAACATAGCTAACTCATCTTTTTGAGTTAGTATTTTTGTTTTCTTCAGATAAATACTCAGAAGTGGAATTGCTGGATGATATGGTAGTTGTATTTTTAATTTTTTGAGGAACCTCCATTGTGGCTACACCAATTTATATTCTCACCAACAGTTCATGAGGGTTCCCTTTTCTCTAGATCCTTGCTGGCACTTGTTATTTCTTGTGTGTGTGTGTGTGTGTGTGTGTGTGTGTGTGTTTTATAATAGCCGTTTTATTTCTTAAAAATATGTTTTTATTGATTTCAGAGAGAAAGGGAGACAGAGAGAGGGATAGAAACATGCCCCCTACAGGGGATCAAGCCTGCACCTGGGCATATGCCCTGACAGGGAATCGAACCATGACCTCCTGGTTCATGGGTCGATGCTCAACCATTGAGCCACACCACACCAGTGGGGTGATAATAGCCATTCTAACAGGTGTGAGGTGATATCTCATTATGATTTGCATTTCCCTGATGATTGGTGATGCTTAGCACTTTTTATGTACGTGTTGGTTCAGGCTTAATTTTAAATCTGTTTCGCTGGGAGGCCTTTCTGATCCCTGCCCTAGGTTAAATCTTGCTGTTTTCACCTCATCTGCTGCACTTCCCCAGTCCTCATCAAACACTGTAATTTTTTTTTGAAGTTTGTGCTCTAGCTAGCTTCACACTCTTAATGAAATCAGAGTGCATCATGTCATTGTTATATCCTCAGCCTAGCTGGCAGATAACAGGTACTCAAAATATTGGTTTGGCTGTTTAAATAAATGAATTTTGAGACTGAGCAAATGCTGCTCCTATACTTTACCCACTGTGTGCTCTTGGTTAATGACCCTGCTGACCCTCAGTTCTCCAACTTTTGAAGTGAGAGAACATTATCCAACTCTAGTGTGTTGTGAGTTGCAAGTGAGCCAATAGTGGATGTAAACTGCCTGGCACTTAGTGGATGCTGAATGAATACTATTTTTCCTTCATGAATGGATAAGTCAGAAGATAAGAGATTGTCTAAGAAATATAACTGTGCTTTTAAAAAATAAAAGCAAAAATATTACTTACATATATACCGACACATAATATAACTCTCTAGTTAGAGCAAGTCTCTGAGAACCTATTATCAGCAGAGTGGGTAATCTTCCTCCAAGGCTATGTCCAGCCCTCTGTCTGCCATGCTGTTTAATACTGCTTCTTAATTGCTAGCTGGAGATGGGGTGTTTAGGACTGCATTACACTCCTGTTTGTTTATTCCTCTTTCTGGGCCCTAAGTGCCCTCCCGTGGCTCCTAAGTTCTCAGCGGAGTCGTTTTTCTAGCCCTGCAATTCAAAACCCGGTTCTAAACTGTCCTTCCCAGCCTTGGTGTCTGCTCTTTGTGGCTGGGATTTTGAGCTGCTTTGTAAAGGGAAGTCAAGTACCAACAATATCTCTGAGCACACTTGGTCTTAATTTATTATTTTGGGATTGTTCTTTTTAATTCTGACTTAATAAGGCTAGGATTTTTTAAAAGCAAGTAAAAATTTATTTTGAATTGTAAATTAGCACATGCTGCTGTAGGAAAGTTAGAAAGCAATGACCAAAACGCAAACAAAAATGACATTTTATTTCATTTCCCATCTGCAAGTACTGTTAACATTTTGCATTTTTTTCATCTTAGTCCCTTTCCTCAAAAATAAAGTTCAGTTTATTTTTAATTTTCTAAATCAATATTTATAGCTAAGTTATAAAAACAACAAATGTCATCCGTAGTTTCATGATAAAGATAATTCATGTTAATAGTGTTTATATTTCTGACACTTTTTAAAGTAAAAAGCAGTAAATACACAGATTCTCCTGGTAAATTTTTTAAGCATTACAGGTAAAGTGAATGTACTCTTTGTTCCTCCCCAAATAATCCCCTTCATCTGCCCAGAGTAACAATTTAGTCCATGTAGTGTGTATTCTTCCTAAGGTGTGGGGAGAGGGCAGATGTTATTGGCATACAGTGGGTAGAGGCCAAGGATGCTGCTAAACATACTCCAGAACTTAGGACAGCCCTGCCTCCCCTCCCAACAAAGAACTATCTGGTCCAAAATGTCAGTAGTGCCACTGTTGAGTAATCCTCTTCCTGACCTTCTTTTATGAATATGCCCACATAATTTATTTTTATGCTGGCATCATACTTATTTTTTCTGCCTCTTGCTTTTTACTCTTAACAATATGCCTTAGAGATATATCTAACTCGGTTCATATACCCTTGGCCCTTGAGCCATACAGGGTAATGCAGTTGAAAATTTGTGTAAAACCATATTTTCTTTGAGTTTTGTGTGTTCTATGTGTTTAACTTTTTTATCTCTGATATTTATTTTGAAGAACTGTATATTTTAAACCGAGTATCCCGGCTCTATTTACTTATAAACAGAATCTTTAAAGAAGCCTTTAACACAATTGCAAAAAGGAACTTGCACTGAAATGTTTCTTATGATTAAAAATTTAACACCAATATGAAGCATGGCCTAGAAGCAGGAAATGAAGCAGATGTTTAGAGAACAACAAATATGCAGAAGGTCTGGGTTGTACGGAGGGAGATAATAGTAAAAAAGGAGGTTGGAATTACATTGTGAAAATCATTACTTGCCAAGCCTAGGGGTTGGATTAGTATGCATTGGGAAGTCATCAAAGGTTTTCAAGCAAAGGGATAGCATAATCAGACTGTGCTTTAGGGAAACTAATAGAGTAGTAGAGAATGGAAGATGTAGAGGGCAGAAGACCTGTTAAGAGGTTATTAAAGCAATGCAGGTGAGAGATAAAGAGGTCCAGAGGGGAAGGTCTAAAGTAAGAACAGGAGTCTCAGAAAGCAGGTGCCTAAAGGAGTGGAGGCAGTGCTGCGAATTAATGAAGTGTGTTTGGATGTGGGGAGCAGAGAGTTTCTATGGGGAGCTTGAAAATGCATGCACACATTGTCTGACGGGGACAGCACTATTCTGGTAGGTGGTTTTTCCTATGTGAAAATATGGGTCAGTGTTGTAAGTTTCTTTATTTTCTTCCGTTGGAAGTTGAAAACCTGGATTTTTTTATATGCAATTTCCTAATTAAACAAAAACACACCTTGTGAACCAAATAAAACGTGTTTACTGGCCACTATGTGCTCCATTAGGCATACCCCAGAGGTAGATTCAGTAGGACTTGCTCATCATTGGATATAGGGAAAGAAGGAGATTTAGAGGACTCAAGACAGCTTCCGAGAAGGTGATATGGTTCAGTGCAACGTGGGGCAGCACACCAGAGCACAGCTCATTCTTGAGCTCGAATGGCTGGGCTTGAATCCTTAGGGCATTGGATAACCCTGGGCAAGTCACTTCCCCTCTCACCTGTGAAATGATAACAGCATCCATCTCATAGTGTTGTTCTGAAGATTAAATGTGTTAATACAAGTGAAATGTTTTTAGGCCATGCCGACACAGAGTACTCCTTAGTAAGTGGTTATTAGAGTGAACACTACAGTTAGGGAATAGGTTGTGGGCACAGCCAGCTTGGGTTTAAATCTATTCACACTTTTCAACTGTGTGACCATGGATACATTATTTCACCTCTTCATGCCTCATCTGTAAAATGGGGAATAACAATACTTTCCTAATTCTGTTACTTGTATAGGGTCCGGCGTAGGGAAAATGGAACAGACACTTGGCGGGGGAAAGGAAATAGACCACCTTCTTACACCATATACAGAAATAAAGTAAAAATGGATTGAAGACTTAAATGTAAGACTCCAAACCATAAATTCCTAGAAAAAAACATAGGTGGTAAAATCTCTGACATTTAGCAATATTTTTTTCTGATATATTGCCTCAGGCAAGGGAAACACACACAAAAAAATAAATGGGACTACAGCAAACTAAAAAGTTTTTGCACAGCAAAGGAAATCATCAATGAAACAAAAAGACAACCTACTAAATGGGAAAAGAGATTCACCAATGATACATCGATAAGGGGTTAATATCTAAAATGTACAGGGGTGGGCAAAAGTAGGTCTACAGTTGTGAAACAGAGTTTATTCTTGTATTATTTATTATTGTATTATTTATTATTATGAACATACTTTTTCCCACTCCTGTAAAAGGAACTCATACTAAATACCAAAAAACCACAACAATCCACTTAAAAAATGAGTAGAGGACTTGAATAGACACTTCTCCAAAGACATACAGATGACCAATAGACATATGAAAAGATATTCAATGTCACTAATTGTCACACAATGCAAATTAAAACCACAATGAAGTATCACCTTACAATGGGCAGAAGGGCTATCATCAATAAACTTTGTCACTCAGCTCCTAACCTATCTCCCTTATGCCGCAGGTCATCCTTTACACTGCCCCAGTGATCTTTACGTATTGCAAAACTGGAATTATCATTTTAGTTCTTATTGCTGTGGTTTTGCTTGCTATTCTATATGCCAGTCACTAACATAAGACTTTACTATAAATAACTGAACTGTAAAACTCTTAGAATGCCAAACATATCAAGTAATCTATATCTTCTACGTATACCCTCATCCCCGCCCCCAGAGAAATCCTTCTTGCAAGTCTTTGTGTCCTGCTCCAAACTTGACTAGTTGTTCTATAGGACCCCGCACAGCTGCCGTTCTGACGCTTCCCTCCCCTGTGATCCTGAGAATCCCTTTACCTCTTCCTGTCTTGTAGCTTCTGCTTCCTGCATTGCACCTTCTTATTTGGTTTACACCTAAGTGTTGCCGGAGCACACCCTGATTAGTTCCCTGAGAAAAAACTTTGAATATCTCAAAATTCTTTAGTTCTACCTTCAACCTTGATTGATAGTTTGGCTAGGAATGGAGTTCTAGACTGGAATGCTGTTCTCCCAAATATTTGACAACATTGGACCCATTGTCTTGTAGCTGTCAATTCTATTTAGAAGTCAGATACTACTCTGATTCCTAATTACTTGTATATTAGCAGATTTTTCTCCCTAGAATATTTCTCCCTTTTTTGTATACCTGTTTTCTTGAAATTTTAGAGTGGATCTTTTTTTCTTCTTCATTGTCTGGACTCCCATGTGTTTAATTCCTGGGAAATTTTCTTTTTTTGATAATTTATTCCTCTCCATTTTCTTTGTTCTCTACAGCTGTAATTTTTGTTAGTCAGATGGTAAGCTTCTTGGTTTGATCCTCTAATTATATTACCTGTTGTTTTTCCTCTTTTTTTTTTTTAATAATCCTACTTCCTATGAAGTAATATTCTTCAATTTGTTCTATTACATGTGCTGTTTTTTTGTTCTTGTCATTAAACATTGTGAAGACTTCTCTCATATTTTCTAAATGTCCCTTTTGTGTGGCGCACAGAAGGTTCATGGCTGCAGTAGGATATTTTATGTCCCTGAAGACTGTCCTTTTTTGAACGTTTTTTTCCCCATCCTTCATTGTATCTGTTCCCTCTTGAATTCCTTTTTTGTTGTTTATTTTGGCCACTGTCTTTAAAGTTCGAGGTTTCAGCAAATGTTTGCTCATCGTTGGCTGACGGCTCCTATTAGGAACAAGGCACTAAAAATGGATCAGAGCCTCTGTATGGTTGGGTGGGTCTTGGGCACAGATAGATTTCAGTGCAGCTTGAAATGCCCTGAGGTCTTATTTATTTACTTTTTTATTTGGGGAATCACTTCATGCTAGTATATGCACATCTTTTCTTTGGACCAATTTTTAAGAAACTTCCAGTCTGCTGCCATATGTAGCTGCAGCACAGCAGAAACTGATGAGAGCAAAGGGGCTTGTAATGTGGAGAGGGGTGCTCGGTGAGGAGAATCTCACCATCCAAAATGCAGATTTTCACTGATCCCGTCTTTAGTGTAGCATTTCATTCCTATCTTCATCTCTAAACGTCTGCAGAAAGCAGGCTTCCATCTTTTGCCAGACTGAGGGGCAGACCTAGGCTCTAATGGCTTCTTACATAGTTTATATCCCATCCTCTGTTTCAGCCTGCACCCCGCCCCTGAACCTCAGAAGCCTTAGGGCCTCAGTCCCTGCTCCTTCCCAGCGTTCTGCAGCTGGCCGTGGCACCCCTCCTGGCAGGCAGCTTGGTTTCCGTTTTCCCTGTCCTCCTAAATCAGTTACCAGTCATCCATCTGCTTTCCATCTTCTCAAGTCTTGTGGCTATCTCTCATCTGCTGGTATCTTTCTCAATCTTTTTGTTTTTATGGGCTTATCGCTTAAAAAAATTCCTTTCACGGGTTCTGACAGAAGCTGAGAAACTTGGGTGTTTCCACTTGTCCCGGTCACCCAGATGTCTGCAGCACTTACTTTTTTCCAGTCTGGCCCCTAAGCTGTGAGCGACTTTGCAGCAGATGCTTTGTCTCGTTTACTTTTATATTCCCAGGGCCTAGGACATAGCAGGCCCTCCAGTGTTTGTGGAGTGAGCAAGTGAATAAATACATTTGAGCTATTCTTTGTTAGCTCTGCAAAACATTTATTTTCTTGATGTTTCTGGAAGCAAGTGTCTGCAATGCCACTCCAGATTCTACCATAGTGGCGGGTCTGTCTCCTTGGAATGCAGCTGATATTCACAGTATGCTCCAGTTACTTAGAATTCCCAGTGGGCATTGTTTTGCAGAGGATTTTATTAAGTATCCAATGATGAATATATCTCCCAGACTCTTATTACTAACCCCCTGAAGCACATCCTTGATGCCCCCAGCTGACTTAATCACCACGTTGCTCTCAAGTACCCAACGCATGTTTAATGCACTCCTCTGGTTTCACCTCTGATGGCACCCATGAGAAGTGTGAGGACCACCATCTATCTTGTTAGAGAGAAGATGTTGGGAGAAGCATCCCAGGGGAAATGTAACTCACGTGGGCACATCTGGATTCTGCTGTAAAAGACTGGCAGACGCCTGACTGGAGCTGAGAGTGAGGGTGTGGATAGTGGCCTCTGCCTGCTATCACTGGTTCAGCAAGTTTAATGTTCTTATACAAAAATTAGATTTAAAAAATCAGAGTCCTGTCTCTTTGACAAGTCATTGGATGTAAATGAAGTTTCTGTGTTTCTTTCCAATTAAAGTAGTCACACTTTCACAATTATGGAAAACCTCTTAACCCTCACCCTCACTTAATAACTCCCTCTATTCAGGATTTATACCTATTTTTCTTAGATTCCAGGCACATAAGCAAGTACAGAGTGAACTCACTACCAGTAGAGTAATCTTAGAACCTGGGAGGCAAAACTTTATCTTCCTGTTTTCTCCTTCATTTCCTCCCTCTCTCCTCGTCTGAACTATAAAATTAGGTAAAATAAGCTTTCGGAGTAATCAGATACGATACAACATGTGCTTTATTATGGGGGAAATGTGCTGCTACTTTGTTGGGAAGAAGCCAGAGCTGGAAAAGGCTGTATCCCACCCCCATCTGGAAGGGGCATCATCAGAAGTATCATCACTCATCACTTCACCTTCGCCCTTTCACTGCTTTTTCACTTTAACAGCGACAGAATCATCACCTCCCCTCTCACCGTTTACTAGAAGCAAAGTAAGCCAATCCACTCCTAATCCCAGATTTTTTCAGAAAAAGGCTTCTGAGGTTTCTAAAAAGCGACATGATTTCCAGCAGTCTCTATTTAATACCATAATGCTTTGAATGGAACCTTCTGGACATGGACCCTGCCATTCTAGGAGCTGGGCTAATTCTTGCTTCCTGTTGAGCTCCCAGGACACATGCATTACTAAAGCACTTTAAATGGTCCTGCCTGAACTCGCAGCCCAGTACCACTGTTGAAAACTCTCTCTATCCCTAAATGGAATAATCGTAAACCTGAATCATAACCCATCTTCTGAATGTCTGTAATGATAGACATTTGGGAGCAGCTTCCTGGGATTTTTCAGACATGCCAGACACATTAACCAGTCCTAGGCTTGGCATATTCCCTATATTTTTCATTTCATATCTCAGAATTTATATATAATCCTGAGGATAATATTGATAAAATAAAATACATTTCTTTTTAGGCTCATATGTATGTTGGCTAACTAGGAGAATTCCAAAGGTAGTTTTGATATCTGGGGTGGGGATGAGGAGTAAAGAATTGTAAGGCGCTCAAAAAATAACAGTGTAGTTGAATTGTTGTAGGTTTTTTCTTCCTCAGTCTTAATAACATTCTGAGTTTGTATTCAGTTTGTGATACAGTTTGACAATAGCTTTTAAAAAATATTGCAAATTAGAAACACCCGCCTGCTAAGCTATTCTAAGCACCTAAGTGTAAACAGTAATAATAACCAGTCCTTTTCAGACCAGCGCCCTTGCCTCCTTCACTTTCTGTCGGGGATTTCCGGAGGAGGCAAGGCAGTATGATGGAAATACTCTGATTTGCAGTTAGGTAGGCCCAGATTTCAATCCTAATCTTTCCATTTAGTAATAATTATTTGACTTTGTACCAGTTGCTTAATGTCATCTGTTTCCTCATCTGCAAAGTGAAGATAAAAATTCCTACCTCAGAGGGCCTGATGGGGGTTTGGGATAATGTAAGTAAAGTACCTGATATATGATAATTCATTGATTCTTTGATGCTCATTTTCCCTCTCACATTTTATTGTTTCTAAAATAAAATTGGTCTTATAATCAATAAGTAAGCATACTTTCATTGTTTAATTGCAACATTTGTATCTCTTCATTTGTGGCACATATTGTAAAATGCTTCTTAAATTCCTGGCAACTTTGATTTGATGAAATATGGTATGTCTGGCTCTCAGTGGATAGTATTTATGCCTATTATGAAGAGATACTTTTTCTAATGAAGATTTTACTGGTGTCAGAAAGAACCTAAATTGTACAGTTTTTCAAAGCCTAATTTGGGTTACCATTGTAATTATACTCAGGAAAAATAGTACTTATAACAGAGATAGCAGTGGCACCTCTTTCAGCATTTCATGTCTCATGTGAACAGTGCACAGGTGAAAGGGAGGCTATTTCATAAGACTTAGCAGGAATGTGACTGATTGAATGAGGAGCAGCAGAAAGAACAAGACAGATGTGAGGGACCACGAGTTCAATGCAGACAGACAGCACGGTGACAACTGAGAACACCTATATCTGTATGTCCTACATTCCTGCAGGTGTAGGAAAGTCTTTAATGCACCAGAATTTTGCTTAAAGAGAAGTAGAGGTTGGGAGGTGTTGGTACCACACAGTCCTTCTGGCATTCTTATGTTGGAGGGATGGAGTTTTCTTCTTTTATATCCTGTGCAGATCAAAAGTCCCATGAATACCAGTTCAGTTCTTCAAGTGTTTGCTGAGACTATGTGCCAAGCATTATGCTAGACTCTAAACTTACAGAGATAAATAAGATACCTCTTGGCTTTAAGAAACCCTTAGTCTGACCTATCTCATGCTCTTTCTCTTTCCTTCATTCATATCCTATATCTTTTCTTACTGCTTCAAATAGAAAATATATGGGTCATCTCTTTTTGCTTTAGAACATACTCATTGAAACTTTAGTATATTTTCTTGTATTTACTTTCATCCAAAACAAGCACACCACTGAAAAACCAATTTAAAAGCTAACAGAATGAAGAGTTTGATCACACTTGTAATTAGAAATTTTATTTATCAGTGTAACCTATATTTAACATCAGGTTGGTTATTTTTGTAGTAAGCTAATATTTTTTTAAAATTTAGAATCTTAATTAAAAATTTAGTTTGTCTTCAGTGAACATATTGTGTTTCCTTTTTATATCTTGGTATAATGTCTTCGTTGTTTGGGTATTCCCAAAAAGAAATGTCTGTGTGCTTGCATACCCAAATAATTTCTGTGCCAAAGGAACAGTGACAAATGCCACACACGGGAAATGACATTTTCAGGTTTTTTAATTAATATAATGAGAAGGGAAGGAAGGCACTAATTTAATGCATTTAAATTTTAAATAAACTTACAAAATTGAGTAAATGAATATAAATATATGACTAAAATTACTTAATTTACTCAGTTTTATTGGTATTTAGCATCTATAATAACAGCTAGCAGTAATTGAATACTTATGTGCCATGCACTATTCTAGGCTCTTTAAATTACCCTCACTTTATAGATAAGGAAAAAGGACAAAGAGAGTCAGTACCTTCCTTAAGGGGACATAGCCAGCAGAGACAGGATTTAATCACGCTCTATTACTCTAGAATTACTAAATCTATTATTATTCAGGAAGCAAAATCAGTAGCTGTTAGAAAAGTTACTAACATTTGATTAAAGTTTGCATTGAATTTGTCGCTGAATACTGGCTTGGATTTTAGAGAGAAGAGCAGTATGTATTTAAAATATATTACAAACCTCATCCATAAACATTGTCACATAATTTAAAAGGTAATATTTATTATTTAAAGTAAAACCATCAGAAATAAATTCTAAGTGGATCTAGTATATAAATAATTGACATTAAAGTAGAAATTGTTAAATAAAAAATAGTGTAATTATAATTTCAGGAGTCTAATAAAGCTGGCCTTGGGTGCCTGCTGAATATGAGGGAAAAGTCAGTGATAACCCTGAGCTTTTGGCTGGTTGTTAGAAGAAATAGTGATAACATTTATTTCTTATATTAATCATGGAAGTCACAAGAGTAAGGGAGACTTGGGCAAGGCAATGAGGGCTTGAGCTTGAGGTGACTGTGAGCTGTGATGGAATGTTGGCAAAGCAGAGTGAAGAGAATACCAGCTGGGAGCCTGAGACCTGGGCTCTAGTCCTGCCTCTGCTGGTCATTAGCAGGTTGACCTTCAGCCAAGGTACTTGACATCTCTTGGCCTCAGTTTCTACATCTAAAGACAGTGAGGAGTTACATTATTAAATGGTTTTCAAACTCCGCTCTAAAGAGTCCCGCAGGTGCCATAGATTCTCTTAAGGTTACTTGGGGAGAAAAGTGCACCCTAGTCTAAGTGAACCTAAACTACTACACTTTTATTACACAAATCATGTGTATTTGTATTTTGGTTTAAACAAAGTTTGAAAACCAGTGGACTCAGTGGTCTATAGGACCTCTTCCAGCTCTAAAATTCTGTCTCTTGTTCTAAAACATGAGTTTAGAATTACCCAACAGGAAGAGAAGTTGAGTTTGCCAGAATCTGCAGAGAGCTGAGATTGTGGGCAGTGTATTCCTGACCAGTCAGAAGCCATGGATTTCAGAAGGTCTCAGCCTGCATAGGACCTGAAATGATATTCCTTCATGGATGGTTGCAGAAGTTCTCAGTTGTTGCTTAATTTTATAACATCTTTCCAGGTTCCTTGAGGACTCCTTTCCATCCAGTTTAAAGATTTCTTTTTAAATTGTCATCTGCTGGCCCCTGCAAATAAGCCCCTTCTCTGGGGCTTCTTTTCTTCTGAGAAATGTCTCATCTGCCTCTTGTATGTACACTTGCACACGTATGTGTTTTCCATCCCTTTCCCTCTCCAACTTTCTCCCTTATATCCTCCCAGCCAATGCCAGATTTCATGATTAATGTAAGTAATATCTTCAAAGGGTGATTGACTACATTCCAACCCCCTACAGAACTGTGTTTTATAGCTCACTAAAATTCAGGTTGGCTGGCAAGTGTGGAATGGAACAGTTTTGATTGGACTAAAACAGCATTATGGTAGAATGTCTCCTAACCCAGGTCAAATGATTGCATAAGAAACTTGAGTGCTTTGTGTCATAAAAAATTCATTACAAATTTTTATTTATTGATTGCTGAGAGAGAGAGAGAGAGAGAGAGAGAGAGAGAGAGAGAGAGAGAGAGAGAGAGAGATTCATTTGTTGTTTTGCTTATCTTTTCATTGGTTGCCCTAATGGGAGATTGAACCTGCAACCTTGGCATATAGGGATGACACTAACCAGCCAGGGCCAAAAAACTCATTTGAGAGGTTATCTGCTTATCACCCTCCCAAATAAAACTGAAGATGTAGGTGAAATTAAGAGTGGGAAATAAATTTCCAAAAATAATCTTAACTTATTATTTCAAGTGAGTGAGAGAATTTATCCCCAATCAAACTCAACTTGACTCTGATAGGACTACCAAGACTCTAGGATTTTTACTTGGTCATCACTTTTTGGCCAAAGAGCTTTGTAGAATGAAGTTCTTTGTAAAAATCTTCCTCAATGGATAGCATGTGGCTGCAGTGTTAGGATGTAAAGGAGGGAGGAGAATCCTTAAGTAACCTGGAGGAAATGTTAGGGAGTAACATTCTGTCCTCTGACATTCAGCATCAACCTCACCATTCACAGTTGTTCATGAGGAGGGAGCACACACTCTTCCCTGGGCTGCAGCTTGGCAGCTGCAGCACATAGCACGGATGCCTGTTGTATTGCATCAAGTTTACATGGAGCATCAAGTTTTTAAAAAAATGAAATCATTGTAAATTCTGGCAGTTTTTATGGTATAATTAAAATGTCTAACAGGATACCTCTGGGAAACTAAATGCAGTTTTACTATTTATAGAGCCAGGAGAGGTAGTGTTTCTTGCCAACTTTCATATCTTATGACCTATAAATTGCTCTTAATAGCTAATCTGTCATCCCAGGTTCTCATACAAGAAAGCTTGTTTCCTTATTAATCTGTTAATTTGCATCTGCAAACGACATTTACAAATTTTTGGTTGGAAAACATTGTGTATTAATGCTGGGCATTATAAATAATTTATCACCTGTGATAGCAACTCTAAGGTATTGCTAACAGATCTCTCTGACAGTGTGTTATTCTTCCAACCCTAATATAATTTAGATAAAAATAATTATGAAAACTCCTCCGGCCCCATAGAATTAGAAAAGGCTGACAGGTTACTATGGAAAAGCTATGACTATCACTAACCACTCTCTAAGCTCATAGTAATAGATTAAAACCAACTGTTCCAACTATGACATAGTATAATGGTAGAAATAATTCAGGTGTACACAAATATTCTCTTTCCTTTTCAATAACAACTGCAGAATAGTTCTTCAACCCTAGGTTTATGTAATGGAACAAACTTGTTAGATTGATTGTAATAAACCCAACACCAATTATTAAGTATATACAGCATGAAAATGATTTAAGACTACTAAAGACCCTGTAATTAAAATGTTCCCTGTTTGTGTGGTATTTAAGTCTCGTCTTCAGTCTGTGGCTGTGAGTTCACAATTCTTAGAGATCCAATTTCAGGAAGCTTTCCCTGCCAAGAACCTTAATATTTACTATATTTTGTTTGTGTTTTGTTGATTTTTCTCTATTTTAATCCAAGAAGAATTTGTGGGAGCAGGAAATAAAGCATGAAAAGGAAGAAATCAGAGTAATGAGAGGATTAAGTTCATATCATAGGCTGAAGCCAGGGCAGAATTTGCACATATTATGGGATTATATCTGGCTGTTAAAGGGAGTTTCTGAGTCAAGCCATAAGCTTCCTGGTGACCCAATTAAAAAGATAAATTTGACCATTTATAAGATTCACATTTTTAAAAAGATAAAACCATAGCAGTTGCTTGGTAGAAGCATTGAAATCGGAAATAAATTTTTTAATTTGTCCTTTTAAAGATGACATTGGGTAATATCGTGGACAGTGTCCTCAAAAATATAGATTATAAATATTTTTATTATTTTTGTCTGGTTTTGTGTGACTATTTTAAGAATTTATTTATTTATTTATTTTTGTGTGTGTATGTGACTGTTGAGTAAGCAACTCAAGATCATCATTTAACTTTTTATACAGAATTACCTTATCACCTCAATGCTTATTAAGGGTAGATTTTCAGGCTCTAGTATACACATTGAATATGGAGTGTGTGTCATTTAAGACTGTAGGAAGTATACAGACCCTCCAGGGAATGATTTAATCTTATGTTTCTGTAGATTTATATTTGGGTGGCTGTTGATTCTCCCTAAATAGGCATGGAATTTGGGTACATTACTACCAGTTAGACTCTTGTATCTGCGTTAATACAGGTTTTTAAAAATTAGCTAAGTTCCTGATTTTAGTACTTAATTCTGCTCAAATTTAGTTTTTCTATTAAAATGCCTAAAATGTCATCATGCAGAAACTTACGATAATTGGTAAATACCTAAAATTTAATCACCCAGAAACATGGCAATTAATATATTTGAACCATTGACTAGTGTTAACTATTACTATGATGACTGGAGCGTGAAAATTATTAATTTATGCTCAGTATTATATTGGTCAGGCTAGGCCAGGTTATGCTGCAATAACAGTAAATCTCCAAATCTCAGTGGCTTAAAACAACAAAGGTTTATTTCTTGTGCCCACTATATATTTATTATAAGTCAGCCAGGGATCTGTCCCACGTGGCTGTGATTCTCACTTTAATTTCTGTTCTGATAGAGCAGTGTTTAACAAAGAGAAGAGAGAATGTGGTGAAGCATGCACTGTGTACCAAGTACTGAACCTGGCAGGTTCTTCACAAATACTGTTTTATTTAATACTCATCAAGGCTCTGTGAGATCTTGATATTCCCATTTTACAGATAAGGAAACTGAGGCTCAGAGATGTTGCAAAACTTGTGCAATATCACATAGTTCGTCATTTGAACCCATGCATGTCTGATTCCAGAGTCTGTCCCTATTATTCTATATCCTTCTGTCTCTTGAGTTAACCTGGGTCCTTGAATTTTTGGATACTGAACTAGTAGGGAATACAAGGTGCATGTGGAGTTGGACAGTAAAGAAGAAATACCATGTTTCTGGTAGTAACTGCAGGTTCATTCCCCCTTTATAAAACTACATGCAACTAGTCAGTCAGCAGTTATATCAGACATTCCTTGTATGTACATTTAATTCTTCCACAAAATATAACTCTTATGAAATACAATAAGGGGAAATCATGCTAGATGTAAAGGAAAACATGTTTCAGTCTTCAAAATAATGTTTAATGATAGTGTCATCAATGTGGTTATAGTTTGGGTAGTTTAAATGCTTCTATTTTATGCCTCAAACTAAAATCCCTTAAAGGCAATTTTCTTTTTCTTTAGCTCCATGTCCCATGAAACAGACTTGTCAGATGTAGTTCTTCTGCAGATCTCCGGGTCACAGAGCAAGGGGCGATGACTCCTGTGTGCTAAGGCTACAGCTGGGAATCATGCTTTGGCAAGAGTATGGGTCATTTATATCTTGTAAAGAGAAAAGTATTGTCTTATTCCAACCAGAGAGTTTGTTAGCATAACGGTTTGTGTGCATTTTAGTATTCAAATACAGATGTTCCAAAATGTTTCCACTGTGGGAAGCAGCTGCTGCTATTCAGGCACAAAAATCTCTAAGAGATTAATATACAGAGGCAGTGTGAACCTTAGTGGCAAATGCACCATCTGCTTGAGGTGGGGCCTGTGATTCCCCATAGATATGGGTCTTCAGATTCTCGTTAACAGCCTGAAACCATGTTTCAGATCTAAGCTTATTCTACAAGAACAGGAACAAAGACAAGTGATTAATTTGTAATTCACCTAGCTGATAAATATCATCATGGGTTATTTGCTCAGGGGCTGTAAAACACTGGACTTTATTTCCTGTGGCAAGTGATAGGAACATAGATGTTTGGTCATAATGACTGATGGTTTCAGTTGCCATTTCTAGCTCCTGCTTGGTAACAGAGCCCAGCCCAGCCAGCTTGCAGTCACAAAACATCCATCCACACCTCAGTGATGCATTCACAGAGGACTTTGCGCTGTACTCCGGACACTCACATGCACTGCTTCATCTGATCCCATCCCAGCCCTGGGAAGTATGTACTCTATCATTCTCCACGCCATGCACATCTAAAGTAAGAAGTGAAGAAGTAAAATGACTTAACAGGGTTAGGCAGCCAGGGCCTCTGACTCTAAATCTGGTTTCATTTTTTTTTAATGTTTATTTACTTACTTATTGAATTTATTGGGGTGACATTGGTTAATAAAATTATGTAGGTTTCAGGTTTACAATTCTATAACACATCGTCTGTATATTGTATTGTCTGTTCACCATCCCTCCGTCACCACTTACCCTGCCTTTACTTGCTTCTACCTGCCCCCATCCCCCTTTCCCTCTGGTAATCACCATACTGCTGTCTATGTGTTCCATTCTTATACAACACCACCCTGCCTCTCGAATTTCAGAGGCTATGATGTGCTACATAAATTATATCATCCTTTCTAGAAATGTTGGTTTCCAGGACACCGCATGAGGCGTCCCAGCTTCCCAGCACTGCCTGGTAACTGGAGGGAGGCAGGGGAGAGCTGATGCAGTAGTCCTCCCTCTGTCCCCCCCCCACCCCCATCCCAGAGGGGAAATGCCCCAATACGCCCGTTCCTTATGTTCGGAGAGCTTCAGCAAATGAGCTCCCGTGTCTCCCTGGCATTTAGAGAAATGAAGACCCAGAAGCTGAAAATCCCAGGGCTGTCATTTGCAGTTGCCATAAACCAGAAGTTCTAGGAACAGTGACGCCCGGGGTGTTGTGCCTGCCCCAAGCCTTATAAATCCATCCCCTGCAGTGTTCAAGGGCTCATTGCCTCCAACCAGTTCTACTGTTTGGAATTATCACATGAATTATTTATGGTTTGCACATTTGACAGAGGCTCATGGCTGAGTTTCAAAACACTCAGGTCCTGGCTTGGGCCTAGAAATGTCTAGAAAACCGAGGCTCAGAGAAGCTAAGTTTCTAAAGGTCCCCAGAGCTAGTAAAGGGCAGTGCCGTGTTTTTTGTTGTTGTTGTTGTTTGTTTGTTTGTTTTAAATATATTTTAATTGATTGTTGAGAGGAAGGGAGAGAGAGATAGAAATGTCAGTGATGAGAGATAATTATTGATGGGCTGTCTCCTGCATGCCCCTACCGGGGTTTGAGCCTGCAACATGGGCATGTGCCTTTGACCAGAATCTAACCCAGGACTCCAGTTCACAGGCCACTGCTCTATCCACTGAGCCAAACCTGGTAGGCCAAGGGCAGTGCAGTTTTGAACCTAGTGTGTCAGATTCTAGGTTACATTGGCTCCACAGTCACAGATCCATGTGTTTTACTTTGAGGCAACACAGATGTGGGTGGGAGGGTTTGTGGACTGTGTCCTGCTCCCTAGCCGTGCTTGGGTGGAGAAGGACCCAGCTAGTGAGGTGGGGCGGGCCAGCTGGAGAAGCAGAGTCCCCGGCCTGCAGTGGAGGAGGAGGGGAGGGACCAGGCCAGGAGAGGGGTTGTGAGCGGCAGAAGGGCCCCCCCCCCCCCCCCCCCCCGCACGAGGCGCTGACATGAAGTAGGGGCCCGAAGTGGGGACCTGAGGCCAGGAAGCCCCGGTGGCATGCTCTTTGGTGAGTGCCACTGCTGCTGCTGCCGGAATCGCATTGCTGCAGCATTGTGACTCCATGGAATTGTTTCTGCTCTCTACCACTCAGGAAAAAACGAAAAAGTAACTTATAATATTTATTTCCTCTCTCTTTTCCTAAATCTTTTGTTGGAACATCTGTGATATGATAAAAGCAACTCAAAATGATACCAAATCCTTTGCAAACACACAATTTGCAAGCATTATAAAGATGATAAAAAGAAAAGATGATCAGTGCCTCCATTATTTTGATCAAGAACTATTTCATGGGCAAAAAAATCGGGTAGCAATTCGCTCATCTATAAACTATTAATAAAAGTGCCCTGAAGTGTGCAGACATAGAACACATCTCACCAAGGAATACCCTTACTCCAGGCGGCACAGCATCCCTCGCTGTTTTTCCCTAGCCGGGAGGCCCTTGTGCAGACCACTTGCCTACTTGTGACAGGGCATCCTTTGTTCGGCCACAATCACATGTGCATGTTAGGAAGAGGGAGCAATGTGAAGAAAGGGGACTACATGGCTCTAGCTGTAGGCACATTATGAAGGAAGCCTGTAACTTGTAGAATAAAGAGAAGGGCAGAAAAAGTCCAGTGTAACTCTCCTTTAGAAAGTAAAGACAAGAATCTAAGCCCTAGCCGGTGTGGCTCAGTGGATAGAGCATTGGCCTGCAGACCAAAGGGTCCTGGGTTCGATTTTGTTCAAGGGCACGTACCTTGGTTGCAGGCTGCTCCCTGGCCCCGGCCCTGGACTGGGTGCGTGTTGGAGGCAACCAATCGATGCACATCGATGTTTCTCTTTGTCTTTCCCTCTCTCTTCCACTCTCTAAAAATCAATGGAAGAATATCCTCAGGTAAGATTAACAACAACAACAAACAAAACAGAAAAACCCACAAAAAAACCAAACAAAAAGAATCTAAGACTATATGCACTTGGTAAGATTCTAAAACCTGTTATTTTTGTTGTTTCCATTTGGTTCACTCTACCTATATAGAGTCATTTTCATTAAAACTTTTCACACAAAAAGGGCTCATGTACTTTTCTTTAGACAAGAAATGCATGAGCAGCAAACACTGTGAGGGGACTAGGAAAATAGCATTTTTTTGCACGGAGGCTGGGGTCAGAAGAGCTAGTAGGCAAACAAAACAAACAAAAAAACAACAACACAAAAACAAAGCTGGAAGAACCACTGTGGGCCTGAAAGGGGTGGTGAGGCTCAGTGGAGTCCTCGCCATGCAGAGGTAGAGTTTGTAACCCACCCATTGCTTTCCTTTGGGGCTCATCTAAACCTAAGCCCTCCACTGTAACCAGCACTGATGAATTCACATTAAAGGAACAAAGATAAGAGAACAGGCCCTCCAGTGGGTCTTAAGGCACAAAATTATCAGTCATTCTTAATATATCCCTTACCATTAATGTGTCCATTTGCTTTTGGGAGAAGGCTAGATAAATGCCCGGGAGTGCAAAGAGCCAAGCATGGATTTCTCCTACGAATTTCCTGTGCTATACTGTAACTAATTTTGGTTTTCTTCAACATTTCCCTAGACTACAGAGGTTAATAGCTATTAACATAGCTATAATATCATAATATTAGAAATATCAATACGTTTTTAAGATGACGGTTTTGTGGCGTGCAACCTGCTTCTGTGAGATTAGGTATTGAAAGTTACTGATTAAATTGTCATTGTCTTTTTATTAGGAGCTTGCTGTCCGGATGGGCTCTTACTCAGTTCTGCGTAGGTCTGTGAGCCACTGATAGAGATCAGGGCTTGGCTTGGGCGGTTACAGGCAATCTCTGTAACATGTTATCTGCTGAAGCAAACCAAAGCCACTTTCTGATGTGTTTTCATTTCTCTGCTTTGTGCTTTTTCTCTAGGCAGCTTCATCAGCCCTGAGCAGTCTGGGCCATGTGTACACGGCCATTGGAGACTACCCCAACGCACTGGCCAGTCACAAACAGTGTGTTCTTCTTGCCAAGCAATCCAAAGATGAGCTTTCTGAAGCCCGAGAACTCGGCAACATGGGAGCCGTGTATATTGCCATGGGTGACTTTGAGAATGCTGTGCAGTGTCATGAGCAGCATCTGAAGATAGCCAAGGACCTGGGCAACAAACGAGAAGAGGCCCGGGCCTACAGCAACCTGGGCAGTGCCTATCACTACAGGAGGAACTTTGACAAGGCCATGTCTTACCACAACTACGTGCTGGAGCTGGCACAGGAGTTGATGGAGAAGGCCATTGAGATGCGGGCCTACGCTGGCCTGGGCCATGCTGCCAGGTGCATGCAGGATTTGGAGAGAGCTAAACAGTACCATGAGCAGCAGCTGGGCATTGCTGAGGACCTCAAGGACCGGGCTGCAGAAGGACGAGCATCCTCTAACCTGGGTAAGGACAGAATGGCTTGCGATCCAGGTCAATTCCATGGGCTGGAAATAGCTGGAGTAGCCCACTGTCTTTGTGTTTTATTCAAAAGAATCTCTTCAATGTGTGTGTTGTATATTTCCTTCAGTTATATTTCCTTGGAGCCTGTCTGCTCTAAATCACATGATCCTTCCTGTCATCACAGTGCTGTAAGAATTAGAACTCTGAAATACTGGAAAAACAAAACACCCCAACCTTTTAATCTGTCTAGAGAGAAGAATGACCAGATTTATCTAATTAGAGAGAAGGGGAATGAAATGAGGATATAAAGCTATGTTTGGTTTAAATGAAAGAGAAGCTGCTAGGAAGCCATCAATGAAAGAGAATTTGAGAAGTTTTTGTTCAAAGGGGTTTCTTTACTTGGTGACTTGAACCCCACAGGAAGTGTATTTTTCCTCAGTAGTATGTGTATTCCCAAATGATATTGATAGTTTAGTATAAATGCAAAATTATTTTTTGAAAGATCTATTTAAATAAGATAGATTTGCAGTCACTATTTTGATAGTACTTGGTTGTAGTTAAGATTTATATATTTGGGTGGATTTATATAGTAAGAGACACTAAATATTGGTAACGGGCCACTTTTTAGAAAATACTGTTATCTTGTCTCTATACCTAGGTGTGGGTTCATAATGAATGGAAGGAACAGATGTGTTTGGAAGTATAAGCTGAACTCAGCCTTGTGCCTGGATTTGTTCTGTGTCCACAGAGACTGAGGAAGGGGAGAGGACAAGGAAAAAGTGACCTTATTGGTATTAGTGTATGCTTATCAGATATTAGTAGCAGCAGAATGTAAAAATCAGCCTCTTATGTGACCTACAAAACAAGGCACCTCATCTCTATGTAATTTAAGCACTACTCCTCCCTCTCCCCACCTCTGCTTATTGTAACCATATGTTTCATGAATATGGTTGTTAGAAAAAGTCTGGAAGACCCCTGGAGATGACTCTGACGATGGTATTGAGGTCAGAATGAGAGTCTAGAGAGTCTGTAAGAACTATAGAAATAAGCTCTTGGCATTATATATTCGTTCAATGGATCAAGTATTATTGAATCAGTCATTTATTGAATCATGTGCTAAATCCTGGAATAGTTGCCTTAAGGTATAGAGAAGTTAAAAAAAAAAGCTTATTATTTAGTTGGGGAAATAAGACTAATACATAGGACAACAGTGGCCTCCCTGCAGGACAGTGTTAATAATGTAGTGCCATGCAATTCCTAGAAGGGAGACCCTGAGGGCTTGGAATAACCTAGAAAGCTTCTTGGAGGAGATTAGACCCAGGTAGACCTTAAAGAATAGGTGAGATTTGGCCAGGAATGGGATGG
The DNA here is from genome assembly GCF_951640355.1 of Cnephaeus nilssonii. Lineage (NCBI taxonomy): Eukaryota > Metazoa > Chordata > Mammalia > Chiroptera > Vespertilionidae > Cnephaeus > Cnephaeus nilssonii. The sequence continues at coordinate 24,574,968 of NC_137093.1, read as the reverse complement.
CATTGATGGTAAGGAATACGTGGAAGAAGGTATAAGAAAGTTAGGTTGGCATATCTGAGGGATGGTGACATGATTAGACTTCAGGAATGTGCTAGAGGGTGGTAAAAGATTACTATGAAAAGTAGGCAAGGGATATGCTAATGAGCAGGAATTCCTGATGGTTTTGAAATGTAGGCCTAAGAAGATAGACTAGATATTTAAGGAAGACAAGTCAAGCAGTGGCACATAGGATAAATTGGACAGCTGAGAACCTTAAATGGCTGTGCAGCTTGGACTATTTAGATTTTCTTTATCTTAGTTTGAATTAGTTTTATTTTCCAAAGACTTTGTTCAGGTCATTTAATTTATTGAAATAAAGTTACTTATAATGTTTCCTTTTAATGCTTGTAGGATATATAACGATATGCCCTCTTTCATTTCTGGTAATGGTAGTTTATGGGGTTTTTTTGTTTTGCTTTGTTTTGTTTTTTTACACCTGTACCATTTTCTAGATCATTCTAGCTTGATATTTATCAATTTTCTTGATCTTTTTAAAAAACTGCGTTTTTGTTAAATTTTTCATTGCTTGTCTATTTTCGATGTCATTTATTTCCAGTCTCACTTTTATTATTTCCTTCTTGCTACTTACTAACTTTCTTGTTTCTCAAGGTTGAACTTTAGGTCATTGATTCTAGACCTTTCTTCTTTCTAATACAAGTGTTTAAAAATATAAAATTTCCTTTAAACACTGCAATAGGTGCATCCAGTAATTTTTGATGTATTAGGTTACCTTCAATAAGTTCAAAATATTTTCTAAAGTCATCTGTGATTTCCCTTTAAAACCTGTGTTATTTAGAAGTATTGTTTAAATATTAATATGTTAGAGATTTATTGTTATCAAATTCTAATTTAATTTCATTGTGGTCAGAGAACATATTTGTAGGATATATATTGTATTTTCTATCTGTAGAATTTACAGTTGGTTCTTTTAATGAAAATTTTCATTTAACTGCTAAGATTTATATGTTTATTACATGTATATTTTTCTTTCCATAGCTGAGCCTAGATATTACAAAAGCTTTTATTTTATTTTATTTTTATGTGTGAATATTGCTTTATTTTATTCTTTTCAAACCTGTTATAGCAGCAAAGAATAAGCCTTAGATCACAGCCCTCCACGGTGGCTGCTCCTTGTCCTGCATGATGAGGGGGAGGGAGGCTTTCACCCATTTCAATTCCGGGTGGGGGAGAGGGAAACAAACCTTTTAAAACATTGTCTGCTAATTCCACGTCCTCCTCTTACAGTTGGACCATGTTGACTACCTATTGTTGATGTTGTTGTTTTGTAACAGCTTGGTTGAGCTATAATTCACATACCATACAATTTAAAGTAGATAATTCAGTGGTTTTTAGTATATTCACAGAATTGTGCATTGATTGCCTTTTGTAGTGAGTATTAGTGACATTTTATTGTTTCTTTTTCGTTGTTGTTAATCCTCACCTGAGGTTATTTTTCCCATTGCTTTTTCAGAGAGAGTGGAAGGGAGGAAGGGAGGAATAGGGATGGAGGAAAATGAGAGAGAGAGAGAGAGAAACATCAATGTAAAAGAGACACATCCACCAGTTGCCTCCCCAATACTGGGGGTGGGGAGTGAACCTGTATCCCTTTGGTGTGCAGGCCAACGCTCTAATCACTGAGCCACACTGGCCAGGGCTATTGTTTCTTTTTATATCCTATATCCAGTAATATGGAATTATATCCAACCTTGTGAATGATACTTGATAGAGGTTCTCGATTCTGATATATTTCTCTTAATAGTATTGATTTTGTTGTTTTACCAGTTAACTTGACTGAATTCAGGCTCCAAATTCAGTCTTCTCTGTGGTGGGTGGCAGTTGAAATCTCTGTTGAGGTCATTTACCTTTAACTGGGCTGCTTAGACTCTGCCTTTCACATACATATTTCAGGAGTGAGAGATTCAGTTAGAATTTATATTCAGAATTTAAGGCCCCCCACTGTGGCTCTCTATGGGATTTTTTCCTCTGGTTCTTCAAGCCAGTAAGGCTGTGTTTTTCTACCTGAATGTTTAGCCTCACCACCTTATATTAATTGGGGAAGAAAAGATGCTCTTGGGCATTTCAAAAATGGGAAACTTACCAATGCCATTCCCTTCTTCAAATGTTCAGCTCCAACCTCTCTGTCGTTTCTCACTCTTATGGTTGTGCTTCGTTGCCTTTACACAGATTCCTCCCCCAGCCTCCTCCATGCCTGTGACCCTCTCCCCCACAGACTTCAGAGTTATTATTTATAGGAGGGCTAGACGGAAAGGAACTCCTCCTCCATTACGGAACCAGAATTCCTGCTGTTCTTTTTTAATCCATTGCAATTTGATTTGCTTCTTTTGTCCCCTGAAAAAAGATCAACAGTGAACTCCTCATGCTGACTTTTACAATCTTTTGACAATTCTAAATTTTCCTAATCAGTATGCAGCTTCGGCGTGATTTACTAACTGTTCCTTGAAATTCTCTCCCCTCCTAGTTTCTGTGAAGCATGCTCTCCTAATTTTCTTCTTGGCTGCTCTTCTTGTGCCTTCTTCATTGGTATTTTTTGAAAATGGACAATTTAAAAAAGTTACAAAAGTCATACTTACTTTTGTAAAAAAAAAAAATTCTTATAGTACATAAGTGTAAAAAGTAGAAAAAGGAGATCCACTCCCTTACATTTTTACCTTCCCCTTTCCCACTCCTCAGAGTTGGTTAGAATCTTTTCAGACCTTTTTACTATGTACATAAACACATGGCAGTACAATCAGATATGTAAATATACACATGTATGTATAGGTTGTTCCTGTGTTTTGTTTCTTGATTTTTTTCTATTCTTTATATATCTTCCTTTATCATTTTCAATTACTGCTTCAATGTGCATTATTTCTAAATTTTTGTTCACCAGCTCTGACCTCTGTCTGAGTATTATTTTTGCATTTCCAACTGCCTAGTGGATACTCCATCTGATTTTCATGCTGATCTGTCAAAGTGAGTACAAACATGACATTTTTTTTCTAAATTAACTGCTTCTCCTAGATTGCCTAATTCTATTGATGACAGCCCCACCCCTCTGGCCATCTGTATTAATTTTCTATTGTCATAGCAACAAATTGCCACAAACTAGTGGCTTAAAACAACACAGATTTATTCTCTTACAGTTCTGGAGGGCAAGAGTCTGAAATCAGCTCCACCAGGCTAAAGTCAAGGTGTCAGCAAGGCTGACTCTTCTGCAGGCTCTAGGGGAGAATCGGCTTCTCATGGCACCTGTATTCCCTGGCTTGTGGCTTCTTCCTCCCCCTTCAGAGGGCATCACTCCAATCTCTGCTTCGGTCATCACAGTGCCTTGTCTTCTGCCCTGACTTCCCTTGCATCCTCTTATAACGACAGTTGTGGTTCTCTCAGGGCCACTTGAATAATCCAGGGTGCTCTCCTCATCTCAGGATTCTTAACTTAATCACACCTGCTGAGTCCTTTTTGCCATGTAAAGTAACACTCACGGTTCCTGAAATTAGGACCACAGCGTATTTGGGGGGAGAGGCATTATTCAGCCTATCATACCATCCTAACTTAGAAATCTAAAGTCATCATTGATTTCTTCCTTTTTTTTTTAGTTGACTCTCAGTCAAACAGTTTTCAAATAAATATTCTCATAAAGGTTCTTTTCTTTCATTGCCTCTTCCTAATTGCCCAGTCTAATGTATTATCTTACTAGTTGGGTTTTCTTCACAACCATCCCACCTTCCCATGTCTTCTCCACCCCGCACATCGATAAGACTGACCTACCTGGAGCTCTATTCCAGGCAGTCATCGGTGCACATGGCATGCCACGCTATGGTCAGAGTCCTCACCTTTAAACCCGTCATCCTTTCCTTCCTTTAATTCCACTGCTGCTCCGTACATGCTCCTTAGCCAAACTGCGCTTTTCCATCTTCCCTGACCTCATCGCATTGGCCATGCTTTCTCGCTTTAATATATTTCCTCAAGCTGTTTCTTCCACTTGGAACTTCTGTGTCCCTCTTTTGCTTGTCTAAAGTGTACTCTCTTGATAATAAAATAACTTTCTTACCTTGCCGGAGCCCTGGTAACACTTTAAAAATGTCTTTTATTCTATTTATATTCAATCAGGAATTATGGTTATTTGTATACTTGTGTGGTTAACATTACTGGATTAAAATTATTACAACTATGAACAACATTCTACTCTATAGTCTCTGCATCACTGAGTATAATAAGTGGTACACAATATATACTTATTGGTTAGATTGAATGAGTCAAGCTTATAGCCAGATATTGTGCCCCGTGATTGGAAGAATAGTGGTGCCGTTGGAAAGAGAAAGGAAAGCTGGGAGGAGGAATTAGTTTTGGGAAGCACGTGATAAGTTTGATTCTGTACATGGCCATTATGCATTTCTCTCACTTAATGAAATATGAACAAATAGAACTGGAAACAAGTATTAAGAGGGCATCATCCTAATAACATTTATGAGATGGGGAAGGAAAGCCCACCAGCGAGTCTGAGTCAGATTCACAGAGTGGAGGGATCCAGGGGGAGCTCAGGGAGAAGAGGGTTCGGGGTGTGGAGGACATGTCACCTACCTGAGAGAAGGCAAGGACAATGAAATTTGAGTCACAAAGAAGGTTATTTGACAATGGAAGCTTCTGAAATGGAGAGAGAGAAGGTAGAGATGACAAGAAAGCTTTGTGCTTTGGTGGTCAGCATATACTAATATTTATTTATCCACCTTTCATTTGCTTTTAAATAAAACAAGTAGAAATGATTTAGACTCTTTAGGTTTTTTATGAACAACAAAGAATAGCCTAGCTGTTTTCTAAGTATGTCTTACTTGTGAAAATGTTAATGTAAATTTTGGCTTGGAAAATGTCCACCTTTTTCTTTTATGCTCAAATCAACTATAGTTGCATGGCAATATTTCTGAGGCCTCTGTGTTTTTTTTGTTTGTTTGGTGGCCTTCTTTATGGTTCTAATTTAGGCAGTTGGGAGTCAAACCTCAGTTAGACTGCAGAATAGGTCACTGGATTACAGCTTCAAAGTCCTCTCACCCTGAGCCTCACAAATCTTGTCATTTTCTGGGGAGCCAGACAGAATGGCCTCTCATCTTACTTAGAGATAAACTGCAATTAGGAGAGTGAAAAAGGAGACAATTAGAAGGATGGCTAGTTTCATTTCCCCCCTCCCCTCCCACCCTGGGAGTCATGTGTTAGAGGAAAAGTTTGGTAGTAATTCTGGTGGGTAAACATCTTTCCTTATAGTAGTTACAGTGCACCAGAAATGGTGAATCTCAGCTGTGCTAATTCTAGGATTTAAGAAATACCACCTAGATAACTTATTAAAATTACATTTAAAAAATTAAATTCTGCAAATCTGAATGAGAAAATTTGGAATTCCCAAGGAAAGGGGGAACAATATTACATATTCTCCACATGATACACACACATAATTCACTGTAATTAATTTTATTCCTAAATAGATTTTATAAATTAAGTCATATTATGAACACATATAAAACCGAGTATCCTAAAAAATATTTTAATAAATTTCTTTTGTAAGAGAAAAAAACAGTTTTATAATATGTTAGTCACTCTCTTTTACCTGTTTTTCACATTTCAGTTTTTACATGTTGGGTTTTCTTTAGGTGGAGAGAAGCTAGCTTTACAGGTAAAATGTTTATAATAATCGTATATAGTAATTTATTTACACTAATTGGGCGTGTTTCTTTGGAAATACACAGTATGATTAATGGAATCATGTTTAAAATAACCGCTCAAGATGTCAAAGGGTCTGTGAGAACTTACATAGAAATTCTTGGTATAGCAATGCAATTCCATTATATTTGTGTTTTATAGTACTTGTTTGTTTTACTAAGAACCCTATGAGATAAACTATTATTATTCCTTTTCACTGATGAGGATTCAGAGAGAAATAAACGTTTGTGACTCACCCAAGATTATAGAGTAAGAGGCAGAGTAGAGGCTACGTACAGGTCTGTGATTCCATGTCCACGGTTCTTCCATGATGGAATGTTCCCATTAGAGGAGTGGATTCCAGCAGGAGCCAGGCCAGCATGACCTGGCGTAGGGCTAAAAGCCAGAGATGCTTCTTGTTCAGCACCTCTCCATCCTCCTACCTTGCCTCCCTATCCCCCAGCCTACACAGAAGATGAGAAAGAGGAAGCACCACTGGAAGGGGGTATAGGCCACCTTGAAGCATTGCCCCGGCTCATGCCTAAGGACAAGGCAGCAAGCATTGCTAGGAAAGCATAGGCACCGGTAGGATGGAACAACGCTTTCCTCTTTCCTAGAGAACCTATTGTCTATTGGTTACTTGCACCGAGCTAGACACTTTGCATTCATTATTTCATTTTATCCTCATTACAAAGCTATGTGGTGGGCATAGGATTTGTCCCATATCCATGCAGTTGATAAGCAGCAGAGGCAAAACCGAAACCTAGGTCTGCATGCTCTCTTCTACTGCAGCCCACAGGACCCCTCTGAGACCTGCTCATTTATTGAACAGTTGGTTCTTCTGCTTGAGAAGCATAGACAAGACTATACAAATTGTCAGAGTTTAATAATGTCCATAATATAGGAAGCCAAACCACACATCCCAGCTTTCATTCAAAGCAGTTCTTATGAAGGGTCATGAAAAGGGAAAATATAAATACAGAAAAAAAAAAAGTGTCCCAGAGCCTGAAACAGATTTTTCTAGACTCTAAAAGAAAGTAACAAAAATGTGCTCTCCTCGTTGGAAAGAAATGAGGAATGGAGAGCATCAACCAAAGCAGGAGATTTTTCTGATCAGGCACCAGAGGACTCCCAGGAAATGATTCAGACCCTCATTAAGGTTATGACACGCACATCCTGTGCTGTGGCCCACACCTCTCAGTGCCTAATAAATATTAATAATATTTATTCTCTCTTTTATGTCAAGATTTGTTACCCTGCTTGTCTAGACATTGCTATTTAAAAGGAGCTGCGATTTGCTTACAGATAGAGCACGTCTGTAAACATGTGAGCAGGAACAGCCGGGGCAGTAAATCTTGGTCAGAGCTGCACTGTGGACGGTTGCAGAAGAGGCTGCAAAACTGTGGTTGGAATAATGAAGTGGATGTTCGCTGCCAGGTCCCAGAGTTCTGTCTCCAGCAGGCAGAGTCTCCAGTAAATTAGCTTATGTTTCAGCTTGGCAGTTGGCACTTGGTTCATTTGTAGATGCTAATTGTAATCTGATGTTATCAGCAGCAGGTAATTGAAATGGGCTTGATGAATTACTTAATTTTCTTTAATAGCTGAGTCTTCAAGAACTGAATAAAGAAGATAAGGTGATCTGGAGCAAAATACAACAGCTCTATCTTTCTAATTAGTGCTCGGAGGTTTTTCCTTCTTTACACAAATGATTATGAACAAGTGAGGCTGAATAGGTTTATGAGTCAAAAGCCCCCATGGGGGCATTTCCCATTAGGCAGCCCAGTCCTGAGCATTGATAACACTTCTGTTAGGACTTCAGAAAGGAACACTTGAGTGATAACTTTGAAGAGCATTGATTTCTGAACACAACTTTGTTTTCCCAGACTTAGGTGGTTCCTGCCTGCTGGGGGTACTGCCACTTTGGCACTCACCCTACCTTTAGCCTCTATTTTGTGGCCATTTTCTGTGAGCAGTGCAGCCTGGCACCATGCAGTAAGCAGGGGAGCCTCTCAATGATGCTAATCATTGGCTCCTACCACCCATACCTGGCACTGGCACCTCCCACACCTGCCTGTACCTAAGTCTGTCCATCTGTAGCAGTTCCTGTCTAGCCCTTTGCTTTGCCAGCAATGGTGGGTGCAGATGTGATCCTGGGTCCTACCATCTGTGCTGGACGCTGCATACTGGACTTATGCCACGTGACTATGATAAGCTTTGGGGTCTTTCTTCTGGAATCGTTTGGCTCTGCTTTTAGTCTCATCTTTTTTCCTTAAGGAATCCATCTGTTGTGAGGTGACTTATGAGGAATTTACTTTTGGCTGATTTCTTGAGAAAATCAAAATAGTTGAAGATGTAGAGTACTAGAATCCGGTCTCTTAGATAGACATTTGGAGCAGATGTACCAAGTGATTATTCAGATCGCCCCTGTGGTTCTCCTTTATAGCAAATTCTATTAAAGAGAACTTACTGTTAGAGGTGAAGATTCCCTACATAGGAAGGAAAATAAAGGTCTTCTCTCTATACCTGGCATATTTATTTTTCGAAAATCTTTAACATTCTATAAGTATTTATTGAGTACCTACTATGTGCTAGCAACTATGCCAGTGGCTGTTTGCTAAAGCGGGCATTTTAAGTGCTTAAAGTAAAAGTACTTAGTGATTTCATAAAGTATTACATGGGGTGTAATTCTAAGTAAGGGGGTGTCAGAAAACTCTTCCCTGAGTAAGTGGCCCCAATTTATCTTATTAATACCATTTTCTGCCATTCCACCCTTCACACTCACTGTTCCCCACACCTCTGGCTTTCTTCATGCCATTTCTGCCCTGAGTATCTTTCTCTGGTCAAGCCTGTGAAGTCTTACTTATTCTTTCAAACTTCAATCAAAGATCTCTTTATTCTTAAATCTCCCTCTCAGGTTTTTCCAAGAAATGTAGTGTTCATCTGTATTCTCCTACCATTTTTGTATGTAGCACTTATTAAGTATTGTAATTATTTACCAACTAGATCATAAATGCCAATAATAGGCAGGATATATATCTTAACTTATTTGTGTCCTTACCCTAGTGGCTAATGCTTGTACTACAGTGGGTATACCCACTATATCTATATATATAAAAGGCTAAGTGACCATCTGACCTTCCAACCTTCTGACCGGCCAGGAGGTATGATGCACACTGACCACCAGGGGGCAGACACTTAACGCAGCAGCTGCCAAGCTGCGGTGACTTGGCAGCGGTGGTTCTTGGGTGACGCACCCTGGAATTGGAGAGGAGGGAGCCCGATTCCTTGCGGGGCCATGCGATTCCACCTTTAGCCATGGGTTATGTTGTTGCTGGGGCACTGTTGCCCCGAATCTGGTTTACTGCACACTGACGTTTGCGTTCCACACCCTGTATGACAATGGGACCCTTTGGGGGATGTAAGAGAGCCGGTTTCGCCCAATCTTCGCAGGCCAGGCTGAGGGACCCCACCTGCTGGAAGGACCCCGCTCTCTCCGCAGACGCCTTTTGAGCCATGGTGCCACTCCAGGTGTGGCTGGCTGGGGAGGGACCGCGGGAAGTTGGCTTCAGGGTGTATTGGATCTGTATAGCCCAGTCCCACCCCACTGACCACCTTCTAATTAATTTCCTTTCAATGTGCACGAATCTGTGCACCGGGTCACCAGTATAATATATCTTGAATGGATGAAGGATGATGTGAGCCAAGCACTAGAAAATGTCAGAAACTAATAACTGGAGTCTAGGGTTCAAATAATTACTCTTTCATATTTACTATTTTCATCCATTTCCTGCTGCTTCTGATTCCATAGCCCAGGGTGACTAATTCTGGGAACCAATGGCAGTTTCTGTAAATAAGCTTTGGACCTTCACATTCTTGTCAGTGTAAATGATGTCTAAAACTACTTACTACTCTTTAAAGCTCAAATTCTATTACTTTTCTGTAGAAAGACAATGTATATGGAAGCTGAAACTTGATTCCTAAAGCCTTTTAAGTGAACCAAAATATAATCAGCTTGATAGTTAAACCAGCAGGTGGTGATTAGGTTTTATGATACCATTTTAGTTTTACTCCTTACTGGTAGTAGGAATACAGAATTGAGTAGATTTTTCTCCTTTCTTTACATAATCCTTTGGCCTATCGCTGGATGAGACAGTCTGATTAGCAGGCTAACTAAAAATATATTAACCTTTTTGTGTTTGTTTGTTTTAATCCCTCATCCGAGGATATTTTTCCATTGATTTTTAGAGAAAGTGGAAGAAACAGGGAAAGACAGAGAGAAATATTGATGTGAGAGAAACACATCGATTGGTTGCCTCTTGTATGTGCCCCGACCAGGGCCTGGGCCAGGGAGGAGCCTGCAACCGAGGTCCCTGCCCTTGACCAGAATCGAACCTGGGGTCCTTCGGTGCTCTGTGCACTAAGCCAAACCGGCTAGGGCTATATTAACGTTTTTGGATGTTTATCCAAGAAGTTTACAAAACACTACTAAAATGAGATCCTTTGTGCAGCCTTGAAGAACCGTAATATTTATTACTTTTGGACAAGAAAATCACTAGGATCTTACACTGTTTCTTCTTTTAAGTATATGATCTTAACAGTCTATTCTCCTCTTCATTTAACATCTAGCCTTAGGAAACTTTTAGGTATTCAAATAACAGGTTCCATAGAGAATATATGAAAAGGCCTTTGTGATATCTTCAGCACACCTTTGAAGTGGCATAGAAGTCATTATAATAAGAAATGGAATGCCCCGGTGCCAACACGATACTTTTTATGCAGTGTTTCGTTAGTTCATTTAAACATTCAGAAATAGAAGGCTCATTATTCCCATTTAGAAATGGAAAACCTAAAGAACAGAGAGGTTAAGCTGTCAAAGGCCCCATAGCGAGTCCCATGGTACGCGGCAGAGCTGCCTGAATGGAAAGTCAGTGCTCTTTACACTGCATCACATTGCTTCTCCAAAGAGAGGGCTAACATCGGTTAGGAAAGAGCTAAAGCTCTACTGTTTTTACATGACAAGGACAACTTGACATTGAAACTGGAAATGGAGCATTTCTTTTTGCCCACAGCTTCTTTTCATTCTCATCCACTGATCCCAGTTTTACAAGCACACCTACGGACTGAATGCAGGGCCGAGCGTGGCTGCTTATATACCACTTCAACTCTCCCCTGCTCCCCAGCATGAAATCCACAAGAGGCTCAAGTGTTTAAGACTCTCTTCAGCATAATTAGTAATTTCAAGGTACCTTCAAAAAGTAGCTTTCACCAAGAACCATTTTCAGCACGTTGTCCCAGAAATTCTTAAGGCTCTCTCTGACACAGCAGAAACTGCATTTGCTGAATTGGATTAAAGCCGCAATTCGACTTTTCGTTGGTATTGCTGACTCAGCCTGTCCCCACTTGACTTTTAAACAGCTTTGTTAACTCCTGAGTACAGGCTCTCAGTTTTCAAGATTTCAGAAACTGGTCCTTTCTGTCTTCCTTTGAAGAGTTAAGTTACTCTGGGAAGTGAGTGCTTTCATTTTCTCTTAAAAATTGCATTGGTGCCATTTAAAATGGTTCCAAGAGCAATTAAAAAGTGAAATAAATGCTTTGTCGTTACGTGCCCAATGTGCTTGTAAAGGAAGCCCTCGTCAGAACAGCCCCAGTGGCAAAAAGGAACAGATTTGTGTTCTTGAGCCAGAATGTCAGAGTTGGCCACTTCTTTGAAACAACAACAATTTTGTAATTGTGTTTTCCTGATTCAAATGGAAGGTCCCATCAAATCCATTACCTAATACCAAATAAGACAAAGACAGCTTATAACATGGCCCAGCTGCTGGAGTGCTCTGGAGGGAGACATAATATGCTCTGTGACTCAGTAAGCAGAAGGTAATGGACTAAAAGTTATCAAGCCCTTCACAAGGAGATCTGGAGTTTAACCAGAAATTTCAGACTGTCAACCTTAACAAAACAGATGGTGCGCTCCAGTTCGCGGCACCATCCGGCGAGCTGGCATGTCTGCCCTGACAACTCCTGGTACTTCTTAAATGCCTGATGGAGAAAGACATTCTCTTTGTCATCAGTGAAGAACTTGCACTACTGTGTGTGTGTGATAAAGGGAACAAGAAGCACCCACTTGCTAAATCCTTTACTAAACACTTTTATGATCTTTCTGTCCTCTGGGGCTTTGACATTTTTATATAAAACATCCTGTTGGACTGTTCTTTTTCCTGCTGGTACCATGGAAACCACTCAGATCGTGTGCTGATTTCTCTTCATTTTGATCACTCAGAGGCCCCGTTCATAAATGGCTTCCCCTCACCACCAGCGTTATGGGTTTTTACAGTGTTATTTAGCTACGGTGACAGTATTATATAATTTATCCCTAGGACCGTTTCAGGCACCATCAGGCTATAGAATATAGAGTCCCCCTACAACTAGCATACGTGTGAAGAACCTGACTGCTGGACTCAGATGGCCTGGCTTTGGATCTCAGCTATGCCACTTAATGGCTTTGTGACCTTGGCTTAGTTGCTCCCTGCCTCAGTTTTTTAATCTCTGATATAGGCACGATTATAGTACCTATCACATAAGATAACTGAGGATTGAGTGAGTTGTATGTAAAGCCCTAAGAACAATACCTGGAACATAATAGACACTCACAAATGTTTTAATCATTATCATAGTCTTATATCATGTGTGAGAAGAGTATATCTTTTGTTAACACAAAACTAAGTTGCTAAAAGAAAGGTGAAAAATGTTATTAAAATACATACCATTGCTTATCCTTCAGAATATTCTGATCCATTGAAAATTGGAGGTGGTTATCAGGGGCCAACAGTACCTGTTATTTGATTTCTTCATCTCTTTTTTGTTCCTGGCTTTATTGAGATATAAGTGGCATATAACATTGTGTAAGTTTAAGGTGTACAGTGTGACTATTTAATACACGTATATATTATGCTTTAATACATCCTTCACCTCATATAATTACCATTTTTTGTGGATGTTATGGTGAGATCATTAAAGACCTACTCTCAAAGCAAGTTTCAAATATTGTTAACTATAGTCACCATGCTGTACATTAGATATCTTGAACTTACTCATCTAATAACTGAAATTTGTACATCTTCCCATTTCCCCCACCCCCCAACTCCTGGCAGTCACCCTTATACTCTGTTTCTATGAGTTTGGTATTTTTAGAATCCACATATAAGTGAGATTATATATTTGTCTTTCTCTGTCTGGCATTTACTTAGCATAATGCCTCACAGTTAGTGTGTGTGCTTTTGTTGTTGTTTAGTTTTTCCCCTGTGAGATTTCTTCTGTGGCAGATGCTTTAAGGAGGATATTTCCCTGTGACTCTACAGCAAGAGAATGGGCAAAGCATGGCTTTGAAGTGATGCAAACGTTGGCTCAGCCCACTTCATAGCTATGTACCTTTGTATTACTTGACCTTTCTGACCCTCAGGTTCATCCTCTGGTGTTATAAGGAGGCGCTACCTCTGGAAGAAGCTTTCTCGTGTTCACATCGGTGCCCTTCTGCCCCTTGCAATGCTCTGCGCCTGACAGGCAGGGAGCACGCTTCTTCCTGCCCTGGGTCTTCTTCCTTGTCTCTCTCTCCATTCAGCCTGCAAGCCCCGGAGAAGCTGCAGGCTCGCCATCTGATGCATTTGTATTCCCAGTGCTTCGCTCTCTGCTTGTTAATCTTTGATGCTGCGTGAATTGATGAGTAGTGCTTAGCACATAGCAAGCACTCAGTAAATGGTACTGCTGTCATTATGCTCGGAGAGATTTGTCTCTTTTAAAAGAAGCTTACAGATGTCTCCACTCATCTCAATTAGCTGTATGTTAAAATGCAGACTTGAGTAAGAATGACCATCGCACAGCAATTTTGGCTTTCCAGAAGGTTTTTTTACCAAAGAAAGGCAATGACTGCCAGTTGTTTTGTAATGGTAAACCAGATTTTTGAAACTCTGACCAGCGATCTCAGAGCACAGTCTTGAAAGAACTTGAAGGAATACCTGGTAGATTTCCAAATCATCTTCCACTGTCAAACCTGGTAAATCCCAGCTTCCTGGGATTCTCAGAGGGGAGAGACTGTGGCAACCAGGACACAGACACACCTGAGCATGGGTGTCAGCTAGGCCTGGCTTTGAATCATAGCTCTGCCATTTATGAGCTGGGTAGCCTTGGGGAAGTTAAATCAGCTCTTCAAGCTTCACTCTCCTCATCTGTAAAATGGAGGTAAGAATAGAACATCCGGAGTGGGTGTGGGAGCTGCAGCTCTTCTGAGGATTAAATGAGACAGTGGATGTGAAGCGCTTTGCCTGATGCCTGGCACACAGTATAGGCTCAGGAAGTCATGCTGGTATTGCCCTGAGACCTCCCTCTGCCTCGGGCACTGCTGGCACCACGAGGCTCTTTTCCTTCTTTCTTGGACACTCCCTTTCCTTCTTCTGCGCTCCTGCTCTGAGTGATGTCAAAACTCGGGGGAAATTAAAAGTCCATAGTTCTTCATGTAGAAAATGTGAAGATTTCTAGACAGACGATTGGAGCTAGTTCCTGTTGTGCTGTGGGATTAGTTAGCAGAAAAGTTTCCTCCCATGCTGGTAAAAAAATAACTTTCTTCCTTTATATGGTTTTAACTTGCAAGGAGCCCATTTTCCCTGTTTTAACATTTTAAACCTTCTAGATCTTGAAAAGCATATTGTTTTCTTCTAAATATGTTTGTAATAATTGCAGAAGCAGTAGTGTGCTTGTAAATTACATGTCTGACTTTTAGTCCGTCTCTGTGATAGGGCCTTCCTCCCCCTTTTTCATCTTCTCTGTTTTCCCTTGAAGAAGAGAGGCGTACTAAATGTTGTCAGATAATAGCAGTTCTCTCTCTTTTTTTTTTAAAGTATATATATATATATATATATATATATATATATATTATTGATTTTTTACAGAGAGGAAGGGAGAGGGATAGAGAGCTAGAAACATCGATGAGAAAGAAACATCGACCTGCTGCCTCCTGCACACCCCCCACCGGGGATGTGCCCGCAACCAAGGTACATGCCCTTGACCGGAATCGAACCTGGGACCTTTCAGTCCGCAGGCCGACGCTCCATCCACTGAGCCAAACCGGTTTCGGCGTAATAGCAGTTCTCTTTAACAAACTCGTTCACCTATGTTTTTTCTCACACTCATTACTCATTATTCCATTGGATCCCTATCTATCTATCTATCTATCTATCTATCTATCTATCTATCTATCTATCCCTGGTAGATTTCTGAATCATGTAAATTTCTAAATCAGATATTATATATATATCAGTGTTCTCCAGCACAAAGTTATACTTGAAAGATTTGTTGGAGTCATATTGGGAATGGTTGCAAAGCATGATCCATCTGGCTTATTGGTTATTTCCTTTATTTCTATAGTATTTTAGTGGTGTGTTCTCTCTGACTTTTTCTGACTATGAGCATTGACCCACAGAAGATGGTTTTAATATTTCATTAATTTTCCATTTATCTACTCACCCATTCTTCATCCATCTGTCCGTCAAATAACTTTGATGCACCTGCCATGCTTGAAGTATCATTCTGCAAGCCTAAACTCAGTGGGTTGGGAGTCAAGAGATGTGTGTTTTTGTTCCAGCTCTGCCATTAACTCACTTTCCACAGAGCGGAGAAATGACTTACTCCATAACATGGTAGCGCAGAGTCTTTCTCCCGCTGACATTTTAGAATGCATCCATATAGAAAATTTGACCACTGCCTGTGTGCCATGCTTGGACATTTCACATCCCTTGAGAGTCATGAAAAATGTACAGATGGCTCTGTTATGCATTTAGGCACTTTAATTTGTGTCAACATTCAAGCTTTCTTTTAAAAAAAACCACCCCTCACGTTATTCTGGGGAATCTCATGGTAATGTTTATGGTGGTAATGTTTATGAGTGACATTATGCCCATCATATCGTTTTGGCTTGTCTGATGGTTTCCTGAATGTTACATATTCATTTTGAGAAACCATTAACAATGGTGGACAAGGAATGTCAGAAAAGTCCAACCCTGATTTTCCTTTTTTGCCTTGCCTTTGTTCTGTTTTTATGGCTCTAGTAACAGGAATTTTATTACAGCAGTTTGTGTCCTCAGCTCTTTTGCTGAGGCTCTGCATAATTTATGATCTAGATTCCAAAATGTTAGTGAATTGCTCCACCAGAAATAATGGAATGTGACAGCAATGGATTCCACATTCTTGGCCCAAATATTTGTGTCTGTGGTTTACAAGTCATTTCAGAGCACGATTGCTACATTGTTCAAGCTGTTACTGGGAATGAATTCTGACAAAATAAGGGAATCTGGGTAATTATAAAAACACAAACTGGGTCTAGGCAACAGCATTCTGCTTATGGGTATCTGGAAGAGGAGCATATTCACTCCCATCCTTCCCCCTCCCACAGACATGGTTCCCCCTTCTGTTCTCGGCCACATTGTGGAATATGAGGTATGTGATGTAGATTTCAGAGTATCTATTATATGAAAGGTATATATGATCGATGGATCAGCATTTACTGGGCACTTATTCTGCCTAAATAAAGTAGGTATGAGCCTTTAAGATGTACCCTTGGAGGCATCACTTCTTTTATTTTATTTTTAAATATATTTTTAATTGATTTTTAAAGAGAGAGGAAGGGAGAGAGATATAGATAGAAACATCGATGAGAGAGGAAGTCATAGCTTGGCTGCCTCCTGCATGGCCCCCACTGGGGATCAAGCCCACAACCCGGGCATGTGCTCTGACAGGGAATCAAACGGGTTCCTGGGTCAGTGCTCAACCACTGAGCCACACCAGCCAGGTGGCATCGCTTTCTTTTTAAAATTTTATCTTCCTGGGTCAAATGCCTGATAAGATGGTGAATGATATGTCTCACATAAACCCAGATGTATATAAAGCTCCATAATCTGTTTATTTTTTGTTGAAACACATTTTTATTAGCTATATCTCCCAACTATTTCAGAAAGATCTGAGAATAGAGCCTACTTTAAATGCAAAATAATTTAAATGACCAAAAATTGCAGTTACTTGAGAAGTACTAAAGAGACTGTTTTGGTATAATAAATTAATCCCTGCCCCCATGTTGATGTGGCTTTTGTTGGTGAGTCAGAAGAGGTTTAGTGGTTGTGGAATTAACTGTATGATCTGGGAAGTTTGGTATTAAATTGTCCTTAGAATGGCAAAAATAAATAAATAAATAAATAAATAAATAAATAAATAAATAAATAAATAATTTAAATAAATTTGTGGACTCTCCATGAAAAGAGTCCTTATATTAATCCTTGTAACAGAGCTGATAGAAAGGACAAAAATACAGTGTAGACAAGAGCATGCTTCTATAGTTGAAAGGGTGTCCTCTAATTCCTAGGATACAGCTGCTCTTTTATTTTAGTAAAGATATTGGTGAGTTGTCTCCACAACCAATTTGAACTGTTACTCTATGATCATACCACCCAGACCATGGGCAGAATTACTAGTAGAGTGTGCGTGTACGTGTGTGTATGTATGTATGTATGTATGTATGTGTATGTGTGTGTATGTATCTGCTTTCTTTTACTATACCCTCCAATGAGATGTGGTAAAAAACGCATGCACTTAGGATTTGTTATTCATTTGTTTATTTAATATTTAATGAGCACCATGTCTCAGGCACTATTCTAGGCATTAGAGACAGAGCAGTGAATAAAACAAAATCCCCACTTAGCTTTCACTCTACTATAGGAGACATAGATTTTAACAAACAACTGAAGCCAGGGAAAAGGAGAGAACGGGGATGGAGAGGAAGGAGGGAGTCGGAGTGCTGGCTGGTTTATTTTAGGTGGGGAGGTCAAGGAATGCCTTTATGAGGGGATAATGTTGAAGAGAGACCTGAATGAAGCACAGTGTGAGCTTCAGAGTGAGCCAGACTCGGTTTAAATTCCGTCATTGTGACTGACTCGCCGTGGACCTCTCTGAACTGGTCTCGTCACCTGTTGAAGTGCAGTTAATCACACCTTGCTTGCAGGAATGTATTTATTGATATGTCTCCTCCTTACTCTCTTCTTTTGCATTTAAAAATTAAATACAGCTTTATATTCTCTGACCATGCTGGTTAGCCCAGAGTTTATAATATTTACAGTAACCATATTTTCCAAGTAAAATTCAAGGCTCAAGAATCTGATCTGAAAAAATTAGTATTTCTGATTTATCTGTATGAATAAATATCCAAGGGAGTTATAAAAATTAAGTATACTTAGTTACACATTTAATTAATATTTGTCTTTATTGAGAAGACGTTTATATTAAATTGGTCATTTCTAGAAAATCCAGGCCCATGGATGCCTTAACTATGTTAAATGCCCACAGTCCTATAAAACTCCTTTGGGGAGTCCAGAAGTCAATTTTAACAGATCTTAACTTCTTGGAACTTTAAATGGGACCATGGGTGGCATGAATGTTGACCTAAGTGGGAAGTGACAGAAAAGTTCTACAGTTAGAGTTTCTAATGTGGTGTGTTCCAGAGACTGTGATCTGAGTGGGATTGATGTGGACAGCATTACTGACAGTTCACAGTAACGTTAAAAGCTTCTTTAGAGAAAGAGTCCACTGGGACCTTATTAGTTCTAGAGCCACTAGCTGCTCTGGGGAGAGATTCAGAGGCACATCAACTTCAAGGCTGTGTCTGTTTTACATCAAGCTTCCTCTCAGGGAGCAATACAGCTCACAGCTCAGTGCTGGCAAGACTTCCGGCTGAAGGAGCCCCTGAATCTGGAGCATTTAGTCATCACAGTCATCATCGTAACACTCTGTATTAATACAGTGCTTTACTTTGACCCCTTAACAGCCCAGCAGAGAGTCAAGGCAGACCCTCTTGACCTGATGAGTGAGGAATTCACATGTCCAAGATCACCCAAGAAGCCAGGAGTACACCCAGATCCAAGCTCATGAATAAGGTCCCCCTGGGCCATTGTGCTAAGAGGGACTATCCTCCTCAGCACTGGAGCCACTGACCTGTGGCAGATCCTTCTACAGAATATCATCTGGGTGGCAGTTGGTGCTGTGATCCTGTCATTTGTATGCATAAGTCAGGACAGGAGAGAAAGGTTTGGCTCAGGGCTTGAAGCCGAAGAGAGCCATGCTGGGACAGATGGCACCTAAGAGGGCTTTCAAAGAGACTTTCCTTGGAACATTAGGATCACAAATTTTAGAGCTGGAGAGGAACTGTAGTGATTATATCGTCCAATCTCCTTAATATGTAGAAAAACAAACCACAGCTCAGGGAAGTTGCGGGATTGAAATCACAGAGCTGGTATGTGACCAAGCAGAGTGAGCGCCTGGTGTTGCTAATGCCAGGCAGCCAGTTTCCTTCCTCAGATCAGGCTCACTCTCCTTAATCTCCCTCCTGCGATGGAAACCTTTACTTTTTGACAGTTTTATATTTTAAATTGATCACCTAATGCTTATGGTTCCTAAAAGCAGTCCTGATTAAAATGTCTTTAATTGAAATAAGAGCAGTGATTAAGGCCTCCTCTCCTTGTACAGTGGGTTTACCTTCCTTAACTATCATCTCCTTGATTTGTGAATGTACCACAGAAATGGAGCTCCCTGGGCACTGGAGATAGTTGTTCATTTCATAGAATGTGTTTCATTTTCTGTTGTTTCATGTATCACAGTGTGGTATTCTTATTTCTTTCCATGACTCGCCTCCCATCTAGGCTGTGAGATCCTTGAAGGCCTGGCATCAGATCTTTTGAGTCTGTAGGTTGCGCCCCTTGGCACAGTGTATCACCCTCAGGGGCATTCATTAAATGTATTTGGGGAGCATGTTTACACTGCCTCTCCCTCAATCCCCTCAATCTCACCTCCTCTCCTCCCCCCCTCCCCCCGCCAACCCAGGATGAAAGCAGTTGTTGTCTAATCCTAATAGCTAACAGGAAAATGTGGAGTCTCATGATTCATGCTCATGTTGTCCTTTTAAGTAACCTATATTTTGAGAACTGGTGGTCATTGTTATTCTTTGTTCATTTGAACTGTCCTCTGTTTTTGTTCGTTATCTTTGAGTTCAGTTCAGCAATATTGATTTCCCTTTAATGGAATAGAAGCCACCTCAGAGCTCTCCTGCATATTGAGGTATGTTTTGATGTTTAGGGAGGCAACGCCGCCTAGTGATTAAGAGCTCAGGCTGTGGAGTCAGAGGGGCACCAGGTCTCTCAAATCCTGCCTGTGGGGTTATCTCTGGGCAAGTTGTTTGATAAGCCTCAGGATTTTCCCAGACTATTAAAGCCAGAGCTGTACTGACCAAATCAGTATCGTTACAATTCTAAGCAGCAACATGTTCCCAGGTTGTTTTCTGCTTCCATCATTCATGCAGATGGAGAGATGGGCTCCTGCCAGGTTGGGCATCTTGATGGTGATAGTGAGTAGGAGGAAAAATATAAAAATCTCACACTTTCAACTCTCTTGTTTTATTAGTTATTAAAGCTTCCCTTGTGCAAATACTTGTAAACATTTGCTCAGTGTTTTTAAAAATTTGCAGCAGAAAGAGATTTATTGGAACATTCAAAGATTTTTTTGGATCTCATTTCCTAAGAGTCTAGCAGTACATTATTTTACCCATTATTAAACATTTATAAAAGTAAAGCTTTTGACAATATCTTGAGATTACAATGATTTTTGTGTCAGACATTTATTTGCTTCAAAATCTGGCAGGTTAATACTATAGTTCTTTTCACAGATTGAGTTAGAAAGTATTTAAGGAGTATGGTGGTTTTAAAATCTGTCCACGGCCCTAGCTGGTTTGATTCAGTGGAAAGAGCATCGGCGTGCAGACTGACGGGTCCTGGGTTTAATTCCAGTCAAGGGCATGTATCTTGGTTGCAGGCTCAATCCCCAGCTCTGGTTGGGGCGGTGTGCGAAGGCAACCAATCAATGTGCCTCTCTCACATCTATGTCTCTTTCTCTCCCTTTCACTCTCTCTAAAAATCAATGGAAAAATACCCTCAGGTGAGGATTAATAAAAAATAAAAATAAATAAAACCTGTCCACAAATTCATTGATACTCCTCTGTTCAGAAAGTAGAGCCTGATTCTCCTTCTCTTGAATGTGGGCCGGCCTTAGTGACTCCCTTTTAGCCATCAGAATATGACAGAAGTGATGTAATGTGACTTCTGAGGCAAAGCCATAAAGAGGATACAGCTTCTACTTGGCTCTCCCCGTCTTGGATCCCTCATTCTGGGGGCATTCAGCCCCATGTTTCGAGAATGCTCAAACTTAACCTCCCAGTGGAGGGCAGAAGTGGGTACTTCCCCTCCAAACCAAGAGGGAGCCTCCAAGAGAACTACTTATAATGTCTCAGGTGCCTGCATTATAAGTAACGGGAGTCACAGTCCTTAGAGAGATGTCTGATTATGGAATGAACTTGCTGGTCTGGTCCCTGTACCTTCCTGACTGGGAGAGGAGAACGGTAGAGACGGGCTAGTAGCAGAAAACTGGCACCCCCTATTGGCAAGTCAAGCACACATGAATTTCCTGTGGACCAAAGAGAGTAGAAGTTGGCTCGAGACAACTTTCCAGAACCCCTCCCAAAGAGGGCTGCCTCTGGATAAGAAAACCCCAGTACACGAGGCTGTGGACTGTAACTCTAAGGATGGGATCTGAAAGAGGGTTCCCCCATCAGGGAACTGTACAATGGTAGATCTCTCCACAGTGCTCCAAGAACTTATACAAGACCCCCACAAATGGGGCCGTTAGTTGAATGCCTGCATAAAGGCAGCATCAGAAGGCAGTCTTAGGCTAAAAAAAGCCAGCAACAGCGAAAAGAATGCTGGTTAATTAAGTCACCTGTTCCTTTCCATGCCCCTTGTCCCCACACCCTGGAGGAGTGAGGGGAAGAGAGAAGTCGTTCTCTACTAGTTGTTTTCCAGTAGAACTTCGACAGACCTTCCTCTGTGTTGTTATGGTTAAAGTGGTGTGCCTAAGTTTCCCAGCGTCCTTGGCAAGGATGCGTTACCACTTCTAGCCAATAAACCGTGAGGCCCTGGAAAGCACACGTGCAGTTCTCCACTGTCAGTTTCCTGCCGCAGTCACTGAGGTGGTGGGTGTGCAGGACAGAGCCTCCTGCTGACTCACCTTGGACTTGCAGAGTAAGAACCAGACATGTGGTAAGCCTCTGAGACTGGAGTGCTCTTTGTGACAGCATAACCTAGCCTACTCTGATTAGTACAAGCAGGGGCACGGAAATGGAGTGCCCTCATGTTAGAACATCCCTGGACATCTGGAGCCCAGTTGAGAAGTGAGGTTTTGAATCTGAGGTCTGTGCAGCCCGAGTCCAGCTTTAGAGAGCAGTGCTGCTCTAAGCGTGGGCTAGTGCCAGTCCATGAACTGTCTATTCCCTGTCCACGAGGAGATAAAGAGAATGAAAGCAAGAGTAAGCATTTTAAAACTTTCATAGCAACTGCTGTGATATGTTATTGCCTTTTATAGTAGTCCTAGAGGCCTGGTGCATGAAATTTGTACACTCAGGTGGAGAGGTCCTTCAGCCAAGCCTGCGCCCTCTCGCGATTGATAGCCCCACAGAGGGAGGCCCCACCCACCGCCGCCGGCTTGGTAGCCTGGGCCTCCCTCTTTGGGGCGATCGCAGAGCTCTCCGGCCAGTGGCCTAGGCCTCTCTCTGTGGGGCGATGGCAGGCCCCCCTGACCAATCGCATTGCACCCGCCTTGGCGGCGACAGGCAGTGCTGGGTTGCCACGGCGCCCACGACCCAGGAGGGCCCGAGAGGTCAGCATTTCAGTTTGCTTGCCAGTCCCCGCCCACACAAGCCTGCTGTGCACACAGCCTGGTGTTCGGTCATCTGTTCGGTTGTTTTGGACGTTACGGACTCTGGCTCTTTATATATTAAGATTAGTCTGCAACATATTGTAAAAAGCAAAACCCCCCTCAAAACTGGCTCTTCACCAAGATAGTTTGAGAAGCACTATTTTATAGTATATTCAGGTTAGTTTTAGCTAAAAGAGTAATCAATTTCAGAATTATTTATTGTATTTATTCCATATATTCATTCTGTTTTAAGGCTTCTTGATCTTTCTTATTAAATGACTATAATATAATAACAATTACGATAGTAATATCAGAAGCCATCTGATGTAAATGCCTTTATCAAAAGCTTGGTTACCATTCTGAACCCTTAAGAAACTTAACTGATTTTGCTCTTGCAATCTCAAACTGCCAAATCTGGATGCCCAAATTGGTGAACTCCTCTAATGCATCTACCTTCTTGACTTCCAGAGCAGACAGAGACATTTTCAAGAGTCACTGGTATGTTCTACATAGTTCACTGCATTTGATTCTCTGAGGAGTTTGAGACGGCCTCTGCCCTTGGGTGCGTGTGACCTGAATCAAGCTGTCAGTGGGTGCTTCCTAGCATTGTCAGAGTCATGTTGGGAAGTCAGAATATTAGGTTAGCCTAGCATTAAAAGGGTCTTAGAACCATAGAACATTTGAATTAGAAAAGCATTTTGTAAAATATTATTCAGTTTAACTCCTTCAGTTTACTGATAAAAAACACACACTTACGTTTCAGGAGATTTATTGACTAACCTGAGATCACACAACAGATTTATGGCTAAACCAAGAGAAAAATACATTTCTCCTGGCTGTTAGTCTGTTTCCGTGCTACAATGAAGGTCCTGTTGAAGTCACCAGGCTAATAGCTGTGCTTATGAAACATATTGCGATCACTGGATGAGGGGTTACGAATGCCTCTCACCATTCAGTATTTCCTTCTCAAAAGGGTTGCTTTATTAAAATGTGTAATTTTATGGAGTAACAAATCTGATAGAGCGTGATGGCTTCTACCAGGCCACCCTCTGAGATAAACATCTGTAGCATTCACACATTGGACTCCAGGAGCCCAGAGTTTGCAGTTGTGTTTTTCTTTTTTAATATCTGTTCATTCTCTTCTGTTTTTTATTTTTTATTTTGTATAGCTGAACAGTTTTCCTTTTCCCTAGACTGTGGTCCTTGGAGACTGATCACAGAGACATCACAACACTAATGGTTTACCTCTAGCTTACTGGGTAAAATGGCCACAAATTTCTGAAATCAAAACTTCTGAATCTTTTGAATAATGAATGGTGTCTTTCCCAGGGCTGTTTTAGGGATTAGCCCACGGGACAGAAGAAAATAATTAGAACAAGCAGTTGAATATTCAGTTCTTTATAATAAAAACTAGAGGCCCGGTCCACGAAATTCGTGCACGGAGGGGGGGTGTCCCTCAGCCCAGCCTGCACCCTCTCCAATCTGGGATCCCTCAAGGGATATCCGACTGCCCTCTCACAATCCAAGACTGCTGGCTCCCAACTGCTTGCCTGCCTTCCTTCCTAATTGCCCCTAACTGCTTCTGCCTGCCAGCCTGATCACCCCCTAACCACTCCGCTGCCAGCCTGATTGATGCCTAACTGCTCCCTTGCCAGCCTTTTTGCCCCCAACTTCCCTCCTCTGCCGGCCTGGTTACCCCTAACTGCCCTCCCCTGCAGGGTTGATCGCCTCCAACTGCTCTCCCTTACAGGCCTGGTCCCTCTCAACTGCCCTCCCTTGCAGGCCTGGTGCCTCCCAACTGCCCTCCCCTGCTGGCCATCTTGTGTCCACATGGGGGCAGGATCTTTGACCACATGGGGGCAGCCATATTGTGTGTTGGAGTGATGGTCAATCTGCATATTACTCTTTTATTAGATAGGATAGAGGCCTGGTGCAGGGATGGGGGCCAGCTGGTTTGCCCTGAAGGGTGTCCGGATAAGGATGGGGGTTCCCTTGGGGCGTGGGGCGGCCTGAGCAAGGGGCCTGTGGTGGTTTGCAGGCCAGCCATGGCCTGTGGCGATCCAAGCAGAGGCCCTGGTATCTGGAATTTATTTACCTTCTACAATTGAAACTTTGTAGCCTGGAGTGGAGCCAAGCCTCCTGCTCGCTCCATGGCTGGCAGCCATTTCTGTTGGGGTTAATTCACCTTCTATAATTGAAACTTTGTAGCCTGGAGTGGAGGCCTAGGCTGGCCAGGGCAGGTGGAAAGCCTGGCTTCCTCCGTTGCCAGGGCAACCCTGGCCTACTCTCTCCAGCTCCATGCTTCCGCCATTTCTGTTTGGATTTGTTTACCTTCTATAATTGAAACTTTGTAGCTAGAGTGGAGGCTTAGGCTGGCAAGGGCAGGCGGAAAGCTTGGCTTCCTCCGTTGCCTGGGAAACCTTGCTCTCTGTGACTGTAGCCATCTTGGTTGGGTTTATTTGCATACTCGCTCTGATTGGCTGGTGGGGGTGGCTGGTGGTGTAGCGAAGGTACGGCCAGTTTGCATATTACTCTTTTATTAGGTAGGATTATAATCGCTACCATTTATTGAGCACAGATTCCATAGCAGCACTGTGCTAAACCCTTATTGTGCAGCTCAATCCTTAGAACAAACCTTGTAGTACATGTTACTACCTTTTTATTGATGAGGAAATTGAGGCTTAGTGAGGGTAAGAAATTTACTCAAGGTCATGGAGTATATGGTAGATGTAATTATTTAATAAAATTAATACGGAACTGATCTCAGCCAAAAAATATTTACCTGAAAAGACTTTTTGTTTGTTTGAAATCAGAACCAAGCCTCTCAACATATTATACCAATTACTTGATAATTTTTTCAAATTAAAAAAGGCCTATTGGACTTATTTTACTTACAGTCCTTGCCTGAACACTTCTAGCACCTAGCACTAAGTTACATACTATATAACAGGCACTACCAGTGTTTGCTGGGCATCCTGGCTATTATCCAAAACGTGCTATTATCCTGGGTACTATTATGTAAAAGCACCCAAATACCTGTTCCTCTCTGGTGATGGATAAAGTTGTGTTCCCCCAAGAAAGCAAGAAAACGGAACCCGTAAGGCTGGAAGAACCTCTGTAGAAGTGACTACTTAAGTGAGGTGTTTCAATGCACTCATGTAACAAAATGGAAATCCAGATTTTCCAAAAACAAAGGAGACGTTCAAGGATGGTTTTTAGGATTATCTTACATAGAAACCTTAACTGTCTTCTGCATCTAAAGTTGGGTTTCATTCACCTAGAAATTTTTTATGCCCAATTTTTTGAGGTCATATTTATATGTAAATCTGGATGCACATGTAGAAAACAAAAACCCCGCTATCGTTCTGCTAGGGCGCACACAGGACTAAGTTATTAGCTAGAACAACACTGCTGCGGCTGAGGAACACCATTGTTTCTGTGAAGATAAAACTAGGGCCGTTTCTGAAGCACCAGAGAGACAGTTTATTGTTGTTTTGCTAAAGTGGTGAAAGAAGCCCAAAGCTCCTTGCAGGTTGTAATGGGTAAAAAGAAACAAGGGCTTTCATTCCTGGGAAACTGGAAGGCACGTGTGTTTTTTACACTCTTGTGATTCAGAAGTCTGTTCATTAAATTGAATCAGATCTTGACCAATGGGCAAAAGAAGACTATAAGGTGAAAAACAGTGAGCTTAAACCTCAAGTTTTTCATCTAGGATCTCTGATGTAGACTGGGTCCTTTGTCCATGTTAAACTTCCCATAAAGTCCATGAAAATAACAAAACACTTAAAAAAACATTTTGAAAATTCAACAGAGTCGGTAATATGATGATATTTCCCTAAAGTGTATTAAGGAAATACTAGTAGTGCTTTAGTCTGGGAAGATCTTTACAAAACATTTACAGTCTCGGTACTCAAAGTGTGGCTCATGGATCAGTAGCTTCTCATCTCCTGGGAGCTTATTAGAAATGCAGGTTCTCAGCCCCACCTCAGACACAGGAAATCAGCTCCTGTATGTTAACAAGGTCCCTCGTGACTCCTGTGCACATTAAGGTTTGAGAAGCCGTGGTCTGCCTGATACTTTTACGTGCATCACCTCCCCTGCCAGCATAGCATGAACACAGGAGAAGGTGATATTGACCTTACCGCACACAGGACTCATTTCCCCTGAGGTGGGGAAATAATGATAGCAACTGCCTTTCCGTGAGCCCCCACTATGCGCCACTCTGCATAGGTGATCATAGTCCCTTTATCCTCCCACACCTCATTAGGGAGGGATTATTAGCTCTTCTTCATAGTTGAGGAAAAGGACGCTCAAGAGGGTAACTCACCCAAGATCACACCACCAAGAAATGCTGGAACCCAAAGAGCTCCCTGACCTCAGAGCCCCTGCTCTTTCCAAGTGGTCAACAACACGCCAGAACGAGAAGGAGGTTACCACAGTGGACTTCGGCTACATTTTAGAATTGCCTGGGGAGCATTAAAAACCACTGATGCTCACTATCTTAGTGTGTTTGGGCTGCTGTAACCAAATACTACAGACTGGGTGGCTTATAAACCAGAAATTTATTGCTTACATTTCTGGAGGCTGGAATCTGAGATACGGGTGCCAGCATGATTGCGGTGAGGTTGAGTGACCCTCTTCCAGGTCATGGCAGAAGGGGCGAGAGATTTCTCTGGAGATTCTTTTATAAGAACACTGATCCCCCACTTCATGACCTGATCACCTCCCAAAGGCCCCACCTACGAATACCATCACCTTGGGGGTTAGGATTTCAATATCCGAATGTTGCAGGAATACAACATTCAGACTCCAGCACCCACCCACCCTCAGAGATTCTGATTCTGGTCTGGAGTCTGGGCCTGGCATTGGGGTTTTTTTAAAGCTCCCTGGGGATTCGAATGTGTACCCCACGGTTGAGACCCACTGATTTACAGACGCGCTAAATGTCTCTCTGGCACTGTTGATAGGACCTTCATCTGGAACAGCTTACCTGCCCTGGTTCACTTGTTGCATGGGTAGACTTTGAAATTGCTGGCACTGATGATGCCAGAGTAGTGGCATAAATACCTAAAGCACTTGATGCTTTGTTACATGCAACAGTCACATTATGTTCAGGGTGAGAGAAGTTGATTATGGACAGTCAGATCTGGCTGAATGTCTAACGGCAAATATTCACCTTTCCCAATCTTTATGATGAGTACATTCTCTTAGCTTACTACACACATAGCCTGGCCCTCATCTCCAAGTACCACTTAAAATCTCGTGTGTCGGTCTGCAAGTGGGTCTCAGTATTAGGCAGAGCAATGTTGAATATAGGTACCAAAGTTCTAATCCTGCTCCAACAATTGGTGACAGAAGTTGGCTATACTTATTTTTTTTACTTAATCCTCACTGTACCCTACTTCTCGGGTAAGCAAACTGAGGTGCAGAGAAAGTAAGAAATTTGCTGGACCTGTGATTCAACTCAAAATAATGCCAGTCTATTTTCTTTACTTTTTGCCATACTTTCTAATAAGAAGGAGGTTCTTGCCTTAGAGAGTCAAACCCTGGGAATTCAGGTTAGTTCATCGAAGACTTTCGGAGACTCTGATGTGAGCCAGACACTGAGCTAAGTTCCGGGGCCCTAGAAATGAAGAAGGCAAGGTCGTTTGCCTCATGGAGCTCACAGTCTTGAAGGGGAGACAAATGGGCTTATGCAGCACTGTCCAATAGAAAGATAATGTGAGCCACATATATAATTTAAAATTTTCTAATGGCCACGTTTAAAAGGTAAGAAAAGGTGAAATTACTTTTAATAATATATGCTATTTAACTCAATACATAAAAATATTTCAACATGTAATATGAAAATTAATGGCAGATTTTACATTATTTTTTATACTAACTCTGAAATTCTGCATGTGTTTTATATGACAGCACATCTCAATTTGGACTAGCCACATTTCAAGGGCTCAGTAGCCCCATGTGGCCAGTGGCTACCATATTGAACAGTACATATCTAGAGATACAGTGAGGAAAGCCTATATTTGTTGTTGGGGGAGCAGGGATTAGGGGAGGTTGGTTAGTTGTTGATACAATTTTCTACTTTAAAAAGGTACCCAAAAACCCCACATTGAGGTGCATGTAATGCTGTATTCCTTAGGCTGAATCTCTGTGCTCAGTGAAATAATGCATTATGCTTCTTAGAGCCCCTCAGTTGTAAATGCTCTCAGATAGAGAAATTTCAGCCAAATGACTGATTCTCTCTCTTGGCAGAGTTTCCAAGCCCAGCTTAGAGAAACGTCACCTGTGTCTGGGAAGCCTGGTGACCCACTGGTGCTTCCTGTCAGTAACAGGTGTTTTGTTTTGGTTTTTGTTCATCCTTACCCGAGGATATATTTTCCATTGAATTTTAGAGAGAGTGAAGGGGAAGAAGGGAGGGAGGGAGGGAGAAAGAGAGAGAGAGAGAGAGAGAGAGAGAGAGAGAGAGAGAGAGAGAGAGAGGTTGGTTGCCTCCTGCAGGCACCCTGACTAGGGGACCAGGGAAGAACCTGCAACCCAGGTACATGCCGTTGCCCAGGAATCAAACCCGAGACCCTTAGGTGTGCAGGCCGACCACTCTGTCCACTGAGCAACACCAGCCAGGGCAGTAACACGTGTTTTAATAGGGCTTAACTTTGTAACAATTGTAGTTATATAGTGTTTCACTTACTAGAATATCTTAAAAATTGGCTAGATCACAAGCTGTTCAATAGAACCACTCTAACTGGGGACGTGGCTAAGGCTGTCTTTCTGTGATCAAATAATTTGGGATATTAGACCCCCCTCCAGGAACTTTATCCTGCACATTAGCATATGAAAGGCTCTGAGAAGTCCTGTATTAACTTTGTTTAACCCAGTGTTTCACACTCATTTGACCATAGAAGACACATGTGTCTCCACATTTATTAGCATCTTGTAGAACACAGCTGCTCTGTAGAACAAGGTTTGCAAAACACAAAACTAGATGATTACTTTGCAGTGACCCTATGTTTACATGATGGTAGCCTTTCCCACCAGAAGGGTAAGGCCTAAAACCTTTCCTTTTTCAGTCTTTATTTACATAGTACAGGCTAGAGAGGACTCTTCAGGCCAGCGCACCTTGAGAACTGTCATTATTCTGTGCAAATACTGACTTGGTACTTCCTTAGATTTGAGTCACTCTGTACTTAAGTGAACTGTCACAGGGAGCAAGACTTGAAGAGGAATGTGGAACGTGGATTAGCTGCAAATGCCACAGGAGGCTGGAAGTGCTGCCCACCACTGGGTTGCAGAACACTGGAATCCCATAGTTCCCGGTGGCCAAGCCCAACTAGAGTTAACTCAATTTGTAATTTTGAGCAATCTGACCATGTCCAGGGTCCCGCCTAATAATTAGATTAAACTATTTTGTGATTGGATTATTTCGTTACAGTAAGGAAAGGCCACTTGTTCTTTTGGGGAACCATGATTGTCCTTCCCCAGAGACCCCTAGCGCCGAATAGTGTAGGAACTATTAGGATGGGATGTTGACTTCTTCAGAACCTGGGGGACATTGCTTCATAAACTGCTCATTGTAGAAACCAGTCAGTGCTGCCGTATCTTTTCATACCTGACTGGATGGAGAGCCACAATCATTCTTTCTCTTCACTCCTCTCTAGGACCAAAGTATTTTATTTTGTATGTTGTTTCTTGCCTCAAAGGTACAGTGTCTTTCAGTAATAGAGAATATAGTAGTGACTTTGCTGCTTTCTAATTTCCATTCCCCCGATCCTCTAAGGATTGCCGATGGGTATGCGTAGTCTCCGAGCCCCCAGTGTGGTAATTTATGCAAATGACTCATAAAAGAAAACTCATCCTTTTGTCTCTTACCCAGTTTTTTGTAATGAGCTGTGCAACATTTTTTAAATTTAATGGTTGGGTATGTTTAAAGCATTTGTGAAGTACTTATGAATGTATTTTTATGCTGAATAAATTTCATTAGTGATTTTTTAAAAAATCACTATTAAGCCAATTAGCCTACCTTATTAATGATTGGTGATAATCCCCTTTTCAAACAGACCTCTATGAACTGTTGGAAATAAAAGGCACATTATGCATAGAAAGATGAATCCTCTTGCTGCAAGCTTACACAGTATTGATCTATATACTGTTTTGTGTTAGCGAAGTTCAGGGTATAAAGCTTTTTCTTTTCTCCCCACTGGAAGGTGGCAACACCAGTGGTCATTACAGC
Organism: Cnephaeus nilssonii; assembly: GCF_951640355.1. Lineage (NCBI taxonomy): Eukaryota > Metazoa > Chordata > Mammalia > Chiroptera > Vespertilionidae > Cnephaeus > Cnephaeus nilssonii. The sequence continues at coordinate 24,544,187 of NC_137093.1, read as the reverse complement.
GAGCACCTACCTGCCAGAAGGCTCTGTGTATTGTTTGTGGCACTTCCATTCCCACACTTATGACCCTAGGTTATGATCGTGCCTTCCCCACCAGGTTGGGAGCAGGCGCCTGTGTTCATCATCCCTCAGTCCCCATGCCCACTATGGCACTGCAGTAGATGTTTGCTGAAAAAATGATAAAGGCATTGTAGCAAGTTATGTCCAAGCCGAAAGAGATGAAGAAATCAAGTTGTTTTTCACTCTCAGAGCTCACAGGACCTGCTTCTAAGGAGGCGAGATGGGAAGCAGGTACATATTAACAGTAACCAGCTGTCTGACTTGGGTAGGTTGCTCCCCTTCTTTGTACTTCAATTTCTCCATCTGGAAAATGAATGATTAATAACTTTGCCTCCCTCCGAGTAATACTATAAAGATAAAGGGAAGAGAGGGATGAGAGCATGGTGAGCTCTTTGGAGGCAAGATCTATGTAACACTAAGTCATCCTAATTGCCACGGTTATTATTTCTCTAGGGTGTGCAGTGTATTCAATTTATTCCTTTGAAGAACACAGAGGAGAGAGCTAGCTGGAATGGAGGGTTCACACTGGTGAGACATAGAAGATGAGGCTGGTTAAGCAGTTTAGAATCCATCTTTTTAGTAGCAGGGTATCTTATGGGACTTTGTCCTAAAGAAGTACCTTTCCCCAACCCCATTGTTGATGAAGAGACAAATGGAGACCAATGGCTAGACCTCAGGTGAGCAATCTAGATATGATTTAGAAGTCACTGAGCATAGATAGTACCTCCCCAGATTCCATCTTCTTTACCAATAACCCGCTCACAGAAGTCTTGTCTTATGGCCCAGTTGCCATCAAATGCTATTAGATTTACTGGTCAAAGGCTTAAACTTTAGACTCAGACTGCCTGGTTTCACTCCCCAGCTTGCTACTTTCTAGTTGTAAGGCCTTGGACAAGTTCCTTAACCCCTTCATGACGCATCTGGAACACAAGTTGATCCTTGAACAACACGGGTTTGAACTGCATGGGTCCAGTTATACATGGATTTTTATATCAATAAATATACAGTTAGCCCTCTGTACCCAAGGTTTCCCATCTGTGGGTTCAGCCAACTGTGGATAAAAAAGCAGTATTTTTTACTCTTGTTGGGAATCTGCAGATGTGGAGGGCTACTACATGCATTCTTCTACACAATATTATAGAAAGGACTTGAGCATTCACAGCTTTTGGTATCCGTGAAGGATCCTGGAACCAACCCCCCATGGATACTGAGGGACGACTGTAGTTAAGTTTTGGGGGAGTCAAAAGTTATATGTAGAGTTTTGACTGTGTCGGGTAGGGAGGGCCCACATTGCTCTTGTGAGAATTACATTTACACATGTAAAATGCCTAGAACAGGGCCTGGCAAGTAGCAAGTCAATAATTTTAGCTATTAAAGTGGATATTATTATACATGGGGAGTTGAGCTGGGTACTATACATACATCATCATTCTGTCACCTAGCTATAGATCTGAGACCAGGATTTGACTAGCCCCCAAGCTGGAGAATGGAACCAAATCCCATTGGAGCACAGACCACGTGCTTTATTTATGAGTAAATATTAGACACAGCTTGCTTTATTTGAAAGTCAAACAGAAAAAAATAGAGCTAAATTAAAAATTTCTACAGAATAAGGGAGAGGCAGCATTGATTCTCAGGGCGTAAGCAGACCTTTAAAAATTGTTTACTGTAGGTACTAAGGTAATGTGTATACAAGTTTGGCATCCTTAACAGATGAAAAAATACATGAAATAAGAGTAGAAAATAGCCCTAGCCGGTTTGGTGCAGTGGATAGAGTTGTCAGCTGCGGACTGAAGGGTCCTGGGTTCAATTCCGGTCAAGGGCACGTACCTCGGTTGTGCACTCCTCCCTGGCCCAGGCTCTGGTATGGCCGTGTGCTGGAGGCAACCAATTAATGTGTCTCTCTCACATCGATGTTTCTCTCTCTCTCTCTCTCTCTCAATCTCTCTCCCTCTCTCTCTCTCTGTCTGTCTCTCCCTTTCCCACTCTCTCTAAAAAATCAATGAAAAAGTGTCCTCAGGTGGGGATTTAAAAAAAAAAGAGTAGAAAATAATAATGAGAAAGCAAGTAGGTTTGGGAATAAGGATTAGAGGGAAAAGAAGACAGGTGAATTACAAGGAACTTAAAAATGTAAAATCTGCAATGAAGTTAGAACTGAGCAGAACTCATAAAGTAGGAAACTGAATCAATGAAGTGGAGAATTAGCTCTATCAGAATATAGAAGAAAAGAACAGAGAGATGAAGACAAGAATTAGGAAGTGTTACTAGGGTTTTGAGGGTCTTTTTCTCATCATGCTCCCACATTATAGTTGGCTGGTGTGTTGTAAGATGGCTCCTATTGACAGAAATTTGAACCTGTCATGTACCTATGAACTGCCCTTCTTTGGCTCCTTGGCCAGTACCATAAAATGTGTTTCTTTCACCACATCCTTCACCCCTAATTTCGAATGAAATCTCCTGTCTAGTGTGATACCTCTGAAAGCCATCTGATAGAGTGCTGTCCCAGCACTTTCCAGAATGGCTATTTTTTCATTGTGAAAACACTATGAGAAGAGCAGCTGAACTAATAACATTTTTTATTCTACAAAACAGAGCTGTAGAGAGCAACATAATGACCACTTTCATAACCAAGAAACTATCAAGACAAGAAATGATTTGTCTACATCTGTAAACCCATACTGAATGACCTAATTCTAAGCAAAGAGCTAATGCAGATATCTGTCATCAAAATACTTTTTATTACTATCTTCCTTTAAGAACCTGATCTTCTTTTAATTATGTTTAAAAATCAGTACATATAATATGATCTCAATAATATAAACAAAACAATCCACACCAATGCCAAAACAAATTGTCAGGAACTATACTAAAATGTTAGCCGTGATTATCTCAGAGAGTCATGAATAATACAAATATTGATAGATAGGTGAATAGATAGATAAATAGATTTAAAAAGAATTGTTCTGTATTTTACATTTTCTTCATTGAATATCGTAATAGCGATTTTTTGGCTAACCAGAAAATCTGATTTAAAATGGCTTAGACAAATAGGGGCTTCTTTTTCTCACACAATAAGTGTGAGGCACCTGACATTGGTTCAGAGGTTAAGGATAACAGGGCCTATTACTCTGCAGTTCTCTTGTCCTTTCTCCTTATGCCTCATGATCACCTGACGGCTACTGAAGCTCCGGGCATTAGGACTTGTTCAAATCAGGAGAAGCAAGGGATGCTGAGCCAGCTGCTCTGTATCCTCTTATCAGAAAAGCAAAAGCTTTCCTTAAAATGCCAGCAGACTTCCGCTTTCATCCACTGGCCACAATAGTGTCACTTAACCAACCCTGGCTGCAAGGGAGACAAGGAGAGCGAATGTTTAGCTTTCCAGCCGTGCAGCCAAAGGCAGCAAGGGAGAAGGGGGAAGTTGAAAAGGAGTGTTGGGTGAGCCAAACTTTGCTGGCTGCCAGAGCATTTTTTAACCATGTATTATTTTTATAATTGAAAACATATTTTTGAGATTGTTATGTTCAATTTTAATCTATTATAGAATCTCAATAATGTAAAAATATGCACACCAAGAAGACACACCGAAAAAAGAAAGCCACAGGAGCATTAAAGTTGTCTGCTCTGGGTCTTGACACAAATGGTATTCTACATTAGCATTACTCCATGTGAGCAGGGTGGGAGAGACTGGGTGGGTGGTTTATTTGTATTTATATGGAAGAAGTGGTTGACGAGATAGGAGTGTAGATGGACAGGTGACTGGCCTGGCAGGATAGACAGGGACCCAACCCTTCCTGATGGAGCAGGTTTGCAGTTTGTCAAGAACCAACAAATGTCTTGGGCGGCTCTAGTTCAGGTGGTTTCCACAGGCTTCTCTGACGTGAAGAAACGCGGTAAGTGGGGTTTTAGATTTAGAGTGGTCGTAAGAGCTTTCTAGGAAGACTTGTTCAAATATCAGCTCTGTGCTGTACACGAGTAAGCCAGTATCAGGGGCCTCTCATTTCCTAAGCAAATCTCTCTCAATTAAACAGAAAGGGAAGAAAAACTGAAAGCAGTAAATGGATTCACAATGTCAATCCCATTTTGCTCTTTTCCGTGTTTTTGAAATTGCCCTAACCAAAAGCCCATGTACTAATAGAAAAACGAGCAGAATATATGAATCACTTGTTTTGATAGCATTATGCTTAATCTAGCTAGAACACTTCACACAGTCATAGAGTATGAGTTTTCTATCCAGCATGAGTTTTTAAAATGAAGCTTTTCAGTCCTGATTGCCTTGGGAAAGCAGATTTCATAATTTGCTCTCCAGCCTTGCTGGAAAATCCATCTGTCTTTGCAATTGAATTTGCAAAGTGAAATCATTTCGAAGGGCTGTTCTTTTGGCCAGCTCCTCTGCTCCTCCTCCCTTTCCCTGTCTGTTTCCAGGGCTCCCTGTTGGCCTGGGCAGACCACGCCATCCTCTCATCCTCTCTGAAGGAATGATGTGGCCCTGGGGGATGGGCTTTGTCCACACCCCTACCCCCCTCACCTCCCAGATTACACAGCTGAATTCTGCAGCAGTTGCGCCTCAGACTCTCAGAGCTGCAGAGTAACCCAGGAGAAAAGTGCTGGGCTGGGGGGCGGTGGGCCTGAGTTCACCCCTGCTCTGTAACTGAGGGGCCGCATGGCCTTGGTGCGTGTCTTCGGAGCAGACCCAGCCTTTGTTCTAGAGTCAATAAGATAACAGAGGCCCAAGCTGACAGGTGCCATAACGTGTTAGATTTCATTCTGCTCCACAATTTACAACCATTTTTGGAAACCTTGAGTTTTAGGTTACCTGAGGTATTTATCCAGTAGGCAGTTAGACTTATGAGACTAAGATTTAGAGAACTCTGAGCTGGAATTGCATATTTGGAGTCACACAGTGGGTCTTGGTGTCATGGTATTAAATGAGATCACCAAGGAAAATTTTATATATTTTTATTATTTAGGAAGGGTTCCATTCTCCTTTATTTAAAAAAAAATATATATTTTTTTATTGATTTCAGAGAGGAAGAGAGTGGGAGAGAGAGATAGAAACATCAGTGATGGGAGAGAATCATTGGTCGGCTGTCTCCTGCACTCCCCACACTGGGGATTGAGCCCACAACTTGGGCATGTGCCTTGACTGGGAATCGAACCGTGACCTCCTGGTTCATAGGTCAACCCTCAACCACTGAGCCACGCCGGCCAGGCCCCTTCTCCCTTATTAATTATCACAATGAAATTGAGAGGAAGCCTATAACTTATTTTCACAGTGAATCACATTTCACAGGTAAAAAGAAAAACTGTGGTGAAGGCAATCAGTCAGTAAGTCAGATTTTAAAATTAAGGTTTCCAGTTTCTCAGTCTTTTGCTTAAATTATTGGATACCAGCCAACAGACTTACCAAGTAATTAGCTTTGATGATTAATTTTAACAACTTCAACTGGATGACAGTACAGAAATGACTTTATGTTTTCCCCCCAGATTATTAATTAATGGCAGGGTATAAAATCACCTCAGAGCACCCAGTATTTCTCAGTGTGGTCTATTGACATTTGGGGGTGTGGTAATTCTTCATTGTGCAGGACTTTCCCATATAGTACAGGCTGTTTGGTGCCCCTGAGTCCACCTAGTGTAAACCCCCAGATATTTTGACACCCCAAAATGCTTCACCACATTCCCAAAGGCCCTTGGGGGTCTCCTGTCCCCCATGCAGAGACTGACCCTTAAGGAAGTGTGCCCCATTCTCACATCACATGCAGAGCTTGGCTATAGTATCCTCAGAGTCCAGGACTTTTCTCTCCCCTTTGATGAGATGATCTGGTGTCACGTTCCCGTTAGGGTACTCACTTTAGAAACATGGTTGCATCTAAGACTTAGAGTGAATTGCATTCTATAGTACAATAATGCTAGAGGGAGTGGCAGGTTTTGATGTTGTGAATTGTAATGTTGAGGGCTAGAGTTATCAAAGCTGTTTGGAATAATAGCAGTATCCTAGAAAATGGAGTATCACAAAGATGAAAACTTGAGGTCAGGAGAAGTAACTTTTCTAAGACCATAAGCCAGTGAAATGGTAGAGCCAGGAATAGGGAACGTCTAATTTGGTCACAGTGCCTTTCTACCATAAAACACTATCTCCAGGCAACTGGTACTTTTGGGTTATTAAAGTTGATAGAAAAGGGTCTCTGAAACAAATTATTGCAAAATGGAGAAGTGGCCAACTAAGGGGTAGGCAGTGTACCTAGGCCATCAATTGAGAATGCAACAAAGGTAAAAGGGTTTTTTGATGGCTTGCTCGTTTATAACTTCATTCCATAAAGGACTTTACGTAACTTACAATATCAGATGATGATACAATAGAAATAGAAAATTAAGATCTGGTAAATACACATCAAAGTAGGAAACCAACATCAAGGAAAAGAGCCAAAACATGCAGCCTAAAGGCTAACAGTTGTTAGAGTAGAGGTCCATGTTGAGTCAGAGCTTCCTGGTGGCCAAAGCAAAAAGAGTAACAAACAGTCCTCATTACCCAAAAAATGGGAGCATAGAATTCCTCCAGGGAAGGAAAGCTGAATTCTAAGAGATTTCTCAAGGGAGATTTTATATAAGGTATTCTGGTAACAAAATTCATAGCATCAATAAAAATTTAACAGTAAAATTGTAATAGATTTCTGTATGCTTTCTCTAATAGGAAACTTGAATCAAAACCAAATCAACCCTGGTCCTGGCTGGGTAGTGCAGTTGGTTAGAGGGTCATCCCAATATGACAAGATTGTGGGTTTGATTCCCTACAAGGAATTTGTAATGTTGAGGGCTATAGTTATCAAAGCTGTGTGCCCATACAAGAGTCAACTAATGAATACATAAATAAGTGAAACAACAGATCGATGTGTCTCTCTCTCCCCCCTAACTCTTCCTCTCTCTCTCAAATCAATAAATAAAAGAAAAAACAAGTCAACCCTAGATCATTAAGGTTAAACCTCAATTAATTGAAGCCTATCCAGTATGGGTCCAAGGTAATTTGGTTCAAGTTTATGGATTTTAGTGGGCTCACTTGATTCCAGGCTAGAATTTAGAACATCCAGAGGTTTGGATCATTTCTATTAATAGGTGTCTCCTCTCAACAGACTTTGGAAGGACAGTTTGAAATTGTAGGTTCTGACCAGGGCTTGGAGGATTGATATTGTACGGCACATCCGTTAGGATGTGCTAGGATCTGGTACAGTAACAACAGTCCACAAATCTTAGTGACCCAAAACATGCAAGTACTATGTTCATACACAACCTACATCACCTTCAGGGGCAGCTCACTGACCCAGACCTACAGCGGGACCACCTGGAACACATACTTCCCCAGTCAGGGAGGCAGGGGGAGAGAGCATGGACGGTTGTACTCCAGCTCTTAACGCTTCTCTCTGGAAGTAACGCATCGCTTGTACTCAACATTGCAGTGGGCACCCCTGGCTTTCCCTGAGTAGGGAAATACCTATCTGAATGTAGGAGAGAACCAGAGAGATAGATCATTAGTAAAGTCTGGCACAGACGGGGAGAAAGGCAGTCCAGCCCAGCGGTGGAGTGAGAAAGGCAGGCATACAAAGCAGGGTGGGGGAGCGTGGAAGGCGCGTGGGGCTGCTCTGTGGCTGGCACAGCACAGGGAGCCCGGGGCAGGGAGGAGTGGGTTAGAGCTGGGTCCGGAAAGCTCGTAAATGCATTTTAATCAATCAACACTTGACTCCTCAGGCCCGCACGGGGGCCTTAGGAGGTATTCCAGGGCGGTGGGCTTGGTCCTTTTTTTAGAGGCCCAGCTCAGGGGAGGAGCAGAAGGGCTATCTCTGCATTTCAGTAATTCTACCTCAGACTTTGAAACAAAAGAACTGTTTGTTTCATATTGAAGCGAACTCCCTGCAACATTCTCTGCATTGTTAACTTATGAGGGTGCCTCCCACCTCTTATTGTGATCCACAATGAAAACCAGGCACACTTTGCCTTTTCCAAACAGTGACTAATGGCGGAGCTTGGCCAGGCAGGCCCGGCATATTTTTCACTCTGCTCTGGGCTTCCCACCAAGTTCTCTCACAGTGGCCTGGCCACAGCCATTAGGGATGATTGTGCCTAGCACTTCCTACCTCATCATCCATCTCCAGAGCGCCCCTCTCCAGCCACCTCCTTTTTAAATAGGTTTAATTATTATTTCCCCTGCTTCATGGCACAATTAATCTTCCCCACCGCCTCGGAATTTACGGCCGTGCAGAACCAGGGAATTTCGAGCTGTTCACCTGCAGTCTTGGTTTTTAACTCTCTGAGGGAAGTGCGAAGTGGGGCCATGTATGCAGGCAGTGAAATACCTGTGGGCTCCAGTGGGCTCCACGCTGGCTTCTGGCCATTATTTACCCCAGGCGTGAGGACAGTGGCAGGAGGGCACTGCAGAGGAACTGGCTTGACCTCTGTTCAGCCTACGGGGAGCCTTGAGGGTCAGGAGTGAGCAATTAGGTTTCTTTATTCCGACTACATTTTATTTCCTCCAAGTTTGGTTATGAGATGAATAAATTCTGCAGAACCTAAAGTACAGCAGGGCAGCTATAGTTAACAATACTTAATATATTTGAAATTTGCTGAGAGTAGATAGTAAACATTCTCACTACAAAAGATGATCAATGTGCTATTTAACTTGATGGTGGCAATAATTTCACAATGTATATATATCAAATAATCACATTCCATACTTCAAATATTTACAGTTTTGTCAATTATACCTCAATAAAGCTGGGCGCAGAGGAAGACGGGTAGTTTCTAAGGGAGTGTGTTTGTGGGAGGGAGAGGTGGCATCCTCAGCCTTATTATAGCGGCTCCTCCAAGTGGAAACAGAGAGAAGGGCAGTTGGGATCTGGGACAAAAGTGCCACTCAACTCTCAGTGTCACTAAAGACATCCTCAATTGCTGCTAAAGCAAAAGGAGATAACAGGCTCTTAGCTTCACTTATCCTTTGGAGGAGCAGGAAGGGCCGGGTGGGTTTGGTAGGAAAAGTAGACAGATGTAATTAAGATAAATGATGGCAGAGGAGACATGGATGGCCCAAGAGGTGGTGCCCACACTAGTGATTACATCTGCCTCCTCCTCCTCCTCCTCCTCCTCCAGTCCTTAGGAGTTTCCGGTCTCTAATGTGCACTTCTTTGCTCTAGATACAAATTTAGCCAGGCTGTTATATAGCTGCTTTGGCCTGACAGTGTACTGTTGGTAAAGAAGTGGGTATGAAATCATGACCGCTTTTCACCAGCATCATTCCAGAAGGGGAGCAGGCGAAAGAGATGGACTCCTGCGTCAGAAGAACCTGGATTCCAGTGCTAGTCTTGCCCCTGAGAGCTGTGTGGCCCCGTACGTTCTTGAGTCTTCCGGGTCTCAGACCAGAGTAGTGACCTCAGGACTGTTGTGAAGTGTGAATGAGATCATCAGATAGCAGGCACCAGTTCTCAGGAAAAGCTTACCTACTGGAAAGATGCTTGTAGCTGACGTCATAGAACTGGTTTTTGAATTTCTGCCATTTAAAAATAGCTGTACCTTTGCTGTCCTTCAGGGACAAGAAATAATGGGGACTTGTCTCCGGGCACATAAATAGTAACCGGAGAGTGAGTTAGAGAAAACATCCAGTGGTTGCATTTCTAATAGAGAGCACTTTGATTCCAGCCATCTGTTTACTAACCAGGCATTTCTCCTCTTCCCCACCCCAAGCTTTGAGATACTTTAGGAACAATATACAGAAGCTCCGTGTGGAACTTGAGAGGGAGACGGTCCAGGGAACCTAAAGATGTCTGCAGTTACAGTGATGGGTGTCCTGGAGAAACCGGGGCCACTCCTCCTGGTGAGGGGGCGCCTGGGAAGAGCAGTTGAGCATGTGCAGCAGGTGCTCCCAGCTGCTTTCACCATCCCCTCCCACATTTCCTGTTTGATAGACAAAATATCATGTCCTTTAGGATCACTTGAAATGAAAGGTACAACTAAATATCATAATTTTAAAGTTGAAACAATGGGACAAAGCACCGTGTTGTTTTCAGCATGTACATGCCCTCCCCGGGCCTGGAGAAGGATAGGAGGTTGGTATAGCTATAGAGGCTGGTGACCAGCTGAGTTCTTTCTCTCCTGTGGTCCCAAAGACAAGGACATGAACTTAAACATCCACATCAGGACTTAGCTATGAGAAAGTTTCCTGGTCCAGAATGGGCTACAGAACAGCTCTCTGCATATCTTTAGTATTTGATTTAATTTTCTATTGTGGAATTTTACACACACACACACACACACACACACACACACACACACACACAGAGAAAGAGTTAGGACCGTATAGTGAACCCCCACTAAACTCATAAACCAATTATCAACATTTTGCTAATCTTGTTTCATCTATTTTCATAAACTCACACGCATGCTAGCACACACATGCTTACTTCCCAACCCCCGCTAGAGTATTTTAAAGTAAATCGTAGACACCATGTCATTTCATTTGTAAATGCTTCCATATGTATTTCTTACAGATGAGAACTTTATAAAACACAGCTACTGTCCCAGTTCACACCTAGTGAAACTGATTAAGAACAGTTCCTTCATATCTTCTGCTTATTTTGAAAGCAGATGGGCTGTGGGTCAAGAGTCCCTTCCTCAGCTCTGCCACTAACGCACTTCCGCTCACTGGGCCCTGTCTTATAAAGTGAGCCTGTGAGAGGGCCTCTTCCAATCCCCCAGTCTTATGTTTCCCCTGAAGAATAGCTGGCGATGTGGCCAGGATGGAAGCGGTGGATGAACTCTTAAACCCCCATTTGGATCATGAACTATTAATAATCAGAACAATAATACGTTCAGGAGATGAGAAGAGCACTTCCATTGTTTGTGGAGGCACACTGAAGCCTGCTTTTACAGACTTCACAAGTGGAAATGCAGTCAGAATTCACTGCTGAAACGCTAAGCATTCTAGTCACAGCAGAAGTTCTGCGTGGCTTGTCCTGTGCACACCTCCATTGATGTCTGCTGGTCATGGTTAGTAATAAGAGCAGAATGCATTGAGCACTTACTATGTCCCCGCACTGTGCTAGCGTCTAGTAAGCATGGTCTCCTTGGCTTTCACAATGGCTCTTTGTAGTCGGTATTGCTATTCCCGGGGCAGTGACCACTCCTGACACAGAGGTGGAGGCCGGCGGTGCTGCTGTATAAATCCCTAACCACACCCCCTGTGAGAACTCTGCTTTGTGGAAGGTCTTCTGCCCCACTAATCTTCATTTAATTCCCCTCCCCGAGCACGTTGTCACCTCGCGCACCCCGCTGACAGGCCCTCTGTAAGTCCTCATCTGAGTGACGGCCCTGGAAAATCAAGCTGTGGTCTCCAAAGGGAAGGAGGATCTGCAGATTATCTCCTCAGCATGTGCAGTCACTCTGCTGGCAGCTCTCGGCAGCTTTTATGTTGCCTCAATAAAGAGAAAGGCTGCCAATTGTGTGTAATGTTCCGTTCAGAATTCTCCCGGCTGGCAGCGGTGAGACAGTAGAGACACAGGCAGATGAAAAAAATTCCCACTCAGTCGGATCCATATCCTTTTACCTTTGCTCGTGTCCAGAAGTCGTTTTGAGAATCTTCCTATAATTCTTTATAGATCCTTGGAAGTATCAAACCGGGAGGAAAGGGAGGAGGAAAGGGGGTGCGCGGGCAAGCTGGCTGGGGGTCAGATCATTTTGCCATAACCAGCAGGCAGTTTCTTTCACAAATCATTGAACCCTGAGTAGCCATTATCATCCCAACTGCTCCCTATTAACCAGGCCAGACTCTTAAGGCCCGGAGAGCAAGACAGCCTTTCTTTTCCTTTCTCTCACTCTGCTCATGCCATATTTAGAAAGCATGCTGTAGTTCACACAGATTATTGACATATACTAATATGTTTCTCATACCATTTCTTTGAGATGATTATAACCTGACCGTATTAATAAGAAGGCAAACAACATCAAGTTTTCAATATAAAAAAGAAAGAAAAGCCCAGAGACATAAAGTGGCTGTCTCAAAGATGCTCAGCTAATGAGGTGAGAGCCAGGCTTGTAGAACAGGCCTTCTGACTTACAGCTCTGTTCTTTGCCATTATGGTGTGCCTTCTAGATATTTAGCCAGCTTCCTGGATGATGGGGGACCGGTGGGCAGGGGGGAGCTAGCAAGGAGACCTGTGTCCTTGGTGGTAGGGAGCAGGGAAAAACCTGAGCTTCCTCTGATTGCCTTCTCTGAAGGTCTCAACACCCTCTTAGCAACCGACTAGTGATCATATTGGCTTAAAAATCATTACAGTGAAATCCAAAGGCTGGGGGGGGAGGGCGGGGGAGGGGAGATCAATGTGAAGACATTGCTGGGGAGGAAGTGCTCAGAGGGCTTGTGGGCGCTGCTGCCGCCCTCCCCGGCTCTGGCTCTGCCCATGACTGTGGACTGGTGGCTGGGCAGATATTTTGACTCCTGTTCCAGAAATGCAGAAGCTGAGGAGAGAGGGAGTGAAATGATTCATTTTCTCTAAGGATACCTGGAAATTTGAAATCTAAAAGTTTTCTCTTTAGATAAAAGCATTTTAAGGGTCCAGGCTAACTGCAGGTCTTTAGAATGGAAATGTTTATGTCACTAATAATTTCCCCCCACTAACAGGGGTTCTAGGTAATGCTGAGGTATTGCCTCTTGGGCAGCTTCCTAACCTTGAGACAGGGTCTGAAAAACTCGCATCCTTCCAGCTGGATGCTGGCGACATCTCCAACCCAGGGGAGTGGCCAGACCCAATCCCCGAGAATATTACTCCTCTTATTGGATCAGTTTCAAAAATACTTTCCAATAAGTCGCGCGGGGCGGGGGGTGGCGGGGGGGGGGGGGGGGGAGAAGGGGGGATCCCCGGCTTGGCCCCGCCAAGGGTTATGAATTTAAACCAAGGGTTATGCATTCATCATAGGAAAAACACTGACAATACAAATAATCAATAAGAAAAAGCTGCCATTCCACCACCCAAAAATTATTGTTAACATTTAAATAAATTTTATGTTGTATGTGTGTATATTATAAATGTAAACATATACATATATACATATATCCTATTAATATTTTTATTAAAATATACTGTTTGTGACCATATATCCCATTAATATATTGTAATTTTTTCCCGTGTCAATATGTAAACTTCTATTTTACCATTTTTAATGGTACCATGTTATTGCATTGCATAGAGTACCATGATTTCTTAATTATTTTTAAATTACATATATTACTCATACAAGCAAATACACAGAAGAATTGCCATAGTTTATTTAATCTCTGCCACCTCCAGCATTCCTTTTCCTTAAAGCATCTAGTAAGTCCAGTAACTAGCATTTGAATTTCACTTTATAGTTTACAGTACACTTGTACACACATTATTTCATTTGATCCTCACTACCACCCTCTAAGGCTTGTATCATATTACTATTTTCCTCATTTTATAGATGAACCTTAAAAAGCTCAGAGAGGCTAAATGATGTATGCAGTACCCTAAGTCCAGTCAATGTCAAAGAGATGCTGGGCCCAGAGCTGGACACAACTCCTGTGGTAGGACAGACCTCCATCGTAGGCAGGGAGGAAGTGGGGACCAGAAGAGGCGCCCTGACATGCTCCTGTCTCCCCCCTCACTTAAGCATTTAATGTGTGTGCTGACTTGTTTCGTGACTGTCTCCCTTATGACTCTGTGTGCTTTTTGAGAGCGGACACCTGTCTTTATTTCTCCTCTCCCCTGCTCCCACCACAACATTGGTATACAATACTCAGTTAATGTTTCCTGGGTCGGTGTGTAAATGAATGAATGGACAAGTGAATGAATGAACGAACTAATGAAAGGTGTCACAGAGATAAGCAAATTGCAGAGGCTGGATTTTGACAGCTTTCTCCGTGCCTCTGTTTTCAGATATTTTAATAACCCATCGCGGTGTCTTTGAGTTTTTGTACTTCTGCAGGTTTTTGTCACCACTGCAAAGCTCCCACACTGATGCATGGAAAAGCATGTTCAAAACCAAGGGCAAGGAGAAATCTGTTTGCATGCTAGATTCCCTCTAGCTTTTCCAGTGCCCCACCCTAGCCCCAGCTGGGGTGAACCAGGCTCACCTTAAAAGCATCTCCGAAGTTACCTCTATAATACCCCTCATTTGGAACTACTTGATATTTATGATCTCATTTGAACTGCTTGTGAAAACAATGGCTTAGCAGCTTATAGCATAGTTTATGAGGGTTGTTTGAAGTGCTATTATTGTTGACAGTAAAAGCTGTATAGCAGAATTACAAGAAATTTTGGAACAAAAATCATTCAAATCCCATCACCTAACAAGGCATCTATTTTTATTTTTGCATAATCTCCTCAAAGTCTCATCCATGTGCATTTGTTTTTTCCTAGTCATCACAGGGAGCATGCAGCATTGTTTTCTGCTTTTTCCACTTAATATTGTAAGAAGCCCTAGCCAGTTTGGCTCAGTGGGTAGAGCATCAGCCCGCAGACTGAAGGGTCACTGGTTTGATTCCAGTCATGGGCACTTACCTTGGTTGCAGACTGGATCCCCAGCCAGCTATGGTCAGGGTGCATGTGGGAGGCAACCAATTGATGTGTCTCTCTCACATCTATGTTTCTCTCTGTGTTGCTCCCCCTCCCTTCTATTCTCTCTGAAAAAAGCCAAAAAAGCATTATTGTAAGAATCTTCCCCCCCCCACCCATTTTTCTGCATAGACTTTATAAGTATCTTTTAAAAATGTAGTTATTATTTTTTTTAGAGAGAGGGATAAAGAGATAGAAATATCCATGAGAGAGAAACATCAATTGGCTGCCTCCTGCACACCTACTGGGGATCAAGCCCACAACCCGGGCATGTGCCCTGACCAGGAATCCAACCATGTCCTTCTGGTCCATAGGTCAACGCTCAACCTCTGAGCCACCCAGGTGGGGCATAATTATCTTTTTAATGACCCCAAACCCTCTATTGGACTGCTATACGGTGGCCCCTGTGTTTGCCATTTAAGATGTTCCTGATTTTCCACTCAGCGATGCTGTGGCAGTGAACATTGTTATGCTTATAGCTCTTGCATTTGTTGCCTGATTTCCTTAGGACGCCGCCCTCCCAGGAGGAGCGCCGCAGGGTCTGAGCAGCACTGTGTTTGTGGCTCTTGCCACGCCGCTTCTCCAGAGGCTGTGCCAGCTTATGGCCGGCAGTTGATGTGCTTACCAGTTTCAGGGCAACCTCATCAGTATAGGATGTTGTTTAAATTTTTTGTTTGCTAATTTAGTAAACGTAAAATGGTACCTCAGGGTTGCTTTATTTTGCATTTCTTTGATTATTAAAAGAAATTAGCATTTCCCCTCTGGGTACTTTTTGGATTTCCTTGGATGTGAGTTGTCTGCTGCCTCAGTGCTTCGCCTGTTTCAGTAAATTTAAATCTTGATTTTTAAAAAAGTCAGACCGAGTAAAATGTTTACACACAATAGCTATTGCATTTTTAATATATTTTCCAGTATTGTGTTTGCCTTTTAATTTTAGATATATATATTTGTAGTAGAAAACATCTTATTTTTATAATCAAATCTGTCACTGTTTTTTTTTGTTGTTGCTTCGAAGCATAGAAAGCTATCCTCCCTCTGGAGACCTAATAAATATTTAATTCTACCTTCTGTTATTTTAAGCTCTTTAATTCATCTGGATTGTATTTGAGTATAACTTAAGCTGCAAATTACATTTTTTTCCAAATTGCTAATGTTATTCTACCCTTTTTCTGTTCTCTTTCTCAGGAATTATACACCAGATGAAAGGTGATTATGATACTGCACTGAAACTCCACAAGACCCACCTGTGCATCGCCCAGGAGCTGAGCGATTACGCTGCCCAGGGCCGTGCCTACGGGAACATGGGCAATGCCTACAATGCTCTGGGCATGTACGACCAGGCGGTCAAGTACCACCGGCAGGAGCTGCAGATCTCTATGGAAGTGAATGACCGCGCCTCGCAGGCATCCACACACGGGAACCTTGCTGTGGCCTACCAGGCCCTGGGTGCCCACGACCGGGCCCTGCAGCACTATCAGAACCACCTGAACATTGCCCGGGAGCTGCGCGACATCCAGAGTGAGGCCCGGGCCCTCAGCAACCTGGGCAACTTCCACTGCTCTCGGGGGGAGTATGTCCAAGCTGCCCCCTATTATGAGCAGTACCTCCGGCTTTCTCCAGACCTTCAAGACATGGAAGGAGAAGGGAAGGTCTGCCACAATCTCGGCTATGCCCATTACTGCCTGGGAAATTACCAGGAGGCGGTGAAGTACTATGAGCAGGATCTGGCACTGGCCAAAGACCTTCATGACAAATTGAGCCAAGCGAAAGCTTACTGCAACCTGGGCCTAGCATTCAAGGCTCTGTTGAACTTCAGCAAAGCTGAAGAGTGTCAAAAGTACCTGCTGTCCCTAGCTCAGTCCCTGAATAATTCCCAGGCTAAGTTCCGAGCCTTAGGGAACCTGGGCGATATATTCATCTGTAAAAAAGATATAAATGGTGCAATAAAATTCTATGAGCAGCAGCTGGGCTTAGCTCATCACGTAAAGGACAGAAGACTGGAGGCCAGTGCATATGCAGCCTTGGGCACTGCATACCGAATGATCCAGAAATATGACAAGGCCTTGGGTTATCACACGCAGGAACTGGAGGTATATCAGGAGCTGAGCGACTTGCCAGGGGAGTGCAGATCTCACGGGCACCTGGCTGCTGTCTACATGGCTCTTGGGAAATACACAATGGCATTCAAATGTTACGAAGAGCAGCTGGATCTAGGGCAGAAGTTGAAGGATCCAAGTCTAGAAGCCCAGGTCTATGGCAACATGGGCATCACAAAGATGAACATGAATGTGATGGAAGAAGCCATCGGCTACTTCGAGCAGCAGCTGGCCATGCTGCAGCAGCTAAGTGGAAACGAGTCTGTGCTCGACAGGGGCCGGGCCTACGGCAACCTGGGGGATTGCTATGAGGCCCTGGGTGACTACGAGGAAGCTATCAAGTACTATGAACAATATTTATCTGTTGCCCAGAGTCTGAATCGAATGCAAGACCAAGCCAAGGCTTACCGGGGCCTAGGAAACGGACACAGGTAAACATGTGGTTGATAAACTTGCACAAAGAGCAGTGGTGACAGCAATGGCATGTGGTTTGTTAACTACAAAACATTTTCATACCTATCTCGTTTGTTCGTCCAATGATTCTGTGAATTTAGCAGGGGATAGTACTACCTTTATGTTATGGAGGGGGAAACTGAGGCCCAGAGAGGTCAGGTTAATCTCCAAGATTACACAGTTTAAAAGCGACAGCTCAGAGTCACACCCAGGGCTCTTTGACTCCCACTGCATTGCCTTTTTGACTGCATCGTAATGAGCAAGATAAAAGATAATAAGAATGGGAAAGATGAGTGAATCAATTTAACTGAGCTGTTCTGAATGCCTCCCACATTATATGAAGTGTTTTTTAATACGTCATCTGTACCCACCAATTATTTGGCCCCCATGTTGTTGCTTTTAGGGAAAGCCATTTGATAATGGCAGGAGTGAATAAATATATACTATCATCATGCTTAACATTTATAGCAATCCTGTATTGCTCTACATGTATTATCATCTGCTATGGGATGTGGGATTTACTATCATTTAGAAACTGAGGCTCAGGAAAAGGAATTTACGTGCCTCCACACAACTGGTTTGGTCTGCTGCCAGAATCTATGTTCTTCCCAGTCTTAGCACGTCATCTCTTAGCAGCAGCACAGGAAGATACACTGTTGGCCAAGGTGATGCTTTTCCTTCCGAATGTGGGGAGCCCAAGAAGGTGTCTGTGTCTGCAAAATATACGGCTTCTCCAGATAGGCAGGGGATTAGGGCTCCCGGAGTGGGGGAAAGGCAAGGGTCAAACTAAATCATCACCCACAGAGTGCTCGGAGGAGCTCAGGGTGAAGGATTTATAGCTGTTGTAAAGTGATTTCAAAAACATAGTCTAAGCAGTAGTGGAAATTGGGAGGCCCGAAGAACCAAACAGTTCACTTGCTATCATTGTGCCTATTAATATATTTTATGTTTCCTCTGGGGTGTATATCCCATTGAATCTCAAGCTCTTGGGAAGGTCACTAAGGGATGACTTTTGAATTGCTTTCCAGATTATGAAATTCCCCTGCATCTCACTCTAAGGGCACATGATAGATTTTAGCTAGAAGAGGAGTTAAGAGCTTCTATAGTAAGTGACAGTGACAAATGCTTTTCATTTTCTCAGGGGCTTTAGTATGTCTGCACCTGCACAAAATAATATCATTGCTTTTCTGTCTACATCCCCACAGGGCAATGGGGAGCTTGCAGCAAGCCCTTGTGTGCTTTGAAAAGAGGCTCGTGGTCGCCCATGAGCTCGGGGAGGCCTTTAATAAAGCCCAGGCCTATGGAGAACTGGGAAGTCTGCACAGCCAATTAGGGAATTACGAACAAGCCATTTCCTGCCTTGAACGCCAGCTGAACATTGCTAGGGAGATGAAAGACCGAGCTCTGGAAAGCGATGCGGCCTGTGGCCTGGGGGGCGTTTACCAGCAGATGGGGGAGTACGATACAGCCCTGCAGTACCACCAGCTCGATCTGCAGATCGCAGAGGAAACCAACAACCCCACCTGCCAGGGCCGCGCCTATGGGAACCTGGGCCTGACGTACGAGTCTCTGGGCACCTTCGAGAGGGCTGTGGTCTATCAAGAACAGCACTTGAGTATCGCTGCCCAGATGAACGACTTGGTGGCCAAGACGGTGTCATATAGTAGCCTCGGAAGGACCCATCATGCTTTGCAGAACTATTCCCAGGCGGTCATGTACTTACAGGAAGGTAAGTGCAAAGGCCCACGTGGTCTCTGGGTCTACTCTGAGATGGAGGTCAGAGTCTACTCAGAGGGCAGTATGCGCCGTCTGAGTGGCCACCCAGCTTGCAGTGAGGATCTCAGAAGCCACTTCGGTTCCACTCCAAAACCATGGTGCCCCGCAGTGGGTGTTCTTGAATAGCACAAAGGCATTCTAGGGTCCAGAATGTACTACCCAGCTTGTCTTACTCACCAACCAGCTGCCCAAGGAGCAGATACCCTCCTTCCCTGCTTTTCAGAATCCTCTGAGTGAACAGCACATTCTGCCAAGGTGAATCAAATAAGGTCTAATCATGTAAAATGTAAGGGTCAGAATCAGAGGAAAATTCTTAGACTCTATCACAGCTATCCAGAAGTCCATTTTGATGTAGCAGCTGAGGTCTAATCCTGAAGCATCAGTCTGAGGGTCACTCAGGCAGTTGGCTAGACTTCCTTCTCAGAGCTTATTACTTCAATGCTCGCGATGGTGGCCCAGAAAGTGGCTGCAGCTGCTGTTGCTCCTCCCCCTCTCCCTCCCCTTCCCCTTCTTGCTCCTCCCCCTTCCCTTCTGCTGTCAAGTTCCCTTCAGTCACCCGAGCAGTCAGTGCTTAGAGGCTTCCTTCACCCCTTTTCTCCTCCGGAAAGCACTGCTCCTCCCATGGGCACATTGCATCCTCCCATCCTGGGAAAACGCAGGTATGATGATCTTGGCTCACTAGTAAAAGGACATTGTTGCTGATTTCAAGCAAAAACTCTCAGTTATAGTTTCCAAGGTGTTTTTTTTTAAAAAAAACACACACATATATAGTTTATTTAATTGGATTTAATTCTCACAGTAACCTTGAGAGGTTTTTATTCCCATTTGCAGCTAAGTAACCTGAGACTCGGAGAGTACAGTGACTTGATTCTGACTACGTGGTCAGTCAGTGGTGAAGCGGGGCTCCCCCAGCTTTTCGGACCCCAGGAACCATGTAAGACCCTGTGTGGAGTTGCTCTGAACCCCCCAAGAACAGAACAGGGTTGGCGCAGTCGTATCCTCTTCCTCCGGAGCCCCAGCTGGGAAGCGGGGAGAGAGGGAAGCAGGAAGCTAAGTGGAAAATGGGCCAGGGGCTGATGTTTCTTCGCACAGACCAGGGACCGCTCTGGCCTGCAGGCTGAGAGGTTACTGAGAGGCTGAGCGCCGCTTCCCAGACCTCATTTGGCTCCCACTCACTGGGAGCTTGCCTCGATGCATTAAATATGAGAATTGGCTTCTGGTTTCCTGAAACTCGGCTGTGGTAAAATTCCAACAGACTGGGGGCGATTTTCAGTTGAATTTGTGAAAACTATTAAATTCAGGCCCAGCATATGACAACCTTTCAGCTGTGTTCTTTTGTACTTCCTGAAATATTGTTTCCATAAAGCAGCTGCTTTGCCTGAGACACTGTAACATAATTCTATATTTATGGGAAACTCAATTTCACTTTTATTGTTCCTTGTAGTTTTACGTCTCGCAGAGACCTAAATCCGTATTGTGGCATCTCCTCGGTGCTTGTTTTGTGGGTGTGCTCTACCAGAGAGCCGGGGTGCCTGGGGCCAAACAGGACACCTCTTCTCATGAGCTGTGACAGAGCAGGGCACCTGGAAGGCCTTTCGGAGTCCTCTGAGTCGGGTCTGTACCCTCTTGCAAGGAGGGAACAGTTCAGTCAGAAACCACCTTCGTGCCTTCTCTCTGGTTTTCAGAGGGGCCCCGCTCAGGAGAATCTCACACGTGGAGCCGAGTCTGGGTCTTTAGAACAAGCTCTGCAGGTGGTTTGTATGGATGCCCCTGGTTAAAACCACCGGTCTCAGCCAGCCTTTCTCTTTTTTTTTTTGCAAGTGAAGAGAGGGAGCCTGGAGCAATTTAGTGGCCTTACCTAGTCCTGCAACTAGTTCCTAGCAGACCAGCTCCAGGAGAGCTGGATGGGTGGATCAGGTCCCTAAGAGACAGAAGCAGATAGAAACGGGTGTTAACAGGTACGACGTCTGTCCAGTGGGCTTTTAGCTCTTCATTGTTGAACCTCTGACTAGGGGCCAGGGAGTGCCCTACCTGCTGGAGACCCAGCAGGGAACAAAGCAAAGCCCCAGCTTACACAGAAGGTACCTCGGGATTTGGGGGAGGGGGGTACCTCAATGATTTTACTTCCAACTCATAGAGCCAGAGCTGGCAGGGATAGCTATGTTGAAGAATGAGTATGGTTAGCTTGTTGAAGGTTTAAACAGCCAGTATTCTCCTGGTTTCCATCCAAGAACCATCTTCTTTCATTTGTGTTTCTACTCTGTGAGGTATTTTAAAATGTGAATAACTTGCAAGTATTATTTTTGTTACCCAGTAACATGATTTAAACTTAAAATGCTATTTCTAAGTTTTCTGAGTTATATGCATTTTGAAATGCGTAATATTTTTATGAGCTTGAACCTGAGTATTGCTTTTATTAGCCTCACAACTGACTCAGTTCCTTTTCAAAAGCCTGAAATTGCACGGGCCCAGCTTGCTCAGAAGCGGGCTCCCACCCACCCTGAATTAGATTAGAAAAAGGAAGTCCTTTCTCTGTGTGCGCAGCTGTAGTGTGCGAGCCTTCATGCTGTCTTCTGGACAAGCTAACGCCTGTGTACAGAGAGCAGGGTAATGAGGACAAAGTGATGCTGAGAACCACTTAGTGGCCAATACAATAAGTGGGTGCCCCCTTATTTGGCTCCCACAAAGCCTTGGAGGTTGCTGGTGTCCTGAACTTCAGAAGCTTACTGTAGGTAAGTGACCCGAACTGCAGGTGTCTATCTGAAAGCCTTTAGAACGAGGGCAGTCTTATTTAAGACTTCGGACTCATAATAGCACTTGTTCTGCAACCCCGCTGAGGCACATCAAAATCTCAGCCTTAAAGGAAAAACAGATTGGACATGAAATGCATCAGTAATAGAAGGCAGTGTCAGGCGGTGTGAGCACTCTGCTTTCAGGAGTACATCAGATATGTCTCCCATCCACACTGATTGGATCCTGTGCACGTGAAATAGGAAAATGGATCCGCGTGGCTTCTGTGCTTGACCATGGCACTGTCAGGAAAAGCTTTGGCAGCCAAAGAATTGGGTTAGATCCATTTATAGGCCCAGTTTTCATTTGCAAAGCTAGGGATTTCACATCTGGGAGGGTGGCAGGTTAGGTTCCATTCGTTCCAGTGTTTCTGCCTGCCATGCAAACCTGTCTCCTGCTGGTAGCCATCACCTGAGCTCTTCCTGGGGCGCCGTGGGTGCCCTGGAAGGGTTGCTACCATCACAGAATGTGAGGAGAATGCTTACTCTGCTTGGCTGGCTCTCCCTTTGCCTGCACTTTATCAGCTGTGTTCACATATTTTATTTACACTTGAGGCAGAATTACCCTCCTGGACTCCTTGGCAGGTGGAATTGTGTATCTTCTATGTTTCCTTAAAATTTCTCCATCTAACTTCAGGTTTAAGGTTAGCTGAGCAACTGGGCCGAAGAGAAGATGAAGCCAAAATTCGCCACGGTCTTGGCCTCTCCCTTTGGGCTAGCGGGAACCTGGAGGAGGCGCAACACCAGGTGAGTAGGAGAACCCTTGTCCCAAGTGGAAATCTTGGGATTACTATCCTAGTCATAATTGGCCAGAAGGTGCTGGCCTCTGCACTTGGGTTGACGTAAAGGTTTCCCAGGCTGTACCAGCCCACAAGTGCTGAAGCACAGTAAAGGTTCTTGCTCAGTTGTGTGATAGATTTCTCAATAATTTCTTTGACATTCTTGTATTATGTGCTGCTGTTCCTCATTAATCCTTAATATGAAATTACATACATACATTTTATAATAGAAGTAGTCAAGAATTCATGATTATTGGATTTAGTGTCCTGATTTCGTTCTCTCTCTGTCTCTCTGTCTCTCTCTCTCTGTCTCTCTCTCTCTGTCTCTCTCTGTCTCTCTCTCTCTCTCTCTCTCTCTCTCTCTCTCTCTCTCACACACACACACACACACACACACACACGAGTTCATGGTTCTGCCTTTGTACAAATACTGGAAGAGAAGCCTGCTCTCATGCTAGCTCTGGAGATTGGAAAGATCCCTGGAGTTATGGGTTCCTCTGGCAGGTTGGAGGAGTTGTGAGATGGTATCATCTAAAATCACACACTTAACCACTTAGGCAGCATGTGAGTGATCACCGGGGAGGGCATTGTGCTAGGCAGAAGGGGCAAAGGAGGAGGGAATGAAGGCTCCTAGCAGAGGTGCTTATAGGAGTTGAGCACATGATGTGACTGAATTTGTGCCATAGCATCCTGAAATGTTATGGTATTTTACTGTACTTTTTAAACTATTAAAGGCAATTTAAAGAATTCTCCAATTTCCTGGTTTTAAAAATTAAAACTTGTATTGATGTAGTAATTTACAATTTTCAAAGTACTTTTCACTCACTGCATGTATTCCTTAAGTAACCATGCGAGGTAGAATGGTAACTGTCCTTTGTAGAGAAGAAACGGAGGCTCAGAAGCTCACAGCAGGTCAGAGGCAGAGCTGGGAGTCATCCCTCTCTCCTAGTCTGTCTCTTAGTCTTAGCATTCTATTTTTTAAATGTGCATGAACTTAACATTTGATACTGTATTCTCAGCATGTAAATATCCAAAGCATTTTGTGATCTCATTGATAGAGAAGCCTTTAGAGCAGCAGGAAAGTGTCCCCTTAAGAATGTTGAGTGTCGGGTTCTGCAGGTGTCCCTGTGAGTGTGCGTGGCTCTAGGGGGGCTTGTCCAGCAAGACCTGACCCTGGGACACTGCTGTGGAGGCCAGTGTTTGATTCAGCTGAACTGCCTGCAGAAAGCTATGCCTCTCCTGGGAGTGTGGCCTTCATCTCATTCCCCGCCCTGAGCCCTCCCCCCCTCGTCTATTCCCAGCCTGCCTGCACCACACCTGTTCTCACTTCACTCCTTAGGCACCAAGAAGTGTGTGTGCTGAATTACGGTTGCTTGATGACAAGAGGGGAGGCATTTTTTAAAATTCAAAATCAGCACTTGGTTGGATTAGTAGCTGATTTTTTGTTTTACAACTTTCAGACTATAAGTCTATAACCCCTGTCTTCTAAATCCCTTTATCCGCCCTAGCCTGTTTTGCTCAGTGGATAGAGCATCGGCCTGCAGACTGAAGGGTCCCGGGTTCAATTCCAGTCAAAGAAACATACCTTGGTTGCAGGCTCTTCCCAGGCCAGGGTCCTGGTTGGGACGCATGCAGGAGGCAACCAGTCAATGTGTTTCTCTCACATCGATATTTCTTTCTTTCCCTCTCTCTTCCACTCTCTCAAAAAATCAATGGAAAAGGATCCTTGGTTAAGGATTAAAAATAAACAAATAAATCCCTTTATCTGTCAAGAATTGATTACATACCATAAACTAGTTTACCAGGTATATGATCTGATGCCTTTCCAGTAGGACCTACCTGGAAATAAAATTCATCCTTTCCACCCTTTAAAATTTTTTTTAGGTTGTACACCAAGATGCGAGCAAAAGTTGTCTTTAGTCAGTGAGTGGCTGCAGTGTGGTTTCTGGGGAATGGATAACGTGCCTTTTCCCCTCCTTGCAGCTCTATAGGGCATCGGCCTTGTTTGAAACAATACGACACGAGGCGCAGCTGAGCACGGACTACAAACTCTCCCTCTTTGACCTGCAGACGTCATCCTACCAGGCCTTGCAACGGGTGCTCGTCAGCCTAGGTGAGAGCAGCTGGGGTTCCCACTTTGAGCGTGTGGGCTTGGCTATCTAAGTCCTTTAGTGATTGCTGTGATGAAATATGATTTGTTGTTACACCAAAAAATGTGTGGATTAGAAGTTGGATTGAAAGACCGAGGGAAAACTTAAAAGAGAGAAGCAATTTCAAACAACTAGAGACCTCAGATGTTTAAACCCTTTGTCCGTGGGGATTAGGAGAAGAGAAGTGTGTGGGAGCCCAAAATGGAATGAGGTATCAGCTCGAGCAATAATCACCTGTTATATCCATGGTGCTTTGAATAATGCCTCGCAGGCATCTTGACATTCAGTGCCTCATTTAATCTTTACCTTTAAGATGGGCAGGGCAACTATTAGGGTCCCTCTATTTGAGACAAGGTCAATGAAAGGGGGAAGGACCCACTCAGCAGAGGGACCAGCATGCACAAAGGCACAGAGATATAATTTGGGGGGAGATGAGGAAGTGTAGAGGAGCTGCATTGAGGAGAGAGAGAATGATAGTCAAGAGCCAAGTCCTTTAGGGCTCATCTGCCAAAGTCAAATCAGAATCAGAGTTGAGCAGAAAAGTAAGAGGGTAACCAGAGTCCAAAGAGCCAAGTGAATGGGGTCAGAAGCCAAGAGGCCGAGAGGCAACTCGGGATGTGGAGCAGATGCTAAGGACGAATCCCCTAAACAAAGCTGGCTCTCTTGCGGTATGGCTGCAAGACGGGAAGGCCCGAGACCTGAGGGTGGTGTGGGATCTGAAAATATGGGGTTTACAAGAGGGGACACTACACCTATCATCTGAGGCTGGGGGTTGGACCAAGATGCTGCCACACACTGGAGTGCAGGGGTAGTGAGGCCTCTGCCCAGGATCTCTGTAGCTGACGGCCCTCTCTGTAAGCACACGCCCCATGGAGTCCTCAGTCTGTCCCTTTTGTCGCGTAGGCCATCACGACGAAGCCCTGGCTGTGGCAGAAAGAGGACGGACGAGGGCGTTTGCGGATCTTCTGGTAGAACGACAAACAGGACAACAGGACTCTGACCCCTACTCTCCAGTCACTATCGATCAGATCTTGGAGATGGTGAATGGCCAGAGAGGACTAGTGCTGTACTATTCTCTGGCCGCGGGCTACCTGTATAGCTGGCTGCTGGCTCCTGGGGCAGGTAAGATCTCTTTCTGTAGGAACAGGGCAATTATACACAAGACTGTGAACGTCTAATGAATAGAGGTGCATTACCATAGATCAGACTAAGAAGCTGATGTGGGATTTCAGCAAAGTCTCAGCCACAGTGGATAGTCCATGGTGGAGCATTCAATTAATAAGACAGCCCGGCTTTCTCATTCCCCCAAGAAATCGCTGCTCCGCACTGGCAAACGTGGAAGCATTTATCAAGGAAGACTAAGAGCAGGAGGATTAATTTCACTAGCAGGCCTGTTTGTAGGCAGCTGCTGTTCATTAGCTAATAAAGCGATGACTGTAAGTCCTAAGGAGTTCTTTCTAGCTATGATTTAATGGTTTTAACCCTTTGTCATGGTAAAGTTAAAGAGACTAAAATGACAGTGGCAGACTCTTCTCACAGTATATAAAAGAAGTCTTATGCTTGGCATTTCTGAATTTATCAGAATCCATTTGAACTAGTTTCGTCCATTGTAAATTTATTTCAGAAATAAAAATTTCCTTTGATTAAATTGGCATTAAATGTTCAGGCTGTAACAGTTTCACTAAATACAGAACCAGTAATTAGCTGTGAGGGCCTTACTTTTTGCATAATAAAATGCTGATGGCTTTACCATGTTGGAGACACACCAGACCCAATTAAGAGTTTATTGACTGGGGAAGTGGATCTTCTAATTGGGAATCTTGAAGAATGAGCTTCTTGAATATCTGTAAGCCAATTTCAGAAAGTTCAACTGCCAGGAGAATTGATAAGGTTTCTTGATTATGTCTCCATCGCTTTGATTTTAAAAAGTGATGGCTGGATGACAACTCTCAGATGCTTCTTGGGTTCTAAGCACTCGTGCCTGTACATGCTGTGCCTCAGCATTATTGTTTATAATCTTGCCCCTTAATTCCATTTTTTATGGGCTTTCAATAAAGAACATTTTTACCTCTGACCTTTTTATGCTGAAGGTTTTAAGCTGTGATGTTCATGGTGACTTGGCGAGTGTCAGCCGCAGTGGAATGAATCCCTGTGTATTCCAGCCCCCAGCAGGGCACTAATGCCCAGGAGGACACGGCTGACAACAGAGATATCAAGCTCTTTCTCTCTGCTTGTTACGTTTTGGGGACATGATTTGACAGGTGGTATATCCATATCCCTGTAATAATGAGCCGTGTATAATGAGGCTCCTATTGTTTCTCTTTCTGTTCCTCTTTGCTCTTAATGAGACTCTGAAGCTTTCACTGGGGCCCTAATCAAATCAGAGAGGACCAGCATTTTCCAGCGCTGACACACCTCATTACCATTGGAGAATATGTCCTATGATTATTGCTAGAAGACCACTATGGATCCTGTCAGCTCCATGCAGCCATCATTTTTTGCTGCTTTAATCCATTAATAATTGTTGACCAGGTAGTCTTATTTAAAAATAGTTTTAAATGTTTTTTATCTGGCCTTTGTACTACATATTTGTTTTGATTTGCTTTTGTGAAATGAAAGGGCTGTGAGTAACACTATTTCCACTTGGCTGGTTATACTTTTATTCAGGATTTCAGTTTCTGGGGAGACTATATGCTGGCATGCTTCTGCACTATTCTAGAAAAAAAACTTTCCCTAGTTGGTGAAAGTTTCTGTTTTGAAATACCTGTGAAATAGTCATCATTTCAGGGGCTTTAGAATATATCGTCAAAAGCAAAAGCCCTGTCTTGAATTCCCTGTTTCAGGCACCAAACCTGATGGTGAAA
Source organism: Cnephaeus nilssonii (assembly GCF_951640355.1). Lineage (NCBI taxonomy): Eukaryota > Metazoa > Chordata > Mammalia > Chiroptera > Vespertilionidae > Cnephaeus > Cnephaeus nilssonii. The sequence goes on along the minus strand of NC_137093.1, from coordinate 24,516,611 downwards.
GCTGCCGAAAGGGCCCTGACCAACCTCTGAAACCCTCTGGAGAGGGTGGATTTCAGGATTTCTTCACATGGTTGGGAGGAAGGCAGGCCTGTCAAAGAGGTCACACAGCATTGGCATTGCTGTCCCATCCTTCACCTCTCCCTCCCCCAACCCCAAGCCCGTAACATGGGCCGTGCCTGTCTTGTTTCAGGAATCCTGAAGTTTCACGAGCACTACCTGGGTGACAACACCATGGAAAACGCCGGTGACTTCCAGGCCGGCAGCAGTGCGAACCTTCCAACAGCCACCAGCTCGGCCCTGGAGCAGCACATCGCCAGCGTGCGGGAGGCGCTGGGCGTGGAGTCTTACTACTCGAGGCAAGTAGTACACCGGCCACAGACACAGTCTCGGGAGTTCTTTGGTTTTGTGTTCGTACTAGTAAATATCCGATTTGAGATCTTTTGGAATTCACACTTCTGTGCTTAGTCTATTCACAGTTGCCGCAGCAGAAAAAGCTATGTGTCTCTGGGGTACAAACCCCTTAGTTGCTGTGTTTATTCTTTTTGGTGGTTTCCTTTCAGACAGGGAAGGGCCTCCTCGGAGACGCCCATTTCTAAGGAGGGTTTGTGGACTGTTTAAACATAAATGGGACTTTGAATTTAACATACCAGCTAATGAAAACTGAGACGAGTTTTTGGTTATAAACAGATTCATAATGAGTTTGTACTATAGCTGAACGCCTGTTTGAGAGAGGAACTTAGCACCAGTGACAGGGTCTGTGCATGGATCTGTGCGTTGGGGGGCTGAGGTGAAGGAAATTGAATCGCAATATCAGGAATAGGGAAGAGAATGGCTTTTTGCAAAGATTGGAAAAGTTATATACTTATGGGAACACTTGGTCATGATTGACTATTTTATATATGGAAAATAATTTACAGGGGAAAATCAAGAAGAGGGTGCCTTACAGCTGGTTGTAGCGAGATTCCCCGGCGTTTCAGTCCTCCATCCTGGGATGAACAAGTGTTGAGAAGGTCCGTGTGCCACAGAATCTGCTGTGTTAGCTGGTGTCAGGTCCCTAGGATTCCTGCTTGTCTCTTGAATGATTTCATTTGTAGTCATGAAATCCTAAGATACTGCTGCGGTTTCTTTAGAGATGCTTATCCCAGGCCCCTGGGTGTGGGTGGTCATTGCCCGCAGCTGGACTGACTTTTGAGATGCTTATGAAGTTGAGGAGAAGTTCTTAGATGAAAAAGAATCATTGGCTAGTGCAGTGGTCGGCAAACTCATTAGTCAGCAGAGCCAAATATCAACAGTACAACGATTGAAATTTCTTTTGAGAGCCAAATTTTTTAAACTTAAACTTCTTCTAACGCCACTTCTTTAAAATAGACTCGCCCAGGCCATGGTATTTTGTGGAAGAGCCACACTCAAGGGGCCAAAGAGCCGCATGTGGCTCATGAGCCGCGGTTTGCCTACCACTGGGCTAGTGGAATGTCAAGACAGGAAGTAACGGTAGTGGTCACCTTGTCCAATTCCGTCATTAACATAAGCCAGCACTGCATCGGGCTTGCTGACAGCTGAATTAGTGTCAGGGCCAGGATCCAAACAATCTAGATCTCACCCAGACTCCCAGGCCCGTGCTCGTTTTGTTTCTAATTATCAAAATTAATATCATATTTTGAGAAAATAGCTGAAGCATGTAAGAATGTCATCGCTAGCTTCTGTTTGTGTGAAATCTGAACAGGCGTCAGCCACACGCACACATTGTTGTCTTATTTCTGACTGCGGTGCATCCTGGAATATCCCCAAACCGGGGTAACGGTGTGGCAATTCCAGGTGCTCGACACTGTCGAGATCCCCAGGCCTTGGAAGCGAGGCTACTCCCTGAGGTTTAATTGACCATCAGATAGGTCCGGCCAGGGGTGCACAAGGCTGCTTTAGCAGCCAGCGAGGCACGTAGGCCAGTCTGATCACACTGTAACCTGACCAAAGGTGGTGCGTGCCCAAAGCAAGTATTCAAGTGGTGGCCGCAGTGGAAACACACAGAAAAGGAGAGCAAGCAGGGCATTGCCCGTTTCTGACGCCGTCAAAGGGAAAGAGAATCTTGGCTCAGGGACTCGAAGTCCCATTGGAGGCTGTTCCCAGGGTGGACTTGCGGTCAGCTCACTCTCTTATCCTCCCTTCCCTCCCACAAACACAGGGTGACCAAAAAGTACAGGCCCACGTTAACAGCTGGAGCGTATTTTTTAACACTGCCTTTATTAATATTCAAAGTGTGCATATATTTTTTGGGACACCCTATATTTGTGTGCCTATGATGAACTATGTACACTTGAGATTGGGAATACAATGGTAAGGTGAGCATGGCTCTGGCTCTCAGGGAACTGAAAGTTAATAAACAACAGAACATATAAAATCTTTGAACTAAAATTGTTGCAAGTGCTTAAATGAAAATGCAGGGTGTAATGCAAATATATGGCGGGGGTGGGAAACCTACACAGGGAGGCTTCCTTGGGGAGGGGATATTCCAGCTGAGCTTGGCCGGAGGACCAGGTACAAACTAGTGGATGCTCTTTTTCTAGTGGATGTCAAATACACTGTACCCCCAGCAATCGAATCTCCATGCCTTGGGGAGCACCGTCCTTCAATCACCCACAGCCTGGCCCTGGTGTCCTTGTTATATAATCACCTGGTTTGGGTGTCTTCCCTAGTAGATGGTGATGGCATGGAAAGCAGGTGCTATGTCCTTCTCCTCTCGGAATTCTCACTGTCGAACACGGTTCCTGGACCAAAGCGGGGAGATATCAGTACATTTGAAATTTAGTCACCAGAAGGTGCGCTGGGAGCAGACGCTCTGTTCATGCTGGGCTAGCTTGCCGATGCTCTTTTTCTAGTGGATGTCAAATACACTGTACCCCCAGCAATCGAATCTCCATGCCTTGGGGAGCACCGTCCTTCAATCACCCACAGCCTGGCCCTGGTGTCCTTGTTATTCTACAGACCGTGTTTGCTCTCCTTAATGGCATTTTACTGCTGAGAGGAAGTGCAGTGTTACAAAGGAGTTTCTGAAAACGGATTTAAAATAAAAGAACTGCTTTTATTAAGTGTTTAATAAGAAATCCCCTTCCCTTCCTCCCAGATCAAAAGAGGTGTAGATTGAAACCACTGTATAGAACACAAACCTCTCATAAGGAAGATGTTACGAATTTCAAAACACATCTTCAGCTTTTAATTCTGATATTTAACCGGAGTCTTGCTGCTTCCTGGGTACCTGGGACAGTGCAGTAGCTATGGGGATGCTAAGCTGACTGATTGGAACACTGAGAGGGCTGTGTTCTTAGTAGGTCAGATGGAGGGAGTACACTCAAGGGGTTTTAAATGACTTACAGTCATAGAGTACCCTTACAATAGGGTAAATATTCCTTCATTGCAAGTGAATACTAAACCTTGATACACAGTAACTCTTGTGTGTTTTCCTTTTGGTGCTTTTCTATATTTCTCAATTTTCTACAGGGAAGTTATTTTATATTCAAATGCATTTTCTTACTTCAAAACACTGATCACTTTAGATTGCACCAATTCGTAAATGTTGGTGATTCCAGTTGGTTCTAGACTGACAATAAGTGGCCGTTCTTAACAAGTCTGACAATGCAGATTGTTGGAGGAGCTGTGGCTGGTGAGAGAGTACATTGGCATAACCACATCAGAAGACAGTTTGGCATCACCTTCTAAGGCTGAATATTCACATATCCTTTGGTCCAGGTATAACATCCACGAGAGGCCATTTTCACATGAACAAGAATGTTCAGAACTGCGCTGTAAATAATAGCAAAACTCTCACATATGCCCACATGCCATCAGTGATAGAGTGCATGCGTATATGGCGGTGTAGTTCCCAAATGGAATATTAGACAGCAGTCAGAAAGAGATGTGGCTAAATCTTAGAAATATAATATTAAGTGAAAAAAGTAGGTCCCCTACAGCATGACATCTTTTTAACAGAGATAAAATAACTAAAATAAAAATAGTTTTTAGGACTACAGCTAGAGGCAATGAAACTTGTATAGAAAGGACAAGCAGGGAGTGATAGCCACGGAATTCAGGGTTGGACTTGCCTTGGTCTGCGGGGGCAGGGGATGGATTTCATGGAAGTTAACAAATAATTAACAAATAATTTTGTATGTTATTCTCCAGCTTCTTTTTGGGTGGTGGTTTTATAAGCACTTATTGCATTATTGTTTGGAAATATATTTTTATTGATTTTAGAGAGAGGAAGGGAGAGAGAAACATCAATTGGTTGCCTCCTGTGCACCCCCCACTGGGAACTGAGCCTGCAACTGGGCATGTGCCCTGACCGGGAATCAAATTGTGACCTACTGGTTCATGGTCCAACACTCAACCTCTGAGCCACCCCAGCCGGGCTGCACTTATTGCATTATTAAAAATTACTAAATAAATGAAAGCAGGCTGTGCATGGATCAATGATGAAAGGGTGTCATGAACCAAAGGTCATGATTAATCCAATTTCGAAGAGATTCCACCACCATCCCCCAAAAGAGGAAAAAAGCAGGGATTTTTTTTAAAAAACAAATGAATTACACAAGCAAGGTTACAAATAGGATATATTTAATCAATGTAAATGGACAATTGATAAGCTGATTTAAATTATTTATATTTGTCCTTCTAAGCAAGTACCCAAGCACTGTTCATTGCTGCATCATTGGCTTATTTTAAGTGACAGTGGGTCTTTGAACATTTAAAACGGTCTTTCCAATATTTTCTAGTTCTGGCTTTTTGCTAATCAAGGTTGACCTTCCAATTAATCCCAAGTAATAAGGTTTTACTTTACAAATAAGATATTTTTCCAGAATTCTGTAGTGTAAAAGTAGATATAATACTTGGGGGCATTTATTTTGTCCCTTAAAACAAAGGGTTTTCCGTTTCATTCCAAATCAGGGTAGTGCCCGTTTGAAAATATTTCATGAGCATGTAGTCAGTCTGTGCCAGAGCTGGCACTGAGCCCAGAGATATATGCATGAATAATAGCTGGAATTCTTGGCTTCACAGTAGCTCACACTATGGAACAATCAACAAATGTGTAAATTATTAATCGACCATGTGCAAAATGTTCTTGTAAAGTTCTAAACAAAGAAGACCATGCCTCTCTCTGCCTACTTGGGGGCAAGTCAGTGGTTCAAGAGGCTTCCAGGGAGGTGAGCGTGGCCCCGAAGAAGAAGGGGAGGAAGTCATTCTGGGCAGAGGAGCTCCTCCCTGGGCAAAGAAAGGAGGGAAGAAAGGGCCCCAGGCCGTCAGCTAATGAATGGCAATTTCAAGAGGAGGATGATCTGTCCTTTGCTGCAAGAATGATCTTCTACATCACAGTCATTCAGCTCCGCCTTCTGAGGCTCACCTCTTTCTTATAAGATCTGAAGTCTTGGGGTGAGTTTGCCTGACTGAGTCTCTTTTGCGCTGTCCTCTTGTGACATGACTGAGTGCCGAAAGGCAGGCTTTATCTATGGGTGACTCACTCAGGCTCAGCTATCTGTTTGAGTGGGAAAAAAAGATGATGCCACATTAGGGATTAGAGCGCTGAAGAGACGCAGCTGCAGAAATGAGTGCAACACACTGTGGACTCTGGTCTTAGGCCCCTGATTCCCGAATTTGGATTCCTTCCAAAAGGCTGAGGACAAAATGAGCTCAGAAGGCTTTGGTAAGCTTCTTAGTGTAAATCAGCAGCTTAGCAAGAAGGATAAGTGGGGTTGGTCATCTTGTATAACCTCTGAAATAGCCTCAATTGAATCCCGTTTATATTTCTCATGAGCTTTTTAAAAAGCAGAATTCTTGGACTTGCTAGATAGGCGGTTCCCGTTTATACATAGGAGGGATAACCTGGTGACGGGCAGTATCAGAGCGAAGATAAAAAGCAGATAGCCGCGCCCCCCCCCCCCCCCCCCCCCCCCCAGGAAACCGTCAGTGCCCGTCATTCTGCGAGGGTGGGGCCTGGGACTGCGAAAGGCCTGGCTTCCCTGGGCCCGGGGCTGACAGTTCTGCACCTGGCCACAGGGCGGGGCTAGCTTGGTAGATGCCATGAAGACCTGGCAGGGCATCTTGGACACCAGACATTGCTTCTTTTCTGTCTTGTCCCAGGTCCTTTGTTCATGGTTCCAAAGCTTGGCATGGCATTCCTGTTAGAACAAGGGTCGAGGGGGGAAACGGTGGGGCAAAGCCATTGACCACTCTGGACATTCAGTGCTTTCCTCGGAGTTTCACATCAACTGTTGGCTGGCTGATGCCATAACCAATTTTGTAAAAATTCTTTGAACTAATCAAATTTCAATATCCCTGACTTTGTATATCCTGCCCCTGGCTCCAGTGAAATTCCCTGGCCTTTCCCTTCCCATTGATTCTGTGCAGCTTCATCTAACAATCAATATTTAAGACATTTAATGTGTAACTCCTGACTTGTCTTGCTTTAGGAAAATAAGCCCACGATAGCGACCAAGTTCCTCTGGGAACTGCTAAGATAGGCATTGCTTTGCATCCCGCGTGTGCTTTTATGAGTCAGAACGGTGGTGAGGAGGCTCTGGAGGGGTGCTGTCCTTCAAGGAGCACATTGAACTTGTCAGACCCACAACTCACCGTACTAGTTGGGTTTCCCTCCAATAATGCCACATAGCACCTCAACATTTCTGAGCTTTGTAGCCACAAACATGCATTTCTTGCTCTACGTCTGTAGGTGAGCTGGGGTTCTGCTTTAGGCTGCCTGTGTGGCTTAGGTCCCTGGTGTCATCTTCCTGTGACTGGCAGTGGCCAAACAAGACTCTTCACATAGCAGAGGTCACAAGAGACCAGGCGAAACAGTCGGGCACATTGAAAGCCCTGCTCACTTCTCGTCCTTTCATGTTCCATTGGTTAAAACAATGGAACCGTCTCTTCATTACTAGCTCCTCACATATCCAGCTGATCATCCGTGGGGCTGGAAAATATGGCTCTCTCAGGAGCGAATGTGCTGAACAGGGAGATAAGATAGTCTTCCCTCCCCCCACCTGCAGAGACCTGGGGAGAGAGAAGTGATGGGGATCTTCCTGCAGGGTTCATGCTCGGCAGCATCTGATGCCTGACCATTTTTCTGCTTACCTCTCCCCTCAACACAGCACAGGGTGGGTAAGCTCTGTGGGCACTCCTCCGCCTCTCTTGATGGCTCTCATCTTCCTCTTGCTCCCAAACCCCGGCCTTTCCCCTCACTCACACTTGTTACTGGACTTTCCTTTGGAAAAATTTAAAGAAATCTTTCTAGTTGAAAGTGTTACATATGTCCCGCTCTGTCTCTTGGTGTCAACCCTCTGTTCCAACAGGGGCCAGCTTTCCCCTTGCCATCTGCACACCATGCACATTCCCAGGCGTTTGCACTCACTTTCTTCCTCCAGTGTGGGAGCCCCTGGAGTCCTGTCCTCGGAGCATTGCTCTTCCTCGGAGTCTTAAGCACACACTAAAGGCAGACATTGCTTACACAGGTGGGCAGAAGCCAAGATGGAGAAGGTATAAGGAGACTGGATGAAGTAGAGGATACCTGCTGTGGAGCTGACCCACCCATGCTTTTCTCCACTTCCTCCCCCCAAAAAAAACACACACAGGATTTAGAAAGGTTTGGGCACACAGTACAGAGACTGATATACTTGCTGGTTAACTAGATTTAAATCATACAAAGTATCCCAGTCCCTGAATGCCATTGGTCATGTCTTATTTCTACATTACCCACTCTTAACAGTGCCTAATAGCTCAGAGGCCCTCGATGAATGCTCACTGGATGAGTGGATGATTGAAAGCGCAGAAGAATAGAGTGCTGGGAGCTGGGAGGACACCTTCTGAACAGTCAGCATAGCATCATTAATGTGTGGTCAGAGTGTCATCGCCAGTGCATGACACGTGAAAACATGTGTTGCACAGTTATTACTCTAGCCTTTTTCTTCTCACCTCCACCTCTGTGAAGTATGAAAGCACAATATTATTCTGGAAGCTCAAAGAGGTGGACTTATCCAGATCAGGTAGTTAATGCAGACCTTGCTTGAACGAACATCTACTTTATAAAACTTGACCCCTACCGAGGCTAGCACATGAAACGCTCCTGTTTCCCAGTAACACATTATATCCGTTAAGGCCTTAAAAATAACAAGATGTTCTTTCCCGCTTTTTGATACGCTTATGCTCATGCAGTGAGGAGTCGCTGCTAATGAGCAGGGAGAGGCAGAGTTGATTTAAGGATCCGTCACTTCAAAAAATACTGTCTAGTGGAGACAAAGTTATCATCGTAAACTTGTCTTTTTCTTTGTTTCTGTGTGAGCTGCTCGTCTCTCTGCTAATTAGAAACATCAGGAGATAACCCTTCGTTTTCTGGCAGCCCTCATACAAGCTTCCTGCTTTTAGGAAAGACTGAGCACCTTCCCATCTCGCGAGTTGGCCCACAGTATCGGGAGCTCAGTTCCCTCCCTGCCTCAGCACCAGGGCTTCCCTCAGGCACATTGCTGATTGGCTCAGCTCATTTTCTGCTTCCTGCCTGCAGTCTCCCGGGTAGATCAAGCAACAGTGGGGGCTCCCTCCTAAAACCAGGAGCTGGATTGACACACCCTGTCCCTGGAAGGATAGAGCCATGAGGTAACTCTCAGCCCTACCGTAAGTTAATATGCACATTTATTAACTTAGACTGATGAGGCTGAAACTGGGTGTGTCACGTACTGATTGTCATCTCAAGGCAGGAGGGAGCCTTTCTTCGGAAGATCAGATGGAAAGACGGAATGACACGTGACAGTGGTTTCCTTTCCTTCAGCTCTCCACTGCAAGCCACCTCTTCTTTCCCACCTGCTCCTTCCTGATGCTCTGGGTGCCACATCCCTGTAGAGCACTTAGGAAACCTCCTGGGGTTGTTTAAAAAGAGCTGTTTGTTATGTCGGGGTAGTTTTGCTGCTGTGGGTTTCCATCGTTTTCTTCTATCTCAGCACCTGAGTGTTTCCTTCTTGGTTGTTCCTAATCACAGTACTATTTGCTGTGTGGAGTTTATTTTGTGATGCCTGTCTCTCCCACTAGACTAGAGGCCCATTGAAGGTAGGGGTGGGGTCTGTCTGATTAACCATTAGTACAGAACATGTAATATATAGTTAGTGCATAGGGAATAGTCACTGAATGGCTAAATGAAATGGGTTTACTCCCCCCGCCCCCGTGTAAACACTGTCTGTTCATAATTATGTGAAAGCTGAAGCTAGGAAAGTTTCTGATCAATGCTAGAATTGGTCTGGCTATGTACAAGGAAAAAGCATTTTAAAAGAAAGACACAGAATGAGCAAACTAGGACAACTCCAGACTGAAATGAAACAGAACAAGAGGATAGAGTGTGGGTGTGCGTGCAGACTTTCTTTCAATCAAGCATGAGCTAATGCCTTATTGTATTTTTCTTCTTGTCTGCTTCCTCCTACTTTGGTTCAATGTTGAGTTTTAAGTCCTTGAGATAAAAGCTCAGCACAGTTTATAGTGAGTAAGGACTTAGGATTGTGGTGTGGAAATGGCTAAGTTTAAAAGAGATAGAGAATTATAGTTGGAAGAAAGTCACAAGGAGGAAAAAAGATATTTGTCTAACTTGTCTTTGAAAATGAGTTAAACAGTCAATAGAATTCTGTAAAATAGGAGTTTTCCATGGTAGAGGGTTTCTCAGTAGATGGACACCTTTGAGTTCATCTTATTCTACTAAATAATATTAATAAACCAAGATGCATAAGATGCCTTGCTCGGCTATGCCAAGTTAATGCTCGTGTTTTAACTCTGACTCCCAGATTGCTTCTTTTTGGACAAGGAAGAGAGAAATGGCCTCTGTTGGCCATTTTTCCTGTGTTAGACACAGGTGTACACACTCACTAGCGTGTGTAATATAGGAAGCTGAAACTCCGAGCCATCCAATGAGTTGTCAGGGATTCACAGCCCGTTAAATAGTTAAGTGATGGGACTGAACTTCAAAGGTGGGCTTTGGAAAGGGCTTCTCACAAACAGGTGCCAGCACCCTCTCGGGGCTCCAGAATTGCTGCTTTCAAATGAACTTGTTGGAGGATGAGAAAAAGACCAGACAGACAGAAAATGACTCATTCACTGCCTTTCCAGACTTCTGGTGTCCCTGTGGAAATTTTTGTAGACTTTTCTCCTCCCCTTCTGGAAACTTCCGCTGAGTCTCCAAGTACTGGGTATTCTCCACTGGCCTCAGCAGTAAAATGGAGGAGAGAAAAATGTAGAAAAATATACAAGATGAAAAAGTAGAGAAACATTCTGTCACAGTGTAGTCTAACAGATCACTGAAACGATCTGAGTGTAGTGAACTCAGGAGCAAGGAGAATGGTTTCTCATTGAGAAATAAAGTTCCTTTGGCTTGAAGAATATTTTAAAAAATAAACTCTTCATTACCCTGGATAGTTCTTGAAATGAAAATAGTTCATATCAAGCCGTATCATGAAAGACGTAATTCAGCAGTCCTTGAGAATTTACCTACTTTCTGTTCAAACATGAAACTGCTCATTTAATCTTACATACAATTCCCTGAACTCTCCCTAAATAATTGCTTTGGTGATTTTAGCTCAACCTTGAAACAGACTTGGATCTGTTGTATATTTGACTTCATTTGAAAGAGAGAAGCAATTTTAAAGTACTAGAGACTGATATCAGAGTTTTAAATCCTTTGCCCATGGGGACTAGAAAAGAGGAAAAGAGAAGTGTGCGGAGCCCTGAATGGAAGAGGTATCAGCTCTAACAATAATAATACCGCCTGTTACATGTATGCCACTTCAAATAACGTCTACCAGGCGTCTTCACATATCATGCCTTAGTTCATCTTTAGTAGCCCTTTGAGATGGACATGACAACTGTTAAGATCCCTCTTTTTGAGACAAGGAAATTGAGCCTCAAAGACTGACCTGTCTAAGATCACACAAGTAAAGAACAAAGTCAGAACTTGAACCCAGGCCTCTAGGCTCCAAGCTACTGCTCTTTCTGAAAAGCCATTTGTCTCTCTTAAGAGGCAAGTATTTACTGTGGATAAGCTCTTGTTAGATTTGGCAAGCCTCATGCAAAATTTTTTATTCTAATGGAGCTTTTCCTATGTTTGAGACATGTGGGTGTTGCCTGGAGTTTGTAACAGTATTTATAGAATGGAATTTGAGCTGCAACAATGCCGTTCAGAATTATTTTCTGTGTATCACTAAGCTTTCAGGTGAGCTGCATATAAAAAATACATGAATAAACTGGTCTAATTCTACCTAGCTTGGGCATGTGGAATCCAGGAAAAATCTGTAGTTGTTTAAATCAAAGTGGGATATGAAAAAGGTAGAAAAGAAGAAATAAGATGTCACTTAGTGTGATACAACTCTTAAAAGAACAGCTGTGAAGGGTTTGGAATGAATATAGTGTGGACAATTTTAGAAGTACTTTTCCAAGTAAGTTAACCTTGTGTCTAAATAGAGTTTGAAATCTTTTATCTATTCACTCTTTTATTCATTCATTTATTTAGCAGCTATTTGCTGAGTATCCCCAAAATGCCAGTCACTGTTCTGGACCCCCAAAATTTAGCGAATAGACACATTTCCGGTCGCTAAGGAGCTCACGTATCAGTAGGTTTGCGGGGGTCATGAATAGAGACACTCAGAAGCGCAGGTGTAAGATTAACAAAGGTCTGACATTCATTTATGATGGGTAACAACTTTACCTGCCCCCCAAAACTTCCAAATCGTTTATTCTCTTGCAGTTGGAATTTTCAGTATTTCATATTACAAGAGATATTGCAGTCTAATTGGTAAGAAAACTAATTATTGAGACATTCATCCATCCATTCATTTATTTGTCAGCAAACATTTGTCAAGTATGCATACTGTGCGCCTGTCCCTCTACTGGGTATTGGGTTACAGAGATGAAAGCAATAGATTTCCTGTCGTAAGGAGCTCTCGGTCTAATAGAGAAATGATAAGCAAATACCCCTAATCTGGTCTCTGCCACTTACTAGTTGTATGACCTTTGACAAGCAATTTCATCTCATAGAGTTTGTATAGCAATAAAATAACGCCTGAGAAGCAGTAGGATAGAGTGGGGCACATAAGAAGCCTCCATGTAGTTGCCACTGCCAGTTGTTCTGAGAGAAGTGGGAGGCACACAGAGGTCAGAGGGGCCTCTTGTACCCGGGGAGGGCTCGGTCAGGAGAGACTTCCTGTGGAGGTGCTGCTGGAGCTGCACGTGAAGCCCAATGGCTTTTGCCAGGCCGACGAGGCAGCATGCAAGTTAGGTGGAGGGTGCAGCCAAGCTGCAGGGGGTGGGCAGCTGCCACTGAGGGAGGTGGAGGGAGGGCAGCGCAATCGGAAGGTAAAGTACGGGGAGCACTTTGGCCCAAGCCGTCCTAGAAACAGGACGAGAGGTGCAAAGGGCCCCGGTGCTGTGTGGCCAGAGGGGAGGTGTCCTCCAGCCAGGGCAGGAGGCTTGCATTGGAGAAAGGACACGTGGTCCAAATTGTCCACTGAGGACTCAGGATCATTTTGTCCTGTTGTCTCCGAGGCCTTGAGTTAAATAGTCCAGGTGGCCTGTTATTTTAGGGGGAAAGAGAACCATTTAAAAAACCTGCTGGACAGTTAAAAGTCATGTTGAGCATCTGCTTCCAAGCAAGGAATACAATGGGAAGGCTCTTTCTAGTTCTAGAGAAAACTGAAAAATTAATATTCTGATTTAGTCCAGCAAATGCTGTAAGAGTAAGTCAAGTATAAAATATGTACATTTCCTAGTAACGTCTTTGATTGTTTTGGCAGATATTACCTATTCGGGATGAATGTTCAGGGGGACAGGAAATGTTGGGGCTGTATACAGTCCAAACCCAAATCCCTTCTCTTTAAACCCACCTGACACAGCCAGGCCTGACTCAGTGACAGCCTTCACTGAGGCTGTCACTTTAATTGAGAATTAAAATAAAATGCTTTTGTCATGGTGCTGGTAAAAACAAAAAAGAAAACAGTTAGCAGAATGGTCTCCTTTTTCTGAAGGGCAGACAAGGCTATGACTTCAGCTGTCTTTAAATATAGCAGCATCAGAACGGACAAAGGAGCTCGCTGGCCCTCACTTTGGCCATAGAAAAACATGTTTTATTAAATTATTTTGGCCTTAGAGGGTGTTTCCTTAAATGAAAAATGATCAAAGTTAGCATGCCTGACCCTTGTTGACCCTATCATTGTAGGAAAAATAATAATATTATTATGGCTGAGCAGTCTGGAAGGAATGTCGGTGTGCTTAGGTTAAGGATGCTCGGTGGCCTGGCGTGTTCCGGAGTCCGTGGAGAAGGCACTGAGGGCTCAGTCTGGAGGCTGTGAGCTGCGGCGGAGGAACCATACTTCCTTCGGCAGCACGGGTTTTCACTTCCTTCTCTGGGAGAATCTCGTCTTGGTGGGACGTATAATTACCCTTGCATATGCCACTTTGGGAAGAGAACGTGTGTCCATAATCACTGAAAGGAAATATCCCGGCGTGGTAAGAGTATGTCCTGGCTGGCCCAGTGAGGTTTAGCAGCTGCTGCCAAGACGCTGTGCGAGGGGGGTGGCCTGGCTGGAATACCAGAGGCGTTGTTGGTTTCTGGATGCGACAGGAAAAACCACACGTTTCTGTGCATAATGAATCAAAATGATGCATTGATGCACTGAGAGCTCTTATATGCATCTCCTATTTGTGCGCTATATTTTTATTTTAACAATATTAATTTTACATGAGATTTTATAGTAGTAAAATATTTTTATTCTATATCTCATTTTACCCACATTACAAGCTAGAAAATAGATAAGAGCAGGTATTATCTCCATTTTACAGTTCAGAAAACTGAGGTGAAGAGAAAGTAAGTGCCTCTCTTTATGTCGCACAGTTAATCTGGCCGAATTAGACAGAGATGTTCTTCTGATTCCCTGTGTCATACTTCTTCCAGTGGGGCCAGCCTGATTGTAGGCGGGTTTCCCATTATTGTATATTTTGAGTTGTAAATGGAACCTGTTCTGATTTTAGAAATACTTTTGTCTCTCACTTTGAACAAAATATTGGAAGAAGGACTACTGTGCAGGATTGTTTAAGACCTATACTGAGAAAAATATCTCATTATAACTAACCTCTGAGCCCTTCTTTGTCCCAGGCATTGTACTAGGTGTTTTATATATGCCATTTAATGCCACACAACTTTGTGAGGTGGATGATATTGACCCATTTTACAGTTGAGGAAACTGAGGCATGGAGAGATTAAGTAAACTGCCAGTGTTATACAACTAAAAGTGGTAGAACTTGAATTCAAATCCAGATCTGTGCCTATTTTGGCCAAGCAGTGATCATCCCCAGATTGGATGCCCAGACCAGAATGGTTATTATCGCCACAACATACGTATTTTTTTTATTTAAAGATCCCAGCAAATACATATGGGTCTTGATTATTAACAGTTATTAAAAGATGAAAAATTTAAGTGCCAACCTCTGTTAAAAATACCATAGAATATTAAAGAAGTAAAAGCTTGCTTCCTGCTTTCAGGATGTTATCGTCAAGTTGAAAGCATAGCAGTCACACACATTAGCTTTAGAACATAAATAACATGATCATAAAACCACACTTGGAAACATAGAATCGGAGAGGTCTGAAGTTGGAGAGGTTATTTAGAGACTCCATCCAAGCCTGAAGTCATCCTTTTCCCTCTGATTTGTGTGTCAGTGATACCACCAGCCTCCCAAGACACCAAACCCACAGACATGGAGTTCTAGTACATTCCTTCCACTCCTTCAGCTCCAGTCTTCTGAGGAGCAGCCTTGCATACTAAATTTAAAGTGACCATCAATAATATTGCACCCCTCCTTCATCCACAGAAAAATAAGCCCATGTCAGTTCTTTCACATCCATCCCCAACCCTGCCCGTCATGCTTCTTCTCGTTCATATCCTGTCACTTCTGAGCTTAAGAAGAATACCAAACCAGAATCCTGGACCCCAGTCTCTGTGTAATACAGGGCAACAAACTCTCTGCAGGCACAGGCGCCCTCCAAAACCACAACTATCCTGCTACTCCCCTGCTGGAGGCTGCAAAGACTCATTTCTGCATGGGTCCCCACTTCAGTTTCTCCTCCCCCCCCCCCCCCCAAGCCATGCTAGTCCTCTCTCCATCTCCTCAAATGCCCCGTTCACATGCCTACCTCTGCTTTTGCTTGGGGTGGTATCTTCATCCAGATGCCTTCCCTCCACTAAGACATGGTAAAAAGGACTGTGGTATATGTGTTGGGGGAGGAGTCAGAGTCCACCAGAGCCTCCATCACTGGTAGAGTGGATAGGTAAAATGTTGAAGCACACCATGGCATATTATGCAACAATGGATATTGCAGTGGCTCTATTTCCAGTATGGTGAAATAAGCTCCTTCCAGAACTTAAGCTCCTCTCACAAATAACTAAAATCTTATGTGGGGGGAGTAGGGGGTGCCAACCCTGTGAAGGTACTAGAGAGTGAACAGAAGCAAACAGATTCTGGAGGAATGTCAAAACTTAGAAGAAAAACCACCTAGCATGCATGCAATTAGAGTTCAAAAAAAAAAATAAAAAAGGAGAGAGAATGACATAGAAAAAATATTTGAAGAAAAAATGGTCAAAACATCCCTAAATTTGGTGAAAAACATACATTTAAAAATGCAAGCTGTGGTACATTTACACAAGGGAATACTACATGGTTGTCAAAAAGAAGGAACTCTTACCATCTGCAACAGCACGGATGGATCTGGAAAGTATTATGCTAAGTGAAATAAGACAGTCGGAGAAAGATTAAGTATTGCATGATCTCACTCATACGTGGAATCTAATGAACAAAATAAACTGATGAACAAAATAGATCCAAAGACATAGAAGCATGGAACAGACTGACGAATGTCAGAGGGAAGGTAGGGATTGGGGGATGGGTGGGAGAGATTTACTGGGGAATTTATAATGCATATATGCATAGCCCATGGGTTTATCCCAGGAATGCAAGGCTGGTTTAACATCCCCAAAATCAGTCAATCTACTTTACTGTATAAACATATGAAGACTCAATATTGTTAAGATGTCAACTCTACCCAAATAATTTATTAGTTCAACACAATATTGATCATAATCCCAACTTGGTAAGTTGTTCCAACATTTATATGGAAGTGCAAAGAACCTAGGACAGAGGCTCACTAACCAAGGCCTGTGAACCAGCTGCAGTTTTGTAAATAAACTTTTATTGGAACACTGCCACACCCATTTATTTATATATTGCCTGTGGCTATGTTCATGCTGCAATAGCAGTGTTGAGTATATGACAGATACCATATGGCTGTCTGACCCTAAAAAAAAATGTTTGCTAATCCTTGACCTAAAATGTCCAAAGCAATATTGAAAAAGAAAAACAAAGTTAGAGCACTTATACTACATGACTCCAAGACTTACTTTAAAGTTATAGTAATCAAGACAGTGTGGTGCAGAATAGATCAATGGAGCAGAATAGAGTACCAGAAATAGACACACACATATATGTTCATTTGAGTTTTCAACAAAGACACCGAAGCAATCTAGTGAGGGAAAGGAAAGTCTTTTCAGCAAACGTTGCTGGAATAACTAGGTATCTGTAGGGGAAAAAATGAACCTCAACTCTTACCTCATACCAAACACAGAAATCAATTCAAGATGGATTGTAGACTTAAACACAATAGCTGACGCTATAAAGCTCTAGAGGAGACTATAGGAGACTATCTTCCTGACTTGGGGTAGACAGGCCATAGACAACAATTAAGACTGCAGAACATGAAAGAAACGCATTAGACTTCATCACAATTAAAACGTATGCCCCTCAAAAGACATCATGAAGAAAATGAATAATCAAGCTGCAGGTCATATACATATTTGACAAAAGACTGGTACCCATAATAGGTAAGGAACTCCTACAACTTGGTAATAAAATAGCAAACAATCCAATTTGAAAATGGGGAGAGATGTGAACAAAGTTATGTGAATGGCAGTGGAGACATAAAAATACTTAACATCACTAGTTACCAAGGAAATGTAGTTTAAACCACACGAAGGGCTGGGGATATCGCTCCAGCAGCACATTGGACTCAAAGACAGACACCCTCTCTTCACTGTGGGTGCTCTCTCAGCTATTCCGTTGAACTACAGATACCATGATAGAGCTGGAAGCGGTCGTAGCTTTTATGTAATCAAAACCTTAAATGCTAAAAGTTAGATGAAAGGATCTGGTTGTTCAAAACCAATTGGGATTAGTCAGAGAGATTGCCTTCCTAGAGGAGGTAAGTATTAAGCGGAGTTTATTGGTGGGGAGAGATGTGGGTTGTCTAAAGAGAGGGTGGAACATTCCAAGGGTATAGAGTGACATGAGCTGGGGATTGGAGATGGCAGCAGATACGTACTAGAGGGGAGCCCACAGTGGGGTGTTGGCTGCACATCAGGATTCTCACATGACAAAAAGGAGGACAAATGATGAGTGGATGAGTTGGAAGCCATCACCATTCCCTCTCTGCTCTGTCCTTTGCAACACCCTTATCTCATCCTTGATGTGGTCCTGACCCCCTGTTCTTTTATCTGGGCCAAAGGCAGGCTCAGATCCTTTTATTTTAAAATGAAATCCAAATGACACATTTGGAATCCCCTATTTCAGCCCGGAAATGGTGGTGTTGCAATGTGTTGGGGCAGATAGCAGCAGCTGAGAGGCCCCAAACCCAGGAGGGCCCTTGGCAGCGCCTCAGGCTGTATCTCCATGTCTTCAAATAATCCCAAACTGCCCGTTAGGAGGCCTCGTTCGCAGGGGTTCTGCTGCGCGTGGGGCCGCCCTGGGATCACCAGAGCCTTCCCTTTGGTCCAGCTCCCCACTCCCTCTCCATTCCTGTCTGCACCTCATTCCTGAACCTTGGAAGACGCTGAGGAAACGGCCGCCTCGCTTTCTCTCCGGGAGGGCCAGGTACCCAGCACATGCGCCCCTCCTTCTCCTGGCGAGGTCCCTGTTATTTTCCTAACCCAGATCATCCCCTTGGACTGGGGAGATACACTAGGGGTTTGGATGACAGGCATCAGAATGCATTTATATTTAAAAGAAGAATTGTTTAATGTATTCTAAAAACCTTAAAAACAAGGAAAGCATTCCTTTTGCTCCAAGTGATATTGCTGAGCACTCCCTTTGGGTAAAACCTGTCTCCCCAGAAGAGCTTGCTTTGTTCTTTCCTCGGAATTCTTAGCCTGTCCTTCCTTTTTATCTAATCATTACAAAGGGAAACAGAAATGCAGCTGCCCCAGGAACGACGTTTTTGGATATCAGGGCCCCTGGAATATGTGTAGTCGAGGCAGGCAATCTGTGAAACACTTCCGAGTCCAACAGGAGAGACCAGAGTTCAGGGTTTTAGAGATTCCATTTAATGAGTAACAGCATTTCTCCATTTAACATTGCTTTGCAATGTAGGCAATAACAGGAGATTTATGCATAACCCTAACTTGTTATTACCCTTGCTCTTTGAATTTGGATTTTCCAATATTCTATCCCGAGTCTTAACGATGCAGATTATTGCAACACGGCACTTCTCGTGATGCACGTAAATCCTGGATTCGGAGGCGGCATTTCTCCACCCCATCCTGTCCTCGATGGAAACTACTTTCCCTGTTTGGTTTCTCAGCAGTGATCATCAAGTTAGGCTTCTTTAAGGTTAAAAAGAAAGACCACCAGCAGCGTAATTTTGGTCCCTGCAGGCTCCGTGCAGATGCCCAGTGGGAGCAGCTAGGCCATTCTGGTCGAGGGGGTGATGGAAAAAGCCCCCGCCTCACACGGCTCACTGAGGCCTGTTCTGCCGGCTGAAACAGCAGAAGCCATTTCATTCTGTGCTTTTCTTTGTGACCAACATGCCGATGCATTCACAAGCTATGCAGCCCGTCTCTCTAGCACCAGCAGCTTTTATTCCTGCTCCTACCCTGCTGCAAACCTAGAAACAAATATTTAGCTGGCTGTGGAGTGCCATCTACATGAGTGCGCTCCCTCTGGGGGTCTGCTGCACACACGGCGCCTGGCTGGTCCTTTCACATCGCACAGGGCATATAATATATTTACTTCTCGCGTAACCATAGAAACCTGTTGTGTCGGAGAAGACTTTATGATTTTGCTGCTCTCTGGAAAGAGATGAATAAAGCCACAGGGCAACCTGCCACCTCTTGTTTAGTTACTTTGTAATCGTTTAGCAATTAAGACTGCACAACATATTTACTATAATTTTCATATCTGTAGACATTTTATAGGGTATTAAATATACATAAGGAAATAAAAGCACTTGAGACATTATTTTAGAAGCCCCATAGTCAACTCATTTTTTTGGTATTACTTATACAATTTGTACTTCATTAATTATTCTTGAAAAAGGCGGGGTGGTTTTTTTTCCTGTGGCAGTGTTTCCTTTAGGGAATCCCTGGCACAAGGAATTCATGCATTTTGTTTTGCTGGCTATGCAATGGGCTGTAGAGAGAGCATCAGTTTGGGAGTTGGGAAGAGTTGGATGTAAACCCAGTTTAAATGAGGGCTCTTCTACTCACTGGCTGGGCTTCCTGGGGCAAGTGACTGAATCTCAGAGTTCTAAGGGGCTTTTAACAAAAACCTATTTAATGGGAATAATAATAACAATATCTACTGATGGTTCATTGTGATGAAAGCAGTAATAGAGGGGAAATACCTGGCACCTGGAAAAGGATCACTGTATGGCACGATTACCATTTCTCTGATTCTTAATTTTCATGTCTTTTGATCTAACACAGGATGTGTTGCAAGTACATTCTGATGCCTGCGAAAGCTTGTTTTGTTTAGCACATATATGGTGCTTTATACTTATCAAAGGCTTTACAAATATTTATTAATTATAAACCCCCAAGGGAGCTGAGGCATACAGACTCCATCTCCTTTTCAATTAATTCTGCACCTTTCCATTTGGCAAATACATATGTTTCAGGGCTTTTAATAGAGCAAAGAACCCCCTTGGCTCTTTTGTCTATGCCTTGGATTGTTTAAAGGAATTATCCACGATGTCATGGAAGCTTCCATTTAGCTGCTATGACTTGGGCGACCCCTGCTGGCTGGCTGCAGAATCAGGAGTGCCCACCAGCCAACAGCTGTGCCCTCGCCCCCAGGCCCTGTATGCATTAGCTGGACTGTGTGACCTGTGGGTGATAGCCTATAATCAAGGCTTCGAAGGCATGGAGTTTACTGTTATTGTTATTATTTTCTTTATTGTTGTTATTTAAATGGAGTATTAGAATTCAGGGGACTTTCCCACTAGCTAATAGCCATTTAAGTTGCATTTGGGGGCTTTCATGACTTGACAACAGCTTTTCAAAATCTCGAGCTGTTAAGCCCCCTGCCAGGCTAATGTGGCAGAAAAAGACAAGAACCCTATTGGCCAGTGGCTTTTGTACAGTGCTGTGTCGCCAGCATCTGGAACAGAAAAGGGGACATGGATCCTTTTAGAAAATCCAGTTAGAGACGGAAATATGCTTTAGAGAGAGAGAGGGATGCGAACAGATTCTCCCCAGAGGCAAATGCTTCAATATTAACAAAGGGAAACCCTATAGTACTTTGACTTGTTTCAGAAAACCAGTGTTTCTGGGTACCTTCTCTGGAAACAAAGACTCAGTGTAAACAGTAACAAATAATGATGATTCACAAAACATCACCTCGAGAGGGGCGATCAGAGACTTGCCACAGTTTCTCGTAGAAGCATAGGATTCACGTTCCCTCTTGATTCTTATTTCCCATTTTAACTTAACCGTCTTACAAAAGATGGAAGGCAGGGGGTGGTTTTAGAAGTCACCCAATCTTTTAGCGACGGCACCCACATGATAAAGAACTCCCCTCCCCACAGCCTTTCCCTAGCATTTAGCCACTCCTTGACTTTCTCTGCTTATAAGTGGTCTCATTCGCCATGCCAAATACACGTGTTTGGTAGTTCTGGGTGAGGTTATTTGCATAGAAACGTCAAATGTGTGTAATATACCTAGATTTAGAGGATTATAATAACACTACTGCACAGCCCCTCCAGTGTTCCTCATTAAGGGGCTCACGTTGCATTAGAACATGCATTTTCGTGATGACATATTAGCGCCGGTGGCATTTACAGCAACTCTGGGGGGCACTCTCACAGGGTCCCATGGAGGGCTGGCTGCAGGACTCCCATTACAGGCAGACACAGTGGGCAGGAGTTTGCTATAATATTCTCATTATCCTAAACCCTCGTTTCTTTTCCATTTGTTAAAGGGGTCATTTGGCTTTCTAATATAACTTGTATTCATGCAGTTGCAGCAAACAAAATTCTTTAAAGACTGACTCAGGCAGGTCACCCTTTAACAGCGAGTAAAATATATGCTCATACTCCACACTTGACCTTTATGCTGCTCCACCCCCGCCAGGTGGAAATGCTCTTAAATGATCTGCAGTGTGTACATCATGTATGCAAATGTTCCTCCCAGAAACCGTTCTTGGCTTTTAGTGGACAAGGAAAATGGACCTCATGGAGATGGTGACGACCATTTTCAGGTATAACAGCCTCTGTTTTACACAAGGACGCAGAGCCAAATGCAGTGAAAAAGCATGCAGAGCGTTTGGGGGAGCCGCCGCCGCCAAGAGGGCTGAGGTTGTATATAAAACCACTTCCGAGGACTTGGGCTTCTCAGTCCCTGGTTGCCTTTAGGACATGTGTCCCTGCATCAGGCAGCTTCGGAGCCCTCGGAGGCTGGAATAGTGGCCTGAGTTCAAGCCCACCTGGCTCCCGGGCCCCATCCTGCTGCTCAGTACCGGTGGGGCCTTGGACAGGTACCTGGACTCCCCTGAACCTCCCCCTAAACATCTTTCACCAAGATGCCAAGATCTGCCGCCTCGCTGTGCTGCAAGGATTGATGCCAGAAGGGCCCTGGCACTCAGCTGTTGGCTTCTGTTGTTATTAATAACACGTGTCAATCCATTGCCCTTTGGCTTTGGAAGTTGGGGGCCCTACAGATAAGAAAGGGGACCTTAGTTCAGATGCCCAGGAGAAGGGCTCAGGGCTCCTCACACACACCCTCACTTACCCTCACACCCCCTCACACAGCATACCCCTCACAAGACATCCCCTCACATGGTAGGCACACTACACACACTCCTCTTGTAGACACTCCACCCTCACAGTGCACACATCACCACTCCGCCCTCTGCAGACATGCACACACCCACACGCCCATGGTGAAGTGAAGCAGGGCGTCCGTGAGCCCTTACACGGTCCCCAACCAGGGCGGGGAGAGGAATAGCACAGCCGGTTCTAGAAAGTGCCATGGATTTGGGACCAGGCTCTGAGGGGTGCAGCATCCTCCAGTGCTCCCGAAATCGGCTCTAAAAGCCCAGCCCCGCTTTAAAAACACTCGTTACCATCCTCCCTTTCTCCGTCACCTCACGGGAAAAGGTGCACGGTTCTAGGGAGGAAACAGAAGAAAGCACTCTGTTTCTGTGCAGGCCCTGCGTGCTGAGGTGCGACGGCTTTGTTCTCCTGGGAGCGGCCTGAGGCCACCCCGTGTGGTGGGCTGTGTGCAGGAAAGCATTTCACGGCAGATTGGTGGTGCCGTGCCGGTGTGGGGGCAAGTCTCTCGGGTGCTGGGGTGAGCCCACAGAGGCCCCGGGGAGTCCTTCTGCAGCCACTCAGCCCGCACTGAGCTCTGCCCTGCGTTCGGCCTTGTGAGGACCAGCGATGTGAGAAAGGGCCCCACCTCCACACTGTCCATCCAGTGAGGGGTCAGCCGCACGCCGCTATGGCTGAAGCTTGGGAGTTGTCTCCCTGGAGGTGTGCAGAGGAGGGAGAGCTCGGTTTGGACAGAGGGTCAGGGGAGCGTGCTCAGGAGAAGACATGAGCTGGATTTGCGGGAGAGGCAGTGTTCCCACATGTGGAGGTGGGTCGGGTTGATGCAAAGGGGAGTCCGAGTCGAGGGCACGGCCAGAGCAAAGCTGACGGTGGCAGGTGTGTTCGTGAACGGGGGAGTGCCGGGTTTGGGTGGAGCAGGCCGTCTGGGCAGTGTGGGAGGTAAGACCAGTGGACCGGAGCCAGGTGACAGTGGTCCTGAACACCACGCGTTTGCCCTCTGTCTTCTAGGACAGCGTCTGCGGCACCCATCAGGGAACGCCTAAGCAGGGAGCTGGTCCCAGGGAGATCAGGCTGACCATATGTATGCATTTTATTTTAGTGTCACCTCTATCCTTTGGCAGTATCTGTTTCCTCTCCCAAAATACCCTACTCTGTCATCCCCACCTTGGCTCGTCTCAAGTGCCTCTCCTCTGAGAGGACACAGAGGGTCTTCCTTGTGTGCCGGGCCAGCTCAGCCAAGGGTTTGGTGAACCTGAGAGGGGGCAGTGAAGGATTTAGAAAAGACAGACAAAGAGAATAAGCTGGGTCTAGGTGGATCTCCTGTGCCTGGCTAAGGCCACAGAGAAAGATCCAGATGGCAAGCTGAGCCTTTATTTTATAGCCAGAGGTAAACAAGGTAGTGGTCACCATAGTTACAATGTTCTTGTGAGAACATTGTTTTGGCAGCACTTGCTGCACCTCCCACAGCCCATTAGCTAACCAGGAAGGATCTAGGGAGTGTCATAAGGTCAAGCTTAATTATGCTAAGAGGGCTGTGCCCTCTAAGCTGGGACTTGTTTGTGGCTTTGCCAATAGGTCAATCCGAGGTTTAACCCTATAGCTGCTCCCTACACCTTGACTATGAGTCGCCTCTCCTGCCGCACCCCTGTCCCTCTGTATGGGGTGCTTTGCAGCTGCGGCTTGTGGCAGCATCCCATGTGTTTGCATGTCAGCTCCCCTCCTAGGCTGAATGACCCCCATGAAAACATCTCCCACCAGGCTTGAGACAGGAGAGGTGCCCTTCACTCCTTGCCCAAAGTGGTGCGATGGGGGTGCACTGTATCGGGGTAGCTACCTCCTGAGAACTCTCTTCACCAGTCTCCTCACTCCTCCTCTCTGGGCCCTCTTTGACCCCTGACCTAGCTGGGGATGCAGAGTCCTGGTTCAGGTTCTTACAGCCATTTCCTGTGCTCAGCTGCATGTGGGGAGCTGAGGAAGGTGCCTGTCCCTTTAATGGCTGACGTCCATGGTGCTGGCACCGCAGTTAAGGGCTCACTTTGACCTGTGTTCCTATGTACACATGTACAAGCACACCCACAGCCCCATGTAGAACTATCGCACAGGCTTCTGTGGCCACACGTTGGGAGCATGCTCCCTAGGTGGGAGGACACAGTGGCTTCACATTTTCACTTGTCTACCTTTTGAACCGATTTAAATACTTACATTTATGTTTTACTTCTAGAGTTAAGCGAAGGTAAACAAGATTGTCACCATACTGTTTTTTCCTAGTGTTTGGCGTTTTCACCAAGGAAAGCACACGCTGCTGCTAAATGTTGGTTTGGCTAAAAAGTCCCACACGTGGAATAACAACACAACGGTAACTTTCATCGCCACAGTCTGCTTTTTACAAGGGGTTCTGCGTCCTCATTTAGTGCTCAGAGCAGGTCTGTGTAGTTGGGGGGACTTTCTCTCCTGGATGTGTCTGGGCGTGTGAGTGTGTGTGTCTCTCATACAGCACACATGTATTCATAGAACTGGACAAGGAGTGTCCATTGAGTGCCTCCCAGGTTCCACTGGGTGCTGTCCTTCCGTCATTTCATCCACCATATGACTATCCCTACTTTACGTACAAAGAAGGGGGGCTGAGTGCCCAGTGACACAGGCAGTGTCCCCCAGGGTTCAAACCTAAGTGTCCCTGACGGCGGGGCTCTGGCTCTTCCCAGGAGAACACACAGGGCCCATACGGGTCTAATTGGGCTTTGTTGAAGTGACACAGCCAAACTGATGGTAGAGAAGGTTCCAGAATCATATTATTAGGGGAGCACTCCATTGCCAACAGTTTCTCAGCAAAGATTTCAAAAATAAGAGACCAAGTAAGGGGTCTTCCGATGGATGACAGTCTTTCTGTCTTCATGCGCTCAGACTGTTGAGCGAGCGGAAGCACAGCCTTCTCATTTGTCTGATCACTGTGTTTACTGAAGGGAGAAAAGCTGGGGAACACCCCGCTTCCTCCTCTTCACACTTAAGTACAGGCTAGATCATTCCAGGCCACGAGATCAGCAGCGGATGCACAAAATGCTTCTGCGTTAAAGTGCACAACAGTAAATTCAAATGATCATCGTAAGGCATTTCAGAAAAGGACTTTTATTATCAGTTTAACAACCATAGCACAGATCAGAGCTTAGTGTGTGAGAGAGAGAGTGTGTGTGTGTGTGTGTGTGTGTGTGTGTAGATTCCTGGCAGGTAAATATAACCATTTGTCTTCAGACCAATAGAAGGTTTGTTCTATAAATAATAACTCGTAGGTAATAGTATTGATTACTGAGAAAAGCAATTTCTAGAGGGATATACAGGAGGAAGGAATTAAATCTAGTTTCATCTAAATACTAGAGGCCCGGTCCCTGGATTCACGCAGGGTATGTCCGGCCCATCTCGCCTAGTTCCAATCGGGCCCATCGGGGCTGGCCAGGGAGGGACCGCAGGAGGTTGGTCGGCTGGGGAGGGACAAAGGGAGGGCTCCAGGGCATGTCCTGCTCATCTCGCCCAGTCCCAATCTGACAGACCCCAGCAGCAAGCTAAGCTACTGGTGGGAGTGTCTGCCCCCTGATGGTCAGTGTGCATCATAGCAACTAGTCAAATGGTCAAACGAACAGTCGGACACTTAGCATATTAGGCTTTTATTATATAGGATAAGCATTTCCAGAGAGACACGTGAATGGCAATAAATTTGATTTTGTGGTAAGAAACTGATACCCCTGGGACAGTGTGGACAATGAATGCTGGAGGCGCCGCACTACTGGGTGGATCTGAACCGGTGGATTTGACTTGGGAGTCTGAGCTGGCTGCACCACGTTCCCTCGGCTTGTGAAGGCTGGAATATGATATGAGTGGGCCCCCTGAGAAGGGTTTTCTGGGGAGAATAGCCGTCACGTAGTTCTCATGGGTGATTCTAGCATGTTTTTTTCTCGTGCGCCGCTTACACTCTTCCTACCCGCTGACTCTTGTGGGCCTACTCCCGAATTGCCCACAAGTCTGAGGCTACCCGGGCAACGTGGGCAGCTGTGGCACCGGCTTCTGCAGTAAGGCCACACCGGTCTCTGAGGACGCCACTCAACCTTCTCTCCCTCTCCCCACAACAACCCTCTCAAAAGATCGCTTAAACCAAAGAAGGGGATGTTTATAAGGGGGTTATGGGGATGAGGGGTCTCACACAATCCAAGGGAAGCTGAGCGTGGAAAAGGAGAGCTGTGGGAAGGCCCTAGCCCCACAGGCACTCAGGTTCTTATCGCTGCTCAGTCACTTCGTTTTGCATTTCCTGCTGCGAACCTTCAGTTTGCAAGTGGAGATGCAAAATGCTCCTTGTGCCCCAGCTGGTGTGGCTCAGTGGATAGAGCGTCGGCCTGCGGACTGAAGGGTTCCAGGTTTGATTCCGGTCAAGGGCACATGCCTTGGTTGTGGGCTCCATCCCCAGTAGGGGGGTGTGCAGGAGGCAGCCAGTCAATGGTTCTCACTCATCATGGATGTTTCTATCTCTCTCTCCCTCTCCCTCTCCCTTCCTCTCTGAAATCAATAAAAATATATTAAAACAACAACAAAATGCTCCTTGCTCCTAGTCCCGGAGTGGGAAATGGCCACCTAAACAGCTCTTCTGCTCACACAAGCCTACAGAGCTGGCCAATCCCAGAATTCCAATGCACAGATTTTTGTGGGAAGGAATCTGTTTGGCCCTGCTTAGGGCAGGTGGCCACCACAGGTCCAATCAGCAGAGCGGGTCATTGTGTATAAACTTGGCACTGGGAACTCGCCGCTGTGACCCTGAGGTTCCGGGAGGGAATTTCTAGAAGTAGAATCTTGATGTTCAAGGCAGATTCCCCAAAGCTGTCTGCTACACCACCGCCTTCTCCCGTCCTCAAGATGTAGACCGGTGTCCTGCTTTAAAGCCTCGCTCCGGCATCTCTGTTTCTTGGGTTCTTCTCTTGTGAGACACCCCCATGGAAAGGATGCTTTTGCTCTGGCTCCCCCTTCCCTGCTGTCCCTAAAAGTAAGCCCCAGGCTCTTTCTTAAAGATTTACTCATAATCACTATGATAAACACGGAAAGGAACTGGCAAGTAATTTACATGGGAAAATTTCAAAGGTCTCAGAAATCTTGAGTTACCCAAGTCCTGTGTCTTCAGTTTCTGGTTCTCTTGCTAAGTGGCTTCTGGAATAAATGTGTTTTGCCCAGCTGTCGGCAGACTGGCCATGCAAAGCCCAGTAAATGCCCGTGGTACTTGTCATCTGTGCATCTTCATACCTGCAAGACACACATGCTCTGCCGCCTGGCTCTGGAAGCCTGTGGCACAGGGTGTTGGCACAGCCAGACCTGGCCTCTCGCTGTCAGGAAGCCCAAAATGATTATATGCAAATGACCTAACTTTTGCTCCCTCAAGTTTCAGCAGCTGTAAATAGGTTTCTGCTTTGAAAGAAGGGACATTTTTCTGCTTTTGATCTGATTCCATCGGACCTGGGGCTAGTGGTGTAGGATTTTAAGACTCAATAAAAACAGCAATTTTTCCCAAATGCAATTACAAGTTTAACATAATTGCAATAAAAATCTCAAGAAATTTTTTTGTAGGTATACAGAAGCTGAGTCTAAACTTTATAGGAAAAGGCAAATAAACTAGACCAGGGAACACAATTTGCACAGAGCTACCCACCGCCCTGTGCACGAGAACATTGTTCTAGCTTCAGGGCTGCTAGTGGTCGGTCTTTGGCAACTAACTGGTTATCAGTGAGAAGAAGCCGAGAGGCGGGATGGGAGAATGGACGCAGGAGAGTGAGTTAGCAAGGGGATGCTGAGACATAAATAACAGTGCGCCTAGTGGAGCCGCGGCCGCCGCTGTCAGAGGGATGACGAAGAGTGTGTACTGGGAGAGATCAGGAGGCCAGGCTTGCAAATGAAATCCTCTCTGGAGCCTCTTGCCAAGCCCTGTCCCTGAGAATGGGATGAGCTTTGGCACGGCTCCGGGCGCTTGATTCATGGGCTATTTCCATCTCTCCGGGGAAAGCTGCATGTGAGCAGCATTTGGGAGCCTGCATGGTGATGGCATGATTTATATTCCCCAGAGCAGGCAGGGGCTGGGCTTCTCCCGCCCCCAGGAGCAGTGCCAGCGGGGCAGGTGGGCACCATGGGGAAGCGGCTGCCCACCTGCTGGCCTCTCCAGCCCCCCTCTCAGCCCCCCTCTCAGCCCCTCATCCGGACCCGTGCTGCCATCCTGCACTTAGGCCAGCTTGGACGGACTTCATTTTTTCATTTATTTAGGGAAAATGGGGTAAATAAACTCATTTATTCAGGAATGAAATTGCTGGGTCGTATGGTGTATATGTTATTTTAGAAGAAACCGCAAAGTAGTTTCCAGAATAACTATTCCTTTTTGCATCTCTACCACCAGTTGACAGTTCCAGTTGATCTGTCTCATCAGCACCTGATATTATCAGCATTTTAAAATTGGACCCATTCAAATAGATAGTGTGGTATATATAGTGTAGTATCTTGTCACGTTTTAATTTGCATTTCCCTAAAGGTTAATGTCAATGAACATTTTTTTCATGTGCTTATCTGCCATCTTATATTCTATGTGGTGAAATGGTTGTTCGAGGCTTATGCTCACTTTTTAAATTGAGTTGTATGTTGAGTGTGAAAGTGCTTCATATGTTATGGATAACGAGTCCTTCGGCAGTTATGTGGTTGGCAAATGTTCTCAGTCTGTGGCTTGTTTTTTTCTTAACAGTGTCCTTCACAGAGCAAACGTGTTTACTTTTTATATTAGTTTTATCAGTTATTTCCTTATGGATAATGCTTCTGTGGAATGTCTAAGAAAAGTCACCCCAGGTCAAAAATTTTCTCCTATGTTTCCTTCTAAAAGTGTTCTAGTGTTACACTTTCATATTTGGATCTGTAATTCATTTTGAGTTAATTATAAGGTGTGAGGTTAAATCTGTGGTTCATTTTACAAGGTTAATTGGTGGGTTGTTATTTATTTATTTTTTGCATATGGACATGCCGCTGTTCCTAAGCTATTTATTGAAAAGACTATCCTTTCTCTATTAAATTGCCTTTGCACCTTTGTCAGAAATTAATTGGCCATTTTCAAATGGATCTATTTTTGGACTCTATTTTGTTCTATTGATCTATATGTCTATACTTTTATTAAACCACGCGGTTTTTGTTTCTATGGCTGTATAGTAAGTCTGAAAACCTGAAAGTGTTGTTCCTCCAACTTTATTCTATTCTAAATTGTGTTACCTGGCCTAGTTTATTTGCTTTTCATATAAATTTTAGACTCAGCTTCTCTGTAGCTACACAGAATTCTTGAGATGTTTATTGGAATCATGTTAAACTGATATATCAATTTGGGAAAAATTGTTATCTTTGTTGAGTCTTTAAGTCCATAATCATGCCCTGGCCACTGCTGCTCAGTATTTAGAGCATCAGCCTGTGTGCGCACCGAAGGGTCCCAGGTTTGATTCCGGTCAAGGGCACATGCCTGGGTTGCAGGTCCAATCCCTGGCCCTGGTCTGGGGTATGTGTGGGAGGCAACCAATCGATGTATCCCTCTCACATCGATGTTTCTATCTCCCTCTCCCCGCTCCCTTCCACTCTCTCTAAAAATCAATGGAAAAAATGTCCTCGGGCCTGGCCCATGTGGGTCAGTGGTTGAGCGTCGACCTATGAACCGGTTCTGTTCCTGGTCAGAGCACATGCCCAGGTTGTGGGCTCGATTCCCAGTAGGTGGTGTGCAGGAGGCCGATGATCAATGATTCTCTCTCATCATTGGTTTTTCTAACTCTCCCTCTCCCTTCCTCTCTGCAATCAATAAAAATATATCTTTAAAAAATATCCTCAGGTGAGGATCAACAACAACAAAAATCTATGATCATAGTATATCTCTCCATATTTTTAGGTTTTATTTATTTTTTTGTCAGCGTTTTGTAGTTTTCAGCATACAGATCTTATACGTGTTTTGTTCGATTTTTATTTTGGAGCTACTATAAATGGGATCATTTTTAAAATTTCAGTTTGCAGTTGTTTGTTACTAGTTTATATAAATACTGACTTTTTGTGTGTTGATCTTGTACCCTGAAACTTTATGAAACTCACTCAATGGTTCGAGGCGTCTCTTTGTATATTCCTCGGCATAGTCTACATTGAGTCATGTCTCCGTGAGCAGTTCCTTTCTCCCTTCCCAGCCTGTGTGCCTTGAACTGCCTTCTCTCGCCTTTTTGCACTGAAAGGGTTGAAACCTCCAGTTTCGATGTGGACGGTGCTCAGTCTGAGGGGTGGGAGCTGACGTGCTTTCCCTGCACCAGGTCAGCACCCAGCCGTTCACCGTTCAGTCTGATGTGAGCCGGACACTTGTTTCAGCTGCTCTGTATCAGGTTGAAGTTCTCTCTTATTCCTAGCTTGCAAGCTTTTATCATGAATCGGTGTTGGATTTTGTCAAATGCTTTTCTGCATCAATTGATATAAACAGGTATCTTTTTCTTTAGTCTTAATGTGGTGGATTACATTTATTGATTTTTTAAATGTTGACCAAGCTTTACATTTCTGGAATAATTATCCCAGTTAATTTTGCTATACAATTCTTTGTATATGTTGCTGAATTCTGGTAATACTTCACTGATGAATCTTATGTTTATTTTCACGTGATCTGTGGGATGTTGGTCTATAGGCCGCCCCCCCCCCCAATGTTATCTTTGTCTGCTTTCGGTATCAAGGTGAAATAGGCCCCAAAAAATGAGCTGAAAAGTGTTCTTTCTTCTAGTACCTGCAAGAGATTGTGTGGAATCAGTATTAGTTCTTTTATAAATGTTAGGTAGAATTTGCCATTGAAACCATCTGGACTAAGAGTTTATTTTGGATGGTTTTCAACTATGAATGTAATTCTTTAGTAGCTATAGGACTATTCATGTTATCTATTTCATTTTGGATGTGTGTTAGTGGTTTGCGGTTTGTTAGTAATTGTTCCATTTTATCTAAGGTGCTGAATCAATATTTGTAGAGTTGTTTGTGGTCTTCCTTTATTATCCTCTGAATTTTTATGGGATCATTCCTGATATTGATAGTTTTGCCTTCTCTTGTTCTTGGTCTGCCTGGCTAGAAGCTTATAAATTTTATTGATTTTTTTTCAGATAACGAACTTTTTGTTTCATTGATTTTCTTTTTTAAAAATACAGTTTCGCTTTTTTTAGTTTCTTTGATTGCTGCTCTATTATTTTATTTCCTCTGCCTTGCTTTGGTTTATTTTGCTCTATTTTTTTTCTAATTTCTTAAAGTAGAAGCTTACATTATTTATATCATCTTTATTCTTTTATTATATTAAAAATTTTAAATTATAGTTCATGTTCAATATTATTTTGTATTAGTTTTAGTTATACAGCATAGTGGTTAACCAATCATATACTTTACAAAAGTTCCCCTGATATTTCCAGTGTCTTCTGATGTATTTTATACGATCGATTATCTCTAAGGCTTTATCTACATCCCACACATTTTGTATTGTATTTTCAGTTTTCTTTAGTTCAGATTATCTTTCTCATTTCCCTTGAGGCTTTTTCTTTGCTATTTATTTAAAAGTGTATTATTTAGTTTCCAAGTGTTTGGAGATTTTCCTGTTGTTTTTCTTTTTTTACTTTCAAACCTAATTCCATGATGGGCAGAAAACATATCCTGCATGATTTCAATTATTTTAAATTCGTTGAGGTTTGTTTTGTGACCCAGGGGTGGCCTGTCCTGGGCAATTTTCAATGTGCATTTGACAAGACGGTGCATTCTGCTGTTATTCGGTGGAGTGCTCTCTAAATGTCAATTATATCCGGTTGATTGATGGTTTGTTCAGTTCTGTATTTTGCTATTTTCTGTCTCCGAGTTCTGTTGACTGCTGAGAAAGGAGTGCTGAAGTCACTTCATGTATCCATTCCTCCTTCCAGGCCTGCCCGTGTTGGCTAGGTGTATTTTGAAGCTTCGTTGCTATCATTTCCCTTCTGAATACCTTCCTTTAGCAATTATTTTAGAGGAGGTCAGCTGGCAGTCCATTCTCCTAATTTTGTATTAAGTTTTCATGCTGAACATCAGCTTACCACACACTTAGTGGCTTAAAATAACTTCTTTCAGTTTCTCTTTTGGCCACCAGTTGCCTATCTGCCATGTTTTAACTGCTAGCTGTCTTTTACCCTCTCCCTTCAGTGAGTTTCCCAGGCAAATAAGTTCTTTTTTGGGTAATATTTCTCCTGTCAGTTCCCACTTTTCCACTCTCAGCCTTCCCCCGACCCCTAAGTCACACATCTGGACTAATCGGATAGCTGGCCCAACCACAGGACAAGCCAGAATCATTGTTGGTGACAAGAGGAATCAGGAAGGTGGGGTTAGAGCTGGGCTAGGAGGTGGGAGCTTGGGGCAGAGAGGGAGCCACTATCCAGATCTCAGAGCCCTGGGCGGGGCGTATGGGGAACTGGCCTCACCTGGCACGCTGAGTGCGACCCAAGCTCATTAATGTAGTAACACAACAATAACTCCCCAGAAAGGGGGTTCTAACAGGTGTGAGGGGCAGTTAGGCTTCATTGAGCTTGACCCTGGGACTTCAGGGCTGCTTCTGAGCTGAGGCTGGTAATAGCCCAAGTCTCCTCCCCGTCCCTGTGTGAGTGGCTTTCTCCACTCGGTCCAGTTGACTGCCTCCCAAAGAGCAGTCCTGAGCCCGGGCTGACAGCTCTCAACACCTTCCAAGTTCAAGGCCGTCCCTCTACCATTGTCTCTCTCCCTCCCACTCTTACCCTCTGCTCCAGCTCCACTAGGCTATTCTCTTGGTCTCCGATAGTCCCCACACGGTCTTATGTCCACACCTTTGCTCATAGCATTCTGTCTGCCGCCACCACCACCTACCAGTCTCCACCGTCGGAGTTCCAGCCTTCGGACCCGCTGACTCCAGGAAAGCTCTAGGCCTCCCCTTCCGGTTGGAGGCTGGTCCCTCCCTGTGCTCCTTCCTGAGCCGAGCCCACCGTGGTGCGAGCCTGAGGGCAGGTGTAATTATTGACTCGCTCAGCCTGGTGCTTTCAGTCACCGCCGCTCTCATCTCTGCTGCCTGGAAGGAATGGAGTCAGGGCCCCAGGTGATCGCACTGGGTGACATACCATCTCTAGAAAGTCTCTCAGGGAAATGGGTGACGCGGGGACCACCGGCCGGCCCTCTGGATCCCTGCTGGGTGCTTGTACGGATGAGGTTGGTTTTGTGAAAGGAGATTCTCTTACCTGGGCCATCGCCTGTTTGTTTTCCCTTCAGGTTAATCCTTTGAAGGGTCAGGAAATAGGAAACAGCCCCATTGAGCAGGAGACCGGAGGGCGCAGTCTGGCTGACTGCAGCAGTGGGACTGCCCGTAACGGCTCCAGCCCATTCTTCTCCCCTTTGGGAGGCGCGGAATGGAGAGCAGGCTTCTCCGCTCCGAGCAGGCAGGGGCATTCAGGTGGTAAATGTGTCCCCGGACAGAGGGCTTGCTGAGTGATGTTTACCAGGGTCTCCGTGAAGGGCCCTCGGTTCCCCAGAGAGCATGTCGTGCCTCCAGCCGCTCAGCTGTTCAGTGGACGCCCTGGGCGGTGGGAGGAGTAAAGCCCCGTTCCCTGCTCTCCTGCTCTCTGCAGGATGGAGCGTGGCGGTGTTCAGGTGCTCGGATGTTTCTGGGTTTCTCTTCCTTCCTGTACTCACCCTCATCCCTGCCCTAGTCACACCCAAGCAGAGAGACCTGAAACAGGTGAGAAGCTTAGAGCCTTAAAGTGTATGTGTGTGTGTGTGTGTGTGTGTGCGGGGTGGGGGGCGAGTAGGGGGGCAGGAGTCAGGGCCAAGGCCAAGACCTGAGCTGGGTTCAGCCCTGGCCCTCCCTCCAATGATCCTTGCCAAGTTCTATGGTTTCTCCAAACGTCAGTCTCCTCAGAAATAAGAGGGAGATGATGAGAGCCACCTCACAGGTTGTCATACAGATAAAATGAAATCTGTGTGCAAATACTTTGCACATAATAAAATGCGCTCTGGCTTAAGTCATTCATTCGGAACGTCCTCGTGGCGTGCGTACTGCGTGCCCGGCATGCTGGCTGTGCTGGGTCTGAAGGCTTGTTTCCAGGTGGGGTGGGTCAGGAAGAAAAGCAGGCCAATGGCCTTTGCCAGCCGACAGCATGGTTCTGGGGTGAAGGCTGCCCCAGATCTCACCTCCGTGCTGACCCTGAATACGCTCCATTCTTGGCACTTTCTAGGCCTGATCGCTTGGGGACCTTTCCTGGTGACTGAGTCTGCGAGGAACATGGCTCAGTCAGGGCTCTGGGCCTCATCACCGGCATGTAGTGTGGGTCCTCCGGAGAAACAGAACCAGGGACACACACACACACACACACACACACACACACACACACACACACACAGGTCTGTTCGGAATTGGCTCAGCTTATGGCTGAGAAGTCCCAAGGCCTGCAGTTAGAGCTAGAGGCCCAGGGGAGCGATGACGTCAGCTCCGGTCTGAGGCCAAGTCCGCAGGCGGGAGGTGAGCAGCGTCCCAGCCCGCAGACCGTTAGGCAGAGGGACGGCCCTCCCCCTCCACCTTTTGTTCCGCTCAGGCCTCAGTGGATGGATTGGATGCGGTCACCCACATTGGGGGGTGGGGGTGGGGGTGCGCGGCAGTTTGCTTTCCTGTCTGCTGCTCCCAAGGCTAACTCATCCAGAAACACCCTGACAGACACACCCAGATGTCGGGACACCCTGGGCCCAGCCAGGCTGACAACAAAGTGTACCATCTTCCCAGGGCTGATGCTCACATGGAGCGTTCAGGCTGACGAGCAGCGTCACACGCCAGATCTCTTTGACCCGCCGTGACTCAGTAAGCGCCCCATTGCCTTCTCTGTTGTGTAACCCTGATGTCAGGCTCAGCTGTTTGAAGCAGGTCATGTTCGCCTTCCACCTCAATCTCCATGCAGAACCTCTGCCCTGTGGGCAGCAGGAAGTCCTTCCTGCCCAGATCCCGCCTCTCCAGCACCTGGAGCTGCTCGCGGCTCCCCGGACAGCAGGCACTGGAGGCAGAGCCGGCCTGTGGGCTGGGACTTACCTGTGGACTCCGTCCTCATCGTTTCCGCAGCGTCTGAGTGGAACCATCACGCCGGAGGGAGGTGGGGGCTCGGCACACGTCCGCCTCGGCTGAGCCCCCAGGTGTGTGTGCTGTGCGGTGAGGACCCCGGTGGCGGCGCCCCCGGCCACGTGCTCCTGTGGCGGCTGACGGGGTCTCCCGGGGCGCGGGGCCCAGCGGTGACGCTTCGGAAGCCTTTGTCAGTTACTGATACTGATGAGTCGGGGCGCTCCTGGGTATCGTGCTTATTTAAAAGCCGTTGTGAGAGGTTCTATTTCCTTCTGTCAGAGGGGAAATGGGAATTTATTAATTCCAGTGTGGTAGCACCCCCATGCTGAGCTTGGAAAACGGGCTCCCACATTCCAAACGGCGCTGCTCCCCCCACATGGCAGCCCCGGGTGCACGTCTGGCTCTCGCCTGGGAAGTGCCCTTTTGGCTTGTGTCTCCCTGGGCCTAGCGTGGGGCCAGCACGTGGTAGGTGCTCCGCTCCTACTTCTGGGTGGAATGGGCTGGAATGGGCGCTGGGAGGGTGGCCACACGGCACTCCCCTGAGCTTCCTCTCGGAAGAGGACCCGCCAGCTCACGCACACGAGGCAGACAGTCGCGGGGCACCTACTCTGAGTCAGGCGCACCCCAGCCGAGCACCTACTCTGCGTCAGGCGCACCCCAGCCGAGCACCTACTCTGCGTCAGGCGCACCCCAGCTGCAGGGAGTGCAGGGCCGGCTCCGCACAGCTCCTTCCCGTGGGGAGTTCCCAGCCCGGGCGACAGCCAGAAGCACCCAGAGGGCATCTCGAGAAGCACTGGACGGAAGAGGGAAGAAGCTGTGGGAGGCCAGGGAGGCGCAGGTGACCTGGCCTCAGGGACACTCAGCACCAGGGACCTGCTGGGCGGGGCAATGGCACCGCAGACTTCCGGCTCAGGGCCCCCCTCTCTGACGGGCTTTCTCTGCTCTTTCCCGCAGGGCCTGTGCCAGCAGCGAGACCGAGAGTGAAGCCGGGGACCTCATGGACCAGCAGTTTGAAGAGATGAACAATAAGCTCAACTCGGTGACGGACCCCACTGGCTTCCTCCGGATGGTTCGCCGCAACAACCTCTTTAACAGGTGAGTGTGGGCCCAGCCAGTGCGGCCCGGCGCCCTGGGGGCAGGGAACCTGCTTTCAGCGATGCTCCTTCAGCTGCTGGGCTTCCGCTCGCGTCCTGCGTCTGCAGAAGCAAGCGTGACCTCCCACAGCCCACGCTCCTCGGGGCCTCAGCGTCACAGCAGCACGTCTGGGTCAAGTGAGGGGAGTGAGGCTTGAAGTGACAGTCTGCGTGCGGCTGGGTGGGAGGCGGGTGGCCGCGTCTTCTCGGAGCCTTGAGCTGACTTCCCAAACACCGGGCGGAAGCAGAGCAGCATCACACACTTCTCTGCCGGCTGGTGCCTGTGACTCCTGGGCTGGCACCTGTGTTGACCCCTGGCCTGAGGTCGAGGGGGCCAAGGAGAGTGGGGAAGCCGGCATTGCTGGAGGGGGCGCTGGTCCAGACCCAGGCCTACCTGATTGCCCTGAGGCCCCATCCCCCGATTACTTGATCAAATCGGTTTTAGTGGTTTGGGGAGAGTCGATGTTGGAATTGCCACCAGCACACCCCTGCATCTTTCCCTCAGGGGTGATGGCTGAGCTGCATCCAGAAAAACAGGGGCAGGCAGTCGGAGTTGAGAGGCACCTGTTCTGCTGCATTTGGTTGCTTGGCAACAACCTGGGAGTCACATTTAGGTAGACCTTTCAGAGGGGCACCGGGGCTCCCTTGGGTCTCTGCCACATCCCAGGCGGGTCTCTGCCACATCCCAGGCGGGTCTCTGCCACATCCCAGGCGCAGCAGGTTGAGCCTGGAACTCAGGAGGGAAGCACTGGTGCTCTGGGGGAGGCGGCCTCTGCCGGGCCCTGCTGTGTGGGGCAGTGTGCCCGTCCGTCCCTACTCCAGGCCTGGTTTCCTCTCGTATTGTGCTGTCGGGGTGACAGCGTGTTTCCTTTCCCAGGGGTGAGCTGAGCGGGATGGGAGCCAAGGGCCAGGGATGTAGGAACTGGCAGCTTGGTTGAGAGGAGACAAAACTGGAAGCTGGTTCACCCCCATTCCTCCTCCTTCCCTACCCCTTTAGCAGGTATCCGCACAGCCCTGAGTTTTGTGTAGGGAGACGGTCAGGGGAGGCCTGGGAGTGGACCGGGCTCACATCCTCTTAGGCCAGCTTCTCAGCCTGGGAGGCAGGTGATTCTCGCTCTGCCGGGCGATGGGGTCCATGGTGGTAAACTAGAGTGGGGAGAGCTCAGGGCTCAGGGTCTGGCCTTGCCGTGTGCCAGCTGTGGGACAGGGGGCAGGCGATTTCACCATTGTTAGCCTGTTTCCTCATCGCTGAAATGGGGACAAGTTTCCTACTTTGCAGTGTCCTTTAACGTGGAAAGTAAAGGAGTTAGTATCTAAATAACACACTGACCGGCTGCCTAATGCATGGACGGCCCCGCACACCTGTGGCTTCCTGCTGTTGGCATCAGTGGGAAGGACATTGCTAACGTGGAACTCTTAGGGTAACGTGGGTGGATAGACGGGAAGGGGTGAAATCTGCATGTACTTGTGCGGCAGATGTTGGCCACTGTGGGCTGTGGCCTCACCTGCCCCACCTCACGCCCTTTATGTGGGTCCCAAACCTGAGCACAGTGCGCTGGCTGTCAGGAGCCCCTCCGGGCCTCAGCACCTGGCAAGGAGGGTCAAACCAGGTGCACCTGGGATCCTGGCTTCACCCGGGGTGGGACGTGATGTGAATTTTGCATCATGTAGTTGTTCCTTTTGGGAAAACATCTGCCCTTCTGAGCACAACACTCTGGATTAATTCATTGGTTCATTTAA
This sequence comes from Cnephaeus nilssonii, assembly GCF_951640355.1. NCBI lineage: Eukaryota > Metazoa > Chordata > Mammalia > Chiroptera > Vespertilionidae > Cnephaeus > Cnephaeus nilssonii. The sequence continues at coordinate 24,478,462 of NC_137093.1, read as the reverse complement.
ACAACGTTAGCTGTGCCCGCAGCCAGGCTGAGGACGGGGCCACCCTGAGGCTGAGTGGGGAGCAGCCAGGCCATGGCACTGGAGCCGGGCCTCCCTGTCTGACTGCTTGGCACCCAGCTCCCTCCGCAGAGCCTCACCCGGCTCAGGGCTGCCCTCAGGAAAGGGTAAGGCTCGCAAGTGGCATCTGCAGACCCTTCCCATCTTGACCTTCTGAGGGCAGATTGGATGGAGGGACATGGCCTGCGTGCTTTCAGCTTCAGCATGGCGAGCGGTGAGGCCCAGGACAGGTTGCCATGCCATGTGCTCTTGGCACTTCCTGACAAGCCCAGGACGGGGAGGCGGGCCCTTTAGCCTCCATTCAAGGGGAGCAGAGATACTGGACAACCACAGAGGCAGACTCATCCTTGTCAGTCAGAATGGTGCGGGTCCTTGCAAACTTCCGGCCAGGCTTGCTTCTCACAGCTGAGGGGTGCAGGCTAGGGAGGGTGGAGACCGCCCAGGAGCAGGTGCCAACGCTGGGCTCAGGTTGTGCCTCCCAGCTGCGGTCTGCCCGCTCCTGCCACCTTGAGGCCTGCCCTGTGTCCCCTGCCCCTCGTGGGCCCCTCTGTGTCCCTCCCACGGCAGGGATCTCTGCTCCGAGGTGCTCTTTGCCACGGACCAGGACGGCTAAGCAGTGGCTCTTCTGCAGACGCCTGGTATTGACTGGCTGACAAAGCCTCGTCCCTGAGCCCACGGCGGGGAGGCGGAAGCAGCCAGTGCACAAGGCCTTGCACGCAGGAGCAGCCCGCCCCCTCTGCGGGCTCTCCAGCAGCGTGACTCAGGGTGCCCTGGCCCTTCTGTCCGGGCGGTTTGCTGCACTGGTTTGGCGATGAGGCTGCCGAGCTGATGCGAGTCAGCTGAGCCTTGGCTTTAGATTTCCCTCGCCACTCTAGACTTGGTCTTTGTTCTGCCTTTGCTTTTGAGTCTCTGCAACCACTGTTTTTCTTCTTGTCTGTGCACTTGGGCAGAAAACACACGTGCATGTTGAGCCCAGGGCAGGTACCATTAGTGAGGAAAAACGAGGCTTCTTCTCTTGTTGAGCAACCTGGCTGGGCCCCACGGCAGAGCAGCAGCCCTCAGAAAGGCCTGTCTCTCTCATCTCTGCACATGTTTGACAGTAATGCTGAGGGTGGAAGGCCAGTGTGTGTGTGTGTGTGTGTGTGCCTGCCTCCAGGGCCACACTGAAGCAGCTATGCAATGCCACCGAAGTGCACTGTGGGCCAGGAGGCCTGGACCGATGGTGTTCTGTGTATCCTGTAGTCCGAGGTCGGGGCATTTTTCTGGGTGAGGCACAGAGTGGAGGGGAGAAACCGTGGGCTCCGGGGCTAGACAGACCTGGATTTGAGACCTGGCTCTACCTTTTATTAGTTAGTGGGTAACCTTGATCCTTTAATTTTTTCATCTGGAAAATGGGGGTAAAGATGCCTGTGGGTAGAGTTGTTAGGAGGATGCAGTGAATGCTGTGTAGTAAGGGGTTTCTTTCTCTCCCCGCGTGGGTCTGAGGTTTTGATGGCACCAAAGTCGGTGATTCAACCACTTTTTGAATCAAATCTTCACCCCCAAACCTGATTGAATAGCTTGATGCTTCCTCCCCTTACACCCTCTCTGGCTGCCAGATACCAGAAAGCCTTGGAATAAATGCAGACTGACGATCCGATTGGATATCAGTTACAGCCACAGCCCTGGCTTGAGTCTTGAGATTCCGTATTCAGTTCTGGCTGGTGTCCTGCCAGGCCCGTCCTCTGCTCTCTGTTGGTGGCCCTGAGGCTCCAGGCCAAGGTTCTGTCTGCTTTCCTGTTAGCCAACAAGAGGGTGGAGTGTCCTCTCCAACCCTGACCGGGCCAGCCCTCATGGCGGCGATTCTGGGCAGGGGCCTTCCCTGCCAACAGCAGCCACATAGGTGGGTCCCGTCACTGTCCTCCTCAGGGACCACTGACCATGTGCAAGTGGACATGCGTGATAAAGGCATCCTGAGAAGTGAGGAGCCCTGCGCCTGAGCAGAGGAGGAAATGGTGCCCAGTCAAGGCAGCCACACCTACAATGAGCTCACCACCACGGAGCAGCCTCCTTCCTCCTTCCTGCCCCTGCCCAGCCCTGGAAACGGGTGCTCTGTGCAGTGCCTGTCACCCTGTGGGACAGGGAGCAGAGGTCACAGCAGCTCTAGGCTCCGGGCTCCCCAGAGAACAGGGCCCTGCCTGACCTCGTGCCTTAGGTGAGATGTTTAACCCGAGTCCTGTTTTCTCACCTGTCACAGCGGAGGGGCTGGGGAACCTTGTGGCAAGGACTGCAGTGATGCACACATGTCACAGCCTTGACCTGGCCCACACCAGATCCCCATGTCGAGTAGTTCCCTTTGTCCCCTCCCTTGCGGTAATCCGCAAGATGTCGTGGCCAGATGTGCCAAGGTGAGTGTCCTGCTCGGCTTATTCCGCAGCCCTGTGTCCAGACGGGACCCGTGTGCCTGGAGGGGAATTGAGGTCAGGAGGACAGGGCATGGGAAAGAGGTGGGAAAGGAGAAGACACTCCCGTGGCCTTGGCTTTCCCACCTGCGTTCAAGTGTTAAGGTCACGTACATGCACGCTCACAGCAGCCTCAGGCCTCGCTGGGGCCTCAGGTCTAAGCTCAGGAGGACGAGTACCCGAGCTCCCTTGGACCATGTCTCCCAGCAGGCATCCTGGGCCTCCCCTCCAGGAGCCCCGAGCAGCTGACGTGTGCCCAGACACTGCAGTTCTGAGACTTCCAACCCGTGTTCCGCAGGCGCCCATGGCGTCCCCTCCACGGGGCTGTCACACCTGGCAGGCACACCAGTCCCCGACATGGTTGCATGCGGGCGGCACTAGCGTGTGTGAGCGTGAGGCCAGCACACAGGGTTTCTGCAGGCCCAGCCCAGCTATAAATCCCCCTGCCTGGGAAATGGAGCTCTTCATCCCTGAAAGGAGATTCATGAGCAGTGAGTGCTGCCCGGGCGCCTGGTGTTTGTCATCATCCCAGAGACATCGACTGCACCCTGATGCCCTGCCCTGCTCATAGCGCTTCACATATCATCTCGAGTGCTGCATCTGCACGCACAGGGACCGGCCCCGCCCCCTCCCCGGACACGAGCCCGCTCCCTCTCCTTTCCCATCCCACACAGATGGCCATGCAGTGGAGAAAACGAATGTTTCTCCAGAAGTAGATTAATAAACATCATCTGAGGAATGAGTTAATGAAGACAATGTGGTGTGGGAAAATGCCCAGAGCTAGGCTGTCAATTAGGACAGAGTCCCTGGCAGTAAATGGACGGGCCTGGAGGAAAGCGAGCCAGTGCCACCTGCTGGAGCCGTGCGGTGGTGCAGTTGTGAATCGGAGCCGGCCTGCACTGACCGCGGCACCAGGCAGAGGAACCTCTGTCAGCTCCACCCTTAGACCCAGCAGCCAGGAGACCAGGGGTCGGAGGCCAGTGCGGGCCTACAGGTTGCTCAGTGTCCTGAAGGTTGACAAGGCTCAGTGAAAATCGCTCCCCTGCCAGGCGGGAGGCCTGACCCGTGGCCTAGTCCACGTCTCTTGCCCTCTCTGCACCTCGGTTCCTTAAACGTAAAGGAGAAGCAGCCCTGCTTCGTAGGCCCTGAGCAGGGGCCGAGGGTGTGACAGGCTGAGCTGGTGCCTAAATGGGAGCACAGTCCCTCCTGTACCTCACACTCCCGCCAGGTGGGAGCATTTCCAACCACCCAGGCCCCGGGGTGAGAAGTAGAAGCACCCTCTCTCCTCTGAGAGTCCAGGAGCTGAGGCGGAGAGCAGCCAGCCAGGCTGGAAAGTTCTGCAGAATTCAAAGCAGCACAATAGCAGGTCCCCTCACAGGACCCCTGACCTGACCCCATGGCTGTCTTTCACGGTGCCCTGGGTGCACCAGGCCATGGGACCGTTCTGGGAAGGAGCCAGATGTGCTTGCAAGGCCAGCAGGGAGCAGGGCGTCCCACACACCTGTCCACACCTCTGCCAGCCAGAGGCTTAGACCTCGGAGGACCCATTGCCATTCAGCTGTAACCGCGATCTGACCACGGGGGAGGTATCAGTGTTGCCAGCTGTCTTGGGCAGATTGTGGCACTTGAAAGATGTTCACACGAGTGGGCACACGAGGCTGCAGGGCTTTGGGCTGTGGCCGTGGCCTGTCGGTCAGCAGGGGGGTTAAAAGAGCCACCGCATTTGATAGCTTCCTAAGTTGAGTAAATTTTTTGTTTTTTTTAAAACTAGAAGAGATCTACAAGAACTTTAGTTCAGCCCCTTTTTTATAAGCAGGAAAAGGGGCAGAACAGGGACAAGCCTTGCTGGAGCCACATGGCCAGTGAGTCCCCAGTGTTGTCTGTAAGATTTCCAGGCTCAGGGCTGAGCAGCTGACAGGGTGGCTGCTTTGAGTTATCGAATGTCTTCAGGCAGATCTCTAGGCCAGGCGTCCTCAAACTACGGCCCGCGGGCCACATGCGGGTGTTTTTGCCATTTTGTTTTTTTACTTCAAAATAAGTTATGTGCAGTGTGCATAGGAATTTGTTCATAGTTTTTTTTAAACTATAGTCTGGCCCTCCAACGGTCTAAGGGACAGTGAACTGGCCCCCTGTTTAAAAAGTGTGAGGACCCCTGTGCCAGGCAGACGTGCCCAGCACCACAGTCCCTGTCAGTGCAGGAACGACACGTGAAAGGGGGTCTTGGACTGCAGTCTGTGCAGTGGCTGTGGCACCTAATACTCAGGAGGTGAGGACACGGCCCGCCGGCCACCATGGCCAGGGCAGGGAAGTCCTGCTCCTGGCCCGAGACCCTCTCCACACCTGCACCTCAGGACTCGGGGGTCCAGGAGCCCTCGGTTGCTCTAGGCCTTGGTTTCCTGCTCCCACAGCTTGCAGCCCCCGAGTCTGTCGTCCTGGACAGCTCTCCAGTGCGCACCCACCTGCTGCTGCTGTCAAGCAGAGGAAGCGTGGGGGCTGCCCGGCGGAGAAATGCAGGCAGTTCCTGGCAAGACTGCAGCAAAGGGAGGGGCTGCAGCCGGGAAGTGGCAGGGAGCCGCTGCCTGAGGCTGGGGCTGCTCAGAACAGATGCCCCCAGCTCAGGGACAGAGTCCTGATGAAAAAGTCTTTGACCTAAATTACTGTTTCAGATTGGTTGGCTGTTTTTGCTTATTTGTTGTTTTTAACCAGCAGCTGAGCATTTTCTGGGGTTTTGTTTACATTGAAAAGGACATCTCTAGGGCTTGGTGCCTACCACTGAAGAGGAGCGCTGCATGTGGAGGGTTAGTGTGGTTGGGCCCCTTTAGATGCTTCTGGCACTTCTTCAATAAAAAGACACCACGGCCATCCAGCCCTTCTCTGCCCTCCCGCTAGGCCTCTGTCCTACTCACCCCCATCAGCTAAAATCCCACTCCTTTTGGGTTCTGGATGCTTTGCAGTCTCTCTAATCCTGACACTCTGCCGGTGGCTGCATTTCTCTTTTCAGCAGAAGCCGAGGCCCGGAGGGTAAATGACTTGCCCCAGGGAGGGGTCCAGTGGGTCGGGCCTGTGGTTCTGATATTTTGGAGTAAGTCGTGCCCTGTATCTTCCCTGCACAGCTTGGATTCCTGTACCCAGAGGAGCTCAGAGCTGGAGGGGGTATGGGGTGGGGGTGGGTGGCGTGCTGTAGGGCTGTGGTCTCTTTCTCCAGCTTTTTATTTCAGAGCCTTGGGGTTTATGGAGCAACCCCATCTGTCACCATGAGGACCTACGGCCACAGCCGTTGCTCAGGGACACGGATGTCTGTGGCTGAGTAATCAGACTCAGGTCCATGAGTCCAGGCGGACACACGTCTAGGGCATGACATGAAAGGTGCACAAAGGAGGGCACTGTGTGGCCCTGCTAATGCCCCACTGTGTGGTCCCGATGTCAGCGCGGGCTCTAGGCTGAGACCCGTCCACCAAGAATGCGTGCCCACACAGACCGTGCGTGTCCCCCACAACCTCCCCTCTGCAGAGCCGCCTGCCGCTCCTCCTCCAGGGGAGCGCTGCTCTCGGCCGCATGCTGTGGCATTCAGCCAGCCTCAGAGTGTCACTCCAGGGCTATCGAGCTTCCCTGGCTCTGATGGCAGAGACAGGCCGTGTCCTCGGTCGCTTGTAATTACGTTTCCTGAGTGAGGGAGCAGCTCTCAGCCCCCAAGTCCTTGGCTCTTTCTTCCCTGGCAGTCAGCAGGGGGGCTGAGGGGGGTTTCAGCCTGGCTGTTCATTGAGGTCTGGGGGACACTGCTGAGAACACGGAACAGGTGGGGGGAAGACAGGGTGGAAGCCAAACCTGGAAAACAGAAAGGAATCTTAAATCTTTTCATGTGACAGCCGTACTCCTGGCCTGGCCCAGGAGGGAAATGCCTTCTGGTTTTCTCTTAGGTGACAAGGAGTTGCCACTCCCAGCAGCCCAGGGAACTTAGCAAAGCTCAGCAGTGTGAGGACTCAACAGAAACCCCCACACTGTGTCAGTGTCTCGATCAAGGTTAAGAGGCCACAGACTGCCCACTACCCTGCAGAAACCTCACCAGGGACTGTCCTGAGGCCACGCCAGCCAGGCTGTGGGACAGGGCCAGGGAGTTGCACGGGGCAGCTTAGTCCTTGCATTGGAAAAGGGTTTGTTTTCCCTCCTGCTGCCGCCTCTGCTCACCTTGGGGTTTGTACTCTGCAGGTCCTCAGGGCCTCTGCAGTGCCTGGCAGGTAGCTGGAGCTCAGGAAGCAGTTTCTAAATGAATGAACGAATGTGCTCTTCCTGTGTGGGGCGTGTGAAACCTGGGGCCCTTGGGATTGAAAACACGTCCATATTAATACAGCACTCCCCGCAAACACTGGACATGAAAAACAAAGCAAAACAAAGCCCTGCAGCCAGTGCTCCTCAGAGATTCCCAGTGCCTCCTGCTGGGGGTGGGGCCTCGGGCCAGTGCGTCCTGGGCTCCCGTGGCTGCCCAGGGGCCGAGGTTGGGGCCCACTTGCTCCTTGTCCTGTCCGAGCCTCCTGCCCGCAGGTTGGGTGGCCCTGGGACACTGTCCTCCTTAGTGTGGTGGCTGCTGCTGATTCTCATGGCCCCCACATTTGCCTGCACACAGTCCCGCTACGCAAGGATGTAATCATACCCTTTGACCAGCACTTTGGCTTTGGGACATTTGATTATACAGGAAAACTCCACAGAAATGTGAGTTGTTGAGTGCAGCTGGCTTACCCTCCTGTTTCTGTCAGTGCTCACTGTTCTGTTACCTGAAAGGGAGGAGAAGGGGCCATTCCGGGAGGGAGCTGGCCGGGTGTTAGTCAGCTCTGGCTGTGGGCAGTGCCCACTTGCCTTCCCAGGAGCTGGAGCACCGTGGGGGGAGTGGCAAGGCCCTGCCTGATCCCTGGCCCCTCTCTCTAGGAGCTGCCAGAGCATGACGAGCTTGGTCAGCAACACGATGTCACCCACCAAGGATGGGACCTCATCTCTTCCCCGGAGGCAGAGCTCCTTCGCCAGGCCCCCGCTCCGCGCTCTGTACGACCTGCTCATTGCACCCATGGAAGGGGTAAGTGCCCCCCGGGGCCGCGAGGCTTCTCGGCGTCAGGGTGCATCATTCCTGCTCAGTGCCCACGTGGAGGTTTCCCAGAATACCAGCCTCCTCTGCCCAGCTTCTCAGCCAGCCTTTGGAAGTTGGCTACTTCTACGTCGGCAGATCCAGGCTCAGACCCTAGCTCTGCTCTTAACTAGCCTGGCAAGTTCAGCCTGTATCCCAGGTACAGAATGAATGTGCTCCCTCCCCAGCTTCCTCAGACACTGGAAGCTCAGGGCACACCCAGCAGTTGCCTGTAGGAACCCCCGGAGCAGACACCATGGGGACAGGCCCCCATGGCCGTGGCTCTCCGCACCCTGCTGGGGTGGTTCCTCATGGCCCACCTCCCATTTGAGGGTCTGGCCTGAGCAACTTCAAGCCAGGTCTGTGCGTTCTGGTGAGAACGGGTCCCTCGACCTCTGCCAACATCAGGAGTCACTGACGCCATCAGAGTCCAATGTCCAAGATACCCTGGCCTTGCATTTCTCCAGATGACTGGGAGCGGCTGTGGCCAGGTTTCTGTGGCCCTAGTCTTTGCACACCGTTTTTTCGTTATTTCAGAGAGGAAGGAAGAGGGAGAAAGAGATAAAAACATCACTGATTGACTGCCTTCTGTACACCCCGCACTGGGGACCGAGCCCACAGCTGGGGCATGTGCCCTGACCGGGAATCAAACCATGATCAAGGGTTCAAGCCTTAAGCAAGTTAGAACAATGATTGAGATCATCTTCATAAAGTTAAAGAAAGAAGGGGAGTGACAGTGTCTTAAAGGCAGTGGCCTCCCCTTGCCTCCAGGAGCGACACTGTGTGAGCGATGTGACGAGGTTATGGAATAATCTTGAGGAGAGGCATTGAGCTCGAGAGCATACCCTTAGTTTCTGATATTTACAGCTGTTTCTTGTGACGGAAGTGTTTGAACATGGAGTCTGTCTGCTTCCAATGATACCGAGTGGCACCTTTCAGAGGCTGTTGTCGTAAGTGACCAGAGCAAGGGCTGTGCAGTGGCTACTAAAGTGCTCTACTCACAGTTTCACGAAAAACGCTTAGCTGAAAGGTTGGGCTCTAATCAGTTCTTTCCATCCGCACTTGCACCCAGTTGTTTGTTTATTTACACGGTTCCATGTCTGATGTTGAGGCTGGTCAGGTGGGGCAGGTGGGCCAGAGTCAGAGGCCTCAGGGCCACAGGGAGCCTGGGGAGGCCCCTTAGCTCCTCCTCAGTGCTGCCCCCTGGAGAGGAGGCCTGGATCCTCGGGCTCCCACAGCAGGCACACCCGCTGCTCTGAGGCCACTAGAGGGCGACGCGACACCGCTGCCAGACAGCCACTCCTCCACGTTTTCATTGCAAGCCCACGCTTATGAATCACTGACACTTCAAGACTGAAACGATTAGCCTCTTCATGTGGGGCTGGTAATTATTTGAACAACTGCCTCTGTTTAGCCGCAGTCCCGTTGCTAAGGGACTACTAGGTCAGCCAGTAGGAACGTGGAACAGAATATTTCGCCCTGGGCTGCACCAGTGCTTGACTTGATCTGGCTTAAGGGAAATGCCACCGGGCTCTTTCCTGGAACCACCCTGCGCTTCACTGTCAGGATCAGGTGAGCATGTCCAGTCTCTGAGGATGGCCGTTACATGTGATGGCATATGAGCCATCGCCAGTCATTAAGTCAAATCCTGTCTGATACCAAGGGAGAAAATGGCACCACAGAAAAGTTGCAAGTATTTAGCGTGAAAGGGGACTGGGACCCTGTTTATGTCCAGTCACAAGTCACCCCTCAGTTTGCAGATGGCGCTTCATCCAAAGCCAGAAGCTGCGTTAGACAAGGAAGCAGACTTAGAACAGGAAAACCCTCAGGGTTTGGTCAGATCACCCCTTAAAGGTCCATTTGGGGAGTTAGGACTTCTTTTAGTCTTTGCCGTCCTTATTATTTCCATTCATTTCAGTTCCTGGTTTCCTGTAGGTACAGCCTTAAAAACCAAGGCTATAGGACAGGTAGCCCGCGTGCAGGTCTTTGATAGCTGCTCTTGACGAGAGGGGCTGCTTGTTGAAGTGGAGTTACCTGTTTCAGAACTCCAGAAACTTGATTAAAACTGGCTGTTTGAAAACAACCCCCCTCCCCCCCCCAAAAAAAACACAAAAAACAAAACCAAAAAACCACAAAAAACAAAAAACTTGCTGTTTGTGCTGGCTAGGTTGGTAAACTGCCTTCCTAAACACGGGAGCTTGGGAATTCACCCAGACCTCTCAGCTAAGATGCGAGGCAGGGGTCTGGCCCTGCCAAGGCTCAGCCGTGAGGAGAGCTTGGCTTTGGCTGGGTCATGACTGTAATTACTGCTCTGGGGAAAGGACTCTTGCAAAATCAAGTAGCGTTAATAACCAGCTTACCCTCGCACAGGTGCCCGGGAGATGAGACTGACCATTCAGGTGCCTGTTTTCTAAATAGCTTGGAGGGTTCGGAGAGAGCCAGGGAATGTTTGTCCATGGAAACAGCCAGACGGACTCCACAGTGTGGAATGGAAGATGAGGCCCTTGAGACTGGCAGCCCCACGCCAGGCTATCTAATTGACTTCTGTGCAAGATGTGTAGTCATATTGAAATGAGGACATCACCACCCAAGGACAGCAGGCATTTCCACAACTGATTAGGAGAAGGAAAAGTGGAGGCAATTACTTATAAGCTATCTGTGCCACTGAAACCAGTGGTGAGAGCTCCGACTAGCCAGCAAGTTCCCACGAGGTGAATGGTGCTCTCACCCAGGTGAGTGAGACTGGGTGAGAGTCATCTGGGTTCTGGCTCTATCTCAGCCTTACCTGGCAGGTTCCAGGCACACTGAGGCGCGCCTGCCATTGCGGGTGCATGGGCTCACTTTGATGAGGTCAGTCCAGAAGGGGAGAGGCCCCTATTGCACAAAGACGCCTGCAGCGTGAGCAGCCCCTCTGGCTGATTCGGCTGTTGGTCCCTGCAGACTCGGAGTGGCTGTTGGTCATGCTTCTCCAGCACTCAGTTCCGTACCCCTCCCCTGGTTCTCCAGGCTGGCCAGGGGTGTGCTGTTTGGTTGGCAAAGAATACAGTTGAATGGGCTGAATTTTTACTTTTGCATTTCTGGTTGAAATAGTGTCTGAAATCTTGGTAGATTTTAGTCATGGCTTGAGAGTTACTTACAACAGGTCCAGGAGTCTCCCCCTTGCTTTCTGCGGTTTCAGTTACCTGTAGTCAGCCATGGTCTGGAAAATATTAAGTGAAAAATTCCAGAAATAAACAATTTATAAGTTATAAACTGCACACCCACCCTTCTGAGTATGGTGATGAAATGTCACTCGGTCCCTGCCAGGATGGGGATGATCCTTTTGTCTAATGTTTCCATGCTGTGTGCTACCCACCCGTTGGTCACATAGCAGCTGTCTGCATTGTCAGATCGACTGTCACGGCATCACAGTGCCTGTGTTCACGTAACCCTTATTCTACTCAGTGCTGCATTCACATAACTTTTATTGCAGTTTGTTGTTGTAATTGCTCTATTTTATCACTAGTTATTGTTAATATCTTGCTGTGCCTAGTTTATAAATTAAACTATCATAGGCATGTATGCATAGGAAAAACATAGAACATGTAGGGTTCGGTATCATACGTGGTTTCAGGCATCCTTTGGGGTTCTTGGACTGTAGCCCCCTGGGTAATGAGGGACTACTGTGTGTGATATTTGCTGAAACTGTATCCATCCACCCATGATGCCAGGATTCTTCAGAGCATCACAGAAAAGGTTCTTCTACCTTAAAAACTTCTGTTTGAGCAGCGGGAGTCCAGGTGCCTGTGGGCCAGAGGCCTGCTGAGTGCACAGGTTTCCATGCAGACAGGCCAGTGGGAAGGTTATTGCCACGTGAAGACTGCGAGGTCACAGAGGGACCATGTTCTGGGCTCCCCTGGATGTCTCACATACACACCACTGACCTAGGCCACTGGCAAGAGGGCCCTTCCCCCTTCCCCTCAGGGGCCCCTGTTGAGAAAGCTCAGCACCTGCTCACCTGACAGGAGAACTGGCTGTGGGAACCCAGTGTATCTGAGGCTGAGGCCATAAACTAGAAACAGCCCCCCCAGAGCCATTTCCAGGCACTGCGGCCCCTGCCTGCTGGGCACTCGTCCCTCCCCGTCCTGCCTGGCCCCCAGCCAGCTCTCCAGCTGTTTGCTGCCTGGACTTGCACGGTGACAGGCAGGTCCCAGCCTGCTGGTGATGAAGGGGTGCTTCCTGGGGGCACAGGCAGCTTGGGGCACACCTGGCCTTCTCGTCTTGTTCTACTTCAAAAGATCCACTTGTAGACATTTCAGAGGTCAGAGAGGCTGAGTCTTTGCTGGAATTGGTGGGACTGTTAGTTGCAGGTGCAGGGCTGATGCTGAACCCTTTTATCTTTCAAACCCAGGACTTAAGAAGCCAGCAAATAGCCCTTCTAGACTGACATATGGAGGTGCAGAGTAGCATTTCCTTGAATCATCCCTCCGTTTTCATCTAACAGGTGATTGAATTTGGATAGAGACGTCACTTTATTTTCCTTCTTCAAGTTCACATTGGATTATAGCTAATCTTTCTGTCCAAGGCAATGCTCGCATGTGCTGGAGGCAGAATTCGGAGACCGTTTCCAGGGCATCCTTTCCAACACATTCCATCAGTTTCCACTGCCTTTTAACGCAGCTGTCATTCTGCCGTGCGACCTGTCTGCCCACAGGCCACTCTGCGGTCGCCCGCCTGCTGCCTCGCTGCCCAGACGGTCCCATCCAGGGCCTCGCCCAGGGCTGTAGGCATGTGCCAGCTCAGTAGCATCTACGAGGTACTGTCCTAGGAGGACCTGGGTCTACAAATTGGGATACACAGTTCAGAGAAAAGTCTCCCCATCTCCCAGGCTAGCATTTCAGGGCCTTTTCCCTTTCCTCCCAGTTCACCAAGTCCTGGCAAGTCTCCATCTTGATTCACGCTCAGCCCCCAGCCCAGTGTCCCAGTTGTTTCTTCGTTTATCAAGATCCACACAGCCTTGGTCTCCATCAGCAATTCTTTTAGAAAGAAATACACCCATAGAGAATGGCAGCCCCATGTGGTGATGCTGCTGTGAGCAGTGCCCAACCCATCAACCATGCAACCGCGTGGACCTTCAGATGTGCCTGGTCCTCCGGGCCTATTTCAGCCCCTGCTCAGGGCTGGCCCGGTGTGTGGGAGCTCAGCCCTCTGTGCTTGCTCTGCAGGGCCTGATGCACTCCAGCGGCCCTGTGGGCCGGCACCGGCAGCTGGTCCTGGTTCTGGAGGGGGAGCTCTACCTCATCCCTTTCGCCCTCCTGAAAGGAAGCTCCTCCAACGAGTACCTGTATGAACGCTTCACCCTCATCGCTGTCCCGTCCATCCGCGCCCTCGGCCCGCAGTCCAAGGTAAGGCTCTGGCAGGCCTGTTGGTGCCACGCTCTCAGGTCCGCAAGGGCGTGGTCTTTGGCCAGACTGGGGTCTGAAGTGATAGGATGTGATCAGTTCAAACTGCTGATTGTATAGCTTGCAGGTGGGGTGACTTCAGATCTGTCCGAAGGCAGGGGCACAGCCCTCCTGACCCGACAGTTCTTCGCTACTTCAGGAAGCCACGATATGGGTCGTTTCTCTTTCAATTTCTTTGCTGTGACATCAGGGTTGTGAGCTACTCAGAGGCACTAAGCCAGGCATGGAGGCCACAGGCTGAGTACCCGAGTGCCTTGCTCATCCCACCCTCCAGCTGCCCAGTGGAGGGCCACAGGCAGCAATGGTGGACAAGTGGAAAAGAGTGCCATCGGCAATTAGTGTCAAGTGGAAAAGAGTGCCATCGGCCAATGAAAGAACTGAAATGAGGCAGCTTTCAGGGGACAGGAAGGTACTTGGGTTTCATTCAGCAAAAAAGTCAGCATGAGAAGAACCCCCCGTGAAAATCAGGGGGGGCAACAGTGGGCCATCCAGTCATACATCTCACCCGTCAGCCACCCTTGGCCCTGCCCACCTGACTAGAGAGCCTTTTCAGCCAACCCTGAATTCTTTCCCCCTTTTCCAAACTCAGAGACCCTGAAACCCTGGCTTCCTTCTGGTCCTTCACGGCCCGATGCTCCCCGCTCTCCTGGCCCAGCTGCTCAACTGTCATTACCACCAGGACCTGAATGAAATGCTTAGCTTCAAACTTAAATGCCCTCTAGCTGCCAGCTGCTCTCAGAGCCCCTCAGAGCACCAGGCGGGGCTTGGTCAGATGGGCCACCTGTGAGGGGAGAGTGTCTGCAGGTTGAAACACCCAGACCCGAGGCCCACTGACCAGCCTCTGTTGGCCTTGGTCACTGGCATGGTTTAAACCACGTCATTTCTGCTTCCCGGGGCTTTGGAGGTCTTAGTTTCGGCTATTTTTGTTGCTGAATCGTACCTTTCTCATGGGACAGAATCAAAGTGAAAGAAATTATTTTCTCTGAGTTTTGTTCTGCCCTTGGTTGACTGAATCCCAGATGCGAAGTGAGCTGGCCTGGTTGGATGCTGCTCCACACAGGCAGGCTCACTGCACCTGCTGTCAGGAGCACCCCGGGATCAGAGATCGCCTCTGCTGAGAGCGCTTCATGTCGGTGACAGCAGTGAGCTGGCTGTTTGCCAATGTCACGAAGGGATGGAAGAGTCCTGTCTCCTGACAGGCACCCAATAGGCATTTCTCTACCCAAAATCTAAACATCAAAAAAGTTATTTTGAAATAATATTTGAATTTATGTTTTCCAGAAAGCACCAAAAGACATCATGGCAGGAAAATCAGAACTTTGTTGGGACTTCTTTTTGCTGGTTTTATAATTCAGTGATGTCTTTATTTTGTAACACACACTGTGGAAGGGAACTATAATCTTTTCAGAACGCCATGTCTCTGAAGGACTTAATTTGGCCCTGTTTCCCCTGAGTTGACTTGCTTTGTAAACAAAGCCACCCCTACGCCCTGACTCATCAGGAGTGGGTTCCCCTTACTTAGGGGCACACAGGGAGGGCCTGTAGGGGTGAAGCTCAGAGCAGGCAGGCACCACAGACCTTCGCCTCCAACACGTTCTGTCCCATAAATACCTGCTCCCACCCCTCCTGGGGTTTGACGAATGGGAAGCAACCTTCTTACCACCCAGTCCTGATTATTTTCAGAGCTTGTCACAGGGGAGCTGGCCTTCACTGGGCTCCTGAGAAGCCCGGCCAGTCTAACAGTGGTTTGCTTGTCCTTCCTCCCTCCCAGTCTCACCTGAGGAAAACCCCGCCCACCTACTCCAGCTCCACCTCCATGGCAGCTGTCATTGGCAACCCGAAGCTCCCGTCAGCAGTGATGGACAGGTGGCTGTGGGGGCCGATGCCATCAGCCGAAGAGGAAGCCTATATGGTGTCGGAGCTGCTGGGCTGCCAGCCCCTGGTGGGCAGTGTGGCCACCAAAGAGCGGGTCATGAGTGCCCTGACCCAGGCTGAGTGTGTCCACTTTGCCACCCACATCTCTTGGAAACTCTCGGCCTTGGTCCTCACGCCCAGTGTGGATGGCAACTCTGCCAGCAGCAAGAGCTCCTTCGGCCACCCCTACACAATCCCCGAGTCCCTGCGGGTGCAGGACGACACCAGTGATGGGGAGAGCATCTCGGATTGCCCACCCCTGCAGGAGCTGCTGCTCACAGCTGCCGACATCCTGGACCTGCGGCTTCCGGTGAAGCTGGTGGTCCTCGGCTCCTCTCAGGAGTCCAGCAGCAAAGTCACGGCCGATGGGGTCATCGCGCTGACACGGGCCTTCCTGGCTGCGGGTGCACAGTGTGTCCTCGTGTCTCTGTGGCCTGTGCCTGTGGCTGCTTCCAAGATGTTTCTCCATGCCTTCTACTCGTCCCTGCTGAACAGCCTGAAAGCCAGCGCAGCCCTGGGAGAGGCCATGAAGGTGGTGCAGAGCAGCAAGGCCTTCTCGCACCCCTCCAACTGGGCAGGTGAGCGCAGGGCCGCCAGCTGGCGCCTCTGTCAGGGACCTCCCCCAGGTCAGTAGTCCTCACAGCCTGGGAGAGGTGGCGAGGGCCTGGCGGGGCACTGGGAAAGGCAGCATGGGAAGATTCTGGGAGAGAGCCTCCTTTGCTGAAACTTGCCCTCTGTCAATCAGTCTTTTACTGCCATGGCATTAAAATAGTCTTTTGACCAGGGAGCAGAAGTTTGCCATCGGAGTGTGCATGCGAAACTCCTGAGGTGTTTACTGAATGGCCCACTTTATGGCACCCTGTGTAAAATCCCACGACTGTAGAAGAGTGGTGCAGTAGAAAGACCCTAGATTTGATATTCAGAAGACTTGGGTTTGACTTAGCTCTGCATCCAGGCTGTGTGACCTGAGACAGGTTACTAACCCTCTCTGAAGCTCCGTGGTAACATGAAGATGATGGTGATGCTGATAACTTCCTGCCCACGTCTGAGATGATCTTTGAGGAGTGGGTTGAATGTCTTATGATGTGTGAGGCACTGCACGTTCTGGAGAGCCAACACCGCATGCTCTGAGTGGGCCTGCCGCAAGGGGTGAAGGGAGAATGTTCCCTATGACAGCTGATCACAGGAGGGGGGACGAGGGACTCTGCCTCTCAGCTCCATACGATGACATTCATCCTCCAGGGTCCCTGTGAACCCTCCATACCCTCCCTCATAGGCTGCGATCCAAACCCAACTTCGGCCATTCTCCCACCAGCTTTTCACCGAGCTGCAGTGGTTTTGCTGACACAACTCATGACCTTCAGTCCATGGTGCTCTCTCAGAATTGGTCCCTACACCTCCCAGGACGCTGCACCAATGGATAGTACTGACCCATAAAGCAGTGCCTTAAACCTTGAGAAGCAGAGGAACATCAAACATACTATTTCCAAACATTTATATTTTGTTTCAATGGCAAAAAAAGTACCATCTATGGATATATTTAGAAGTTGGGAACAAAATGGCCTTCAACTTACTTTTCCTTCAGAATCAATCCAGTTGACATGTACCGATGTTGTTGGTGTCATTTTCCGAAGTTGGATAAGCCCTGAAGTGGAGCCATGGTGTTCCCAGGCCCAGCCGGCCAGCAAACGAGGAGCCTGCAGGGGCCCCGGGTGCAGAGCTGTGCTGTGTGGTGCCAGGCGGATGAGCTGTGTTGATATATAGAAACATTTGTTTACATCACTAGCACAACACGGCTGTAGTTTGTTGTTGTTTTTTAAAGCTATCAAAAAAACTATGTAGAATCTATCCTATTCTCGTGGCTGGAGAGAAACATTTAGTTGGTCCAACAGGCCTGGTCTTTGGTGGCCCTCACTCATGGGTGGGCAGGCAGGCACTGGGCTGGGGCCTGGCTACATTGCTGAGCTGCTTCTGCTGCCAGATGCAGAAATCAGAGGCAATGCTAGTGGTCTGTTTTATACACACTCCATCAATCAGAAGGGCCTTTGGCCCTGCAGTCCCACAGACCATTCTGCAGGGTTCGTGGGAACCTGGTCCCTGTGCTTAGAAGTTATTCCTGACACGTCCCCTGTCCCCTCTGTGCAGGCCCCTCCCTTGTCTTCCCAGGGTGCTTAGGGACATGGCATTTTTCTTTGTTTAGTTTTAGTGACAGATAATTTAAAGGCACAACTGTGTTCTGGGGGAAATGATGTTTAATGATGCTGTCCCATTACCCTTAAAACCGGCTTTGGCTCATTCATTCTTTTAGAAAACCCTTTCCCTCCATTATTTGGGGGCAGGTTGGCCTAAAGTTGCTTGCTGGCTTAAGGAGACTGCTCTGTCTGTGCCTCCTCCAGGCCTCCTTACAGAGCGGTGTGGAGGGAAGAGGGACGGGATCTAGGTGGATGTGTGGACCTTCCCAGCCTGGCTCAGCTGCTCGTTCTTACAGCTGGAGGAGTACCTCCAGTGGCCCCCAGGACTCGAGCACACCTGCCCCTCTGTCCCTGGGCATGTACAGACAGACACAGATGTCCTTCAGGGAAAACAAAGGACATCATTCCTTGAGATGGTGGCCAAGCCAGGAGGGGCCCTAGTGGGCCCAGGACATCCTTTCCCTGACTTTGCTCACAGCACAGTGGAAAAGTAGAGGCAGTTTCCTGAGCAACTATTACTGCAAGCAGCACTGCACACCTACTGAGCAGTATTGATTCTAAAAAGGGAGGGGATTGAAGGGTGACAGACTGCCCCCCAGTGAGTGGAATGCTCCCCAGTCCAGCCCATAGAGCAGCTGTCCTGGGCAGCTCCTTTCTGCTGGGTGACTGCAGAATGGGTGAGCTGTAGAGCTAACCCAGCTGAGGTGACAACAGGCTCTGAGCTTCCCTTTGTGCTCTCCACAGGGTTCATGCTCATCGGGAGTGACGTGAAGCTGAACAGCCCCTCCTCGCTCGTCGGCCAGGCCCTCACGGAGGTCCTGCAGCACCCGGAGCGTGCGCGGGACGCCCTGCGAGTGCTGCTGCACTTGGTAAGGGACTGGGGAGCCCTCACCCAGGCTCCCATGGAGCAGAAACTGCCAGAAATGCACAAGGGGAGGCTGGTTTCCATAGCACCAGTACATATGAGTAGGTGGAGGAGACATTGTCCCCATACGCCTGTGGGTCAAGCTAGTTGGTGCAGGTGGTGGGCATACTGTGTGATGTCACACAGATGGCTACATAGTCCTCGCCAAGACACTGGGGGAGGGGCCGTTGAGCAGTGACCTGGAGCAGGGGCCTGCACCACAACCATTTCTGGGCCATGTGGCTTTTGGAAAGTCACCTTGGCACCCTGAGCCTCAATTTCCTCATCTGGAAGTGGGGATCAAACTTTAACTTTTCAAGGTTATTTCGAGGATTAGAGGACAGTTGAGTAGCTGGCACACAATAGTGTTCCAGTAGCTGCGAGATGGTATTTTATAGTCAGATGACTCTGGCTTCCCCTAAATTTAGTTGGAAGAAGAATTTAAGCTCGACTTTGACCTTGGCTAGCCCTGATCTTTGCAGGACTTGGGTGAGAGTACAAATGGCGGGCCCATGACATTTTGTACACATTTAAAAGTTACACATAATGCCAAGAAACAGTGATACAAACCTTGTTTCACCCTTCCACCTTGACAACCTGGAAAGCAGTTTCAAATAATTTAGAATTCTTAACCTCCTTGGAGTTCTGTGCCAGAAAGACCAGCCCAGTCCTAGCCAGGAGCCCACACCACATCCAAGCTCTTTCCAAACTTGATGCAAACAGCTGCCCCATGGCCACCTCAGAGGACAGAGGTGTGTACGAGGGCGGACCCAGGGAAGAGTCCACACGGGCCCTGGGAGTGGGAAGTTTAGAGTCCGGGGATGGGGTTCTAGGTGGGCATGTGGAACCTGAAAACTTCTGGTAGCTCTCAGGCCAGACTTAATGTAGCCCACATGCCTGCTACAGGGTAGCTGTGCCCACGTTTTGAGGATTGGGGGAGACTTTCTCCACTAATTTTTGCCTGTGCCTGGAAACTGACAGAGCCCTTAAGTTGCTCAGCACTGGGGCCCTTCTTAGGCCCCTGTCAGCCTGTCACCCTCTTTCTTGCAGCAGCCCCCAGACTGCTTTTCTTAAATAACTGAACTGCCCTCTCACCTGTTTGGTTTGCTTCTCTGAGGCCAGGATGTGAAGCAAGAGCCAGGCCTCTCAGCGGCTCCCCATTTGGCCTTGAGGCTCCTCAGGCACATTGAAGGGTTATTATTGGCTTCATCTGGTTTGACTGCAGAGGCCATGGGTCACGTTCACCAGCCCTTACCCCCTTCTAATCACTCTGGGTGCCCCTTGACCCTGTGTGCAGTGTCTTCAAGGCCCTTCCAGCCTGATGGCCAGCCAGCTGGCTAGTAT
This sequence comes from Cnephaeus nilssonii, assembly GCF_951640355.1. NCBI lineage: Eukaryota > Metazoa > Chordata > Mammalia > Chiroptera > Vespertilionidae > Cnephaeus > Cnephaeus nilssonii. The sequence goes on along the minus strand of NC_137093.1, from coordinate 24,459,056 downwards.
CCCTCTTGCCCAGGAGCACTCATTTCTTGCTGCCTGTGATGTCAGCCCACAGCAACAGGATTTTACTGTAAGAAAAGTGTCAGGTGACATCTTGGAATGACTCTTCTGTCCCTACAGTGCTGGCACACGTGCCCCAGGGCAACAGCATCTCAGGATGGACTGAAGTTCTCTATAAAGAGAACTGCCCGGGGAAGGTCTAAGGCTGTGGGGAGTGCTAGCGAGTGCTCATGGGGAGAGTTAACATCGTAGTTACTTGATGTGTTCAGTCCACGTGTCCCAGGCACCGGGTTAGGCCCTGGAAGTGGGGAGGGCCACTTGATCATGGAGGAGGTACAGGTCCCGGAGGCAAGTGCTGAGGGGTGAAGGATGAGTTGGAAAGGTATTGCCAGCCAGGGCTCTGGGATGGGCACTGTTTGGTGTATGGGGCACTGAGTAGGGGGTCTTGAAGGTCTGAAGTTTATTCTAATGATGGGTAGCCATGTATGGTTTGGGCAGGTCCTGACCTCAGACTGGCTTTCAGGCAAATCACTTTAGTGTCTGTGGAGGAGAGCCTGGGCAGGAGGAGGTGGGTTAGAGGAGGGGCAGAATTCTTCCGTGATGCACCAGCCCTTCCTGGCTCTGATTATAACATCCCTCCCCTCTGCAGCCTCCCTTTCAAGAAACCGGGCCGTTGCTGCAGTGTCATGGTCCTCAGGACCTTGGTGCCCTGCACTGGCTTCAGAGATGGGGCTTTGTATTCCCCAAAGCCACTCAGAGAAACCAAGGCTGGCCCCTGAGCAGAGCAGTGCCTCACTCTCCCTTTCTTCTTCCCCTTCCAGGTGGAGAAGTCCCTGCAGCGCATTCAGAACGGGCAGCGCAATGCCATGTACACATCCCAGCAGAGTGTGGAGAACAAAGTGGGTGGCATCCCCGGCTGGCAGGCCCTCCTCACCGCCGTGGGCTTCCGGTTGGACCCCCCAGCCAGTGGCCTGCCAGCAGCTGTCTTTTTCCCAACCTCCGACCCAGGCGACCGGCTGCAGCAGTGCAGCAGTACCATCCAGTCCCTGCTGGGTGAGCCTGGGCAGGGCGGGGCCGGAGGGGCTGGCTGACTGCTTGGGCAGAGGGGTCGGTGGCCGTGGCCTCTGCACTCACCCGGATGCTGGATCTCATAGCTGGGAAGGGGAGTGTCTTGAGAAATGGCCCAGTCCCAGACAGACTTCTGATTTAGAGGAAACTAGTGCTCTTGACTTGATCTTTCGATTTGCAATGGCAAGGCATTCTTTGCCCATAGGGTACTGCCCTGGCTCTACCTCTTCCTGGGTGACATGAGGTAATGCTGGGTGAACAGCAGCCCCTATTAATATTTAATCAGCAGCTTCGGATATGAGAGCCGTGCAGCCTCCCCAGGTGAAGTGGGGTGCAGAAGTTCAGGGCTGTCCTTGGTGCATCACTCAGACGGGTGATGCTGCCTGAGTGGCTGAGACAGGGTTCTGGAAGTGTGACCCTGCACCTGGAGGACTGCAGCAGGTCAGGACTGGTGCTTGCCCGCAACCTGCCTTTTTTGGAGACGGTTCTCTGCTGTCAGACATGGACGTACAGGGCTGGCTGTTCTGAAGGCCACCAAAGCGAGCATTTGGGGCTTTCCTCTGGGAAGGCAGCAGGATTGTGGGTTCAGAGGTCCCTCTGGATAACACCCACCTCCCTCTTCTTGGTTTAGGTCTTCCCAACCCTGCCCTCCAAGCCCTCTGCAAGCTCATCACTGCCTCGGAGACGGGCGAGCAGCTCATCAGCCGGGTGAGTCGAGCTAGGACGGCTGAGCCCAGGCTTGAGGGCGCCATGCCAAGCTAGAAAGAGGGTGACTTGGCCCTGAATAGGAATCTGCAAGTAAAGTAGTCTACTTGTTTTTTTTCAGCCTTTGTGATTAGAAGGAAAAGGCAAAAGCTGGGAGTAAGAGAATGGCCCTCCCCAGCATGTGCTAGACACAGAGGGGTGCTGCATCCCAAGAGCTTAAGGCCCTTCAGAGGACACTCAAGGGGCTGCTGTCACCTGTAATCTCAGGGCATTTTCTGAACTCTCCATTCAGTGGTCTCCTGCACCTTGTCATCCCACCCGTTTTTCCTGCTAACTGACAAGTGTTAAACAGCCACCTTCCCTAAGCCAGCAGGTGTGGGGCCAGCCTAGCTACAGGTGTTCCAGTACTTACTCTCAGATCAAAGTATGAACTCCACTTGAAACAAAATAGCCACTAAGGCACAGCAGTAATCCCAAACAGCTCTATTTCAAGGTACCACTTAGCAGGTTTTTAAAAATGGGCTTTCTGTTAAGGCAGTGTAGATCTAATTCAGGTACCTGGAGGATTCTGACTCTCAGAGCCTCTAATCTTCCTACTGGCTAGAAGGTCTGGCACAAGCCCCAGGGTGATAGCCACGGGTACGAGGGCTGCTGGAGGGAGCAGCAACCCTGAAGAGCACGGAACGCTTTTCTCTAGTCCTCCTGCGTGTAGTAATTTGAGAAAATAATATGCATTATTACATATTTATCAGCAGATATCATTTTAAGCAGAAATATTTCTACATGGAAATCAAGCTCCTCCAGTTAGAATTAACCTTTGAAAATCTGAGTGGTGCCTGGAGCCTCCACATATGTGGGGTTGTTTCCAGCCTGGATTTGAACATAGCTCAGTGATCTGGCTCCTTCATTAAATTCCTACTCATTTTGTAATAAGTGTGTTACATCTGCTTTTAAATAGAATCAGGACAACACTTCTGGAATGCTGCATATTAAAATGAACCCAGGTGGGCCAGAAACCCGTGCTCTACAAAAAAAAAGTTGAGTGTAGTTGCTTAATTTCTTGCTTTTGGTGGCAGCACAGGGACTTTCCTGATATCCTTCTGCCTGGCCCCAGGAGTTGTCCTGGGCTGCCCACTGTGGCCGGTGGACATTTCCTGAGTCACTATGGGCTTCGGTTTACAGAGTGGCCTATTCATACCCACTGTGCCCCTTCCCCACTTGAGTCTGACCTGCCCTGCTCCTCTCCTCGCAAGGAAGGGCAGGACCTGGTTGACCCTGAGCCCCTTGACCCCGAGTGCTTCTGGTCTGGGTGTGGCTGTTCATTTCCTGTGTGTCCCTGCTGACTCTTGCTCCTCTCCCCTCCCGGTCAGAGCCTCAGGCCTGGTATGGCGCTTCCTAAAGCAGTGGTCAGCTCGTGTTGCATAACAACCTGTGCTTGAGTCTAAACTGTCTTCTTTCTCTCTCTTTTTCTTTCTTTTTCTTATAATCTGCTGGCCGAAGGCTGTTAAAAATATGGTTGGAATGGTGAGTACTACTTTAAGTAGCAACTGTTGTCAGGTGAGCCCCTCAACCCACCCACCCACCCCCGAGGTCCCCTTGGCATGCTCTGAGCACACGTGCTGTGCTCTCTCGGAGTCGCGTGCACATGCCAACACTCGCTCGGGCTGGGATGACTAGCGCCGCTCGCTCAGGCAGTCCATCCCCTTCCTCTGCTCTGGCTCCCCCTTTCCTGCTCCACCCTCTTGTGTTCTTGATTTGACCTTTCAGTTCCATCAGAGCAGCAGCGGCAGAAGCAACTGAGTAGTGTTTATAGATTCGGGAAATCTGAAACATCACAGCACTTCAGCGGGTTGAGTGCTGAGGCTCCAGAGCAGGGGTGGGGAACGTCCGGCCCACGGGCCATATAAGGCCCAAGAAATCATTTGGTCTGGCCCTGCCAAGTTATTAGGGATGAGTTAATGAAATACTTGACCAAATAGACTAGGCTAATTTTTCAGTTAATAATTTTGTATGGCCCACAAATGATGTTATAAATATCCAAATGGCCCTTGGCAGAAAAAGGTTCCCCACCCCTGCTCTAGAATGTTACCTTGGATTCCTCTTCACCATTTACCTCAAGATCATGAAGATGGTTTTAGTTAAATAGACGAAAAGAGAGGGAGATGACCAGGCCTATAACCCCAAGCCCCTCCCCTGGGCTCAGTGGCCCCGAAGCGAGGGTGCTCCAGGGAAGACGTGAGGCTGGAAGCAGAAACCCTGACTGTGGGCCGGCCCTAACCTTTAACAACCCACGGCCCCTTGAGTTTCCCAGAGAGGACAACAGGCGTGAAGACACTAGAAAGAGTATTTCAGATGCTATACAAATATAAGCTCACTAGTGATGACAACAACAGGTGAGATAAGAATAACTTAGGGACAAATCCTAGATGGGCCAGAGGGGAAGGAGTCTTGGGAAGGAGCTCACGTGTTCCCCCTTACTCAGCTCCACCAGGTGCTGGTCCAGCTGCAGGCCTGCGAGAAGGAGCAGGACTTTGCTCTGGCTCCCATTCAAGTCTCCATCAGTGTCCAGCTGTGGCGGCTCCCGGGATGTCACGAATTCCTGGCGGCTCTAGGTAGGAAAGACTTATTAATTCGTTTCTTTAGTTCTGTTTTTGAAAAATCAAGTTTTGGGTAAAGTTGGTAGACTCTCAGGGGTTTTCTCTCTCCTTAGATGTCTTATTACTCAAATAGTTACCTCAGAGGTTCTAGTGGTTTAGAACAATTCCGAAATAGCTCCCCAGCTTTGTCCCATTTCCCTTATGACTTTGTCTCTCATTTGTGGTCATCATTTTAATATGAATCTGGTAGATTCAGTACTGTTGGGAGTCAGGCTGTGATTAAAAGTTAAATAGTCATAAAACAATTATTTTAATACTAGAAACTGGCAGAAATAAAATACTATTGAAACCACCTTAGATTTTACTGTGGGGACCTAGAACTGCATGTACAGGATCCTTGTTCAATCCAGGATGCTCACTTTTCCTTTCTCAACACTGTAACTCGACTGAGGCAGCTCCTGGCATAACTCCCCTGGCTCCACTTAAGTGTCTGTGTGACTTGCTTGGGAGCCATTCACACCATAACTTTTTTTCGAATACCTGTCATGTGCCAGCCAGTGTCCTAGGCACTGGGGATGCAGCAGTGAGCAAAGGACAAAAGGCCCTGCCCTCTAGAGAGACAGTAACTACCTAATGTAAGGGAGGCAGGCACCTTACTATAGAAGGTGAGGCACACTGTGATAGAAACGGGGGGCCGAGACGACATGGGATGGCTTTGGTTTTAACCTGAGAATGGGGAGTCTTTAGAGGATGACACAGCCTGAATTCACTGTTATAGGGACCAGACACGGCAGGACAGCAAGTCCTTCAAGAAGAATTCTCTTCTGGTTGTAAGGCCCAGATATTCAGTATTGGGCCATTTTTTCTAACCCGTTTTGTAGATGACCTTTCCCAGCCAACCTCAACTTAAGGCTGGCTCCATTTGTCTTTGAAGGTACCAAGGGAAACCCACAGAGCCCCCACCGCACACATCCCCTGTGAATAGGCACTGTGATGTCCTTTATGATTTGTATTTCCTTAAAGCAGTCTTCTTGGTGTAAACATAGTAAATTTTTATCTAAATAAAAGTGGTCAGTAGCAAATGGAACAAGAGTGAGAAAGGCCAGGCCTATACTCAGGACACATCTCTTTTCACTTCCATGACAGGCTGTAGGCTAGTCTTGGGGCAGTAACACAGGTGAGGAAGGAGATGAAGCCAAGACCTTTCTTTATAAAGGAAAAGCTCTTCCGGGCACAGGCCTAAGCCTCCCTTGGGTGTAGGTGTGGTGGAGCCAGACCTCACCTGTGAACTGGATGTTTCGATGCCCTTTGTCAGGTGTGTCACTGGCTCTCTGGTGCTGGGATTGTGGGTGATTTTCCTTGATGTTTCTCTACTTCTCTGTACTTTCCAAATCCCATTAATACTCAAGGCACATACTTAGAATTTCCAGATCCTGTGGACTGAGGTTGGGTAGCGCCGTGTGGCAGCAAAGAGTCTCTGCAGGCAGGGCATCTAGAGATGTGGCTCCCTCACTCTGAGGGCTCCAAGGCTCTGAAAGACACCCTCTTTCCAGTCTTCAATATGAAACACATGCCATCAAAATCCATCACAGGGCTGTTAGTTATTTAGAGGACTGAGTTCTATTAGAATCATTTTGGTAAAAGTAGAGGTTTCTAACTAAAATATTACATTTATATTAATTTGTCTTTAAATGCTGAGACCTTCCTGTTGCTTTCTGGGGTTGTTTATGATTCATGGAGGAAAATGTCCCATAGCAACCAGAATGCTAAGCGGCTCTTTGAATAAACCTAATTCCCAAAGTAAAGACAGTGTCACACCAATATCAGAATCCTTGAGTAAGAACAGACACAAATTTCTCCTTTAGTAAACACTCTCCGCCATGAAAGGCACAGCATGCTGACATGGCAGCATTGTAGATTACAGATTTCTATCACTGGAGCGGTGAGAGCAAAGGAGGGAAAGGGCCTGGTTTCACAGGTGCTTGCGTCCGGGCCTTCACCACCAAGCGTTTGCGTGGTTAGCGGAGCTCAGTGACCTGCTGAGGAGGCTGAGTGAAGATTCTCCGTGCTGAAGGCTCTGCAGGCCCTAAATTCTTGCTTAGTGATGCCTTCCTGTGGACACAGCCCTTCATCACAGCATGTTTGGCTTCTTCCTCCCGAGTTCTTCCTGGGGCGATGCACTGGGTGCCTCTGCAGCGTCTCTTACTTAAGAAGTTGGAGTGCTGTGGCAATAGCTCAGCCAACCTCTTGCTCAGGAGGCTCATGCTCTTTGTTGTGCCCCAAGTCTCAGTCAGACCCTTAGATTCGGGGAGCAGCCCCTCTTGGGCTTTGACAGAGTGGAGTCCCTGCAGGGTGGTTCAGCCGAGAGAGCAGGTTCAGATTCTCCACCATCACAGCTCACTCCAAAGCCCTCGGCAGCAGACACCACGTATGAAGATAACGTCCTTGCCACTGAGAAGCTTCCACCTTCCCATGCACCAGTTCTGCATACCAGACTCAATGCCAAAGAGAGTGGCCAGTTTTTGTCCTGGACTGACTCCTTTAAGTGGACTGTTCTACGAAAGAATGGAGAAAACAAAGGTTAATGAGCCTTACTAATTCCAACCCTCAGCTCTCAAGAAGGCAGTTCAGGCAGGAAAGCAGCCAATGCTCTATGAAGGGACTCGGGAGTCCCAGGCAGGGTGCCTGCGGAGGGGTCTGTGGGGGTTCCCATGACACTGTACAGCTCTCATCCTTTTCAGGATATGGACTCTTCCCTAAGGAAGCAGATGTTTATACTCTTTGTTCCTCTAGGTTTTGATCTCTGTGAAGTTGGTCAAGAGGAAGTAATCCTGAAAACTGGGAAACAAGCCAGTCGAAGAACCATGCACTTTGCACTCCAGTCCCTGCTCGCCCTTTTCGGTAAGAGCTCCGCCCAGCGCCCCTGGGGTCAGACACCAGCACATCTAGCAACATTTTAGGAAGGGGAAAGAAATGTGAAAAAACATGTATGTGTTAGGGTCTGTTCAAGAGCAGTAAAGAAACTCCCAGCTCTTATGGAACTTGCAATTAAAATACATGTAGTATGTTAGATGAGGTGCTGACAAGTGCTCTGAAGAAAACAAGCAGAGTATACTGGACTACAAAGTGAAACAGAGGCCGTAGAGCAGACTGAATAGGGAGGAGTGGCACCCAGGTCACTCAGGCCTGGGTGGGACACCTGCCTACCTGCCCTTCAATGGGCCAAGCTGGCTACAAAGTGAAGACGAAATGCTGGCTTGGAAGGTAGCCATGGTTTGAAGGCAGAACCAACAGGGTCTACTGAAGAATGTATGTCAGACAGAGACATCAAAGGTGATACCCTTGATGTCTCTGTCTGACAAAGGTATTCCCTTCTGGTAGTTGTTTTTTTGGAACAACTACCAGAAGGGAATACCTTTTGCTGAAACCTTGAAAGTAGCAGGAAAAATGAGTTTGAGTTTCATCTTGGACGTACTCTGTTTTGTTTTTAATCCTCACCTAAGGATATGTTTTTTATTGATTGGAGAGAGAGAGAAACATCAATTGGTTGCCTCCCATATGCGCACCAACACGGGATTGAACCTGCAACCTTTTGGTGTAAAGGACGACGCTCCAACCAACTGAGCCACCAGGCTAGAGCGGACATACTCAGTTTTGAAGTATCCATTAGACACATACATAGGCAGCTCTGGAGTTTAGAGTTCAGGGAGAGGCTATGGTGAAGATGCATGTGTGCATACAGGTCCGAAGGAAGTGGACTGTGAGCATGCCAGGGTTCAAAGGTCACAAAGATGAGGAGAGGCCTGGGAAGGAGTCATCAAAGAAGGCAGGGTGCCATCGACTGCAGAACTGAGGAGTGAACACTGATGTGGCAGCATGGACGTTATTGGTGACCTTTACGAGAACTGGGAGGACAAAAGCCTGAGTGGACTTGGTTAAGAGAAAGTGGAGGAGCGGCAGTGCGGAGAGTGACTCCTGAGGAGGCTGCTGGCATGTGCAGCAATAGGGCCAGAGCTGGAGGGATAGGGGGGTTGGTTCTAGGACAGGGAACATCATAGATTGCCTACCGGCTGCATGCGGTCAGAGCAGGAGGCAGACGTGGGGGTCCCAGGAGATAGGGAGCAGAGTGGAGAGTGCATGGTGGCGGGGTCTCCTAGGGTGTTTCCCTGTGTAAGATGTCCTTTTCCCAACAGGACTGTGTTTTTCAGAATTACAAGATGAATTCAAGTAGCATTTGTATAATTCTTTACTAGCTTCTATGCATATAAAGATGCTTGTGGTTCTGAAAGAAAAAATCAATATAGAATCAAAAAGCCATATAGAATTCTAACTGCCCTCTGGGTACATACGTTTTGTCTTAGATTCTACTGAGCTGCCCAAGCGCCTCAGCCTTGACAGCTCGTCTTCCCTGGAGTCCCTGGCCTCGGCCCAGTCTGTCTCCAATGCCCTGCCCTTGGGCTACCAGCACCCTCCCTTCTCTCCCACCGGTGCAGAGAGCATCGCTTCGGACGCCATCTCTGTGTACAGTCTGAGCTCTATCGCCTCCTCAATGAGCTTTGTCTCTAAGCCCGAGGGTGGGTCAGAAGGAGGAGGTCCCCGAGGACGGCAGGACTATGACAGGTCCAAGAATGCTTACCCACAGCGATCCACCCTGCCTCGGAGCCAGCTATCCCCCCAGACCCGCCCTACAGGCAGCAAAGATGAAGAAGAATATGAAGGGTTTTCCATCATTAGCACTGAGCCTTTGGCAGCCTACCAAGAAAACAGAAAGACACGCTTCTCACCAGATTACAAACAGCCCCGAGTAGGGACAACTGGAGGTGTGAAAGTTTCTATAAGCTCCAAGGGGAGCATAAGCACTCCAAATTCTCCAGTTAAAATGACTCTGATTCCCAGCCCAAACTCACCCTTCCAAAAGGTTGGAAAACTAGCAAGTTCAGATACAGGAGAATCAGATCAGTCTAGCACAGAAACAGATAGCACTGTGAAATCCCAAGAAGAAAGCAACCCAAAGCTGGATCCACAAGAGTTGGCCCAGAAAATTCTAGAGGAGACACAAAGTCATCTTATTGCAGTGGAACGTCTTCAGAGGGGTGGCAGTCAGACCAGCAAGAATAATAACCCAGAAGATGGCATTTCCATGCCAAATAATGCTGCCGTCTTCAGAGCATCAGAAACAAGTGCGTTCAGCAGGCCTACCCTCTCCCATCAGAAGAGTCAGCCATCACCAATTACTGTTAAACCAAAGCCCCCAGCCAGAAGCTCATCCCTGCCCAAGGTGAGTTCAGGATATAGCAGCCCCACCACCTTGGAGGTGTCCATCAAAGACAGCCCGAGCCAGCATAGTGGCCGCCCATCACCCGGCTCTGATTCCCAGACTTCCCTGACTGACCAGCCTCTCTTTAAACTGAAGTATCCCAGCTCTCCTTACAGTGCCCACATTTCCAAATCACCAAGGAACATGTCCCCAAGCTCAGGCCACCACTCTCCTGCTGGTAGTGCACCGTCCCCAGCTCTCTCCTATTCCTCAGCTGGTTCTGCTCGCTCGAGTCCAGCTGATGCCCCCGACATTGACAAACTGAAAATGGCAGCCATTGATGAAAAGGTGCAGGCTGTGCACAACCTGAAGATGTTCTGGCAGAGCACACCCCAGCATTCCACAGGACCCATGAAAATATTCCGGGGGACCCCTGGAACGATGACTTCCAAAAGAGATGTCCTCAGTCTGTTAAATCTGTCACCTCGGCACAACAAGAAGGAGGAAGGCGTAGACAAGCTTGAACTCAAGGAGCTGTCTTTGCAACAACACAGAGAAACACCACAAAAAGCCCCTCCCAACGGACACTGGCGCAGCGAGACCACCACGTTGAGCACGCTGCCACCACCCGCCGGCCCTCCTGCTGCAGCCCCCACACGCCCTTTGAGACTTCCTTCCGGCAATGGCTACAAGTTTCTGTCCCCAGGAAGATTTTTTCCTTCCTCTAAATGCTAAAGCATCTTTGTGCCCAGGGACTCAGTGCAGCAGCCTGCAGAGGACCTGTCGTTCGCTTGGCCTACTCCTTGTCTGAGTGCAGTCACCCCCCAAAGCCACCAGCTCTCACAAAGGGTGCACTCCAGGCAAGGGCACCACCACACCCACACAGATGGTGGCTTCCCTGGGCCAGATTCACCAAAAGCCAGGACTTCTGTGGGATTGGTACAGGAGGCTCATGGAATTTTCTACACACTTCACCAAATGTTTACCTTTGAACTCTGTGCTTCTCATCTTTGATGTGATTCTTCAACAGGTTTTTTGTATTAAAAATGGCCAGGGTTCTGGGGTGGGGAGAGGAAAGGGAGCACATATTTTGCTAAGAGGTATATATGCAGTACCTTTTATACACAGAAATACAAATACAAATAGAGCTTTTTTAAGGCTTTCAGGTGCTGGCTGGGGGTGGGATATATAAAATCTAACTTGAATTCTACATGAAAATGTTATATTAGCCAAAAACAGAATAATGGTTTAAAAAATGCCAATGATTTTAAATTAAATTGTAGCAGTTTTGGTCTCATGATATTGTAACATCACAGTAACAATGCAATAATTCACATCAAAACAGCGCTTCCATCCTGAACTTGGTTTTGTTGAGCTCTACAGATATCCTTGGGGCCCACTGTCAACCAAACTTGAATTTTCTTAAAAAATTTATATAACTTTTATCCAGGCATTTCAGAACTATGCAATTGCGATTTAAAATGCAACTTTGTGCTTTTAAAACATTACTGACTTTTTTGTATGTGGATAAACAACTTGGTTTTATTATCAATAGTACTTTGCATTTATAGCTATTATTTTTAAAAGCTCAGAAAGTTTTTTAAAATGTCAAATTTTGAATAGTCATCAATAAGTAATTATCAAGCTTTGGGGTGGAAAGACTGAAATTATTCAGTTTCCTTATAAGTAAAAAATAAAAATAAAAAAAAATCCTCTGGCTAACTAGATTTAACCAGAATCTAGCCTTCCAGCTCCTATTCCCTTTATTAGCTGCTTAATTTTATTATCTTTTCCCATCTCCAGGCCTCTAAAACCACTTCTAACTCTGTTGCCAGGTTCCCACAATCCCAGCATCCCATGTCTGTGAGCCACACAGGGACCCTCATCTTAGCTGTGACCGGGGGCCCCTGCTCCTATGTCTGAAGGACAAGCCCCCTCCGCTCCCACAGAAGGCTTAAATGTCCATAGCCTGAGAAGCAGGGCCTTCGGTGGGATTTACATCCAAATACTGCTGAATAGGGAAACATACATCCCTGAAGGTGTTGCCAGCTGGGAAGAGACAAAAATAAGAGTCTAGAGAGGGGTGACATTTTAACATATCCGAATAAAGAAATGAAATGCTGGAAGTCCTCTCGGGACTAAGTTTAATTGGAGAGTTTAAAGAGTCTCTCTTAGGTAATTCTAAAATGAAAAGCCTACCATCCTCACTGTGAGGATATACTGTATCACACAAAGGTTAGCTTCGCCCGGGCACCAACAGCACAGGGAGGGAGTGGACATGAGGGGCCTGGCAGAGGACAGGAACATCAAGACCCACAGGGAGAGTTTTTAACCTTGGGTGGGATCTCACTTTATAAACATACACTGACAACTTGCCCTGTTCCTCAGTATACTCTGAAAAGAGGAATGGATAATATTTATTCAATTTGTGTTAATTCTTCTCTATGTCATAGAGGTTTTTGCATTTAACCCAACAGCCATGTCCACAAAGCACACAATAAGGCTGTCCCAGTCTAACCCTGATCTAATACTGGAAGAGAAACAACTTTATAAAGAAGCAAGCAATTATAAGGTTATCTCTATGTCAGTAGGAAAAAGTAAGTGGTAATGAAAGTACTAGTGTAGCAAATGAATGCCAAGTTTATAGCACTGTGCATTAGATAATAAAATCAGGTTCTCAATTATGAAAACTAAACCTCAAAGTAAATTTCTGAATCTATATGTAGATAGTCGGGCTGTTCCTTTCTTAGCAAATCTCAGCCTCTTTCCCAAGTGCCAAGGATCCCTGGACAAAAGGCCTGGGGTCTGTGCTCTGTCCGTGAGGACAAGGCTGCTGCCCCATTTGCCCACCTCTAGCTCATGCCCTCCACCACACCACACTGCTTCCCGTGGTTAGCAAGCCAGGTAGGAGAATTCGTGGACCCTAACTTGGTTTCAGTCCTACGTACATTGTTGTTACAGGTTTCATGTTGAAAAGCCAAATGGTATATGTGGTTTTTGTTGTTGTTCTAGATATAAGCTACAATGAGGGAAAGCTGAGATGATGAAATAATAATAGGACCAAACAAAAAATCACGGTAGAGTCGTTGCTTCTTTATGTTTACTGTCACTCTTGGTGTTTTCTACAGGAATAAAATGGATGTAAAATCAGAGTGAATTTTTCAGGCTACACTGAAAAAAAAAGTATGCACTTAAAAAGTGTGAGATTGGGTAATTCACAGATTTCTTTGTACAGATCAAGAGTTGGCAAACTACAACCCACAGGCTAAATCTGGTCAGAGGCCTGTCTTTTTTTTTTTTTTTTACAGCCATGAGCTAGGAATGGATTTTACATTTTTAAATAGTTATCTAAATACCCACATAATAGTCTTGATTTTTTTCCTCTTGGCCCACGAAGCCTAAAATATCTAAATACCTGGCCTTTTAAGAAAGTTTGCTGACTCCTGGTATAGATAACAGAAAACACAATTAGAATAATGTGTTGTTTCTACAATCAAGGGGAATTGTCAGATTATAGACAAAATCAATTGGCGTTCATGAGAACTCTGAGTCTCATGGACAGAAGCGAATGACTGCTCCATACATAGTTTTTGGCTTTTTGCTCCACTTTGGAAGGAGTCATGGATGTGGGTAAAATTTACAAAAATTACTTTTTCTTCTCCATATTCAAATCCCATTTGGATACAATTAGATTTCAGCTCAGGAAACTGGAATGCCCTGCCCCTACTGTACTCATCAGATGCAAATACACTGAACACAAGCAATAAAATCTCCCTTTCCTAGAAACCTTGGTATGACCACAAAGCAAGGTAGTAGTAGAGTCTACCTTAATTCTCACCAGTGAACTACTCAACTACTTTGCCTTTTAACTAAGTCAAAATACCAAGATACAATTAGCTACTAAAATTTACATTAGTGTGTAGTAAAATGAAAAAATTCTCACCTCCATCCATTTGGAAAAAAATCATGGTTCACACTGATACTTGCTGGGTCTCAGCAGGAGACCACGTGCTGCACACAGTCTCTATCCTGACCCTGTCCCAGTGACTCTCAGTAGGTGATCATGGTAACAAGTCTCAGTATGGTGCCTGCCTGTCCCGCCACCTCCCACCACAAGGGGAACTGTCACTTTGTTAGTTTCACTTCAGGCTGGAAAAAATACCACCCAATAATCTGGTTTGTTTTTAGTAAGTAGGCAGAAAGTGAAAATTGTATAATATTTCATCACATATTTTGTTGTTTTATCTAAAATGATTGTACATGTGGTTTGTGAACTGGGCCCTTGTTTGTGCCAGATCCTTCAAAGATATTCCATGTAAGGACACATGTGGTCGCCTCTCCCCTCCTCAGACCCCTTCCCCACTTGGCACTCACACCCGTTGTATGCAGAGTTAGCCATCTTTGGCCTATGTGGACATTTTTGTAAATTACAGTTTCCAGATGGCATTAAACTTTTTATATTATGAAATTTATCATGTAAAAAGAACTTCATATTTTTATTGAGATTGCTAGGCACTTGGCCTTCTTTTGTGATTTCAGTGTCTATTAAAGCATGAGTTCCCTTGGTTTCAAGTGCTGTATCTGAATCACTTTCTATACACATTCACACTTTCTAAGTGTCTTTGCAGTGCACAGAGTGCTTATGTGTCAATAAGCATGTATCTCTGTCTAGAGGTTTATCTTTGTAAATACGCTGGACCCCCACATTGGCCAGGAAGAGTGTGGACAGCAGGCCAATCTGCATGCAGGCTTCTCTAGCCCCAAGGCACTAGGTATCTGTTAGTGGGTGGCTATTTAGATGCTAAATGCTTCTGATCTTCTGTGATCATAGTTGGAGGACCAGAAAATTCTAGTTATATTAAGTGTTTAGACAAAACAAATCAGAGTTCATTACAATCAGATCCCTATATCTAAAGAAACTTCCAAGTATTTCAGAAAGAATGAAAACACCCCTACATGTGAAAGTCTGAGAAGCATGAAGGACTAGTGAACAAAAAACTAGGTAAATGTGAATAAATCAAAACAAATATTGACTGTATAAACAGAGTACTGTCTTATTTGGGTAACAATAAAAAATTAAAATACTAGATGATAACATGTAAAACAAGGAAGTTAAAGTATTACAGGTTGTTTGGGACGAGTAGGATACTTTTTAGAGTAAATTAAATAAATGTACATAATCACCCACAAAAATAGAAATAGATGGCTATACTTCCAAACTAGCTGGGGGATGAAAAATGAGTGAAGTTTTTAAAACTTGATTGATCTAAAGAAATAGAAAAAAGGAGGGAATAGCAACAAAAACTATTTTAAAAGCAAGACAAATACAAAATAAGATGTAAGAAAAATTACCAATAATCATAAATTTCAGTGAACTAAATAATTAAAAAGGAGATCGACAAAGCAATAGCAATATGCCACATGCTCCTTAAGAAACTATATACTATTTGGAAAAAAACATACACCAAAGCATATGGCCCCAAAAGGTTGATAATAAAAGGATCAGCAAAATAGATATTAAAAAGTCACCAATAAAAACCAGAAAACTCATATTCTAATGTTTAAATAATAGCAGAAAGGCAAAATTCTAAATTGATATGCAGATAACCATATAGTTTCAAAATTCATAAAGTAAAAATTGGCAGAACTACAAGTTAAGAAAACTACACTATTGTACTTTGAGATTCTACCCTCTACTCTCAATTATTGATAGAGGAAACAGAAAGTTAGAAAGCATATAGTAGGTTTATACAAATTCAGCAAACAGGCTTATGAAATGGAAAGAGCCTGGTCTCTGATAGTGAATCCATACTCTTCACAAGCACACGTGGAATCCTCCTACATAATAAAAGCCTAATATGCAAATTGTCCCCTCGGGTGGTTTTTCAACCAGGAGTTAGGGAGACTGGGAGTTCAACCGCTCAGCTCGTTATGATGTGCACTGACCACGAGGGGGTGGCACGGAACGTGGCAGGTGTTGCCAACGCAGCGCTGGCAGCTATGGCAGTAAAGGGCCCCGACAAGAGCGGGACCATGGTGGGATGGTGGAACAGGTGAGCGGGCAGCACCAGGCCAAGGTGGGTGCGAGCGGGGGCCCAATCGCCCCGCAGACCACGACCAGCAGCAGGGCTGCTGCCCAGCTCCCAGGCGCCGAGGGAGCTGGGCAGGGGGCCGGCCCCAATCAATCGCCCCGCAGGCAGGATGGTGGAGCAGGTGAGGGGGCAGCGCCAGGCCAAGGCAGTGTGCCAGGCAGGGCTGCGGGGCTGGGGGCATGAGCTGGGGCCCAATCCCCACAGGCCACCTTGAGGGACCCCACCTGTGTACGAATTCATGCACCGGGCCTCTAGTCTTTTATGAAAATAGACCACGTACAGGCCACATTGCGAGTCTCAGCAAATACTGAGAAATCAGTATCACTGCCACCATTTCTGCTACATGCTACTTTCAGGACATACATATATAGCATATAATAGTTTAAGAATAAGATTAATTTAAAATCCTATGAAAGCTGATGGGATGTACCTAAAGTGGCATTTTAAAGAAAAATGTATAGCCCTAAATGTTTATATTCAAGGGTAATAATATTCAAAATACATAACTGTATGAGCCCCAGCCAAGGACGGCCCATCCTGAGCAGCAGTGCTATGGGTTGGGTTTGATTGAGCAATTGAATCAATACCCTTCTCCCGGGAACTGGCTTTTCAGGTCATTTCACTATGGACATTCTCTTTGCTGCGACCACATTCCATTATCTCCACTCCGGTATGCATAAAGAAGTCTCCACCCAGAAAAAGCCCACCAAAAGTCCTTTAAAAGCGCTGACTCCTGTCACTGGGTGCTGGAGCCATCTAGGCTTAGCCACCCTGTGTGCGGATGATAGAATAAATTCGTGATCCCTCACCATTCTGGCCTCGTGTGTTCCTCCTTCAGTGACCTAATGATCAGACCTAACACTATGATGCTAGTGCATGGTGTACGTTAGGAACTAGTAATAACCACTGAGCTGGTGACCAATCCAAGAAGGTAGCAAAACAGCAAACCAGAGAGAAAAGAAGAAAGGGAATAAGAATTGTCAGAAATTAAACAAGAAGACAATATAGAAGATCAACAAGGGCAAGGTTTGCCAAAAAGACAAAATGCACTAATTGTTGGGAAGGTTGATTGTGTGTGTGTGTGTGTGTGTGTGTGTGAAAGAGCGAGAGAGAGGGGGGGGAGGGGGGGTAGCTAAAGATGCAGCAAAGATTAAAAAAGAAGAAAATATTATGCCCATATATGCAAAAATGCAAAATAAGACCTAATATGGTGTTGGCATACAAACATTGTTGAGGTATTTAGAAATGCAGGGAATGCTGGATCTCAGCTGAAGGAGAGTGGTACATTTCAGGGAGGGAAGCTATGGTATTAGAATCATGAGTGTTCTATAAGTAACTACATATTACTCAACTTGTTCACAGATATAAGCTATTTCATAATCAATTGGAAAATGAATAAGTGGCCTAGAGAGCCCCAAGAGCCCTGACTCCCTGTCCTCTCTCCCCCAACAGGCAGCCCTCCCTGAACTGCATGTTGCATGGGATGGCCCAGGTTCCTCCCCTACACACCGGGAGCCCACATTAACAGGGCATATCATTGCCCATCTCACTATCCACAGCACAGAGCTGTGACCCCAATGCCCAGGGCTTTCCTCAAAGTCATGGCCCTCTGACTAAGGGTCAGATATGGACCCCAGAAATAAAAGCATTTTGCTTGTATCAGGGTAAAGAAGTCGAGGTGGGGGATTTTAGTGGCATAGATGGGACACACGGGTACTCGCCCATGTTCCCAGCCTCCGCGTGTATTTAGTCACCGTGATGTGACTAAATACGGCAGCCCAGCCCGGGCTCTGCCAACTGAGACAGGGGCTGGGTTGGTTAAGTGCGGGGTAACTGAGACAGATGCAGGGCGGGTGTGGGGGTAAGAACAACATTAAAAAGTATAAATGAAAAGTATCATTAGCAACTATACAGAAATAAATTCGATTATATAAACTTTTAGGATAAAATTATTAAAAGTTCTGGTGGAAGAAAGAAAACGTAAAGAAACCAAAGCCCATAAAACTGAAATGGTAATCACAATTCCTTGCCCATTATCCAACTCTCCAAAATTACAGGCCCACATGGTTTTACATGTATTTCACCAAACTTACAAGATCAGCTAATCTCTATCTTTTAAAATTGTTTAAGAAAATAAAAAAAATTCAAATCATTTCATGATATTTTTCTTAATTCTAAGATTAATAATGTAAAAAAAAATAGGCCCATTTCATTTATTAACCTAGACAAAAATCCTAAAAAAAAAATATTGGCCCTTCAATCCCTGTATTTTTAAAACTAAGAAAACACAGATTGAATGTGGATCTAGTGTTAGTTACTGGGCGGAGCTCTGGCCCTAAGGGGCATCTATAAACACATTTATATATGGAAAACTAGTAAGTGTTAAATTATGGAGAACGTTACTTCCCTGAGAACTGGAGTGGTTGAATTCTATGGTTTACACTGTAACTACACAAGAAGCAAATCTATTATACTCCTATTACAAGCACAATGAAATATGTATATCAATGTAAAGGAAATTCCAAGCAGTTCTACCATTTCTTAAGAAACAATAGAAGAACTATATCCTGTATTACTGTTAAAGTAGAAATCGACTGTAGTACAATAATCCATAGAGCAAATCTAAGGATGCAAGGTTAGCACAGAGCTTTGCAAGAATTTATGAGCACAACAGTGCAGTCCCTATTACCTTAGGAAACACAATTTATGTTCTCTATTACTGCTAAAGAATTTGCATAGCCAATTGTGGAATACATGTTGTGTTAGATGCTTCCCTGGAAGGAGAGAATGGCCCTTAATGAAGATTTGGTTATGTGCTTGAGGACCTCAACTGATAGCTAATACAAAAGACATATAAGCAGGACTGCTCTGAGCTACTACAGCTGCTTTTTAGTGTTAATATTCTAATGTTTTATTTATAGTCACTTTGTTTTTAATCTCAGAATTTCTGGACAGGGATCACAACTTGGTACTTTTCTCAATTTAAAGCCTTTCTTCAACTTTCCCAGAGTATGCATGCTTACAGCCTCTAATAACACTAAATAATGGCAAACAGCAGGAAACTGACAGGCTAATGCTGTATCCACTCCAGCAAATGAGGCCAAAACATCTGGGTCCAAATACATTAAAGGACATGTAGGCATTAAAAAAACAGTTTGTCTCTCAAATGAATTTACATCCAATCTCAAAATATTTGTTAAACGTATAGTAATTGTGCATTTGGGCTCTAGGGAACAATAACATTCTTAAAAATATCAATATTCTCAATATACTTATATTAAATAAAAAGTTTTAAAATTCTTAAATAACTTTAGATCCCAACAGAACTCAGAGTTTACCCTTCTAAATAATTGGGACCGGTAAATGCAGGTAAATGAATTTGATTTCTAATCTGCCCAGCAGCATTTGGCCAAAGTCTGTTTTGTTTTTTTATCGAGTTACTAGAGGCCCGATGCACGAAATTTGTGCAAGGGGCTCCAAGGGCCGAGGCAGTAGCCCTAGCTGCCGCCCTGGCCCTCGCAGCAGCAGCCCCGGAAGGATGTCCGGTCTAATTAGCATATTATGCTTTTATTATTATAGAAGATACAGAGCTTTCTGAAGTGCAGCTGTTTTCTTTTGAGCCAAAAATACAAAAAGAAGTAGTTCTTATTTATTTCAAAAGTCATTCATTCCATAAATATTAGCTGAGGGTTTGTTGTGATATATAACATATTCCCAATAAAAGATAAATAAGCAGAAAGTTAAAGTAGGTGTTAAAAAGTCCATAAAAGCTGATGCACTTCCCTTAATGAGATATCATTCTCTCCTATATTACACACTATTCACACAGCTTGAAGAGGGAGAATGCCAATTAATATGCCCCCCCCCCCCCCCCCCAAGAATTGCCTCGGCCCAGGCCTGAGGGATGAGACAGCACACAGAAGCAGTGGTGTTTTATGTGGAAGAACCTACTCTCCTGGCTACAGCTGATTAGGCCAGAGAAGGGCAACAAACCCTGTGGGGGGTCAGACCTTTAGGAAAAGTCCCTGCAATCATATTCCTTTTCTCCTGAACCCAACCCAGGGAATCCTGACTAGATCAGTTCTTTGCAGCTGAAGTGAAAGCCAAAAGGTAACGATGAAAACTGAGGTCAGTGGGACGAGCATTGGGTATGTGCAATCAGCACTACAGAGGTGCAGAAACTGTGAGTGAGCAGAGGAAGCCAGCAGTAGAGAAAGGTGAAAAGAACAGATGCAAAGGCCCCTTGAGAGAAACCAAGGAAGTCCCTGATGTAGACAAGTTTCAGGCCACTCTACAGTTCCATGTTCAGTTACTGGCCACTTGGGATAACTTAAATGAGACTTTTTTCCCTTTTGATTTAATGGCTGAATCTATGGTATAAAAGAAGTTAGAACTGGAGCAGGGAGGAAGGCTACAGAGTCAGGTAAACAGAGGACACAAATGACAGCAAATGAATAAAGAAAGATATTTGTATACTAGAGGCCCGGTGCATGAAATTTGTGCATGGGTAGGGCCCCTAAGCCTGGCCGGCAATAAGGGCTGATTGGGGCCTTCCAGCTGCCAGTTGGGGCCTTCCTTCCCCTGGGTCAATGAACCCAAAATCAATCTGAAAACTAGGTGTAAGTTCAATTAAAATTCTGAGTTTTTCATAACATTTAACAAGATCATCTTAAAGTTCACATGGCAATGCAATGGACTCAGAATAGCCATGACAATATGAGCAGGGGAGAAGGGCATGTACAGGGAGGGAGAGTACTGTTCTGCCAGATAATGAGACTAATTAATAAGAATCTGTGCAGGATGCCTTAGGCAATTCATGCTCTCATGCCCCTTCCCTGCCCTCCTCTACTCACAGGGCTGGATGTCAGGAGCTACACTTCCCCCGATCCTGCCAGCAGATTTCTGGTTAGATTCTCAATGAAAGACACTCATATAATGAAGGCAGAAGTACACTTTTGCACCTTTGTCAAGGATTGGCAAATACCTGATGGACTTCAGCAGATAGATGTGAGATTTTGCAGCATCCTTTGGGTGTTTTCTGTACATCAACCAGCCTAACTATTGGTGACAACTGATTATTTCCAGAGATTTTCTGTAGTTTCTGCACCTTCCTGATTTCCTGAAAGTTAGTGGCAAATATGAGAAGTAGCAGTCACTTCCTGAACCTTTATCCCTCTAGGCCTGCTACTGCTTTTGTAAACACCCAATTCTCCAGACTAAATCTGCTCTTGCTTGAAATACTTAAAAGAGGTTTGTTTTCCTGACAAGACTCTGGCTGAATGAAAAATAATGGTTAATAAGATAGTGTGGTAATGATTAGTACAGAAATGAAAGAGAAAGCTCAGAATTAGACTCATGATATGGAATCTTGATATTATAGAAGTGAAAACTGCAGATCAGTTTCTTAGTTAACAGATCAATAGTTCATATATCAAAATATGAACTAGTTAATAATACTGCTATAACCCATTTCATAATATATACCCATCAAAAAATAAATAAACTGGATCCCTACTTCTACCCATATACAAAAATCAATTTCAGGTGAATTAAAGCCTTAAATGTGAAAATAACTTTTATAAGTTTTATAGAAGAACTAGAGGCCCGGTGCACAAAATTCATGCACGGGGGGGAGGGGGGACGGTTCCCCTCAGCCCAGCCTGCACCCTCTCCAATCTGGGACCCCTCGGAGTATGTCCAACTACCGACAGTCAGATATCCCTCTCACAATCCGGGAGTGCTGGCTCCTAAATGCTCACCTGCCTGCCTGCCTGATCTCCCCAACTGCCTCTGCCTGCCAGCCTGGTCGCCCCTCACTGCCCCCCTCTGCCGACCTGGTCGCCCCTCACTGCCCCCCTCTGCCGGCCTGGTTGCCCTTCACTGTTCCCCCTCTGTCGACCTGGTCGCCCCTCACTGCCCCCTTCTGCCGGCCTGGTTGTCCCCAACTCCCCCCCCCCCCCACCCCGCCCCCGCCGGCCTGGTCGCCCTGCGCAGCCTGCTGTTCTGTCATTTGGTCATCCCTCACTAACCCCCCCTGCTGGCCTGGTCGCCCCACTCAGCCTGCTATTCAGTCGTTTGGTCGTCCCTCACTAACCCACCTACTGGCCTGGTCGCCCCATGCAGCCTGCTGTTCGGTTGTTACTGTGAGGGTGTCCAAACCAATTTGCATATTACCCTTTTATTAGTATAGATATTTTTATAATTTCAAAGAAAATATTTCTTAAGTAAGACACAAAAAAATCATAAATCAGAAAGGAAATTCACCTCTGCATATCAAAAAGCATCTTAAACTCTCTTCCCCTCTTGGCCCTCCCAAAACATTCAGAACAAAAGCCTGAGGTGGTTCTGAGCAAGGCAGGTATCAAACAAGGGGGAGGAACACAGTGGCCCAGGGAGATAACAGTTCCCTCAGGGAGGAGAGCCTCCTAGAGGGGTGCGGAAGGAAGTGCCGGATGTCAGAGCACAGGCTGGCTGAGGAGGACCACCACCTGGAGTGGGGACAGTGGCCCCACGTGGTGTTCTGGGCCTGAGTGGCGGGGGGGGGGGGGGGTGAATGTCCATCCAGGACAGAGGTTAATATTAAGGATAATGCGAGTAAGGTTTCTCATTGTTGGAAATGGAGTTGCAAATATAGAAAGGTAGAACGAACCCAAATAGTATTGGATTAGAATTGGAAGTATTGATGTAAACTCATGGCTTACATTTACCAATTGATGGGTCCACTGACTGATAGACATACAGATTTATTCCCTACCTCTGATTGGGAGAGCCTGGCAGCAGCAACACCTAACACTCAGATTTTGGCTTCTAAATACTAGTCTCCATTAAAAGAAACCAGGGCTCCTTGGAAAATAGCTGACTCCAGGGGTGGAACATTTTGTGTAGTAGAACCTTAAAAAGTGCACAAAGAATGATTGGGACATGTCAAAAGTGCACAGATGACAACTTAAAGGGGCTACCACTGGCCAGATCAGGTATAATTTCAATATCAAAATAAATAATGCTAGAAACAAATTATACTGCATTGAATAAATAAGGAAATCATAAATCCATACTGATATTTCAAAAAATGAATAGACAAAGTTCGATGAGGAACAAGATAGTTTCGATCTGTGGAAAAAATTTTAAAGGTTTTCCATGTTACTTTTTTAAAGATATATATTTTTATTGATTTCAGAAGGAAGGTAGAGGGAAAGAGAGATAGAAACATCAATGATGAGAGAGAATCATTGATTGGCTGCCTCTTGCATACCCCCTTCTGGGGATGGAGCCTGCAACCTGGGTACGTGCCCTTAATTGGACCCAGGACCCTTCATTCCACAGGCGGATGCTCTATCCACTGAGCTAAGCTGGCCCAGGCTCCATGTTACTCTTTATCATGTTCATGCTCTCCTTATCTTCCAGAAAATATTAAGTATACTTATACTTGCTGTCTTAGTGTCCTCATTTCTTTAATCCTATCATCTGTGCCTTATCAGTTTTGGAAGAATTTTCTCCTCAGTAAAGGTTATTATTTTCCTACTTTGCATCCCTGGTAGCTACTGCTGGACACTGTAACTTTTACATTGTAGGGTGTGGGACTTTTAAGGGGAGGGTATTCCTTTAAACATTTTTGTGCTTTGTTCTGGGACATGGTTACTTGGAAACATCTGATCCTTTCGGGGCTTGCTTTTAAGCTTTGTTAGGTTTGGACCTAAGCAGCCTACAGTCCAAGGCTAATTCAGCTCTACCACTGAGGTGACTGCATTCTGAGAATCTATTCAATGCCTGTATTACCATGAAGTTTCTCCACTCTGGCTGGTGAAAACATGACCTATTCTCATACATGTGAGCTCCACACATTGTTCTGCCTGCTCATTGTGGTGCTTCTACCCCGTCTCAGGTAGTTTCCTCACCAATGTGCTCAAGACTTGAGAACTCTTGGTAGATCTCCAGAGTTCTATGTAGCTCTCTCCTCTCTAGGACTCTGTCCTGTGAATTCTAGTCACGTTGACCTCCCCAAATCCTCAACCTCAACTCACAGAGACCATTGAGCTTGTATGAGTTCCCCTTCACTGTGGTGAGATCTTGCAATAAGTTGGGGCAATCATGGGGCTCACCTCATTTGAGAGATCAATATCTAGCACTGCTTAGCATCCAATGTCTCAAAACTACTGTTTCCCATATTCTGTCAGATTTTCATTTTTGTTTAAGAGCTTAGGGGAAGTCTGGACCCTGTTATTCCAAGGTGGCTGGAAGTGATGTGGAAAATAGAATATTTACATTGTTTCAAAGTACCTCTCCACAAAATATTTACCTATTACAAAGAGAAAAACCTAGAGAAGCCTGGCAAACATCATTTTAACAAAACGACCAAAATAAACATAATTAGAAATAGGACAAATTGGAATCGTGTGCCATTTTATAATGAAGGTCCTTATTGGTTACACAGAGAAGATCACAGCATTTACTTTTGTGATATTCCTGCCAAAGATGTACAACCTGAATCTAATCATGAGGAAACATCAAACTCAAACTGAAAGACATTCTACAACACCACTGGTCTGTGAACTGTATAAACATTTTGGCAAGTAATTTGAGAACAACTATGTAAGATGTTTATTCCTTGTGACTCAGCAATTTAACTCATAAATACATATTCTAGAAAAACACATACATGTGTACAAGAAGAGACCTATTGGAATGTGCATATGGTATTATTACAGCAAAATGTTAAAATCAACTTAAATACCCACCAAGAAGAGAATAATGAAATGTATAGTGATGAAAAAAGAATGAACTAGAGCTATACATAGCAACATGGATAAACCTCATCAACAATGATGAGTAAAAATAATCTATTACAGATATGCATGGGAATTATAACAGCAAATTTACAGGGCAAGTAAGAGGAAAGAATACAATGTAGGAAGAATATACCAGCAGTTTCAACTGTCTTTGTAATGTTTTATTTCCTAGGATAGATGGTAGACATGAATTTTCATTATGTTATTTCCTTTCCTTTATGTCTGAAACGTTTTTACTGAAAAATGTTAAGTATCTAAGTTGGAAAAAATTCCATCCAAATTGGTTAAAATAAAAATATTGCTAAAACATGTTTTCTGAAAAATGTACTCATAAGGAAACTCTATGCAGGCAATCCTATATAATAAAAGCCTAATATGCAAATCGACCAAACGGCAGAACAACCGGTCACTATGAGGCACACTGACCACCAGAGGGCAGCCGCTCAACGCAGGAGCTGCCCCAGCCCGCAGGCCCCAGGCCAGCCAAGGGGAGTGCCAGTGGGGGGCCCCCTGATTGCCCCACCGGTTGCCCTGCAGATCGGCCCTGATCGTCAGCCAGGTCTAGGGACCCTACCTGTGCACGAATTTCATGCACCGGGCCTCTAGTATCAGATAAACTTTTACTGCATTGACAATTTCCAAAACATTTGACTAACTTTGACAGTATAGCAAAACCTATCAATTTCATCTGGAATCTGACCAAACTGATAATTCATCCAGATCTGAATAACTGATAAAGCTTTAATACATCTTGAAAGACTGCGTAAGAAGGCTATCAACCAGCATTGATGAGCAACAATAATAGGCTATTTGCCACATAGTTGCAAAGAGCTACACATATTCAGCAAAAAAATTAACTAACCAACAAAAAAATTATATTTTTAATTGGGAGTCATGCACACATAGCAGATGAGGTATAGGATAAGGGTTTAAAGTTTCCTGTCAGAGGTAATAGGGTAGAGGTGTTTCTTTCTTAGCCTTTGGGCAAAACCAACTGTTTGAAAAATAAAAAATTCATTTAGGTTGGCTATGTGGGCTAAAGAATGCTGACTTGGATTTTAATGAGAAAACATATAAATGAAGCCATTTCAAAATGAAGGTAAAAATACCTTGCAGGCCTTGATTCTTGTGAGCCTTTGGAATGTTTGAACTAGGCAAAATAACCTTTGGAATGGGCCAAACTAACACTATATTCCAAACAACTGTTTGCAGACATCCTGACTAAGAGGACTGAAATTTAAGGACATTCCTTAGAATCAGCACCACCATATATAGCTAAAAAATAGCTTATTAGCTAACACCTATAAAAATCGCTTCCTTCTATTAATTACTTCCCTTCCCTTTCTCATAAAAACCCCTTGCCAAATTGGGACATAATTTGGGTTTCTGCCTTAATCTATGCCCCTGGATTACAATTTTTTATGATATCAAATAAATGCTTGTTGCTGCTCACTTTGGCTTTTTAAGTTTTTAAGTTAATTTTAATCTTTTTAAAAAAATCAGTAAAAGTGCTTATTTGTGCAGGGTTCTAAAAATGCCAACGACTTCACAACTGATTGAATAGATGCCAGATTGCTTTCTGAGATCATCCCAATTCCCAACCCCCATTCCTATTTAGATCCCAACACATATAGAATTACTTATGGGACTTTTCAAACTTTTACAATTCACAGAAGGATGTTGACGTTTCTATAGAAGGATATGTTTTTGATACATCTTCCTGGCCACAAAAGAGCATTTGGCACTTTTTGAAGAATAAGTTGCAAACAATGGCTTTTTTTTCTTTGAAAATCTATAATCAAAGAATTCTTTTGAAAGAAAACCCACATGCATTAAGATTTGCAAAATGCTTTCCACAAATCATTAAAAACCCATTTGGATATGTTTATCAATTTGGATATTCTTGTTAAGATAATGCATGCTGAAATACATATACATACATATTCTTCAGCTTCCAAAAGGTTTTGAGATGTTCTAAATGAAAGTACAGAATAAAATCCATAATAACGAAAATAAGAATCAAGTAATGTGGAGGACAAAGAAAGAAAATAAGTGAGGTGCATTCACTGGAGGGTTTTATCACATTGTGGTCTGTGATCATTCACACAGCGTCTGCCTTAGTCTTCTCCCAAGGGCTCCTCTAAGTAGGATGGAATAGAGCAGTATGGCGCTCTTGTCACTGAGAAACTCTTTCAGTCAATACCCATGACAGGTGACATCCACTCTCTGTACCCAGAGTCTTGGCCTGTGGCCCACACCCTGCTCTTTCAGGAGGCTTCCACCCACCACCCCTGACACCAAGGAATGATCAAGTGAATCTTCCCACACAAAAAGCCAGGGCTCTCTTCCTCTTTGCTCTATTAACTTTTTTTTTTTTTTTTTTTAACAACTAAGAAGGCTCTGGGATGACGTCCAGAAAAGAAATGTGCAGAGTACCTGAATCCTTCAGACCACAAACTAGTTACTAAGCCACTGAGAGAAGGCTCACCCGAGGCAAGTTCTGCTGTTCCCAGCAGTGCACTCAGCACTAGACGTTTGTCATAAACTTCAGGATCAAAAGGTTACTGGGCGCACTCCTCCTAGAAGCATGCCGGTGCCTTTCCCTTCCCGCTCTTCTTCTGGTTCAGTCTTGCGTCTCCTAAACTCTAAGGGACCCCACAGAGACTGGCAACCAGGGCAGCAATGGGCAGCAGCAGCCCATCCCAGGCTAACCCCCCTGAAGCTATCGCCAAAGCCCCCTTTATTGTGACTTCTCAGTGAGCCAAAGCAGCCCCACCTAGGCTCTCTCCTGTTGCTTCTTCTATCCTAAGCCCTTCCTTGTTTCATTGTCTCCAGCTTTAATAAGTGTACTCTCGAGAGAGAGAAAGAGAGAGATACCAAACATTTCCCACTTATTATTTTCTGTTCTGGCTTTTCCCTCTCTCCCTTGCTGTGCTCTGAACTCCAGGCAGAGGATTTTATGTTCATTGTAGAATGAATTGATAAAGGGAAATGGTGGAACTGAGAGGTCTTTCTGTTAATGTGACTCATAAACTTTAATGGTTTATTATCCTGAAAGAAATCTAATTACCACAGCTCTAATATCTTGCTAATCTTGTATTAAAAAGTTTTTTAAAGGGCAAAATGACAATGAATAGTATCTCTACTTTCCATTTTCTGAAAATTTGGCTAAACATTAAAATTATATCATGAAAGTAAAATTTTTAACTCATTAGGATTAGAATATGATTAACAGATAAACAAATATTTCCCTACTTTTTTTCCAGATAAGCTTAGACTCCCTCTTTCAGAGCATTTTATTATAGAATAATTTGCCAATCAGAACATTCAACATGACTTAAGGAAATACCAGGATGTTCTAAATTTCTTAATTTGAGAAGCACTCTGGCCTTAGCCGGTTTGGCTCATGGATAGAGCGGTGGCTGGCGGACTGAAGAGTCCCAGATTCGCTTCCTGCCAAGGGCACATGCCCAGGTTTCGGGCTAGATCCCCAGTAGGGGGCGTGCAGGAGGAGGTAATCAATGATTCTCTTTCATCATTGATGTTTCTCTCTCTCCCTCTCCCTTCCTCTCTGAAATCAATAAAGAAATATATACATTTAAAAAAAATGAAAATGGTGAGAAGCACT
Source organism: Cnephaeus nilssonii (assembly GCF_951640355.1). NCBI lineage: Eukaryota > Metazoa > Chordata > Mammalia > Chiroptera > Vespertilionidae > Cnephaeus > Cnephaeus nilssonii. The sequence continues at coordinate 24,430,926 of NC_137093.1, read as the reverse complement.
ATGAATTCACTGACCGTCTCCACAGTTCACAGAAAGTAGATCTTACTTAAATTGAGAATTTTTACTCAACTGATCATGAAAAGGACATAATATTTCCCTATGAACTAATAATCTACTCCTTTTTGTGAATCATATTATGTTTATAAATGCATACATGGAAAAATAAAATATAACCAAATCAAAACAATATTACCTTAATCCTATCTTCATCAACTAATTTTATTCAATTCTATTACTGTAATTATGCCTGAAAAATGACAATGAAAGCTATTGTTTTTCTGTAATACTCCTCTAGCACAATCAAGCACCACGTGGTGGTTCCAAAGGTTGGATTTATCATAACTAAATGATAGACATATGCATTTCTGTCCATATTCCCTAACGGTAAAGAATAAGAATCTAAATTTGGAATTATTTCTAGGTTTCGTTTTTAACACAATAAAATGGCCCATAGAATTGGCACCTTTTATAAGTACCTAACAGAAAAACTTCTCATTTTGAAGAGGATATTTCTAAACATTCCAAGTTTTGAATCACGAATATCCAGACTCCTTAAAGAGGAAAACCAAAAACATTGAAGCGTTAACCCCCAGTACCTCTGAATGTGACCTTTTTGGAAATAGCATCTTTGCAGAAGTAAGAAGGTTAAGATGAGGTCATCAAGGTGGGATCTAATCCAACATGACTGGTGTCACAGAAGGAAGATGACATGAAGAGATACAGGGAAATGCCATGTGAGGATGGAGGAGTAGGATAAGGCACCTATAAATCAAGGAACACCAAAGATTGCCAGCAAACTATAAGGAAGAATTCCCCCAGAGGTTTCAGAGGGAGCATGGCCTTGCTGACACCCTAATTTGGGGCTTTATTCCTAAGTATTTTATTCTTTTTGATATTACTATAAATAGAATTATGTTCTCGATATTATTTTGGTTTGTTCATTGCAAGGAATAGAAATACAACTGATTTTTGTATACTAATCTTACATCCTGCAATCTTGTTGAACTTATTAGTTCTTTTTTTTGGTGTGTATTCTTTAGGGTTTTCCATAGTCAAGACCATGACATTTGGAAATAGAGATAGTTTTACCTTTTCCTTTCCAATCTGGATGCCTTTTATTTCTTTTTCTTGCCTAACTGTACTGACAAGAACCTCCAGTACAATGTTGAATAGAAGAGGGGAAAGGGGCATTCTTATCTTGCTCATGATCTTAGAGAGAAATCACTCAGTCTTTCACATTAAGGATGATGCTGGCTGTGGATTTTTCTTAGATGCCCTTTATCACATTGAGGAAGTTCCCTTCTATTCCCAGTTGGTAGAGTAATATTTATCATCAAGGGTGTTGTTCAGGTCTTTATTTGTATATTTTAGGAAAGTCATAAAGTTGTCTTCCTATAACTTTAAAACATTTGCATTAACTTCATTCCTAGGTATTTTTCTATTGCTATTGAAAACGAGAATGTCTCTTCCAGTATATTTTCAAGGTTGTCAGTGTTTGTATACACATGAACAGTACAGATTTGTGTATTATTTGAAGAAAACACACTTTCAACTGTACAACTTAACAGTAATTTGATTTCAAACCTAGATTAAAAATGATTGGATTCAAAAGAATTTTACATTTGCATTCAAAGCAAGTTTAGAGTTTTAGTCTTGTTCTGTATAAAAGTATTCTCATCACAAAATTCATCCAGTGCTAACTGTATAGTCTATTAATAATACTAGGAAGAAGCAAAGGACCAAATAAAACTAAAAGTCAGAACTAGATATCTTTTCTTCAATGATGGTCTTTTGAGGTTAAAAGTAATCAAATAGAAGAGAATGCTTACATCAATATCTGTTTGAAGAAACAACTTTAAAAGTGAGCATGTTAAAACTATCACTTTTTAAAACATGCAATGGACTTAATTAATAGAGAGAAAGAAGAGCTCAGTTGTTTCTCCTGTATGAAAGCGATACTAATAAAAATATTTCAATAAAGATCTATCTTTAGATAAGTTAATACCGGCTGCTTAAAGGTAATACTAACATTTAATCTAAAAACATTTTCATCTTATACTAGACTCACTACAGACTAGTCACAGAAATGAGGAGTTAAAATTCCAACTGAAAAAAATCGTAACACATGAAATAATAAAGACATGTCATATAAGAAGTTCACTGTTCATATACAACAGCAACAATTTTACTATGTACCAATTTTTATAAGGTAGGACATGTTTGTATTGGCTATGATTTTGTATTATCAACAATAAAAGATATAGCTTTTTTTCCCTTCTCTTCTTTCCTTGCCCAATTTTGTTTTGTTTTTATTTTATAGGCGTGCCATAAAGATGCTCCAGTGTTGCAATATTAGAACAAGGTACTAGTTTTGCAATCAGGCTCAATGATTGATAGATTCTTAACCACGTTAATTTTATGGCAAATATTTCAAAATTTGACAGTTTCAAAATAGTATATATTTTAGAATCTCTCTCCTGCCACTGCTTAATGTTAGAAGAAGTGAATTGTAAGAAAAATTAGAGAAACCAGAAAATGATATTTATTATGAATGGCAAGGAAAGGGGAACTCCAAAGTCACTATACTACTCTAAATTTAACAGAATGCTCCCTCTAGCACCAAGTCTTATCTCTAATACTTAATATGTGAGAAGATTCTAGCAAGTGAAAACAAAATGCAATTACATTTTATTGCAAGAAATTTAGAAACATATTTTTAACAAAGTTAGCTATTCAAAAGTGTTACCTTAGGCTGTCTCTTAATAGCTCCTTTTCACAAGTGTGAAATTTAATGAAGGCAGCAGCATCTATAAGCCACACCAAAATGGTATCTTAATTACTAGCTGTATTTACTTAGGCAAGAACAGATTAAATGGAAAGAGAAATTAGTTTTACAAATGGCATCATACATCTTTATGTTACACCCCCCTCCATCAAGTCACAGATGGTTATGTCTCTTGAACTTCCTAATAACGTAGGCAATTTTCTTTTCCTTGGGCACACCCAAATTCATCACTTTTCTAAATTATATATTATTTTTGAATCATTTACAAGAACTGAAGCTGTTTATCGTAATACTTTAACATGAAATGGACCTTTCCCTTAATGGGCTCTATATGAATATGAAACAAGATTTATTGAAACTACTGGTCTTATAAGTTTGCAGTGTACTCATTACATACAGTTTGGAGGAATACCTCCACCTGACCTAACTCTAAGTAAGGGTTTCTACTTCCAAATCTAACAGCTAAAGCCTGGGGTAAAGTCATGGCTAATGTTACTTAAGCCTGTCACCTAATTCATGTCTTAAAATAGGGACTTATGAGGACCTATGTAAGACTGCTCTCCTCAGATGAGTGTCGATAAAACTCATGCATTAAAAAGAGCCCAGAGATGTTGCTTCTAATAATGGCCAAGTAACTTATATTAGAACAATAATTCCACATATAACCCCTGTAATATCTGGACAAAATACTTTTAAAAACACCAAACAAACAAACAAACAAACAAACAAAAAACAACAACAAACCCACACAACTATCTAAAAGTACTGGAAAGCATCAAAACCAGCAAGATATTGCACTGGAGGATTGAGCACTGGGATGAGGTTCTTGGTTTTCTACTTTGGGCAGGCCAAGAGGCCAGTACTCAGAAAATCTATAGTTTTACTTTCTCATCTCAGAGGAAAAGATTTCAGAACAAATGTAGCAGCTGGTGAGGAGGAAAATACTACAAAGAAGAGAACAAGGAGCATCCCCAAATTGTTTATAAACACTGCCCCAATCTCTGGTTAACCCATAAAGTACATATGTAAAGAGCAGATTCTAAGTAGTCCAGATAAGGCTAAAAGGACCAAACAAAAATTTCAACTGCTATCCACTGTGGAGGACATAAAAAGTTTACAATTCCAGTTCAGCCAATCTAATGGCCTGATTTTTTAAAAAGGAAAATAAAAAAGCAATATACCTAGGAGAAACAACAGAATCCAAAGTCTTTACAATACATCACTCACAATAACTAAGATACAATCCAAAGGTACTTTAAGAAGGTGTGGACCACACTGAGACATTCAATGGAAGCTGACCCTGAGAGGACTCCAGATGTTAGAGTTTACATACAAGGAATTTAAGCAGCTATTACTACTATGTTCAAGGACATTAAGGAGAATATACTTGCAAGGAATAAAAAGATAAACTCAGTAGAGAAATTGAAACAATATAAAAGATATAAATGGACACTTTAAATTTGAAAATTACAATGTCTGAAATAAAAGCTTCACTGGATGGGTTAACTGCAATTTGAAGAGAATAAAATAATATATGAAACTTGAAGCAACATCAATAAAAATTTGACAATACTTAGAAAAATATATTTTAAAAAGTGAACAGAGCCTCAGGCACTTGGGGGACAACATGAAGTATATAATATATATGTAACTGATTCCTAGTAGGAGAGAAAATGCAAAAAAAAAACAACAAACAAAACCCTGAAAAAACGAAGGATGGCCCCAAACTGATTCAATATCGCTAAAGTCATAAACCTCAGCAAACAACAAGAAAGATAAACATGAAGGAAAATATGCCTAGGCACAGCCATAATGAAGGATAAAATTGATAAAAACCAAAATTAAAGGAAAAAAATCTTGAAGGCAGCCAGAGGCGAGGCAAAACCAAACCAAACCAAACCAACAACAAAAAACCCACATTACATACAAGGGAATAATGAATGATTCGAAATGTCTGCTGACTTCTCATCAGAAACAACAAAGGCCAGAAGAAACAATGGAACAACATATTAAAGTTCTAAAAGAATAAAAGAAAAAAAAATCCAAAATACCTTATCCAGTAAAAAATATCCCTTAAGAGTTAAGGTGAAATAAAGAAAAATTTACATCAAACAAAAAACTAAAAAATTCATTTTTAGCAGATGTACAAGAAATGTTAAAAGAAGATCATTAGGCAGGAGACAGAGGATACCAAATGAAAACAGATACTTACAAAGAAATAAACAGGATCATAAATGGTAAATAAGACTGACTTTCCATTCATTTCATTAAAATACATGACTGTATAAGCAAAAATTATAACCTTGTATAATGGAGTTAATCCTGTTTCTACACGTATTATGTATAGCAGGGGTGGGGAACCTTTTTTTCTGCCAAGGGCCATTTCGACAATTATAACTTCATTGGAGGGCCACACAAAATTATCAACTTAAAAATTAGCCTGCTATATTTGGTCAAACATTTAATTAACTCACCCCTAATATGTTGGCAGGGTCAGACCAAATGATTTCGCTGGCTGGATGTCCCCCCCCCCGCCCCCCGCCATGATTTTTAGCAACTATATCATAATGAACAGAGGACTAAAGTAAATGAACCCATATGGCTGAAAGTTTCTTATATTTTATGTGCTGTGGTACATAAAATTTAAATCTAAGTAGATTATGAAAAATTAAGTTTATACATTTTAATTCCTCAAGTACCAACTTTTAAAAATATGAAGAGAGCCCTGGTGTTGCTCAGTGATTAGAGCTTCAGACCAAAAACCAAAGGATCACCAGTTCAATTCCCATTCAAGGGCACGTACCTGGGTTGCGGGTTTGGTCCCCAGCCCGTCGGGGTGCATGTGGGAGGCTATCAATTGATGTCTCTCTCTCACATGGATCACTGTCTCTCTTTCTGTCTTTCTATGTCCTTCTCCCTCCTGCTTCCATGCCTTCCATTCTTCCTAAAAATCAATGGGAAAAAAATCCTTGGGTGAGGATTAAAAACAATTTTTTTAATAAAAATAAAAATATATGATGAGAAAGAGTTAATAAGCATAAACAGAAGAACAAAATCTAAGGTGATAAATATCCACTATATCAATAATTATATTAACTGTTAGTGGATTAAACATTCCAAAATGCAGAGGTTGTCCAATGGGTATAAAAGCATTACTCATGCTGTCCATGAGAAATACACTTTAAATAGACACAAAATAGGCAGAATGTAAATGGATGGAAAGATGTGCCATTAAAAAATACATAAGTATGACTAAGATTAATGAATTGGTTATATTAAAATCAAATAATGTAGACTTCAAGATAAGAAATAACTAGAGATAAAGAGAAACATTTCATAATTATAACGCCTTCAATTCACCAGGAAGATGCAGCAATCATAATGTGTATCCGTACACAGTAAACCCTTGATTTTGTGGACCTCAGACCTCGATTTAACGGATTTCATATTTAATGGACAAAATTTCCAGTCTATATGTCATATGTGAAAATTAACACCCTGATAATTTTAAAATGCTTTTAACCAAGATTTGCTTATAACTAAATTAACAGGGTTTTTTTTGTTTTGTTATTAATTCAGTTATTTTTAACCAATTTTAGTGAGTAGGCCATATGTTGGAAAAACCAATGTCGTAATTTCACCAACATAAATAAATTTTACATATCTATAACTATAGTCTACATATTTAAGTCCAAGAGTCAATGCTTATAAACAATGTTCAGGGAATGATTAGCATGTGATCACACCACATCTCTCTCAACACGTGGCATGACTTTCTGCAGCAGTTTTAACACGTGCCGGCCGATGTTCCCAGGTACACTAAGCCACATCCCAGCCATAGGCATTTGTTTATTCACAGTGACTGGGAAATGCATTTATTTGCTGGACCTATTCAGCATAAATTTAAAATTATAGTAATATGTATAGAAAATTTTTCTGTGAAATTAAACTTTTCATAAATACTTAATTTTAATTACACAAACATGTCTACATTAAGTATAAACAGGTAAACTAATTTGTCAATTTTTAACATACACATTTGGAAAATCTACTTTATTATATAATGGACTTTCAGCTTTAACAGACACCCCCTGGCCTGAATTAACCCATTATATGGAGGTTTTACTGGATTAACAATTAAAAATTGAAATTTTAAAAATAACGAGAGCATCCAAAAACATAAAATGCTTATAAATACATTTAACAAAAACATATTTCTAAGCATTTTATGTTTCAGATCTCTATACTGAAAAATATAAAACACTGTCAAGAGATAGTAAAGAAAAAGAACTGAATTTTCATGGATTCGAAACCTCATCATTAAATTGTCAATTCTCCCCAAATTGATTAATTCAATCCAAACCCATCCAAAAGCCCAGCAGGCTTGATTTTGTAGCAATTGTCAAACTCTTTCTAAAGGAACTGAAAACCTAATTAAAACAGCAAAAAGTAAAAAACTTCTAAGAAGAAAATGTAGGAGAAAAATCTTTGCAATTTTGGAGTAAAAAAAAATATTTCATAGCTAGGACACAAAAAACATAAGGTTTAAAAAAAACTGACATATTGAATTTCATCAAAATGCTTTTGTTCTTTAAAAAGCCACCATTAGCCCTAGCCAGTGTTGCTCAGTGGTTAGGGAGATGGCCCAAGCACCAAGGGTTCGCTTTCTGGTCAAGGGCCCATACTTGGGTTGCAGGTTCCTCCCAGGCCCCAATTGGGGCGTGTTGGGGAGGCAACCAATCTCAATCTCTCCCAGTATCTATCTATCTATCTATCTATCTATCTATCTATCTATCTTTCCTCCCTCCCTACCTCCGTTGTACCTTCCCTCCCTCCATTTCTACTCTAGAAAAATCAATGGAAAAAATATCCTTGGGTGAGGTTTAACAACAATAATAACAACAAGAACACCATTAAGTAAACAATACATTAAATTATGTGTATCAATAAACTCATATCCAGAATATACTTTAAAATCTTACAACTCAAGACAAAAATAACCCAATTATAAAATGGATAAATAATATAAAAAATACAGATGGATAAGTAATATAGAAAAATATAGATGATAAGCCCCTACACTGGTCCTGGCAATGATTTTTTGTTTGACACCAAAAGCAAAGGCATCAAAAGCAAGAACAAGTAGGACTATTTAAACTAAAAAGCTTCTGCACAGAAAATATTTGCAAATCATATCTGGTAGAGGGTTAATTTCCAAAATATATAAAGAACTCATACAACTCAGTAGAAAAAAAGAGAAACAATCTGATTAAAAATGGGCAGAGGACCTGAGCAGACATATTCCCAAAGATGCATACAGATGACCAACAGGTACATGGAAAGGTGCTCAGCATCCCTAATCATTAGGGAAATGCAAATCCAAACCACAATGAGCTATCACCTCATGTGGGGAGCCGCCTATTGTCTTCACTAGCAGAGAGGTGTGGACAAGGAGCCCGGAATGCTGGTGACCCTTGAGCCCTGGCAAAGGTCAGAGTTATGCACAGTTTAGTTGAGACAATGGTAGCTGAAGCAACTTCCCGACCAGATGGTCATGTAAATCCTTACTGATAAGACAGTGTGTTACTGGAAATTGCCTGCCAAAGGGCTATAGGCATATCCCAAACTGAATATTATATCTTACTATTTAATTATATCTTACTGTTCTGCTCTCTGAAAGCTGTATGCTTTTAAATGATTGCCATTCACTGAACACCTCCCAGATAATGTGTATGATGGGTGCTTTATACACTTAATATCTTTTATTCCTCACAACAAATATAAACTGGTTGTTACTTTCTTAATCCATCCTTGTAGTTTTCAATTGAGTGTATTTTTTTTAATCCTCAAAGAGAAACATCGATGTAAGAGAAAAACATTGAAAGAAAAAAGAAAAAGAAAAACATTGATCAGTTGCCCCTCCATGAGAGCCTCAAATGGGGATCCAACCCACAGCCTTCTGGTGTACGGGAGGACACTCCAACTGAGTACCTGGCCAGGGCTCAATTGTTTTATTATGAATCTTTAGATGGGAAAGGAAGACAATGTCCATACTGTTATGCTATACCCAGCACACCATCTCTTCATTCATTTGAGTAATATGAGCAGATACTGTGCTATGCAGACAATGGAATCAGTGAACACTTGTGGGAAGACTTAGAAAGTTACAGAAATGTTCTGCAGGGTCCTAATTTTTCTTTTTTTAAAAATATATTTTATTGATTTTTTACAGAGAGGAAGGGAGAGGGATAGAAAGCTAGAAACATCGATGAGAGAGAAACATCGACCAGCTGCCTCCTGCACACCCCCTACCGGGGATGTGTCTGCAACCAATGTACATGCCCTTGACCTGAATCGAACCTGGGACCTTTCAGTCCGCAGGCCGATGCTCTATCGGTTTCAGCCCTAATTTTTCTTAATCTTTGATAAAGCATGTCAACCACAAACTTATCCATGTTTTTAAGGCTAGTTATATTTTCAGCCTGCATAACATTTAGGGAGGAACTATAACATAAAATGACTACTTATAAGTTTGGTAATTAATATCATCTCCTTGGACTTTAAATAACATCTCCAAACTCTAATATACAGGGGCATAGTATTAAAATCTGCTGTTAATCTCCTTTCCATAGCTAAGATCAATTATCCTCTTATATAATAAAAGCCTAATATGCTGTGTCTGACCGTTCATTCCACGGTTCAACCAGTTGCTATTATGTGCACTGACCACCAGGGGGCAGACACTCCGACTGGTAGGTTAGCTTGCTGCTGAGGTCTGGCCAATCCCGGACTGGGCAAGACAGGCAGAACACGGACATAACCTGGACCAATCCTGGCACCAGCTGGTTTTGCCCCATCCCTGCAGGCCAGGCTGAGGGACCCCACGGGTGCACAAATCTGTGCACCTGGCCTCTAGTATGCTATAAAGATGGTCTGCATGCCTCGACTTTTTATTTTTATCTAGAAAAAAGTCAGGGCAGTGGCAAGACCAAGACACTGGCGTTTTAAAAACCTGGAGTTGAAACCCGGTTCTATAAAAAAGCTAGCTGAGTGATTTTTGCACAAGTCACTTAACTTGGCTTTCTGATCCCCCTTCCCCCCCCCCCCCCGCCCCCTTTCTAAAGCATGCTAAAATACCTATCTCATAATGATGTCCTAAGGGTGAAATGAGATAAGATACCTTCATTACCTAGAACAGTACTTGGCATGTAACACGTGCCCAATCAGTTGAAGCTATTCCGTTTCTAAGGTCCCTGAAAGTAAGCGCGCGTTTCCTGGAAACCTTGCCAGGAACTAGCATAGTGCTTCGCACATCACAGAAACTCAGTGAATCCGGGGGCTGCCTTAGAAGGAAGTTTCCAGCTTTTTGGTAAATATTCCACTACTTTTTTTTTTTTTTTTGGAGGCAGCCCTAATTCCATAGGTGTGCCCCAGTATCAGATACAACATATAGGTTTCTGTAGCAGTGTCTTAATGACATTTTTTATTCTTTTAATCATCTTTTTAAGGGCTTCCCCTGGTTCTTAGAAGACGATTCAAATTCTTGACTGTGGCCTGGTGATCCGTTTAGTCCCAGCTTATTTCCCTCCCCCCCTCACTTCGGATGTTCCAGCCACACCTGACCTCTATCTGCGCCTCAAATACTCGAGGCTTATTTCAGCCTCAGGGTTTCCTTTCCTCTGAAGGGAGTGCCTCTCCCTGTCTTCACAGGTTGAGCTATTTATAAATTAAGCTCCAAAGCTGCCTCCTGAGTGTCCTTCCCTTGATTGCTCTGCCTCCGCCATTCCTCTTAATTTTATTCACAGAATAGCACTTAGCGCCCAATTCTCTCGTTTCTAAGTGAGAACGGGAACTCTTGTCTATTTCGTTTCTAGAAGTTTCCCCCTAGAACTGTCCTGGCATAGAGTATGGAGTAAGAGAGTGACCCCCTGGGCTACAACTCATCCTAAGGTCCACCTTTGGGCTTTTCAGGCTGGAGCCTGGGGGTGTGTGTGGGGGGGGGGGGCGGGGAGTGGGGGGCATTCACTGTGACTGCACTAACGTCTTCCCAGGACAGGTCCCTTTCCCGGGTCTTCAGGCCGAGCACCTCTTTTCCCCACGGGGGGGGGGGGGGGGGGGGGACGGACTCGGTTGGAAGCACCTCCTGTCGAGTCACAGCAGCTGTGGGGTTGTGGGTTCCAGGGCAGGGGTGAAATCTGGGCGTCGGGGAGCGCGTGTGGCCACCGCTGTGGGCCCTAGCGCGCTGAGGAATGGTCGGACGGCGGCACTCACGAGGCTTCGGGAAGACGCCCGCGAGCCCTGAGCCAGGTGACCCTCTTCCCGCGGAATCTGACGGGGCCTCTGAGGGGAGCGGAACGCGGCGCCGGCGGCGGCCTCGCGAACCCGTCAGAAGTCCTTCACGTTTACTTCGAAAGCGAAATGTCTGTCAAAAAGGCGGACCTCCTCTCACAAAAGGCGAGGGAGTTTAGTCCTTAGTCACCAGAACGCGGCTTCCAGGGAACCAACTGGTACACTCACCGGAAAGCAGCCGCCCCGAGGGAACTTGACTGGGAAGGAGGAGCCTTTGGGAGATGACGAGCGGCCGCCGCGCGCGGGGCTCGCGCAGCCGCAGTAGAAGGCGCACGCCCTCCCGCCGGCCGCGCAGCCGCAGTGGAGGCCTCGTGCGCGCAGGGTGGGGCGCGGAACGGGGGCGGAGCTAGCCCGTCTCCCGCGCTGACGCGACGGCTCTCGGCGGAAGGGCGTGGACGCGCAGGCTCAGTGATCAGGAAGGCGGGGCCGCGCAGGCGTCGTGAGCGGCGGCAGCGGCGGCGGTGGAGGTGGTAGCGGCAGCAGCTGTCTGGGGGTTCCAGGAAGATGGTGCTGATTAAGGAATTGTGAGTGGGTCCGTGGGCGGGATCGCGGCTCCCGGGGGGGTCGTGGTGGGAGGTTCATTGATGGAGAAGTAGGTGGAATACTCCTGAGAAGGAGCGAGGCTGGGGCTGGCCGCTCCCTTCGCGTTCCCCTTCCCCCCCCCCGCCCGGCCCGCGCCCCCGGCCCACCCGAGGCCCCTCCACGGCGCTTCCCCAGGGTCCTCCTCCGGGCGTTACTGCGGCAACAATGCTGCCCTCTCTCCCGGGGTTAGAGGCGGCTGCGTCCCGATCGGATCGCGTGGCTCGGGAAGGCGCGGCCGGGGAGTTTCCGCTGGGACCCGTCTTCCCCACCAATCCCCTACCCCCAGGCCCGCGGGTGGGGGACCGAGGGTGGGAGAGACGGGGTGGGTTTGACTGTGATTTGTCGCCTTGGGTGGAGCCTGCCTGTAACCGGCGGGAGATCGGCTTGTCGGGTGAGGGCAGCACGGGTGTGTCTGAACTCGAGGTGGTGGGACCTAGGCGCCCTGAAGTTCCTGCAGGAGCCGGGAAAGCCTGCGCTCCCCCGGGCCGCTCGGTTGACTTGACAGCATTGACTTGACAGCAAAGCCCATCAGTCTCAGTTCCCTTGTCTTTTGAGGTGGGGTGACACTCTAGGCTCCGCCCACCTCACCGGGTTGAAGTGAGGCGTTCACACGTGGTCTGTCAAATAGAAGGGTTTCCCAGGTGCATTTAGACCAGCGAAGTGATTTTGTTGGAAAGTCAGGCGTTTCCCACCCGCCAGGACTGAATATCACAGGAAATCTGGTTGGCAGTGATTGTTGGGCTATCCACAGCTGGTTCATTTCGTCATCATCCCTTGGGCAACTAGGGATTTCGAGTTATGGCCCTTTTCGGGTTTTCAAATGCTCCTTCCGTTCTACATTTTTTTAAAATGAAACTTTTGGTTGAATTTAACCATCTCCAAGGCACCTTATTCTTATTTTAGTGTTAGTTCCGAAACTTTTCTTTAAAAAGGAAGCGACTCATTTCGCTTCTCTGCTTAAAACCCTCAAAAGATTCCATATCTCACTGAGAATCAAAGCCCACGCCTGTACAATAGCCTGGGGGTGGGGTGGTCTTATGCTATTGTCTTTTCTGTGCTGATTTTATTTACTAACTTATCCCAAGCTCACATGCTTCCTTGCTGTTCTTGCCTTTCTGCTTGCTGGTCCCTCGTTTGAAGTGTTCATTCTGCATCTCACTAACTCTCCCCCGCCCCCACTTCCTTCAGGTCTTTTCTTAAATACTGTATCACCTTCTTAGGGAATCCCTCTCTGAAGACCTAATTGTAACCCCCACCTTTTGGTATCTGTTTTCCCTGCTCTATTGTTCTCCCACAGCAGTTATTACCATCTACCATGCAACACAATTATTTTTTTTTCTGTTTTACTGTGTATTCTCTTACCACATGTAAGCTCCATGAATTTGTCTTGCTCGCTCCCATATCTCTAGATCTTAGACTAGTCCCTGGCATGTAGTACATGCTCAGTAAATATTTGTTAAATAAATTAATAAAAAATTATAACTTTAGTCAGTAATAGGGATCCTGAGAAAAGACACATTTCAGTTAAAGCTTATTTATAGTATTGAACTTTGGATTTATAGGAAAGTTTTCTTCCAGGTTCTTTGTACAGTGTATCATGCAAGTGTTATCTCATTTATTACTCTGACATCTTTGTAATGTAGGTAGGTGGCAGATATTAAGGCAGATTGAGGATATGAGACAGAAGGAAATGGACTTGGCTCAAGCCAAGTAAGTTGCAGAACTGATTTTAGATCACAGGAGTAATCATATTTCTTTTATTAGAGTTATTTCCTCCCTCCTAAAATGTGAATTAAGTGCTTAGTAGATTCTGCTGACAGTTATGTGAGGAGTGTCAAGCTCACTTATGAAAAACAGTTCCCATTGGTAAGTTATACACTATGCTTTTTGTGAGCCATTACTTTCATTATAAAAATTTGAATGCACTGAGGTAACAAATGTCAAAATGTGCCCAAAGTATAATATTTCCTAACAATTTATAAATTACCATTTCTTGATATTCACTCCTCACATATGTCTCCCCTAGAATGTATTTCCTCCTAGACTTTTTGAAGATAGAGACTGTTTCTTATTTTTTAAGTATTCCCAGCATCAACACAGCATCTAGTCTGGCACACTGTAAGTACTCAGTGTTGTTGAATGAAAACAATTATTCTTAGTATTTGCAAGTCAGCTTTCTAAAATTGTTTTTGGTTAGGAGCAATAAATAGGTCATTCCTATATGAAGATGTTGGTAAATTGTAAAATGCTTTGGCAAATGTTTGTTGTCTTTAAAAATGCCATCTATTTTTGACATGAATTAAAAGGTTAGAAATAACTTTTCAGGGTGGGAAGTTCACTTCAAGTTGTTACTTAAGCAAATAGATGAATTTGCCATTAGAATAAAATCTTGGTTTTAAAGAACTAGTTGCTAGTTCCATTTGGGAAATTATTTTCATGAAAATTTTTAGAGAAGTTTAAAAATTTTTAAATACAGACATACCTCAGAGATATTGTGGGTTTGGTTCTACACCAGTGCAATAAAGTGAATTTCGTAGTGAAGCTAATCACGAACTTTTTGGTCTCCCAGTGTACATAAACGTTATGTATTATGGCAGTTTGCTAAGTGTACAATAGCATTATGTCTAAAAAAGGTACAAGTCTTAATTAAAAATATTGGTACAAATTGTTAACCATCATCTCAGCCTATTGGAAAAATGGTGCCAGTAAACTTGCTCAACACAGGATTTCTACAAACCTTCAATTTGTAAAAAAAAAAAAAAAGAAAAAGAAAAAGGCATTATCTGTGAAGCATAATAAAACTAGGTATGCCTGTTCAGGTTCCCCCACTATCCGAAAGTAGAGCATTCCTATGAAACCTTTTGTTAGCTGAAATGGCATAAAACAAAGAAGCAGTTACCATTAATTAATACAGTTGACTCTTGGAACAATGCACAGGCTTGGGGACCCCAACGCCCCCCCCCCCCCCTAGTTAAAAATGTGTATAAATTTTGACTCCCCTAAAACTTAGTTGTCCCTTGGTACCCACAGAGGATCCCAAAAATCCACTGGTGCTAGGTCCCCTATATAAAATGGCATAGATCAATGCATACAATGGGTCCTCTGCTTGCAACCACGGATTGAAACAGTACAGGTATTTATTGGAAAAGATCTGCATCCCTGCACAGTTCAAACCCATGTTGTTCAAGGGTCAGCTGTATCTGAAAAAATTTTGATTATTCCCATATTCCCCTAAACACCTACAAAATCATTAAATATGCTTAATTGCATCCAGTTTTACACTAAGTGTGATACCTGGACGATCTCTCAGGCTTTTCTGATACCTCAGGATAGTCTTGCTAACTGATGCACAAAATAAATCGAGATAAAGCACTGATGCTCAGACACAGTTCAAAGCTGTGGCAGCTTGATGCTGAAATCCTGAGTGTGGTTCCCTGGGAAGGAGCTTGGTAGGGCCACTCTTGATGCCCCCCCTCACCCCCCCCCCCATCCCGGTTGCATGCTGCCTCTGTGACAGTTCTACAAAACAAATGCTGAATATTATTTTCACTTTTCTCCTTTATTTGTGATTGTGAAAATCCTCTGTGTATTTCTTTCAGTTAGCAAAAATAGGTTCTAACATAGGTCTTTCCTAAAAGTGAAGTGGCGAACGAACTTTCAAAATGTGGGGGATATCTGTACTGCTTTTAGACTAGTAATCAAAAATCAAGACCTGTCCCTTCTCTCTCTTACTTTTTAGTAAGTAAATCTTGAAGAGGTTACTTGACTCATCATTCATTCAGAATGTCTTAATCAGTCACTTTCATTTCGTGAAATGAGTTTTCCTAGAAGTGTTGTTATATAAAAATATGGATCTTCCTGCTAAAATCACTCAGGGGTTGTTTGGCTTTGTGAAACTTCAGGGAAGTCTTTAACTCTTTCCTTTGTATTCCTTCCTTCCATTTCCTCTGCAGCCCATCATCTTGGTTCAGGCCTTTGTAAGGCCTTGCTCAGCCTCCCAAAAGATGGCTCTCCCCACACTCCTGCTTCTCAACATTTTAACCACCTACCGATGACTTCTTCAGGTTAGCTGTAGTTATGTCTCACCTTTTTAAACAACCTCCCATTATATTGCAGGCTCTGATAATATTCTCCCAACCTGTATCTTGTCTGTTTCCTCCTATATTTTTCAAAATACACTCCCAGCCTATAACCTAGTCTTCCCCCTGACCACTGCACCCCCTCTGCCCCAGTTTTTTTTTTTCTGTTACTGAGGCAGTGAGCAAATTAGTGTGTATCCTGAAGATACAGCTGAAATGACTAGGTATGGGAGGACTGTATACCAAATGAATTCTTGATGAGAATAGAAATTAGTAACCTTTGTGACTTTGAGAATGTTCATTGTCCTTAGATGACCATTATCAAAAAGACAGAGTGATGAGTGATCTCCAGTTGTCTAGGAGGAGGGAATTACAGGAGACATGTTTTGTACCTGTTGACGATTAAGGTGATGTGAGTATTCAAGCACAGATGTTTGAGGAGAATAGGGAGAGAGAAGTAGGTGGAAAGTGCAGCTAAAAAGAAGTTGGAATGAGGAAAACTATGGGGAATTTTCTATGAAAAAAAAAAAATCAAGCTGAGTTCCTTGAGATTTTTTTCTCTCCTTATAATAGAAAGAGTTAAAATACGACTTTAAATCACTGTGGTGCTGGCTTAATGGTTTGGAGGGAAAGTCAGAGAAGGACCAGGCCAAAAAAAGTTGATCTTTTGAACATCAGCTCTTCTGAGATACCCAGGATGGTTTTCAGAGTTTATGGTAGAACTACATAAAGGTACTTCATTATAAAAATCCAGAGTTAAAATGCAATGTTCTAATCTAGTTCACCATGGTATTCTTTTTTGGAAGCCGGAGCCTGTATATTGATCCTTTTGCATGTCCAACAACAAACTCTGTTGGACAAGATCAAACACATAGCAACCTTACATTGACTCTACCCTGGAAGGGGTTGTTATATTTATAAGGCTCAAAGTATTTTCCATAAAGTTTTTTCTTATTAAGTCTAAAGGACCATTTACTTGTTTTTCTCTTAATAAAATTGAGAAGTAATTGGGTAGGAAGGATCAGTTTTGGGAAGCATTCATTCATGAAATTCAAGACATCTATTTGTGAGAAGTATCCAAAAATGCACAGTATATAAATAGAGAATGAAACCATACTAAAAATTTCATGAGAGCAACCTGGCCAGACAGTGTACAAATAATACATCCTGTACCCTGTAATTTTCAGTAATGAGTTTTCTCTTGTTCTTTACTCTTCACAGGAATCTCTGCAACTGCTTTTTGGGGGTCCTGGTATAATTTATAAGTACCGCGCGCTAACCGATTGCGCCACTGGAGCTCCATGGGTCCTGGTATAATTTAGATGCTAAATGCAGTGATTGCTGACAAGCTGGAATGGTAGTTTTATTTCCCCAGTTTAAAAAACACACACCTGGCTGGTGTGCTCAATGTTAGAACACCAGCCTTCTCGCTAAAGGGTCTGGGGTTCCATTCCGGGTCAAGGGCATGTACCTGGGTTGCAGGTTCAATTCCAAGCCCTGGTTGGGCATGTGCAGGAGGCAACCTGTCCATGTGTCTCTCACATCTATGTTTCTTTCTCTTCTTCCCTCTTTCTTCCTCCCTCCACCCCTTCTAATCTCTCTAAAAGTCCATGGAAAAGATATATCCTCAGGTGAGGATTAACAAAAAACAACACTTATTTAGAGCTGTAGGCATTGCAAAGACACTCTTCCATAAATGATATCCTTGTACCATGCTATCATGGGATTTATAGTAGAAGGTCTTTTAAGCATACAGATGTGTTTTAAAGCCAGCTATTTTCTGTGTAACATATATTCTTTTTCCTTTTGTCTTTTTAGCCGTGTGGTTTTGCCCTGTTCTGTTCAGGAGGTAAGTCATGTTTGCTTCTGTATTATTTTATTGATATAGTACATTTTGGTATGTTAATCTAAAAGTTATATTTTTGTTGTGTTTATTTACCTTGACATTTTAGTTTTTTGTGACCAAAAAACAGGTTGTTACACAGATAATTGTAAATGAATTTCTGTTACATTGCTTTGTTTTGGAAGGGACCAAAGAATGTAGTTTAACCTGCTGTCTAGTGCAGAAATTCTGTCTACAATATCCCAGAGAAAGGAGGTTCTTGCTCAACTTCAGCACTTTAAGGTTAAGTCACTCGCTGCTTAGAGAAGAAGCCTACTTTACTGTTGGACTTTTAAAAACATTTGTCTGTATTTTAAACCAAAATCTGCTTCCCCATAATACTTGACTGTTGTTTAGTTTAAGTTCCTTCCATTTGAGCAATAAGAAATAGGCCTGTTCTGTCTTGCATATGGTAACCCCCTCAGGTCTTCTTATGGCAGTTCTCTGTCTTCCCCCAACCCCTTTTGTTCCATCTTCTGAGGTTACAAGGTTAAACATGTCCAGCATGTTCATTTGGCCTGATACAACATGACCCCTAGACTTCCTCACCAGCTGGTCTCACTACTGCATCGTTGCAGTTACTGCTTTCAACTGAAAATGGTATTCCAGACATGTTTTGACCAGCACATAACTGAGAGATTATTGTCTCTCTTGATCTGCACATGATACAGAAATACATCACCTGTTCAGAAGTTGCATATTTTGTAGTTTTATTTATCTGTAGTATAGCCAAGAATGAGGATAGTAAAAGCAGAAAAGACTTCAGAGAAATCAAGATATGGGTAGCAAAACACGTAAAGCCCTCTGGGTCCTTCTGTAACGTGCGCTTGCTCAGTTATCTGGTTTTCTTAGAGCTGACAGTGAATTCGAAGCAGTGAATTGGAAGTGGGACAAAACAAACTGATAACCATAGAAGTGACAGGTGACCGAAGACAGAAAGAAAAAAAATAAAATGAAGGAACTAAAAACCAATAGCTAACTGGCACTGTTTAATGTAAACTTGAAAACAGCTGTATATATTTCAGTAGTGCCTGAGGTTTCACTGTATTAAAACACTCAAAACAAGCCAGGCACTCCTATTCTTTACTTGTGTAGCTCATTGTTTGAACTTGAATGCGGAAATTGACATTTGTTTTTGTTTCTTTTTTTTTCTTTTGGTTTTGGATGTTGGATCCACTTGGATGTTGAAATCTTTCTTGGTATTGTCACCGAAAATAATCTCAGCTCTTTGTTGTACTCGTACTTAATAAATACATCTCTTGTCTTCATTTTTTGGTCTTTAAAATGACAATGACAGCTTAATAGGCCACACAACATTAGTCTCTTAAGAACACTTTTTTGGATACTGTTGTTGTTTCTGTGTAAATTTTTGTTTACTCTGTTCGTGGTCAAGATCAAATTTACCTTTTGACTTAGAGACATTTTAATCCTATTTTTAAAATATGAAAAGTACATTTTAAAGGACTTAAGGATTGACTGTAGCATTACTGGACTAAACACTGATGATTTATCATGAGAAACAAAAGAAGAAATACAACCCTTTCTACAAAAACTTATTTGATTCATTTAAAAAAATGTGCTTGGTTCTAGCTTCCTGAGAGAGAGACGGAGAAATGGACAGACAGAGAGACTGGGGAGGAGGGAGGTAGATGAGAGAAGGGAGAGAGAATGAGAATTAACATGCAAGATATCATATTCCTATGGGCTTTTTATTTTTTTTAATGTTTTTATTGATTTTAGTGAGAGCGGGGGGAGAGAGAGAGAGAGAGAGAGATTGATTGATTATTCAGTTGCCTCTGAGACACACCTGGACTGAGAATCAAACCCACAACTTGGGTCTATGCCCTGATTGGGAATCTAACCAGCGACCTTTTTGTGTAAGTGACGATGTCCAACCGAGTCACACCAGCCAGGGCCCTATGGGCTTTTTAGCTAGGAATATTTACAGAGCTTATAGCTGGCCCTATTTTTTGCCCCTCAAATAAAATGTTGGTTTTGAATGATTAGTTTTTACAGGTAGCTTTTCTTTGAAAACATGCTTATATAAAAGAAAACAAACAAACAAAACACCCACATTTTTTTTCAGGCTGTCTTCATTGGGAGGAAGAAATTTAGTCAAATTCAAAGAGATTGGAGATAGTGCCATGGTTGAGTCCTTAGGAACAAATTAGAACACAAGAACTTTGCTTTTTATCATTTATTGGAATGGTTAGTGGCTGGAGAATGGCATAGAACAATACTGCCCACTCACAGGTATTGGAGCAGACCACTGAGAATTCTGGTTCACTTTAAAATAAAATAGAAACCACTGTCAGCAATTTTTTGCCTTTTCAGGCTTTTATTATTATACTTTATATCCCTCCCCTTTATTATTGAGAATGGTATTCTGGTTTTTCAGCTTATTTAATTGGCAAAGTGACAGTTCTATACGTGCCATACCTTCATCCAAATTTTGTAAGATTACTGAGCTATAATAGATATGAAAATGTATATTTATTATTCAAAATGAACTAAGTGTCAAGATGTTTGGTTTTTTTAAGAAAACTTTTATGTAGAGGAAGAAGGAGTTCCTTTTTAAAAAATATATACATTTTTATTGATTTCAGAGAAGAAGGGAGAGGGAGATAGAAACATCAACGATGAGAAAGAATTATTGATCAGCTGCCTCCTGCATGCCCCTTACTGGGGACCAAGCCCACAACCCGAGCATGTGCACTGACCTGGAATTGAACCATGACCTCTTGGTTCATAGGTCGATGCTCAATCACAGAGCCACATCGGCCAGGCACAAGGTGTTTTTTTGATAAGTGGATATCGAAGTACATAGTAAAGCACCAGAGTGTTTGTAACTAGCAGTTTTTTTGAATAATGGAAATCTTGTAAAATATTACAGTTTCTTGAAGCTGTATGAGCATCTGGTGTTCCTCGTCCTAAACATTCATTTCTAATTTGAGTCACGTTTTCTTGTAGAACATATGTGCTAAATGGTTTGGACTTGCTTTTCTATATCTTCTATAGTAAGATTTTAGCATAGGAAGTTTCCACAGTTACTCCTGACTTACTGAGATTCCTTTACTCTTTGAAATTTCAGTATCAGGTTGGGCAGCTGTACTCAGTTGCAGAAGCCAGTAAGAATGAGACTGGTGGTGGAGAAGGAATTGAAGTCTTAAAAAATGAACCTTATGAGAAGGATGGAGAGAAGGGACAGTATACACACAAAATTTATCACCTAAAGAGGTAAGCCGCCTATTCACATTTGATACTTAATCATTATGTTAAATAATTAGGCATCAACTACTCGACTCACTTATTAAGCCTGTAATACCTAACAACAAAACTGATATATCACTTGTATCATTTTTTGTTTTCTACAACAAATGGGATCATACTATACATATGGTTCTGCAGTTTGCTTTATTTTTTATGCAGTTATATATTATGAACATCCATGTTATTGTTTAATGTCCATTTCACTCTTTTTAAAACTGAGTAAAATTTCTTAGTATGGACATAGCGTAGTTTACTTATCCATTCTCTAAATGATAAGCTGACTGGGTTGTTTTTTGGGCGTATTCCAGTTTTTGTCCGTTACAAATAGTATTTCTCTGAACATGGTTGTACATGTCTTTATGCCTTAGGGTACTATTTCGCCATAAGAAATCTATGAAACTAGGATTGCTGAAAGGACATGCTCATTTTAAGTTTTATTTTTCTATCTTTTTAAATTTGGCCGATTTGATACTCAGAAAATAATCTCTTATTTAACTGTGCATTTCTTTATTAGTGAAGTTGTGTCTCCCTCCTCGGGGTGATCATGGGGCGGTAGCCAGGCCCCTGACCAATCACATCGCACCCGCCTTGGCTGGCCTGGCGCCAGTGGGTGTCATAGTGTGGTCCCGGATGGTCGTTCTGCTATTCGGCCATTCGGTTGATTTGCATATTATGCTTTTATTATATAGGATAAGAAGAACTTCTCTCAGGCTTTTCGTGGGCTAAATAAAGGAAAACCTTGGCTCTCTGGATGCTAGCCTCCAGTGCACTCAGCCTTCTGGAACCGCTTCTTCATTCCATAATACCCTTTGGTTTCACCCTTTTATGCACTCATTTATACCTCGTGGCAGTTCTGAGAAATAGTCAATATACACATTGTACATAAGAAGATCCAAAGTCACGCAGCTAAGAAGTGGTAGAATGGTGACTGAGACTTGCTTTTTCTGATTTTTAACCCCATTCTTTAGCCACAAGTAGGCAGTCCCAAGTGCCTGACAGCAATACTCAACCTGATGAAAACGGGTGTCCCATGAGAAGGGAAGGAGAGGGTTGATTGGATGGTGAGGGCTGCTTAAATGCCCTTATAAGACTAGCCTTGTCACACAATGATGGCAACTGTGGATGGAATCATGGAGAGGCATGAAACAGGAAAGGAAAGAAGGGGGCAGTAATGGATCTCAGGCAGTATGGCCGATAAAGCCACTCTAACAGTTATGAAAAACAACCAAAAACTTATCCGTTAATAAAGACAAAACAGGGACCCACTGTCGCTGTAGTCTGGGAGGAGGGAACAATCACGGGGCAAGGGCATTCAGATATCTACACTCAAAGTCAACAGTGTCATACAGAAGGCAGATACCCACAGGAAAACTGTATTCTGGAAGAGCAAAGAATCATTTCGTAGTAAGTCCTGAGGCCTTCGCTGTGCTATAGGAAAGACTGCAATTACGACAGAGGGCTGGCAGTGCAGCCGGTCAGATAGACTTCAGTACCTATAAGGGTGTAAGTTCAGCATGCTGAAGGCATACCCATAGTTCCTAGAGAGTCTTAGCGCTCTCTCCCTAAGGAAATTAAATGAATATGTGTCCAGCAATAGATGTTCCCTTTCC
Source organism: Cnephaeus nilssonii (assembly GCF_951640355.1). Classification (NCBI taxonomy): domain Eukaryota; kingdom Metazoa; phylum Chordata; class Mammalia; order Chiroptera; family Vespertilionidae; genus Cnephaeus; species Cnephaeus nilssonii. The sequence continues at coordinate 24,408,369 of NC_137093.1, read as the reverse complement.
CAATATTTATTCCATTGGGTAACCTATAGAGTGCTCTGGTACAGCATCAATATAATTGCAGACTTGGCAGACTTGGATGGGTAAGGTAGTTGACTAAGGCCACCAACACCTTATTTTACATTTGAGATACTGAGAGTGTTGAGCTCTACTTTACCCACTGTAATGAAGGTCTCTGGATTCCCTGGCCTGTATGCCTTCCTATTTCAGCAAAAACACTTGTTGGTAACATGTATATACTTCATCTCAATCAGAAAACTGAGGAACAATCTTGGCAAGGTATTAAAAAATCCAAAGTTTAGTGACCATCTCGAGGAACATTTCAAATGTCTGGTTTCCTTCACTCTTAGATAATATTCTTTTTATGGGATAGTGAGGTTCTTTCCATATCTTCGGATTACTTTCACTAGTAAGGAGTTGCCCATGTCACTAGTAAGGAGTTGCCCATGTCACTAGTAAGGAGTTGCCCATGTCACTAGTAAGGAGTTGCCCATGTCACTAGTAAGGAGTTGCCCATGTCACTAGTAAGGAGTTGCCCATGTCACTAGTAAGGAGTTGCCCATGTCACTAGTAAGGAGTTGCCCACGGTAATTCTAAGCATAGGATTTAGTACTTGGTGTGTTCTTAACAGTGTGCTGGCCACTGTAAGTGCTCTAGGTGGAAGCTCATTCATTTCCCATAGCACCCTTTTCTAGTGAGGAAACTTAAGATCCAGAAAGGTTTAAGTGGACCCTGTGTTGTTGCTGTTTGGTAGTAGAGATTGGACATGAACCCAGGCAGGCATTGTGACTCCAGAACTTGCCCTCTTAATCACTTGGCTCTACTGCAGAGCCCTGTGGGATGGTTAGAATATTTTCCATTTCCTGAAGTGAACTGCAAAGGACTTCACAACGAAATTCTTCCAAACCCACGATTTCACCATATCCCATTTTCTTATGTCTTTAAAGTCTCAAGTCTTTTAAAAGTTAAACTTAGCATGGTACTCAAGATTTTCACATATGCTCAGTTGTAATAGCTGTCCAGAATAAAGACCTTTGGCTCTTCTAAGTAAGCTAGTCTTTGTCTTCCAGACTGATCTGGTCCAGCCCCTTAGGCTATTTTTCTAATGATTTTGGGTCCCTCATAACCCGCTCAGCTTTCTGAATACAGCTTAGATCTGTCTTGTGTGGAGGCATTCCTTGATACTTACATTCTTCCCTAACCTCCATCACTTTTTGTCACTCTACTCAGTTTGCTTCCTAGACTTGTACCCCACTTACCATAAAGTTTGAGTATGTTTCCTTAAGTTGTTTAATAAGCACTTAATGGTGGATGGTGGGGAATTGACAGTATTTATTGGGCCAAAAATTTGGAAGCAAGGCAAGACAATGTGTTGCAACTTTTGAGACAGTATTTCAGAGAAAAACTTGTAGTTCTCCCGAGACCTCATCAGAACTCTGACCAGACCTTTTGTGGATTGTTTTTTCTCCCTTCTTGGGGAAAATTGGGTTTGCTTTTTTAAATTTCTCATAAATATTGCTTTCACCATCTTCAGTCAGTCCTGTAATATGGAGAATTCATAAAGCTTTGCCCACTCTAGAATGGCTTTGTTCTTCAAAGGTTAAAATAGCAGAGGTTTTATTGAAAATTGTTTTAAAATTTCATGTGGTTCAAGTTAAGAGCTAATTTTTATAAGCAAAAAGATTCATCTGCCAGGAAGTAAAAGTTATGTGTGCATTTAAAAATGAGAAGCTTAGGCTTGGCTGGTGTGGCGCAGTTGGTTGAGCATCATCCTGTGCACCAAAAGGTCTCCTGGTCAGGGCATATACTGAGGTTGTGGGTTAGATCCCTGGTCAGGGTGCATATGGGAGGCAACCCTTTGATGTTTCTCTCTCACATCGATGTTTCTCTTTCCCTTCCTCTCCAAAATCAATAAAAATATATTTAAAAATAAATAAAAGCAACCAAGTATAGATTTTTTTTTAAAAAAAGGAAGTTTAAATCACCTGATGAGCATGCAAAGATTAATTTTAAGTGATTTATGTTCAGAAATCACTCTGAATGAGGATAAGTAAGAAATTAATAAATAGCCTAATATAGTAATTTGTTCTTGAATTGAGAATTAGCCATCAACACATAATTTTTTTTCTTTGTATATATGTAGCTCTGAGTTTTAATTTTGCACAGGTAAAAGTTTTCTAAATCAGGAGTGATCCTATGCTTCAAGAACATCAGAAATATTACTGAAATACATTGTTTCCTCTTTATGGTGCACAGTGACCCTTAACATGGGTTTGTACTGCATGGGTCAACATATATGTAGTGGTGGTTGTTTTTTTCCAATAAATATACTGTTGGTCTTCTGTTTCCCCAGATTTTGCATCTACGAATTCAACCACAGAGGGAAAGCATTGCTTTTATTATTGTTATTATTATTATTCTCATTATTGATTTCAGAGAGAAGGGGAGATAGAAACATCAATGGAGCTTCCTATCAGATATATGATTTGCAAAATTATTTATTGTATGAGTTGTTTTACTTTCTTGATAGTGTTGTCCTTTAAAGCTCAAAAAGTATACAGTTTTGATGAAGTCCAATTTACCTATATTTTTCTTTTATTTATGCTTTTGTGTCATTGCCCATTCCAAGGTCACAAAGATTTATCTGTTTCTTCTAACAATTTGATAGTTTTAGCTCTTAGATTTAGCTCTTTAATCCATTTTGAGTTAATTTTTTCCACTCTATTCTTACCCACTCCTTTTAATTTTCCACACAAAGCCAGAATGATCTTGAAACTTAGATCAGGTTGTGTCATTCCCCTTCTTAAACCCTTCAATAGCTTCCCATCATATAAAGAATAAAATGCAAATCCTGTGGCCTATACGATGGGCCCCTGTGATCTGTCTGCCCCCTGCCTACCTCACCATCCTCAGCTAGTATCCCTCTGTTGCTTGTTCACTACAATCTAGCCCTGCTTGGGGCAAATGTGGGAGGCAATCGATCTATGTGTCTCTCTCACGTGGCTGTTTCTCTCCATCCCCCCTCTCTCCCATCCTGCTCTCTCTGGAAGTCACTGGAAAAAAATATCCTCAGGTGAGGATTAACAACAACAACAAAAAAGAAATGATTAGCCAAGTTACTTATCTCAGGAACAGGATTAAAAAAAAAAAAAAAAAAGGAATGCTCCTAGATCAGGAGAAGTTCAGTGTACATTATGGTCATTTATTATGTATCTTTTAAGCCATATTAGCCCTTTGTTTTCTGGTGCCACCGTGACAAAGTCCTCTCCCTGCAAAGCAGACAGGTTCACAACCATTGACCTTAGATTAGATCTTAATATTATCTTCTCTGAAGACAAGCTTAGATTAGATCTTAATATTATTTCCTCAAGACAATTGATAAAGCACTTGGGTTGAATTTTACCCCGAAGTTAAATATTCTTAAATAACCTTCATGTGTGGGGAAGCTACGTGTTGGCAAAGAAACTTTGTGCTCTTGGGCATAATGCTATGGCTGACTTTCAACAGCTGGAATCTAGAGATGTTTACATTGAGGTAGGTACTTTCATCAGCATTGATTTATTATGAGAGAACATTTCGTGACTAGTTTGGGATGAGCAAGAGGGAGAATGTCCTTCCTAATTTGTTTTTGAAGGCCTGACTCCATTTTGTTCATTCAGTTCATGTATGTTCCTTTTCTGAGACTGTAAGATTCCAAAACAGAATTTCCTTCATTTTACTGAAGTGACTTCCTAAGTGATACTGAGGTGGAAAAACAATGTATGTGCTATGCTCTCAGTTATAGATATAAGTGGCACACTTGAACTGCCTTGTTAGGAATATGTTAAAGCTGCCATTAATGAAAATTTCTCTCCTGTAAAATAGAATTGAAATTTAATTTTATTTACTCCATTTATGCATTTTTCCCAAGTTTAGTCAATTACTTCGATTCATTGAGGGAGGGATGTGCTTGTTAATGTGCTTATGTTAAATGTAAAAAGTCAGTAAATTTGAAACAAAATTGGCTCAAAGGTTTGGTTGAGCCTAACTAAGTCAAAACAAAATGAATTGTTAGAATTCGTATCGTGAAAATAGCATCCTGGAAGTAAGATAATAGGCAATTCAGGGGCAAAATGAAGAAATATTTAAGCTTTCTTATGTATTTGGCTGTTGGGGCCTTTAATGGCTGACTACCAATTTTCTTCTGTTTGGGCCAGCAAATTTTAGAACTTTTGATGAATATCAAGGTTTTCAGAATATTGGGCACTCTTATAAAGAGGAGAGAGTCAAAATATGTTTCTGAGCTAGTACACAGCTATTTTTCCCCCTGCCTTTTTCTAAGTTGACCAAATGAACCATTGATAGATCTGTTTGTCAAACTCTCAGAGAGATTAGTGATCTTGTAGTTTGTATTTTTTTAATTACCCACATCCTATATAATCCTATATAATAAAAGGCTAATATGCAAATTGTCCTCTTGACCGGGAGTTAGACCAGGGGGTGGGGCCGGCTGGCCAACTGCCAGTGCTACCTCCCTTCCCTGGCTGGCCCTGCCCTCGATTGCCGCCCCCCCCCCCCCCCGCCACGCTGATTGGGGGTAGGGCCAGCCAGCCAACCCCCTGTGGCCCCTCCCCCTGACCCATGCAGCCCAATCAGATCAGGGCGGGTCAGTTGGACCCCACCCGTGCACAGATTGTGTACCAGGCCTCCAATGTATTATATTATACTCTGATTAGACCTCTCCCACATTTAAAGGGGTTTTAAGTAAAGGAAGAAATAATTTAACTGCTAGATATTGGTTGACTTTTAATGTGATATTATTTTCAGTTCTCCCAGCTTCATTTTTCTGAAGTTTTACCCCCTTGCATGAGTCTTTCCAAGATTTGAAAAGAGTAAGTGCTCAAAGAATGAGCCCTTCTTCATTATTATCTTTTAAGGATGTAAGGCTGCAGGTAATCTCTTTATGCCTTTGGAATCGAGCTTGTACTGCCATCCTATCTAATAAAAGGGTAATATGCAAATTAACCATCACTTCATCACAAAGATGGTAGTGCCCAGTTCTCTCAGCCCCGCCGGAGTCCCCCAGTCCTGGTGGATGGGGGGGGCACGACCGCTGAGAGCGGGCAGCGTGAGTGGCCTGGTGGAATGCTTGCTTCGTTGCTGCAGATGAGTCTCTGGCCGTGCCCAGCCGCAGATGGGCCTCTGGGAAGCGGGTGCGGAGCGGCCAGGTCCCGCAGAAAGCTACTGGCGCACGGATTCGTGTGCAGGGCTACTAGTATGTAATAATAGTACTTCAGCTTTTCTTTTCTGGTGATTTGATTTGCCACAATAGTGGAAGCTCCAAATCATGTACCTGCTTTTGTGTTCTGAAGAGATAACAAAAGGGCTGTTCATACTACCTCTTCTGTAACCTCACAGCTCTCTGGCTAGTGTGGGGTTCCTTACATCTAGTCTCTGGTCAGCTGCTCAATCTTATTATGGGGCCAGAAGTGCATTCTGGGTGCCACATTTCCTTAGTTTGTTCTTTCTCTTAGTTTAGGACATTAAGTTGTGCTTGAAAGTTCTCAGAGAAGCAGCTCTGATATAGAGAAAAATATGTAATAGGGCTTATAGTTGGAGGATATAGTTGTTTGGTTTTGTGTGTGTGTGTGTGTGTGTTTCTGGGTTCTCTGTTCTGTTCCATTGGTCTATATGTCTGTTCTTGTGCCAGTACCAGGCAGTTGTTTTTGTTTTTTTAATTCTTTATTGTTTAAAGTATTACATATGTCTCCTTTTTCCCTCATTGACCTCTCCCCGGCCACCCCCAGCCTGGAGGATATAGTTTTGACATACAGTTATTTAGCCACTTAAATGTTGGTTATATGAGTGCTTACCTCACAGTGTTATTAAGGGATTTAAGTGAAGAAAGGCCTGTGAAAGTACCCAGCTCCATGTCAGCTTATAATTAAAAAGCGGTAACTACCATTATTTGAGCACTCCTTGTCCTGCACAGTGTGCGAGACACGCTGCAAGATATTATCTGATTGAATCCTCTCAATGACCCTGCAGAGTAGGTAATAGAACTCCATTCAACACATGAAGTTCAGAGAGCCAAGTAAAATGCCCAAGGTCATACATCTTTCAAGTAGTGATACTGCGATTTGAATCCAATCTGTGTGAAAAGCCTGAGCATGTAAAACTGCTTTTTTTATGATGAAATAATCATTTAAAATGGTCATTTCATTTGCATTTTTTGAAGACTAAAAGACTGATGTATCCATTTATTTGTTTACCAGTTGTATTTTCTATTTGTAATGTGTTTGGATATCTTTTGCCTGTTTCATCTTTTGGGATCTTTCCTGATTATCTTAGGAATATGCACAGCCTCATCCTATATTACATATTTAACCCTTCTCTGACTATACTTGAGGCAGCAAGTGACATTCATCTTCCAAACCTACAAAATTTGACACTTGGATATACTTTCATATCTCATTTTTTATAATTTTTTTTAGGCTTATTCTGTAAACTGTGTGAAGTCTTTTTACTCAAGGATACCCCTATTCTGGGCTTCTTTTTTTGCGTTAAGAGACAGTGTAGTGTAGTCTTTACACAAGAGAACTTCTGTGTTGTGTTATGTGCAGGTTGAATGGCTTCATCTAACTCTTAGGGAGATAGATCAGAAGCTCATAAGAAAGAATTGCTTCTATTTTTAAAAAATATTGTATGCGGTTAAACATATAATTATTTTGTTGTTTTTACATTCATTTTCCACTTGATTACTTTGGGAACGAGGAGAAAACTGTTGAGCTCGTGAAGCTTAGAATATAATCACCTTTGATTACCATACTCTGGGAAGCAGCGTGAAAGCTGCCAACAAACAGGGATGGCGCTGTTGAAAATATATCCACTGTTTCTCTCCTCACAGCAAAGTTCCTGGATTCGTCAGATTGATTGCTCCCGAGGGCTCCTTGGTGTTTCACGAGAAAGCCTGGAACGCATATCCCTACTGTAGAACAAGTAAGCCTGGTTCCCAGCAGCCATTCCCCCCAGGAGGACAGCTTTGGGGAGGGTGCCACCAAGTCAAGGCCTTTTGCGGGGTCTCGGGTAGTCACGGCCCTCACTGTGGCAGAGGAGAGGATGCATTGGGCTCCTCCCCCAGAGCTTTGGGAGGGGCCTGGGCTCATTCCTAGATGACAGCACCTTGAGGTCCTTGCTGACTGCACAGGCTCCAGGGGTGAGCGAGTGGAAGGAATAGAAGCATACTTTGTTTTATTGCGCTTCGCTGTATTCGGTGAAGGCAAGACCCTCCACCGGCTTTGTCGCGATGGTTTGGAACTGAACCCGCGGTATCTCTGAGGTATGCCTGTGCAGAAACTATAAAGAAATGCCCACACGCAGAAGTGTCTCCTGGTGTGGTTTTAACAGTATTTTACCTACATTGCCACGTGATAGGGGAGGGATATGGCAGCCTTCTGGAAAAGTTTTTTGTTGTTTGCTAAATTGGTATTATAAATGATGTTTTTGCTATTGTGCCATTATTCTTTTTACCATTGTTTTAAACTTGGATTGTTGACTCCATAATCTAAAGTATCCTACTCTGTGACTTGTATAGAAACTGTGCTTTGCAGATGTAAACTACTAAATGTCTTATTTTCAGGTAGTTTGATCTTGTAACATTAAATATTGTGACAGATTGTTTTGACTCTGATTAATATTCTGAAATTTTTCTCCTTTTATTGCCCACCTGTCCATTATGCCTCAGTTGTAACGGTGAGTACAACTGTTTTTTGTGTCACAAACCCTTCATCTTTCGACTTTGCTTTACATAGTCATTTATTTGCAACTGTTTTATTAAAACTGCCCATCACTGCATGGTTCCTCCTCTGTGCTTCTTCCAGCAACCTGCACTCCACCACATGCTCCCAGGTTTAATGGACTCTCTCCAGCCTTATCTCAAAGTCTCCCTGTTGACTTTATTTTGCTTCTGCTGCTTTCTGGGAATACCACATTTGCTCACCAAATCTCACAGCTTCTTTAATAGTAGCCCTGTATGCCGCATGACAAGTAGGGTTGTTTCAATTATTTAAAAGCATGTAGCATTTGGTTTGCCTGACAAGCCTATAAAAATAGATAGCTAATGATTCTTTATCACTTGAGGATCAGGCTTGTAGAGTCAAAGGCATGGGTGCTTATGCTGGGGAAGGCTCCACAAAGAACTGGTGAAAGATCACTGTCATTTGACTGTTTGTGTTTTCTGCAGAATGAATATATGAAAGATGATTTCTTCATTAAAATTGAAACATGGCACAAACCAGACTTGGGAACATTAGAAAATGTAAGTTTCACCTTTGGACTTTTCATTGAAATGTGAATACTATAGTCCATTTTGTCATCACCAAAGGGATGACACCTGCTTTATACTAGTACCTGGCCACCCCCGGGTGTGTCAGATTACAGGGAGGCAAGCAAACAACCGGAAACAAATGGGGTTTCCTGACCATTCTCCTTCCCTTGAGTGGACTTTAGTGAGGTTGCTGTTTTTATCAGCAACTCTTTTGCTGAGACAGGGAAAGCACAGTTAAAACAAAATTCACAGAGAATCCCCAAACCAATCTTAGCCATTAAATTTCAGATTTCTTTTACCTTTTCATCTCTGTATTTGCCAGAGCTGCTCTCCATTGCAAAAATAATGGCTTTAATTTTCATCTCCATTCCACTTTGCTGGGATATGGGTTGATGTCAGAGAAATGGCGTAGGAAGGAGAAGGTACTCTGGGTAATTTATAATAATGTTGACGAGTTCCGGATATTTACAAGTTGGTACACATTTATCTCTAAAATAAATGAGGTGATTTGATATTTTTAGTCTGTGTATGATTTAATCTGCTTTCAGCTTTCAGATGGCTATATCTTTGGCAGTTTTTAAACAATTCTTAATTGGTTCATAGATGGAGTTTCAGAAATAGATTGAACAACATGCAGTATAGAGGAGTTAACATCATACTGAAACTGAATAGCTTTAGGATAATCAAAGTCAGAGTTTCAGACCATACAATGCAGCTTTTTGAAATCTTAATTATAATGTCACTTTATGTTTATCTGGAATTTGGAGGTTAAAAGGACTTTGTCATGTATTGTTTGAGTTAAACATGGGTCAGGTACATTTTGTTAACTAAATAATCTCTAAGGACTACCAGAAAATAATTGTGACAGACTTTTGTTATTTTGGCAGCATCCTCACCCCCCCTTATTTTTGGGGTTTCAAGGGATAATAAAAGATTTCTAGATCCCTCAAGACTAATTTAATTATATAGCAATTTGGATTTTCCCCCCTTATAATTAATGTACTCTGAGAGACTCAAGATAAAGATTATATATATAAGTATAATAGTTTTGCCTAGCAAGAATAGTCTATAATTTGTTTTGTTTAATTTCTCTTTGTAATTTTAGGTACACGGTTTAGATCCAAACACATGGAAAACTGTTGAAATTGTCCACATAGATATTGCAGATCGAAGTCAAGTTGAACCAGCAGTAAGTACTATGTACTACTCAGTGACATTTTAACCTGTTGCCTCTTACATCTAAGAATTATTTATTTCTTGGATGGCCTACATTTTTACACTGAAATGAGCCTGGAGCTTGTGTCTGGACTGGACATCAGAAAGATCAGAGTAGGAGAGAAGGTGATTGGATATTTGTTCGGATTTCACCTTTGCACAAGTGATCCCTTTAAGAAATCTCAGTATACCTGAGATATACAGGGATTTGTTTTCATGGGGGTTGGGGGTAAGTGACAGTATTTTACAAAAAATTAAGAAAGCAAAAATTCCATTTACATTCAAATTTTCAGTAATTTGGGTTACCCTAACATTGTCATTTGTGAGAAATGGTTGATGGTAGAACATCTCAGTTTAACAGTTGTGTAGCTTTTTATTTTGATTCTTACTAGATGTAAATATTTGCACTGTAAGCTTTTGACTTAATAAGAAAACTTGTTCTCAAGAGTATTAAAACCTTTATTTCACAACCACCCCCTGTACAACTCTCCCCTCCAAATTAAGGCCCTTGTATTATTTTGCCACATTTGCAATATCAGCTAACTACTTATACTATACTGCGTGCTGCTTTGGTGTTGCAGTGAACAGCTGTGGATTTTTTACATGTTAAGACAACCTTCTTGCTAGTCGAGAGAGAGCCAAAGCTTTGAAATGAGAGTGACACCTCGTTTTGTCATGAAACGCAGCGTTTCAGTTAGCATTTCATTTCATTTTCCGTGCTCTTCCCTGAACTTGAGCATTGTCATAAGCTGAACAGAAATAACTCAACAACTAACTGTCTCACATTGCTGGTGCAATGTAAATGTAAACCTTCTAAAACAAGACCCCTGCCCTTTGCTCAGAAATCACTGGGGCTCGGAATGCCAGCAGTGACCTTCTGCTAGGCTGGGTCCTGTTCAGCTAGGGCCCCCTCCCTGATTGGGATAGGAATCTTTGTCGTGGGAGATTTTATATTTTTGTTGTACTATGATTTGAGGTTATTTCAATTTCAGGGCTATTTCTGCCTTTGAAATGATGTAAGGCTTTTTTTATCCTCAGAAGTAAAATGTATGCTCTGTTGAAAACAGTGTCTATTTTGCCCTTTTATTTCTCTTTGTATGGTTTCCAGCCATGATTTCCTGGTGATAGGAAGAGCAATCATTGGGAGTGCGTAATGAGTGAGTCAGTTAATGGCGAGGTCAGGACAGCTCACATGCCTGGAGCAGCAGGTCACTAGATAATACGGAGCAGCAGTATGACCCTGGGATTGGGTGGCCTGGGGAAGTCATTCAGGTTATACTGTCAGTTTGAGAAAGTTGTGCTGGCCAAACCAAATGGTCTGATATTGTGGCTCACAGGTTTGCATTCCATGTTGTTCTTCCGCAGAGCACAAGGCAACTCTGGTTTTGCTGAGTTCTTTGTCCTTGTTCTCAGGCTAAAATGCGCTCTCAGTCAGTGTTTACAGGCACCAGTGGGACTTGTAAGAACAGTGAAGGCGGATGATGAAGAGCCTTAGAGCCCTTAGTCCCATTCCTTCTACCCAGCTTAACCTTCAGAGAGAAAAGAAGGCAGCGCTGGCCTCAGATGCATGACAACAGCACTTGAGAGGTGCTTCAGGTGGGGGGCACTGCACATGCAAAGGCTGAGCAGGTGGCTCTGTGGGTGAATAGTGAAAGAGAGGATGGATGGGGCCAAATGAGGAGGCTCTGCATTGTGAGTCCATGGAGCTGTGACTAAGAATATACATTCTGAAACTAGATTGGCTTCAGATTCAAATTCTGAGGTTGTGCTACCTGCTGGCTCTTCCATCTTGGGTGCCTGTTTTAGCTGTGTAAAATGGGGCTAATTACCTCGCAGGACTAAATGTGAGTACTTAGAGCAGTGTCCAGTTTAATAACTGCTGGCCATTATTGTCATTATTATTAGCTGTCGGTGCACAGAAGTTCTGAGAATCTATGTTCACACCAAGCATTGTCTGGGGAGAATCAGTGTTCATTTATGTATGTGTGATTGTGTTTTTCAGTGTCCATACTTCCTATTTTCCAAGTTACATTTTAGAAATTAGTAAGATATACTCTTTTAAAAGTTTATTGGATCCACAGTACCTTTTTTATTATAAAATACACATAACACAAAATTTACCATCTTAACCATTTTAAAATGTCGTTCTGTGGCATTTAGTACATTCACAGTATTGTACAACCATCACCACCATCCAGTTCTGGAACATTTTCATCATCCCAAATGGACACCCTGGACCCATAAACAGTCACTCTCTCCTTCTCTCTCCCCGCAAGTTTTGGCTGCCACTCATCTCTTTTCTGGATTTACCTGTTCTGGATATTTCATATAAATGTGTGGTGAGGGGAGAGTTGTAGGGCCTGGCACCCATTCCAGCAAGGAAGTGAGCAAGAGCCTTCGTGGGCCGGGGAAGCAGGGTCTGCCCTTTTCTTCCGCACATTCTCATTTGTTCACCCTGCTGGCACAGACGGTTGCCCCGACACTCCCTTCCCCTTCCACCCCATCTGCTTGGCCTTGTCTAGTTAATGTTTGTCTTAGGATTGGCTTCTATGGCAAATACCTGGGTCACCTGGGCGTCCTTTCGTTTTACCTGATCTGGTTCGGTTTTCTGTTGAGTTAATGTGTTCATTTGAGTCTGCCTTTTTTATGTTCCTTGTAAATTCTAGTCCAAGCTGTTGGGAAAAAGGAAGCTTCCAGATCATATTTGCAAATTCTAAAGTGGTATTTAGTGGATGCGCAGTCTGTGCTGCCTGAATAGTCCTGCTGTAGCTGTCCGCGCGACACAAGTCCAGTGCAGTGACATAGTTCACAGATGGCACAGGCTTATGCTTGGCCCAAAGTTCCGCAGGATTTCAGAGAAAAGAACAAGTGATCTGTGGGTGTGGAAACATATTAAGGTATGTCTACCATACCAACAGTGATTATTTAGTGCCGAAAAGTTGCTCTTCAAGAATTTAAGTGACACTAGAATTGGGAGCTTTGTAATTATGAATAGGCCAACACGGTAGAATTTCAATAGGAAGGTCTTCTGAAGGTGTGGTGATCTCTCATAGTTCAGACGATGACACCTTAACTCCTGCAGATTTTAGTCTCAGAATGACTTAGTTCATTGATTTTCATTTTGTTTACAATGAACTCTTAATTTGTCTTGAATGATCTAATTTTTCTAAAAACTTCTTAACCTATTTTTTCCCCTCTTATTACTTGCTTTAAAAGAAATAAAAACAGGTAATTAGTCATTTTGAAAAGATAAGTAATCAAGTCTCCTTCGAAATCAGGACAAAGGTGAAATAGTTGGGACGTCAAGAAACCAAGAAGTTGGAAGTAAAGCTTGGATCTTTTACCTCCACCTGGTGGGGATTTTCTGTCACTGCAAATGAATTTAATACAAACAGCCCTAAATATTTTAATTCAGAGTGACTGTTGATTACTTTTAGGGTTTAACTCTCTGCTGGGTTGCTGGTGTCAGACAGCTTGTATACCACTCTGTCATAGACTTGCTGGTTTGGGGGTGTTTTTGTTGTGCTTATGAACTGTACTTCACCATGCATAGAAGGGATGTGACTAGACCTGCAGTGTAACTGAATACTTGGGAAGATGCTTTGACATGTTTACATAATTGAATGGGAAACATGGTCACAATAACTCTAGGAATAGGATTTGTTGTAAAAATCTGTCAGTGTGACCCAGTGTTACAGAGGAATATGCTAGAGAAATCATATGTATTTAAATATATGATTTATTTAGGATCTTTTGTTGATGACTTACAGAAAGTGTGGTATATTAGTATAGCCATTATTCTCTGGAATTTTCTAGAAGATACATCATTGCCTAATGAAACAAGCTAAGCAGTCTGGGATTTCTGCATAAATGTTCCTACCCAATTTCTTTTGGCCACCAACCAAAACAGATTCCCTGTTTCAGGGGAAAGACGCATTGTAGTGAAGTGGTAAGATGTTAATTCCTTTAAGAAGGAAGGCTCCTTCTGCTTGACATTGAAGCAGCCACAGAGCACATGGTTCCAGCAGGACACACCCCCTTACTGCCACCCTCTCCCCATTTCAAATCTAACCCGGGTATCACTCCTGCAAAGACTTTTGAGTACCCTTTGGGGGCCTGGCCTATACTGTTCTCATCCTCTCTGTGTTGCCAGGACCTAGCAAGATGCTCAGTATTGAGCCTGATGGGGAGTGACTTCTCAATAAAGGCTTGGTGGATGGATCAAAGGGAATGTGCACATTTCCCCCATCTGTGGTGTTAAAGGGGGGGGGGGGGCGGTTTGAAGGAATTGAAGTTTTTTTTTGTTGTTCAAATATTAAATGAACAAAATGCTACTTTAGGTCCTCTTTTTACTAATCTTAGATGGTGAAGGATGTAATGATGTACTTCAATTCTAAAAATTCTGTCCTTTCTAAATGAGCATATATCTTTCTTTCAGATTAAAAAGTTGTTTGAGATCAAATTGTAATAGAAGTCAAGGTATCCAGCACAGAACACCAGAATATAGTTAAAGTTTTTTTTTTTAAATTTCTAAAGTTGCCGTAAATACATGACCACAACAAAAAGTCGCGAATTCTTTAAATGTCCTGATGAAATGCACATGCATATCTTCAACTCATTTCCAAAATGTACACAAATGAGTCAGTTGACATCTGCTTCTGCTCTTTTCTAAGGTATAAATGTGAATCTGGCCCCTTTTAATCATCTCCAGCACTTTGTCTAAGTAGCTTTCCATGATTTGTATACAAAAGTCACTTCCCAGGAGAGGAAGACTCTTTAAAGTATAAGCCGAAGTGTACACACGATTAACATCAGAGAGACCTTCGTTTTTGGAAGTAATTTGAAAGAAAATGAGCAGGGGTTTTTTCTTTTTCTAAAGAAAGAAATTGGAACCATATTTTTAGGTATTTCTGTGTAACCAGAAAGGATTGTATCAGCCTCTCTCTATCGTATATGTTTCCTCTAGTACATCCTCTGTGACCTTGTCATTTCCAAGGTTATTTTTGGCAGAAATGTTTAATTCAAATTTGTAAGGCCCACAGGATAAAGATTGATCTAGCTTGATGTCTATTTTTTAAATGTCATTAATAAGCAAATATTAATGACATGAAAGTATTAAATTGTTTGGGAGACTTAGTTTAAAAATACAGACCTATTTAATATTAAAAGCAGCAAGTTTAAAGAGGGAATGAATTTTTTCCCTTCATGTTTCAGCATGTTGGAGTGTACTAATTTACGATGAAAGGTTTTTCCCAAGTGGGGCATTTCAAAACCAAGAGTAGCCCAGTTTTGTAACTGTAGTGTTGTTTCACTGAAGATGGTATTCCTAAAAGAAGAGACAAAAGCTAGAAACTCGTGTGCCATGTTGTTTCTGGAAGGATGTGCTGTGATTGATCGGGTCCTTCATGGGGACTTCCCTGCAGAGTTTGAGAGGCCCTGTTAATGACTCAGCAAGCTTGTGCTCTTAATTTGATCAAGTTCAGATATTAATTAAACCTATTCCTTCTTTTGTGTGTTTTTTTAACCCCCTCCGCCCCAATTGTTACTCCCACATCCTTCTTCCTACCTGCTCATGAGTATAATAGCCATATCGTATTTACCTTAAGTCTCCATCCTTGTTTCCGCTCCCTCTCTCCATTTGCCAATGCCCCCCTGGGCAGGGGTAGTGCTGAGGGAGTGGGGTGTCTCACACTGTGGGCTCCCAGCACAAAAGCCACCCTGATGCCTGCTCTACGTAGCCAGCCTTCCCTCCCTGGCCCATGGTCCTTGGGTTGTCACTGCTGCTGGACTCTTCGTGCCACCGCTTTCCAGCAAAACACTTCCTGAGCAGCTTTTTTATTTAGCAAGAGCTCCTGGAGCAACGTGTGGCTCCACCAACTGGTCACAATTCTTTTCTGGGGGACACAGGCACTCCCGAGTGAGAGAATGGGCTTCTGGTAAACCTCCTCCTCCCTGCCAGGACCTGGGACCACCTCCATTCAGCACTGCTCGCTCAGCCTCTGCCCCCACCATAGCCACGAGGCAGGGTCTGTACAAGTGCCAATCCCTTTGGGACTGGATCTGCCAGTTGGTCCTGGGAAGTTAAAAGGTTCTTTTCAGGGCCTTGAGGCCCTGGGGGGCGGGGAGGGGGAGGAGGCGGAGAGCATCGGGGCTAGGGGTTCAGACCTAAAGGCTAGAGCCCCTTTCCATTTAAGCAAGGTCAGCCGACAGGCAGCTTGTTAGAAATGCAAATTCTCACCACCGCCGCCTCTCCTCCCCAGCTCTCCGGGTGGTTCTTGTGCATGCTCTGGCCTGGGATGTGGTCTACTACACTGTTCAGGCTGAAGACTGTAGAGGGGACATCCTTCTAGGATTCTGGAAACAGAAGGAATCTCAGCTGGAGGCCATGGTCCCAAACATTCACCCCAACCTTTACTTTTAAGGCTGAGCCACGTAACCAATGGAAGGGGAGTCAGGACTCAAAAGCAGGGCTGCTGGCTTCTTTTTGTTTTTGTCTTTCTGTATGATGCGCCTTCTTTTGCAATATGTTAAGAGCGTTTTTCATTCAATTAAAACAAGCCTGCTCTTCCATGTATCTTCCCGAGTCCCCCAAATAGCAGTTTTCACCAGTGGCCTTGCTCACCTTTTCCCATTTACTGCTACACTGTGGCACATATTGGAATTTGCATGTGTGCAGTTATAGTAGAAGGAGTGGAGGCCCTAAGGTGTTTTTTTTTTTTTTTTTTCATGTGGGTACTTACAGGGAACACCACTCCTGCATCCTCTCATGTTCATTCAGCAAACATTTATTGGAACTTGCTATTTGCTCTTTGGCGGTTTGGTAACTATTTTTCCAGATAAAGGAATAATTGTATCAGTCTGAAGAGAGTGCAAGATTCTTAATCAGTGAACAGTTAAAGTGTTTCTAAGTGACTTGGGAGTTGGTTTGTTCCACATGTTGCTTATGTAGTACAGCAGTGCTGAGTGCCTCTCCTCCAAAGGGTTTTTCCCCCTCACGACTGGTAACTGCCAGTCAGTGTTGGGCTCCTGGCTGCGGCTAAAGTCTGTGTTCAAAGGCTAACTAGAGCTGGGGGGTTGGAATCTTGTACTTTATTAGGTATAGTAATTATATATCAAAAGACAATAATAGGATTGGTGGGTTCATCTCAGGTGCACATATATCTGTTATCAGCGGAAGTGGGGTTCTTGGGATACTGCTGGAATAAGTAAGCATTTCCGGAAGCCCCCACGGGAGGATGAGAGCCAGTGTCTAGTTTCCATTCCATATTGCAGCCGGGTCCAATTCATCACCAGGTGAGTTGCAGTCCATTAGTCCATTGCGTGGGATGCAGGTTAACGCAAGGGAGCCCTACAAGCCCAGAGTCACGCAAGTCCCAAGTGCAGTAAGAGCACAAGAAAGGGAACTCTTGTTTAGGGGATTAAATATCTCTAATTACGCGCCCTTTCAGTGGCCATGTCCATTCTAGCCAATGACCTTTGTTCTCAGGTGTGATTGACAGCAACTTTACTGGTCATGCCTCTATCTCCCTTTTGTTGGGAGTTGTAGCTTCCTGGCGAAGCTGCCCAAATGACATGCCTATAATATCTGGCCCTCCCTCTGCTCCTTTCCTATTATTAATAACTAGGTTAATCACAGCGGTATCATAGCCACTTGTAGAAGTGTCACACTCACCTTTTTAAGGGTTGCGATGTCAAAGGAAATGAACTGGCTTTTATAGTTTGTGCTTTTTATTTCTAGCCTTGACCATTTGTTCTTTGATTATGATCCATTTGTTTGGTGAGTATGTTTTGGTAGAGAGAACAAGGCCCCATTTTAGTTGAGAGCAGAAATAATAGGGTGTCCCCAAAAAATGTATAACACACACATTGAATCATTATAAAGGCAGTGTTTATTAAAATACATTTCATTTTCAAAATTGAGCTATCCGCTGTTGAAGTGTGTGCACATTTTTTGTATATTAGAAGCAGTAACTGATTTTCTGAAAGTGAACACATAAGATACCTATCCATTCATTTAGCGGTTTTCAGTATTTGAGAGCTGAAAAATCTGAGACTTTTTAATTGTTTTAAATCACGAGTGCGTATTATTTTAAAGTTATTGCTCATTTTAAAGATACTTTTCCCAAACGTCAGCCTCGGAAAGCTGATGAAACGGTTTAGTTTTTTAGGCATGAAGTTGTGGTCACACCTTACACAGAGCTGTTTTCTGTGCTCTAGGAAGGATTCGGGCATATCTTTTCTTTTGATCAGACATTCTGTGAGGCAGTGCCCAGATGTTCTACATCTGAGTAGATAGTCTTGACAACATATGCTTTACTGCACTGCCTTCAGAAATAACTTCATAATTTTAAAGAAATGTGCTTTCTAAATATGCTTTCTAAATCATCTTTATAAGATTAATTTTTTTTCTCTCTTTAAAATTAAAAGCATGATGAAATCAGGCTGGAAAAAGTTAAGTATTAGATCAGACTATGTGAAATTGTTAATATTTGTCAGCTTTTGAGCTATGAAAATGACCTTGTTTTAATGGGCGAACCTAATAGGTCTTTCGAATTAACCTTCGGTAGATGATAACCTTAAATGGTCTAGTTTGTTCTCTCACAGCTTTCAAAATGCTGCTGCATTTTAGATGTTACTTTTGTTCCAACTGCTGCCTTTTACTTCCTAAGAAGGGCTTTCTGCTTCTCGGAGCTGTGCAGTGGCAACCCAGGCTTCAGCCCTGAAAAGAGCTTTTGTTTATTAAGTCTGTGGCTGAGACCCAGCAAGCCCGAGGAGAGCCCGCGGTTGCCAAATGCTTCTTCGGTGCTCTTTGGCGTGAGCAGACACTCAGTCCAGTAGAGTGCCTCTTCCTTTTGCCATTAAGATGAACCTAGCCATTCATTTCTATCTTAAAAGTTTGTAACTTGTCTCTGGTGTATGTGTGAGAGCCCCCAAAGTTTTTTTTTCTTTTTTTAATTAAAGTGTATGTGTAACTTTATTAAAGTGTGAATTGTGAACCAGCTCCTAACTTGTAAATAGGAGCCTCCTTGAACTCAGGAACAAAACAAAACTCAAATATAAGTTTTGAGGTAGCAAAGATTTTGCTTTTGCTTAAGAAATTTTCACTCATCAAATGCTCTTCACATTTGCCTTTGCTATGCTGTGAAGCAAACCATTGTCAAGATTCTTTTTGTAGTAGTTATAGAGGTTTTTTCCCCCCCATCCTCAAAGAAGATATAAATAAATGTTAGCATCTTTAAAAAAAAAAAAAAGAAATGTAAAAATGTTTCCCATTTCTGCTGCCTTACATGGTCAAGTACTTTGAGATTACTTACAATATTTGCATCCAGTAGTGGAGTTAGAGACTCTCTCATATATTTGAAGACAGTTGGATAGCAGTGCCCTCTTGTGGGGTAATAACATATTGCTTATTTCATGCTTGCTTAAGTCTGAGCAAGGATTTATAAATGTCTCTTAAAAATCTGTATGTATGAGTATATTTTGCACAAAGTACCTTTTCACTAGGACCTTGAACCCATTATTAACTTAAGTAGAACAGTAGGGAGGGTGGTAGAAGTGGCTGGATGTTTGGTAGAATTGCTCCAGTTCCTGGCTGGGGGAGAAAACTTTCTGGTAAGAGTTAGAAAATGTTTTTTTGTGAGCAGCTAATGGCAAATATGTTTAAAGAAATTCATGAAAATGGCTCCTTAAAGTGAATTCCTTATAATTCGCTTTTGTAAAGAACTCACTTTTTCAACCATGTAAACTCTTTTCTAGGCAAGGCTCTCTGGGCTGAGATCACTTCAGGTACTTGAGTCTTATCAATGATGAACTGTAAATTGCATCACATTTTTGCAGTAAAGTATTGAGGTTAGCCTGCGGAGAGCTCTTCTGAAGTAAGTTCTCCAAAAATAGTAGCAAGAATGGTGCTTCTTATCAGATTTTGCTCTTGCTGGGGGAAAAAAAATGATGTTCAATCCCGCGGCCCCCCCCCCCCCCCCCGCCCCCGTAGTTATATCCTATTTGATGTTTGTTAAATGAGTGCTCTGGGTTACATGGGGTCCTGGAACTTGGGAGCATCTTTGTCTGAAGTCCAGATAATGAACCAACATGGACATTTTACTGGGGAGGGCTCACCCTGTGAATTTTAAATAGGACACCCCTTCCCCCCATTTTAGTGTAAGGAGTTTGTTGTAATATGTTCTACAGTCTACTTTCATTTAAGGAAATAAATGCATTTTGTGTCAAAACTTTCTTAAACATGTTACATTTTTCAGGCAATTGCGATTTAATTTTAAAATAATGTTTTGTTTTGTTTTTTTTTTTAATATATTTTTATTGATTTCGAGAGGGAGGGAGGGAGAGAGAGATAGAAACATCAATGATGAGAGGGAATCATTGATCGGCTGCCTCTGCATGCCCCCTACTGGGGATTGAGCCCGCAGCCTGGGCATGTGCCCTTGACCGAAATTGAACCCAGGACCCTTGAGTCCATAGGCCAACGCTCTATCCACTGAGCCAAACCAGCCAGGGCTAAAATAAATAATGTTTAATAAGCACCTTTAGCAAAATTGACTTGTTAATATGTTAAAATTTATTTCATTGGAGTTGATTGTTTACCTTCATTTTTAAGTGCTATAATAAATATATAAATATGTAGTAATAAGTATAGTGTTACAGTAATAAATATTGAATATATTTTCATCAAACACAGCCTTATCCAGACCAGTAGCCCCACCTTCCCTGAAGAGCAGCCCACCAGCCTTAGGCTTTCCAGGACCCCCTTTCCTATCCTTCAGGGACTTTCTCCCTTTTGCTTCATCTGCCCATCAACTATTTGGTTTTCCTCCTGGGTTGTGGAATATGACTTTTGGTTGCAACCTCTTTTCGTAGGTGAAATCCCGCTATCTTTCTCTCTCTATTAATTTGTAAACATCCAAAGGCTTTGGAGGTCTGCCTTGATAAACATGACAGTTGGTGGTCTCTGGCTGTGATATGGATAAAATGAGAAAGAATGGAAGAGGCAGGCGACTGGCCTGGCTGCGCTCTAGCCTAGCCGTGCTCTAGGCTGTGGCCACCTTTTACCATAGAGCTCTGTTGACAGCTTCTGCCCCCCTTCCCTGTCTACCATGCTAACCCCCCTCCCACTCCTCCCTACCCCAGGTCTCTATGCCGGGTCTCTGTGAGATTAGAAACATTATAAGAAAGTGTTCTGTTTGGGTGTGTAGGTCTGATTGTATTTCTCAGTTCTCAATGCAGTTTAAAATTCAGCTTTTAGGATTCATTGGTGGAAAGCCAGTAAGGATTAATGAGAGGGCTGAATTAGAGAATATTTTTTAATGCAGTTTTGTTCCTCTGAGGTACATTCAGTAACAGAAACTAGGCCAACAAGTTATTGACAATTAGTGGTCCTTTGGGAATCTGCTTTAATGAATAGATAAGAATGATTTGTAATTAGCATAATAATTATATGCAAATGAATGCTTCTGAATTGCTCTAAAACACTTCTGAACTGTTTAAACAGCCCTCCTGAGATCTTGTTACTCTATTAATTTGTGTAGCAAATCCTTTTTTCATAGATCATGCAAAGATAAACTTCAGTCCAGCCCCTGTCCAAATTATTATGTATTCCAAGGTGGTAGGACCTGAATTAATGAGATTTACTTATACTATATTAATGGCACTCTGTGGGAACCTGAATCGGTGAGGAGTCACTGGGGAGATGTAATTAAAAATAGAAAAGAAAGCTGCTTATTTGAAAATAACTGTTCAAATGGGTTTCTTAAACAAGTTAGTAAATGTTATTTCTCTTAACACCGCTGTTACTTGCTATTGCAAAATGTAATGCCAACATTTTTTTTATTAATAGGCTTCCCCTTTGGGGTCTGGCTTGCATTTTGTCAACTCCAGTTAGTTATGCACTAGGGTCAGTGGTGATAGGATCCAGGAATCCCTTGTTTTCTATGTGCCGCAATACTGAAAAATGCAGGGCAGTGCTGATAAATGATGTTTGCTATTTACCTTCGAATTTAATGCAGCCTTTCTCCCATCCTGGCCTTTACTTTGAGGATGTGCTGAGAGGAAATAAGCTTGGCTAAATTGAGCAGCAGTACCTGTGCATTTTAAACTTAGTGATTATCTTGGAGCTATTTGAATAGACACCTAATTAATCATGCTACGCTAAAGGGAAGCACTTTACGGCAGGCTGCAGAATCCTAATATCTCTCTCAAGTTTTGTGTTGACCCTGTAGAATTGTTCCTCTTTTTTTTTTTTTTTTTTTTTTTTGGGAGGGCGGGTGCTCTTTAATAAGCAGATGTCCAGGAGTTGGTAATGATGTGTTTGGGCACACTTTTCCTTATTTCCATTAAGCCTCACCGGTGGGAACCCATTCATGGTTCTTTAGGCAGTTTCTGGTGTCTGGAGTTTATTTTGATTTTTTTCCACAAGCTGTCAAGACAATCCTACCAGCCTACCCTTCCTTCACCTTCTACTCACTTCCCATTCATAGTCATGAGTTAAATCTGGACTCACGGATATTTAGGTTGGCTCAGCACAGATTTTGCACTTGTATTTTGGGGGATAGCCACTATGCTTAAAGATTCATAAAACTAATATTCTTTGTCTTCAAAATGAATCTGGTTTCTGTTGAGAGTTTCTATTGAGAACTGTAGTGAGTAACAGATGCATACCCAGGAGGCAGCACAACTTTTGTATTCCAGTGACAGAAAACAGGTATTTATAAGAATTGAATAAATGTATTCTGTGGCTCCAGCTTGGAGACTCAGTAATCCATTTATTTTCCATGTTTTATGTGTTCTCCAAAGGGTGTCTTGACTTTCTTGCCTCCTTTTTTACTTAAGAGTTTTCAATTAAATGGAGTTGTGTTAACACTAATCCAAATCCACGTAATGTTGATACCAGTGTGTTTTCGGTGGTTCAGGCACTGGTATTAGTGGAGCGAGCAGTGTCTAGGGACATCACACCTAACTTGATAATGATGGTTTTACTAAGCCCTTATCCTGGCCAGGCCTTTGGGCATTCTACAGATAATTAAAATTTGATCATAAAAAATTTTAAACACAATGCACCTTAGCAATAAGATTTTTCTACCTTTAAACATGATTTTAAAACTCATTTTACAAATACATTTCCTTGGCCTAGTGAATTTGCTTTCTTTTTTTCCCAAGGATTACAGAAAGTGCATAGCAAATTCAGCCTTCAGAATACCCAGGAGCTGAAGACTCAAGTAGGCTACAGCTGTCTTCACCCACTGTATTCTAAAAGAACTAATGAGATGAGAAGTCTGCAGCTGGTGGCAAGCACAATAAACCATGAGCCAAGGGCTTCTCTTCATCAGAGCCTCCCTTTCCCCATGGGACCCCAGAGGAGACAGAATACTAACAAAGCCAGCAGGCTGTCTCATTCCACACTATTGCTCATTTGCAGCTATAATTGGTAGCTGAGGTTGCATTCTCTATGCTGAAACTGTCATACATGAAAGAATATATTTGTTCGTTGTGATACGGATATAAATCGGCCAGTTTTCAAATACAGAAAGACCAAACTAGATACCCAAGAATAAAATGCAGCAAATAAGATACTCTTCAACAAATTAAATGTTTGTTACAGAAATACCAAACTGAGGTTGTTAAAACTACACCTGCTTCCTGCTTTTTAATATCTTGCTACTTAATTCAGCTGATTAAACATTTACGTGTTCAAACTAACAAAAAAGCACAAAAAAATTCCTAGGTTTTGACAAGATGCATTATTCTCATCTGTCAAGGTTAAGGTGCTATTGTTAATAATTGGGTTTTGTTACATTTCCAGTATATCTTTAATATCTGCTGCTTTATATTCCAGAGAAAAAAGCGGAGAGGGAAAAAGACAACGCTTTAGAGATATATGTGTATGTAGTATTTTATATGCATACACTCATTTCTTGTAGGGAAATTCACTTCGGTTTCTGATGCTGCTCCTTTTTTTGTGTTTTTGAAATGTGATTTTGCTTATCTGGTATTTGTGGACACTCTTTGCCCCTCTCCTGTGTAAGTGCCAGGATGAGCCCAGGACAGGCTAAGAAGCCTTGTGTTGAAGTCCTAGGTGAGCCATATCATCTCCTTGTTGGACTGTTGCATCCTCATCTGTAAAGTGAGATTTATCTTCCAGGTTTATTTCCCCTGTATAATTCTGTGAGTCCATATTGCAGAACAGCATCCAGTGAACAACCAGCACTAAAAGTGAAGGCTTAAAAATACACTTTGTGGAACAGTATATGCGTTAGGTCCAGAGTGAAGTTTTAAAGTGTTATTTCATGTTCTTCAGTTAATTAATCCATGTCAGACGGGTGTGGAAAACCTGACGTCATCACCCAGGTGTGGAGCTGGGTTTAGGAAGGAGAGGGGCATTGTCCAAGAAGTCCATGTAACCCATCCACTCACACTGTCACCTTCACTGGGGCCATAGTCATGCTTAGGGCCATCTCCTGGGCGAGGCACCTTCTCCGTTAATTGACCTCCCTCCACATGAAAATAATTTATGCTGGCCACAATTTAGACCAGTTTCACTTTTCTTAAATCGGTTGTTTCTTGGTTTATGTACTACCCTTAGTGGGGTTTTTTCCTTTCACCCTACTGACATTTGTGTACACTCTGTGCTGTGGATTTTGGGGTGCGTTTTTTTCTCTGTTGGAGTGGACAAGTGTAGAATCTGCAGAAGTAGTCCTGCAGTCTCCATTCACTTCATCAATTCTAAGATTCTGCCCCCTTGACCTCATATTTTATTATATTCAAAATCAGGATTTGTCTTCCAGTTATAGCATGTTTATTGGCTGAATGCTTTCCTTCTTTTTTTTTTTTTTAATATATTTTTTTTATTGATTTTTTTACAGAGAGGAAGGGAGAGGGAGAGTTAGAAACATGGATGAGAGAGAAACATCCACCAGCTGCCTCCTGCACGCCCCCCACTGGGGATGTGCCCGCAACCCAGGTACATGCCCTTGACCGGGAATCGAACCCGGGACCCTTCAGTCCGCAGGCCGACGCTCTATCCACTGAGCCACACCGGTCAGGGCTGAATGCTTTCATTCTTAATGGAGCACCTCTCTGAAGTTTAGGAAATGTGGTATTTGCTGTTCAACTCATAGTGGGCTCTATAACATTTTAGATTTTGAAAGAAAAACAAAATGTGAGCATTATGCCCACAGTGAGGTCACACTCAGTGAAAAAGAAAAAAGAAAGTATTTTCCTTCAAATGTAATGAAACACTAGCCAAGCCTCTGGCCATTGTACAGATAATTAAAATTTAAGCATAAATCATTTTAACACAATGCACCATAGCAATATGAGTTTTCTACTTTTAAACGTAATTTAAAAAATACATTTCCTTGGCTGGCGTCGGGTGGTTTCAGTTCTGACTAATTCTGCATTCTCGGTTGGCAGTTAGCGGGTCCTCCCTGGCTTTCAGGTGCCTTTTCTTTGTTTGCCTCTCTGTCTTCCTCCCAGCTAGACTGTGACTTGCTAGGAGCCAGAACCAGGTACTGGCTCTCCCTACCCCTTGCTCTGCTTCTTAGCATCCTGTGTACTACCTCCTCCTACGTGGTAGCTAATGAATAAATAGACCTTGATTGAGGGAGATGATGTTAAAAGTGATTATTTGATATGATGTTAAATGTGTTCAATTGTGGAGAAAAGGGAGCTTGTCTCTGGGTTTTAATTCTAAGCCTCTGACCTAGAGGAAAGTGCCCTGTGGAGTTCCATGATTATTTATGTTAGCACTATGGCCCGTTTCTCACTGTGAATCCAGGTCTTGGGAGACCAAGCCTGTGCCATTGATTCTTTCCTCAGTCAGCAGTGAAGTTGTTAATTTTCAGGGTGTGGTTCTAAATAGGAGTTTCAGAATTCATATTTGCCGACGGTAATTGAACTTCTGCTGATGTGCCCAGACACATGAAGTAACCCCAGTTGTCCGGCCCCTTGCAGTCGGCTCACCCCTGTTTGTCATTCCTAGGTAACACTGACTGACCTAATGCCTGTGGCTATACCACATTGCATATTTTAAGCAGTAAGACCCTGTGTGGCCTGCTCAGTTTGCTTGTGTAGTAATTTTAGCTGATTGTTGGGCCTTTTTATAGCTTCTTAGACAACCTTTAAACAGGCTTCGAGGTCAGGGTTGTACATTTACCCAGCTATCTTTAAAGTTTTGTTTTTTTACCTGAACCTCACATTTATAACTTTCTCTTTAGGAATTATTATGTCATAGGCACTTACTGAATAGCTGTTGAGTGTTGTTGTTAATCCTCACCCCCAAAATTTTTTTTTTCATTGATTTTTAGAAAGAATGGAAGAGAGGGAGGCAGGTAGAGAGAAAGATGGATGTGAGAGAAACTCATGGATTGGTTGCCCTGACCAGGAATCCACTGAGCTACACCGGCCAGGGCTAGCTTTTGAGTCTTGATTGGCTGCTTCTCAGCATGTTTTCATTGATTTGTGAAAGTTTGTGTTGTGCTTTGGAATATGTTCAGTGCTTATCTCTAGAACAACGATTTGTCATATTGACTTATCTGGGCACGTCCCCCAAAGTGTGTGGTCCCGCCACCAGTGCAGTGAAGGACTCCTGGTTCCAGAGTTCTGCTTGAGAGGGGAGGGCTCTTTCCTGGTAGTATTTTCAGTTGACCAACTGACCTGTTCACTGTCACTATTACAGCTCCTCTACACCTGAACTTTAGCTCTTCAAAGGTAGTTTTTATTTCTTCCTATAGATTGTGCGCATATATGTGTGTAATGACAACAGAACTTTTGTAAAGCAAACAGGTTTAAAAAGATTTACTTCGTTCGTTTTCCCTGTTCTATTGGGAAGAGTAAATTAAGGGCAATCGAATTTACACACACTAGAGCCTTGCATAAAACCTAAATGTTAGAGCGGTGCCCCTAAGGCAGTGGTTCTCAACCTTCCTAATGCCGCGGCCCTTTAATACAGCTCCTCATGTTGTGGTGACCCCCAACCATAAAATTATTTTCGTTGCTACTTCATAACTGTAATTTCGCTACTGTTATGAATCGTAATGTAAATATCTGTGTTTTCCGATGGTCTTAGGTGACCCTGCTAGCGGTTCTCAACATGTGGGTTGCGACTGTAGAGAACCGCTGCTGTAGAGCCTCAGACCATCGGAAAACACAGATATTTACATTACGATTCATTAACAGTAGCAAAATTACAGTTATGAAGTAGCACCGAAAATAATTTTATGGTTGGGGGTCACCACAACATGAGGAACTGGATTAAAGGGTCTCGGCATTAGAAAGGTTGAGAACCACTGCCCTAAGGAGTCATAGACCCCTCCCTTTTCTCCTATGGCTGTGAGAGGTACCTCTTCCATGAGGAAGGCACAGTATGTGTATCCCATGGCTCTCCGTGGACTAGGGTTCGGAGAGGATGATTCTGGTTGAGGCATCCACCACAGACCCAACCATGGAAGACATGGGAAATGCCACGGAATCAATACTTCTGATCTGTGTTTCCAGTTACAGCAGTTGCTCTCTAGGAGGGGGGTTAGTTCTGTGTCATCATCTATGGGTATTGATAAAACTGGATGTTTAAAACTGGGCATGTTTTATTTCTTGAATGTGATTATATATATATCAAAATGCTGGAACTATGGGAAAATGTTGGAAGATTTGTTCTTGGAGATAGCTCTCCGATAAACCAGTAGACAGCTAGTCAAGACTTCTGTTACCTTTTATTATGTAGTCATTTTGCCTTAAGGCAAACGTTTAAAACAGAGAGAACCAAAATGAAAACTTAATGTCATATAGAAGTGTTTTTCTACTTCTATTTTATACAGAAGCACAATAAGCCTAATGAGTTGCTGTCGGGTGTACTAGTAGCTGCAAAGCGCTGTTCTGACAAAGTTAAAGAATTTTCTCGGGTTTTCTTCTCCGCTTCTGACTTTGTTTTGCTTTGCAGGACTACAAAGCTGATGAAGACCCAGCATTGTTCCAGTCAGCCAAGACCAAGAGAGGCCCTCTGGGACCCAACTGGAAGGTACTGGGTGCTGACCTTTCTGACAGGCAGAGTCTTGGCAACAGAACGCTTGACAGGGCTTGAGTCTGGAAGAGCTGATGACGTTTAAGTGAAAAATAGAAATGGCACAAAAATAGTTTTATTTGCGATAAGGACTTACAGCCAGTTGCAGTTGGCCAGCAAGTCTGTGTTGCATTAGCAAACAGAACAGAGCCAGACTGTCACTTTCGGCATAATGCTATTCTGATAACTCTTAAAAGAGACAAGTGAGTGAGTCTTTGGGGATTGTATTGTTCTCTTTTGAGACTTGAAGCAGTACAAAAATTCATGTTAAGTGGGCGTTTCTAGTTTAAATTTAGTCTTAGTAAAAACGGAACATGCTCCCTTCACCCAAGCTTATGCTCCTGGCCTTTTAATAGTTATATTTTGGAAAGCAGGACACCAGAGAACAATGGCGATGCCAAGTAGTTGCTTTCTAATAAAGAGCATATCCTAATTTTATTCAGGGAAGTAAGAAAAGCAATGTCCAGGTAATCATTTAAATTGCTGTAGAAATATAATGCATTTTAAAGGCATTTGTTAAACTAAATGACAAACCTTTACAGAAGGATTAATGTGTCGATGGCAGGTTATTGTAGCTAATTTGACAGGAGAAGAGGAGCATAGAAACTTAAACCTGCCCCGAGCAGATTTCCCACCAACAGGATTTTACTTAGGAACGAATCTGTCTAGGTGCTAGTTGTTGCTTGCAGGTAGAGGATTAGTGTAACAGCCCCACAAGTAACCCATTGCATGGTTCTGCATGGGCGTCAGACTGTTTTGTAGATTGTCTTGCATGTCAATTAAAATGAAGAATGAGTCTGACTTTCTTCTATAAGAAAATGATTCATAATTATCTTATTTTCACATTTGTTCTCTGGGTAGAGTTCCATTCCAGATTCTCCCAGTTTAATGGCCATGACTAGAGACGTTTAACTTAATATCCAGGAAGTGATATATGCCATTTCCAAATCAAGAGACAAATTCAGTATGCATGATCTAAATTTACTCGAATGGGTTTTTAAAAAATCCCTACCCTTACCCAGATTTCTAGCTGTGGGCTTCAGAGGAATCTTAAGCGATTTAACGTTGGCCTTCTAAGAGTGCTGGGCTAGGCAGCAGGCAGTGGATAGCTTCTCAGGTTGCCGTGTCTTCTAAAAGGCCATCTTGCTCCAAGAAGTAATAACTCTCTAGTTGACAGGACTTTTACAGGGAATGAAGGGCATCAGTTGAGACTTAGAGGTGAGTTAAATACTGAATTTTCTTCCAATTATCCATTTTTCCAAGTGTAAACTTGAAAAGCATTGCTACATTACATGATCGGCTATTATGTTTAGGCTCAAGTGTTGGCTGTAGGAACGCCTAACCAATTTTATATCAGGCACAACGGTAGTTTGACACTATGACTTTACCTAATTTCCAAACTTTTAGGAACTTGGAGTACAATTTTTACTCCCTCTTTATTTGCAATTTTTACCTTTGTAACTAGCACTGATTTTTCTTTATCAATTATGATTATTTAAAATTGTAGGATAGCTTTAGTTTTTAG
The DNA here is from genome assembly GCF_951640355.1 of Cnephaeus nilssonii. NCBI lineage: Eukaryota > Metazoa > Chordata > Mammalia > Chiroptera > Vespertilionidae > Cnephaeus > Cnephaeus nilssonii. The sequence goes on along the minus strand of NC_137093.1, from coordinate 24,379,263 downwards.
AAATAACGTGAATTTTACATTGTTTCAGGTTGTAATATTGCAGTCTTTTTCCCCATTGTGTGTGCGTATTTATTAAACAATAGCTTATTATTTCTCTGGGAGAGTGCTGGCTGATAGTCATACCTTTCTACCCATTTGCCTGTTGGTTGTTAACTTTTGCCAAATGATGGTGGATGTAGCTACTCTTATAAATTGAGTTACTACTTAACTGAATTTCAGTGAATTACCATGATTAGAAATAACTAGGGTAATCAAGATTAACTAATTAAACCATCTGTTTACTGCTGTGAAGGAAAAATAGAGCAAGAAGGATGACTAGCTGATAGTACAGCATAGACAAATAGAAACCCGTGGACTGGCTTGATCTTATTCGTGCTCAGGGGCCCCTACTTGTCAATAAAAGTACTCATCTTGGCGCTGAGGTAGCACTGGGGAAGGGTGGCAGGTGGAGATTTCTGTACTTCTGCAATATGAGAGGAGGGAAGGAATGCATGGTAGTTAAAGCAAAAAGGAAGAAGAAATCCCATCTGGACCCACTGCCCCAGGACTGTGTGTGAGAGTGCTTCTGGGTAAGTGCTGCCTGGTTGTTCACAGCTTTGAAGGCCTTCGATGCCACCTAAGCAGAGCCCCACCTTAACAGCACAAATTCCAGAGTGTATTCACCGCTAGTTAAACCTCAGGATCTCTGGGAAACTTTCTCTTACTTATCCCACAGTGGCGTTTTCCTTCTGAATTATTGCAGTATTTACCGCTTGTCTGCACCAGACTGGAAAGGGGAAAAGAAACTTTTCCCTGGTGCCAGGCACTGTACAAGGTCGTATTTAATCTTCACAACCTTCCTGTGGGGTAAGTACAACTGCTTCATTTCATAGATCGGAAACTTGGCTAGGGAAACACCGGTAATAGTTGTAGAAGAAACTTGATTCTGTGCTATCCACAGAGATGGGTAAGGTGTGGATATGTAGCGAATTCTGACTCAATCCAGTGTTTCCAGAATACCAGTCTACACCTTTTATGCTCTGTCATATCATGGCCATTTTGTGCTTTTCTGTATTCGTGGTATTTGTCAGAATTTGGTAATTCCTGTTAATACCAATTATGTGTTTCCAGTGTTCAGGGGATTTGTAGGTGACAGTGGCGTTAGGGAGATCCATTAAAAACCCATTTAAGCTGTGACTTAAATAACTTAATCCTAACTCTGCCTTTGTTTTCCACATCTCTGAAATGGGAATGATACTAATAACTACCTCAGGGTTGTTGTGAGAACTAAATGAAGTAATGAATGAATGTTACATTCCTAGCAGAAAGGAACTACACAGTAAGTGGTAGCTCTTATTGTTGTCACCATGAAAAGCCCTCATCATCTCTTGGTGTTGATGAGATCAATGTCTGTGATATCCTATTTATGACAGTTACTCCTGTTCTCTGTCTAGTATTCAGGGGTTCCCTGGTTCTAGTATCTGGGGGTTGTCAAATACATCCTGGTTCACCTGTCCTTACCTCCCGTGGTTATGTGGTTAATGGTTGGCCCTAACGCAGAGGCAACACAGTTTAGAAAGCCTTCAGGGCATAATGGGGTTGCCAGGGAGATTTTAATATTTTCCATGTTGGTTAAGAATACAGGCCTTTTAATTTTAGCCTAAAGTATGATGCATCCTTTTAATTTTCAAAAACTAAAAACTCAGAGATGCAGGCTTTAGTTGTGTATTCATTTTCCCTCTGAAAATAAGAGTGCAAAAAATCTGAGCACACGAATTATATTTTGTTATTTAGGGTTTAACCCTTGATGAAGTGACTCTGTGCATAGTAAAAGGAGAGCAGTTTGTAACCTGATAGAGATTTTTGCTTCAGGCTGAATTGTGTGTTTCTGTGGATATAAATGTCTTGCTTCTCTGTAGCACTTCACATGCATGTGTGTGCGTGTTTTGGTTTGTTTATGTTTGGGGGGCTTTGTGTGTGTGGTGGCATTGGTATGACTACTTGTTCTGATGGTTTATGAAAAACAATTTACATGTGGGTTCCTTTAGCTTTCCAGTTTGCCTCCTGATCTGGTGAGGAGTTGTCATTTTAACAAATTGAAACACCACCTTTGAAGATTATGATGTCATTTTTATCCTATAGCAAGGACTCATTTCTTCCTTCATTTAATCCAGATGTCTCTGAAGACTTGAGCTTTTGTGTCTACATATATATGATAGCTAAAAGCTAGGCGTGTAAGGGTCTTTGCCCAAACACCTAGCCCTTACAGTACTTGACATTTCTCAGAAGACTCAGCCAGTATCTGAATGTTGGGATATAAGGGGATCAGGTCAAATAAAGAAGTTGCTCCAGAAATTGTGGTGACTTTTTAAAAAATATGTTTTTATTGATTTTTTTTCAAGAGAAAGAGGAAGGGAGAAGGATAGAGAAATAGAAACATTGATGAGAGAGGAACATCATCATTCAGCTGCCTCCTGCACAGTCCCTATTAGGGATCGAGCTCGCAACCTGAGCATGTGCCCAGATTGGGAATCAAACTGGCCACCTCTTGGTTCCTGGGTCAGCGCTTAACCATTGAACCACACTGGCCTGGCGTGACTTTTATCTTTATATAGGGTGGGCAGACGTAGGTTTACAGCTGTGAGTATGTGAAAACAGAGTTTATTGCATTATTTTTTATTGATTATTGCAATCATAAAGGCACGTCCCATTTCTCTTCTGCATTAGTTAACTCCAGTCAGCAGCAGTTCTGGCAGTTGGAGCTTAGCCTTTCAAAAACAGTTTGTCATGCTGTTTACCTGCTCAGTCACGCTTTAGACTCATAATTGCTGGAAAAGCCATTCTGGATCCTCCAAGCCAGTGGAGGGCAGCCGTGTGTGTGGATTTTAGGAATGCTAATGTATTTCCTGCCGTACTATCAGGACTACTTTCTCTTCCTACCTCCTCTCTGTATAAAGAAGGCGATAGCCTTGGTTGTCAGTGACCCACAAGGTTCTGTTGGCTGGTGATTGGTAGAATAAAATGGGGGGGAGGGTGTGGGAGAAGGTGAAACTTAGCTGTGGCGATCTGTTTGAGAATTAGACTAGCAGGAAAGGAGCTCAGAGAGTCCTCAAGAGGCTAATGAGCACTGCCCTTTACTGACAGCCTCCCAAGGAGAAAGACTGAGGGTGTTCTCCTGTGTTCATCTAGACATGGCTGTGACTCCTAGGAAGGATGTGAAAGCATTTTAAAAGCTGTTCCCTCTCTGTAATCTACATTTGCAATCCCATAGTGGGTGGTATAATGAAGCTTAATAATTAGTTTCTGATTAGACCACATCATAGATTATATATAACTAGAGGCCCGGTGCACGAATTCACACACGGATGGGGTCCCTCGGCCAATCAGGGCCACAGGAGGTTGGCTGGTTGGGGGGAGGAGCTGCGGGAAGTTGGCCGGCCATCCCCTATCGGGGCCACGGGGACAGCTGGCCGGGGAGAGGGACCGCGGGAGGTTGGCCAGCTGTGGGAGGTTGGCTGTGGGAGCGCACTGACCACCAGGAGGCAGCCCCTGCATTGAACATCTGCCCCCTGGTGGTCAGTGCATGTCATAGCAACCAGTCGACCAGTCATTGGGTCGCTTAGGTTTTTATATATAGACTAGTAGCCCATTTGCAGGAAGAATCCTGCAAGCGGCCGCTGCGCCTGCACCCGCTCTGCCCCGCTCCACCTTGCCCGGGCTTTCCCTCTGGCAGCCACCTTGCTTTCCGCTTTTCCTCCCTCTTCCTTCTAAGTTGTCTTCAGTCCCGCCATCTTTGTTGGGTAATTTGCATACTCACCCTGATTGGCTGGTGGGCGTAGCGAAGGTGCGGTCAATTTGCATGTTACTATTTTATTAGGTAGGATGAAGCAGACCTTAAAACATGGCTGATTATTTTGAGTGCCTGGTTTGACAACTAGTTTTTTAATTAGATTTTTTTAAATGTGCATTTAATGTAGCATAAATTATGCAACTCCTATGGAGGATACCAAAAACACTGTTGCATGTCTTCAAGAAGCTAAGTGCCCAGGAGCAGTACATGATGAGTTCTGGATTTACCTTGAATACAAATGCGTCTGTTCTCAGGCAGAACCGAAGGGCTGGGGCCTGAAGGAATGAAGGGATCTGGCAGGCTGGGCTTCTTGCAGTGTCTTACTGACCCGTCAGGGACATCAGGTTTTCTTCATGAGTTTTATTTGAAGAGTGAACTTGTGTTTTCACTTGTATATAGTGTCACTCCTAGAGTAATTGGACACAAGCATGAAGCATGTCATCGTTGTTATTAGTGCAATGGGTGTGAGCTCCAAAAATATTAAGTTTGGAGACATGGAAAAGGGGCATGATTATCTTCGCACAGGCAGTACATTTTCCGGCCTTAACTTCATCTTCCTTATTTTTGTGACTTTAGTTTAACTTACATAGTTTAATCTTTTGAACTTGATCTCACATTTACTTCTTCCGTTTAACATTTCTCATTTGCCCAAACATGTAGGGATCTTCTACCTCTGAACCCTTCTGGGGGCCTTTGTTGATGACCTGCTCATGGCACTTGGTGTGTCTGTGTCAGGGAAGGGGTTCATGTTTTCCCTCTGCATCCCTTCCCCAGCCTCCTGTGTTTGTCCCACGTTATTCACTGAATTTCCAGCCAGAGGCTCTGTGTCTGACTTAGCTTGTCTAGCACAGATGTTTGCTCAGAGTGGATACTGAGTATTTACTAGATTTCAGGTAACTATTTTAAACCAAATAAAAATCAAATGTTGGACTTGCCATATACTTAGAGAGAATATATGCCTGGTGTAGGTCTATCAAAATAACTAGCAAAATCTAAACAGAATTGAGGGAATGGCTGTGAGTCAGGGAATCGGGTTTTGCTTGAAATTTCAGTACACACATTTCACATATATTCTATAATCTTGTGTTGATATTTACTGATGCATGTACTGGCAACAGCCCCAGCACATCATTTATTTTTAACTTGCTTAGTGAAATCTGGGTTGGAAACTTACATTACAAAATCAACAGCTGAAATTGAGCATTCAGACTCTCTTAAGTTGAAAAATTAAGATATGAAGGGAGTGTGAGTCTTTTAGAAACTGCTGTGTTCTTGCAAAGTATTACCTTTAGTTGAATGTGGCATATACTTATTCCATCTTCATCCTAATACATTTTAAATAAGAAACTGTGTATGGGGAGTTGATAATGTAGCATAAGACTGTGAGAGACTATTTTTAGAAATTGAGTTTTCAGAATGCCTTTGGTTGTGGTTGTGTGTGTGTGTGTGTGTGTGTGTGTGTGTGTGTGTTTTAATTCTCTTACATTTGTGTATATTTGTTTGTCATAGATACAAGAAACTAGTTCTTGTGGATAACATGGGCTGATTGCTCACCATTCCAGTTAAACATGCTGGGTTTTGTTTAGTTATGTTGTGTGGCTTCAGTATACATTACTCTCCCTTAGGCCTCATCCACATACCTCAGAGTAACCTAATATGTGTCGTTAAATTAAAAACATGATTTGAGTTTGGGGGCTCCATTTATAGTAAGAAATGTGAAATGCAAGGAATTCAGTGAATACACAAACTAAATACAATTAGGGGAACATTTCACAACTATGTTACAGATGAAATTTTAATTATGTAGAGATGAGTCATAATTTTGGGTTCTTCTGTTAGCTCCTGGTTTTCATTTTATAGAATTTCTGATTATTCTTGTCTTTTGGTAACCAAGCATATTTTACCTTTTATTTTCAATTATTCTTTAAAATTTTTATGCTTTAATCTATATAAATCTTGTGTTTATCAGCAAAATAATTCTATTTACGGGTAGATTAGGAGTGTTAATCCTGTTTTGCCTGCTTTATGGTTATTTTTTTCAACTGATGAAGAGCAAAGATTCGGAAAACATACCTATTGTTTAAGGCCCTAGAAGAAGCTTTGTCCTGCCCCCCAGCAGTGAGCCTTCTTGAAGGAGCCCCTTTGGGTTGTATGGATTCTAGAACATTGCTCTGACTGGGGAGGAGGGGACCCCAAATATTTGTCCCATTAAGATTTTTTTCACATTTTAAAAGTTACGCATTTTTCCCCCCACAAGAATATTTCTGATAACTCTGAGAGTTGATTATATTTTACTCTGCATATATACTTGTTTTTGCTTCAGAAGTTTAAGATTAGGAAAAATTAAATACGGACTGGACTAAAGTTATATATTTAAGATCTTAGTTCAGTTTTCAGCTTGATTTTGTTTAGCTTTGATTTATTAAACATCAAAAATAAGGAAGGCAGGAAAACATATTGTTTATAGTCAATGAAGAATAAAGATTTGAAATATTAACCAGATAATTTACAGCAAAGTAAATCTTTGTTCTAAAATACTCAGCTGAGGGCAAAAAGTTTTTATAGTTTATTTTTTATGCATATTAGTTTTTTTTTATATAATGATGTTTATATATTAAATTTTGAAAATAAAGAATTATACATAGGAGAGACTAAAAGTCAATTATAGTCTCACTGTTTAATTACTTATATTTCCTGATTCATGTAGTTGATTTTGTTACAAATGTTTCTATCATAGACCTATTTATATTCATATTAAGCTTTTTTGTTCTTTTTTACCTTGTTAGTCATTCACTTAAAAGATGGTTTCTACTGGCTATTTGCATAGCAGGCCATTGTTTGGAAGGCCTATGAGGTATCCACCACTCTCCTTCAGTACATGTTGAGTTTAATAGTCCAGGTTTTTGTTGTTATAAATAAATCTACTGTGTTGTTATTTTCTTACTTGATGAATTGGGATACATTTCTGAAGGCAGAATTACCAGGTTAAAAGTATATGGTATACATAGGATATGGACAGCCTTGAGATTTTTAATTACATGGTATTATTCCGCCCCAAAAAGATGGTGCCAAGAGCATTCTTTTAGCCTTTATTTACTGCATCTGGGCAATTTGACTACTTTCTGCTTTATCAGTGTAAGCATAGAGACTTTAAAAGTTGTTTCTATTATTTAATCCCTTGTTTTAAGATCATAGCTCAAACTAACAGATGAATTGCATCATTTTTAGGATTGGATGAGACCTCAAATATCACACATATTCATAATAATAATTGAAGAAAACTATATAGCTTCTATGTCCTCAGCTTTCACCTGGGGATATTAGAGAATGTGTGAGATATTTGTACTGTGAAGAATTGGCCAAGAAATAAAGGCAGCAGGCAGTTTATTATTTATTTCTCAAATATGATGTTTTTATTGATTTTAGACAGAAGGAGAGGAAGAGGGAGAGAGAAACATGGATCGGCTGCCTCCTGCACACCCCTTACTGGGAATTGAGCCCGAAACCTGGGTATATGCCCTGACCAGGAATCAAACTGGTGACCTCTCCGTGCATGGGACTTAACCAACTGAGCCACACTGGCCAGGGCTGAACTTTTTAAAAAAAATAATTACTTGTAAGTTAGATGGAAAACAAATAGCAGATTGAGACTGACTATACATTTTAGATCTGGGGGAAGATAGCTTAGAAAGAACTGGTTCTTTTTTGTCCTGTCCTATCACTTAAACTAAATTTTATAGGCCATTATTACTTAATATATTACCAGTATTACTGTAATTGATTTGAGCAGTCTGCCAGACTCACTAGAAAGAATGTGAGAAACAATGTAGGTAATTGTTGAAGTCAACATGTGTGCTCTGTTCTTGGAACCCAAGATTGGTATGGGCTTGTTTGTATTACATTTAGCTTCTTCTTTAATTAGAACCATGCTTGATCCTGCTTTTTGTATAAAATGGTGGGAGAATTTTGAAGAGTCAGTGTCCTACTTGAAATACCCAAGGCTTTCCTTTAGCACAAGGTGTCTAATGGTTTGGGCTTTGGAGTTACAGTATCAGCAGCCCCTACTGAGTAGGACCTTGGAATATTTCACCTGGTTCTCAGCCACAGAGGAAATTCAGCCTGAGTGTGTGGGCAGGGAGAGGGTTGTTAATAAGCCCAGTAATATGGGAGGGTACAAAATTATAGGACGTTTTAAGACAAGGCATTGGATGTCAAGGCCACGGGTGTTGCCTGCCACCTGTGGCCCTGGGCTGACCGTGACTCTTGAGGAGCTACGTTCACTTGCGCCTACTTTGAGTGGCATGGAAGTGGAGGGTGGAAAGCTCTGACAGAGCCCAGCCTCTCATTTTACTGACAGAGAAGGGAGGCCCAGAGGGGTTAAGGATCCTTCCCGCCTCCATAGGAAGTTACTTTGCATAATGGGGACTGTTTGGCGGGTGTATCTTAGTGCTGTAGTCTACAGATATCCAAATGGTGTTTCATATGAAGGTCTTAGTGACACTCATTGGATTAGAGAGGACCTCAACACTCGCTCATTGCTTATGGGAAAATGATCTCTGAAAGACCGGTTTTGTCATTATATCAGGAAGGCTGGGCACTCAGAAGCTATCTGTGTGCTGTGGAAGGCACACAGGAGAGCATGGGTCCTGCAGGTCATGGAGGGGGTGGGCAGTTGCAAATAAGTGGTTTGTGCCCAGGGCCAAAGCAGCCACAACATAAGGGTGGCCCTTCTGGGAGATGGCTGGCACCCAGAGTAGTGGTTTTATCATTGCTTATGAACACAATTACACTCCTCTCTGTCAGCCACTTCTGTGTCCCCTGGCAATACCCAGCACAGATTGGGTTGTAAATGGCACCCACTTAACACTTAACTGGATTAAACTTGTTCATAAAGTATGGGGGGGGGGGGGGGTGCGTGCGCACATTTACCGAATTTTCACAGTGGTACTCTGTTTTATGGGAGGGAAATCATGGAAAAATAGAGCTAAGCTCGCCAAGTTCCTCTGTTGACATAGAACGCACCTGGAGAAGGATGGTTTGCTGTATGTAATAATCTTATTTACATGCTTATGGTGTTACCCCATTGATTTAAGTCGTGTACCAGCTCATTATTCAAAAGTGAACTGTTACTACAGAAGAGATTTTCTGATAAAAGTTGATCAATCATTCAGGACTCTATAGGACATTGAGTTCTATTAATAATACCAAAGTAGAATTTTTTCATATATCTTATCCTTAGAATTCACTTGAAACTGGAACATTATTGAGAGTTAAGGGTGGGGGGGTGAATATGGTCTGGTGCTATGATTCCACAAATGAAGAATAATCTTGAGGTTTTACAATAAGCCTAGAAATTCATCATTTTTTTGAATCCATGTATATGTGGCTAAATAGAAAGAATATTTGTTCATACAACGAACTTATTGGAAGCGGGTATGTGAGTGAGTTGAACCTGACAGGAAGTGACAGTGGCACGCTGTGACTGATGCTGGCATTGTAATGCCTTGAATGCTGTGTGCAGCCGAGAACAATGGTGAAGAAGGGAGGCCCTTGGAAAAGGCTGCTTTATCTTTTCACTCAGTAATTTGGTTTTTATAAAAAGGGTCCCCATAGTGTTGCACACGACTTTCTACTCTTTTAAGAAGCTTTGTTTAATTTTTTTTTCAAATTCAAAGTGGTAAATACGACTCTATGAAAGAATGAGGGAGAGAGAACTAACATGTGTTATGCCCTTGAGTTCCACCAGCTAAGCATGGCGCGCACACTGTCTTAGTTAGGTTTGAGATGCAGCTTTCATCTTGTAAGTACACCGCATTGGGGCTTAGAGTTTATAGACTGGCCCTTTGCCTAGACCTGTGGTCGGCAAACTGCGGCTCGCGAGCCACATGCGGCTCTTTGGCCCCTTGAGTGTGGCTCTTCCACAAAATACCACGTGCACGTACAGTGCAATTGAAACTTCGTGGCCCATGCGCAGAAGTCGGTTTTCGGCTCTCAGAAGAAATTTCAATCGTTGTACTGTTGATATTTGGCTCTGTGGACTAATGAGTTTGCCGACCACTGCCCTAGACTATACCTGCAGCCCCCTCTCTGCTATCTGTGATTCTTTGATAAGAACCTGCCTTTAGCCCTAAACTGAGCTCTGCAGGTAAGACCATGTCTGCATTTGCTTGCTGCTCCGAGCCCATTGCAGGCTCTCTCCCGGGTCAGCTCAGGAGTCTTTTGGTCTTTTGTACACACCACCTTGCAAGCTATGTGCTGCGAGCTCCTGATTCAACCCCACAGTCACCTGCTATCTGGAACCTAAGGCAGAAGGCTGCACTGAGTGTCACAGAAATGGTCAGGAATACCATGGACTGCAGTCGCCCTGCCCAGTTTTTATAATCAAAACTTAGAACTAGCCAAAAAGCCGAAAGAAGACAGCGAACACCTCCACGTACATGCAACAGTTGTTGACACTTTGCATATTTGTTTTCCCCTCTCTTCTCATTTTTCCTCTTCCTCTTTCTCCCTCTCTCCACACAAATACACATTAAAAATTTTTTTGACTGAATCTAAAAGTTCTGTGAATCTAGGGTGGCATAATCTGAGGATCCAAATTCTTATTGCTCCCTTATGTTTTCTTGGGAATGTAAATTGTAGACATTATATTTTGTTTCTTTAGTCTCTTTTAATCCAGATAGCCCACCTACTCCTCTCCCTCGTTCTTTTTTAAATATATATATATATATATATATATATATATATATATATATCCTTTTTTTTTTTTTTTTTACCATAACAACTCTTGATTTGATTCCCTGACTTCACCATTTAAACTATCAGGTGTAATCATTTGTGGATATTAAAGTCCGGATGTTTGGGATTTGCCTTCGAAGACTTGCTGCAGATCAGTTTTGCTGCTGCATCCCTTTGTATATCCCCCTTCCATTGAGAACACCTCAGTTAATAAAACACAGCCCCCCACTTGCCAATGTTTGAAGACACAGAAGACAACTAACTTCATCGTTTCTTATTGTGCCGCAGCACATTCATGGTGGGAGTACGATAATGGCTTTATGGGAACACTTACGTATTAAAGGCTCACTATGGATACGATGTGAATAGAATTTGGTGTTTAATATGAAATCTGAATAGTGTAATTTGAGACAGAGCAATGCGCCTATTAAACTGTGCAGTCAGGAAGTAACTTCGTCTGTGGAAGGACGGTTGCAGCGGGGGAATTCTGCTGCTTTTGCTAAAAAGATTTCAAATATCCAAATACCTAAGTTAAACACACATATGAGATTATAATTTTCTTCATGCATATCTGTGATGTCATTACACAGCAGTCAGTTTTAATCAAAACATAAATATCTAAGTCACGATTTCTCCTTTTCAATGTTCCTCATCTAGAAGGAGCTGGCAAACAACCCTGACTGTCCTCAGATGTGTGCCTATAAGCTGGTGACCATCAAATTCAAGTGGTGGGGGCTGCAGAGCAAAGTAGAAAACTTCATTCAGAAGGTAACGTCTGTTAAGAATGCAGTGACTTAAATGTAGCTTAAGATTTGAGGTAGCTACTCATGGGATATTTTCTCTGTTACCACTTCTTTTTTCTCATGAGGTAAAAATTACTGTTCCTGTATCAAATCTCTGCCCTTTTCTCCCTAGAAACAGCCCGCACAGAGGCCAGCAGAGGTTTTAAGGGGCTTACTTTAGGGAAGACTAGCATTTTAAAAAATATATATTTTTATTGATTTCAGAGAGGAAGGAGAGGCAGAGAGAGAGATAGAAACATCAGTGATGAGAGAGAATCATTGATCGGCTGCCTCCTGCATGCTCCACAGTGGGGGTCGAGCCTGCAACCCAGGCATATACCCTGGACCGGAATTGAACCCGGGACCCTTCAGTCCACAGGCCAACGCTCTATCCACTGAGCCAAACCGGTAGGGCAAGACTATAACATTTTTTGTTCAAAGTGCTTTCCTGGTGGTTTGCCCCGCTCTTCTGTAGAGAGCCTTGTCCACATGCAGCATGGCCCCAAGGGGCATGGTGTCTCAGCACTGGCTGGAGGGAGAGGCCAGGCCTCACCCGCTGAGGCGCTCCTTGTCCCAGCTCAGCTCGATGCCCCTCCCCCTCCCCCAGATCTCTCCCACATACACGTCCTTGTGTGCTTTGCACTCCTTTGTGGCATGTCTCCTTTTGGGGTCTTCGCTAAGAATAGTTACACTCTGAACCTAGGGTAACATAATCTGAGGATCCAAATTCTAATCACCTTTTTTATGACTTCTTTATTAAACGTGGAAGCTGCAGGGACAACTGATCTAGAATGAGGAGAGAAGTGCAGCTGTATAAAAACAGACATGGTTGTAAGCACAGAAGGAATATGAAAGTTTTTGGTATTTGCTTTTCCTATAGGGTGAATGTGTATCCATTATCATTATAAAAAAAGCCCCTTTTGTATCTCTGGAACCCACACGGGTTGCGGTGGCAGAGTTTCACCATAATTTTTTTACTTTTAAACTGGAACTGCTCTAACGTTTAAAAAAAAAAAAAAAGCATCTTAAAGCCTGGAAACTGATTCTTCTTGGGCCTGCTTACAGTTGGCCCACAGGAGGCACTCTGTAAATATTGGCTTCCTTCTTTCCTCTTGGATCATAATAATAGATTAGCAATCTAGTTCTGATAAATAGAAGTCACACATATAATTGATGAAGTCCCTTCTGTTCATGGGAAAATTGTAAAAGTTGAAGGCTGTCCAAAAATAGTAAAGTGCTCACTTTTCAGTACACTTTTCTCTCTCCTTGGAAAAGTTTAATAAAACTTAAATAACCCAGCAACTAAAATCACTAATTATATATATATGGTTTATTTATATATGCACATATACACATATAATATGGGCAGTAACATTAGAGTAGAAAAATTAGTGGAGTGTGTGTAATAATTCTTTAACTTAATAAAACATCTTATTCCAAGAACCCAGGACTCCTCTCTCAGGATGTTATTGTATTCTACCTCACAGTATTCCTTTGAATTACAGAAAAGTTAGAAATTTGAGTTGACCTTTGGTGATTGACATTTAGAAAAGGTAATAATAAATCAGGCCCAGCAGGAGTCTATGCAGGATTAGCATGTACTCATCACATTTTTTTTCAGTTTCTAGTAAATATTACTTCCTTTGCAAGAAGAGACTGTTTCATATTTCACAAGGAAATCTTTATTTTGTTTTACAAAATGGTAATAGTATGAAATTAAGAATTTCACCAATCGACATAGTAGTCTTTTCAAACCAAGTGTATGTAGATTTCATGTGTTAATTAGGACATATAAAGTTCATGTGTCATTAATCTCAGAGTTTTACCATCTTACACTACTTTTTCTTCTTTGTTTTAAAAGCAAGAAAAAAGGATATTTACAAACTTTCATCGCCAGCTTTTCTGTTGGATTGACAAGTGGATTGATCTGACAATGGAAGATATTAGGCGAATGGAAGATGAAACCCAGAAAGAATTAGAAACAGTAAGACCTCCTGTTTTGGGGAAATTCCCTCATTTTCCTTTCTAGTACTGTGTGTGTGCTTAGTAAGTATAGACTTAGAATTAAGAAGAGTATTATTAGAAGCCATTCCTTAATCTGTATATCCTTGTCAAAATCAAGTTTTTCAGACACTAATCTCTCTTCACATGTTCTGATTTCTCTTTTGTTGAGGATCTTTTCATAGAAGTAGACGAGAGCTTTCTTGAGTTAGAATGTTACCGGTAGGGTGTCCAGTTGTTTGTAAATTCTTTTTTATGCATTAGTTCTCTTTGATGGTCTCGGGTTCGCCGTCCTTGTGGACCCGCTTTCTCAGGCCAAGTTGCCTTTGGCTCATTTTGCTGTCACAGTAAGTTACTAATGTCAGCACTGGAAGTCCTAGTTCCCGCTCCTGTAGAAAAGATAAGAGGCTTGGTTTTATCACTGACTCCAGAAAAGCCTCCTCATTTCTTTTTAAGCTTTAGGCAGAAATACTGGTGATCCTTGGCCTGGAGGTCAGCCTGCCAGGTTTCAAACTTAAAACCCACCCAGCTCCTCCTCACCATGACCAGTGAGCAGGCCCTTGAGTGCCTGAGCACCCCATTTCTCCCACAGACTGGTTCTTCCCGACTTCCTCTTGCACATGTCTGCTTTTGCTTTTGCTCTGGGCTGCACTTCTTTTCAGTTGAAAGTCAGGCCCCAGGGGGACATGAGCCCCAGGAATGTCCAGGGTAGGCTAGTGGTTTCCATGCAGTCACCCCAAGTCCTGCCAGCAGTCTTCGTTTTGGAAGCCCTGCAGCTGGGAGTGTTTGACAAATGCCTGTGTGTGAGGCAGGAACTCCATTTAATCACTCGAGAGTGGCAGCAAATCAGGTTCTTTGGCACAGAAAGAAATCTATTTGTCTGGCACGGAGCATCGTAAAGAATCTGTTTAAAATTGCTTACTTTTGGTGATTACGGCAGATCTGCTTCTAATTAGCTTTATACAAACCTTCTGAAAGGACTGGGGCATACTTTCTTTATAAGGCAATAAATGTTATAACCTTATCTTATACATAAAGTAAACTTCAGGCAGTCTCCAACGTATGAATGGATTTTGTTCCAAAAGTTTTTAAGTTGAATTTTTTGAAATTTGGAACATGATTTCCCATAGAGAAAACAATATAAATTGGGGTTCGGTTTCTAGGCCAGACCATGGAAGCCTCGTTGACATCAGCTTCTTCTACTGCTCGTCTGACTCCTGAGTTTTGGATCTCGGGAATGGGGTGATCGAATAGCAAGCGTGGAAGACTCTCGCTTACCCCCTTATTTTTAGGGTGGCCCAGTCAAAATACTTAAACAGGACAGAGTAAGTCAGGGTATGTCCTGTCCTTCTTCCCATGCCTCTCACCCACTTCTGTCTTCCCTGACTCAGGAGTCAGGTGCCCTTCAGTCACCTACCACCACTGCTCCTTTGAATCCTTCTCCGCTGCCTTGCCTGGTTTCACTCCCTCCAGGAGTGCAGGCCCCAGCGATACCTGCTGGCTCTTCCTCAGCCCTTGTGAGGAGCTGCTGTCGGCCGAACATTAAAAAGAAAGCAGCATGGTTACCCTCATTCTCACTACACTCATGGTACAGCTTTGGCATCTCCGAAAATGATTTACCCACACCACGACAGAACTGGAAACAGACTTATTTCTATTGGTTTGAACTCTCAGGAAGGAGGCTTTTTTTGTGTTGATTTTGATGTTGAGGAGCTGACCATCGCATGAGGAAGAGTGCTCACAGTTGCAGGGGGATGGGTGGAGCCCTCCCTGGTTTGGGCTCTGAACCCTGCCTGTCTCTGGACCCCTTGGGTGGAACTTGGCTGAGACCTCTTCTTCCCCCAGGGAGGTTACTCCTGCTTCCCTCCCAAGTCCTCAGTCTCCTGATACCTGAACACAGAACAGCCCCAATGCTAACACGACGAGAGCCCTGACCAGGAGGTGGGAACTCGCTCCCGCCTCTGGCAGGAGCCTGCAGTCTCCGCCACTTCTCCCTGCAAGCTGTTCTTTGTGAGTTGGCAATGACACTTGGAAAAGGAGGTGTAAGATAGGCAAGTAGTTTCACAGAAGCCCAAGTTATTAGAAGCTATCATCATTATTGCACCCACATGACTCAGCCTAACTCCCCCAAGAAGTTGGTAGGAATCTATCATTGGTTCAGGGTTGGGGGTACATATTTCAATAGCATCTTAAGGCAAATTTCAGATCAAGTGTTGACCATCTTAACATACAATCCCATTTCAGTCATTTTGTTCAAGTCATTGGGTGGGGGATGCTCTATTCCACATCTAATGGTTGGTTCGTGAGCATCTTCAGAGTCTGGGCAGCATCATGCCTCTAGGCCAAGCCGCCTACCCAGAAAGCACCGCCTCCTGAAGAGGCTTAAGGCTTTCAAGTCCTCTTCACCACGGAGGAATTTCCCTTTTCTTGAGGTCCTGTTTCCCTGACACCTGATGATAGAATTGGATACGTTGCTCTTGTTAATTCTGAAATACTTTTAAGAATTGGATTTTTTCAAATGGCCTTCGGCCCTGGAGAGAAGGAATCGCATCGTGAGAGGTTAGGCATGAGAGAATGCCCCTGCCCGTAATCCTGCAGAGAAACACTGGGTTTGGGCAAAGCAGCCGAGAGAACCCTTTGAGCAAACCTTTTGCGTTTGTTCTCAACTCGCACTTCTGTGGGGTTGAAGGAGAAGGGTTGAGGTTTAGAAATGTGTTTATTGTATTTATTCCTTTTCTGTTCATTCTTTTCCTTTTCTCAGTGAGGTTTTTACTTGTCTGTAGTTTATTGTTATGGAATGCCTGTTCTTTCTGATGCATCCCTGTGTCTGTCCTTCATCGTTTCTCATGCATTGTTCCTGTGCTCGCTTGTTCTTCCTTTCCACTTTCCTGTTTTCAAGAAACTTCCCATAAGGAACTTCTCGGAGGGACCTTGGTCTCAGAAGCCACGGAGGTGGCCATTCCTCATGGCTTCCTGTCTGGTCCGGGGACTATAGAAGGATGAGCCAGACCATCCGGGCATTTTCTCACCTCATATTGGTGAATGGTTCATTTACCCTTGGCTGTCTTTGATAATTTTACATCATCAGTCTGCAGACTTTTGTTTCCTAGATTCAAGCATAGGTACACATTTTTTTATGCTGTGCAAAAAAATCCTTTTGCAACATTTTCTTTTGACCAAGATTACGAAAAGGGCCTCAGAACCTCATTCTCTATGTGGAAATGGCTATAAACAGGCAGTGGTCACTTCACAATCTCTTCTAGATCTTTTTTTCTCCCCTTGCTTGACTAACCCAATACAGAGTCTATGATTTCAGCAGCTCATGCTTTTATTTTACGTTTAGATGCGTAAGAAGGGTTCCGTCCGAGGCACGTCGGCTGCTGATGTCTAGATGAGTCCCCTGTAGGGTCAGAGACAATATCAAACTGTGTAAGTGAAGACCTGGGTAAAAAGGATATTTGAAAACCAATACCTTTTTAGTAATGAGTAGTTAACTCGCCGAGAGAGGCTAAGTGTTAAATGTGGTTTAAATTTTGGAATGTAAGCGATTATATTTTAGAAATTGACAGTAAATGCTATTCTATAAAAATGGAACAGGTTGGATTTAGTAATCCCTAACTACTTCTTAGTGTTACTGGGTTAGAAACCAGCTGTCGATGGCCAGTTAATTGATCTGTTTCTCAGTGGGACCTTTTGTGGTTAGTAAGGAAAGATTTTAAAGCATTTTAAGTCAAAGACCTTTTATCCCACACCATAAGGGCCAACCTCAGTGATTCGTTTTAGTTGAATTTTTTTTCCTGAACACCAGAGAGTCATCCTTTATGGTGACCCTTCAATTATCTTGATAGTTAGCTTTTTACTTTAGCTTTTATTCCCAGTGTAAAACATGTCTATGGTCTTATTCCTCTAGCACAAATTTATTTGCTTAAATTCGAGATTTTTCTATAGGGGATAAAAGAGCCTCAAAATCTACCAGTATTGAAACCAGTGTGAGGAAACAAAAGTTGACAGGATACTGTTGTCATTTGTTAACATTGAACTGCGGTGTTAATTGAGGAAAAGCACAAGACAGAACATTCTTGTCACTCCACTGTAGTTCGTTACTGCCCTTACATGTGATACCTGCTCTATGTTATAGAACATGGGAGACCTGACGTGTTCAGTAGTGAAAAGAGGTAGTTGTACCAAATAAGAATGAATGAATCCTGCCAGGATCCCCTCCAAGCTCTTTCTTTAAATTCAGTGTCCCGTTTAAAAAAAAAAAAAAAATCAACTTAATTATTTTTTGTTAAGTTCTTCTAAGTTTCTGTGATTTGTATTCGCTTCTCATTTACTTTCCCTCCAATGAAACAAAATGTTACGCCATCAGTACTAGTAAGACCACGATCTTCGAGAGGTTAAATTTTTAAAATGCAGTAGTTGGGGTCCATTTTCTGTCAAGAGTTTTAATACATTGAAGGTTTTGTTTATTTGTTTGTTTGTTTTCAGGAGAATGTGTGCAACAAGCTATTGTCTCACGTTTTTGCGTCTCTCTGAATGTTAACACGTTGCCCTTCTTTCACTTTCCTTGCAGTTACGTAACCAAGGTCAAGTGAGGGGCACAAGTGCAGCCAGTGATGAGTGAAGAAGAATCTGACCAGGATCTCACAGTGTCGGCATTTCCCAGCCACGTGCTTGTGACTGTGTACGCACATGCACAGCTTCCCAACCACGTGTATATATATGTTTGTGCGTGTATGTCTGTAGCTGTATATAAAGCGCATGTAGAGCTACAGATCAGAATACACACACTTGTGTATATATGTACATATAAACATACTGAAGGGATTAGTACAATTTCTCCAAAGTACTGTACCTATCTTCAGCAAGAATGCAAAAGAAAATATTTTCAATATATATACCTGGAACAGATTTTAATAATCAGAGTAATACCATTAATGGACAAATTGACTGCAGTATAATACTAGCTGGTATGTTTCATAAATGTCAAGTTGTGGACCAATAAATATATATATATATATACATACATAAATATATGTGTATATATATAGCCTTTTATTACTTTTCTGTTCTTTTAAATCAGTCTCTTAAAATTTTTATTTTCTCATAAGCAACTGACTCCCACAAAAAAATTTACTCAAAATCTGTTGGTATTCCAGTGAATGTGGACTATAAATGCTGAATGTATATACAACGATTTACTTCTGGATGGTCATTATCTCACAACCAAATTGGACAATATCTGTTAGTAAGGAGTGAAGTTATAGACCAGTTTTTACTTGTTTGCCCTGAGGGACAAAATCCTTTTAAAAGAAAAATCCAGTTTTTATTGGATTTTTTGTATTTTAAATTTCAAGTATTTTTCTACATCAGACATAGCAAAAAAAACGGAGATGATGGTTTGTGATGTATAATAAACACTATACAATTTTCAGGCTCCTGTTAGGCAAACAAAGAAATTGGTGAAGAGATTAATAGCATTGTAGGCTGTTTGGAAAAATGGGGAGTGCACTGCTTCCGCCGAGTCTTTTTCTGGAAAAGACTGTTTTCTGAAATTACTGCTTGGAACCTATGCAAATGAGCTCGATTCCTCACAGCTTACACGACAGAGTATAGATAGTGATGGTGTTTTGCTCTTTTCATGTTGAAACACTTTAAGGAGGAGATACTGACTTTGAAATAGGAAGAATTTAAGAGGCAGCGTGAGGTCTGCCTGCACACGGTTAGGAGGCCCAGCTGAGGGGCCAGCGCCCCCCCACCCCCACCCTCTCGGCTGTGCCCTCAAGTACAATGTCATTGGAACATACCCTGAACAAGCATCATGGAAATGCTGGTTAGAAGCGGCTGCCACCTTTTTGTTTTAAAGAAAGGAAGGACAGCTAGGTATGAATTTATCAGCTTTCTTTGTCCGAATCGCGTTTCTCTCCTGTCAGTCAGTCCTGGAAGCTTGAATAGAAGGATATTGTGGAAGCCTTCAGGTTACAAACTGTCTTCTTTAACCTCCCGTCCCTCCTGCAACACGCCAGCCCCTGTAGTCACATCACATTAGTAGTCTGACTTGCTGACAGTCCTGCCCCCCACTCCTCACTGCTCTTTCCCACATGTTCCGTGTCCCCACCGAAGCGACCGTAGTGACTCCAGGATGTCTTGTGCATCGTGACGCCGTGATCCTCAGCTCCAAGCCCCACCTGGCGGATGTCCTCTGTGTACTCAGGATCAAGACTGATGTTTACTCTCCGAGCACTGTTGTAAGATAGGTTCTGTCATCGCGTAATCATTGTCTGCAAAGTGTTTGATGCGAGGAAGATTATTGCTAATTTTGTGAAATAAAGAGTCTCGTCCTCTCCTCTTAATGAACTTAACTCTCGCTGGCATCTGTAGCATCGTCGGGAGCTGGGGCGCACATGGCAATGAGAGCCCGGCGCATGGATTTTAATGTTTTTCTAACAACTGTGGAGATTTGAGGGAATGTGTGGTGAATGTAAAATATCTAGTTTACTTGGCAGTCTCTTGTGTAAATTACAGTAAAACAAAGTAAATGAAATTTAAACAAAAAATAAATTTGATCACAAAACGCCACTTGTGTGCTTGAGTGGTTGTTTCCCTGATGCCACGTCTGCTTCCGAACACTACAATCCACTTCTCGGCTCTTTTCAAAAATTCTCTCAATTGCAGCACTGCCACTCTGGGAAAATAAAGAAAAAAAGTGTGTGTGTGTGTGTGTGTGTGTGTGTGTTTTAATTGCAAACTCCTGTTCTTGAAATGCGCCTATGCCACATTAAGTTGTTACATTTGGCTTCTTAAATAATTTTCTGTCTTTAAAAGCTAAGCAGTAAACTAAAGAAGGATTATTTATTATTAGTCTCAGAGGTTTTTTAAAAATTATTTTTAGCCCTAGCCGGTTTGGCTCAGTGGATAGAGTGTTGGCCTGCGGACTTAAGGGTTTTGAGTTCGATTCCGGTCAAGGGCACATGCCCGGGTTGCGGCTCGATCCCCAGTAAGGGGTGTGTGTGCAGGAGGCAGCCGGTCAGTGATTCTCATCATGGATGCTTCTATCTCTCCCTTTCCTGTCTTCTCTGAAATCAATAAAAATATATATATTTTTAGAAAATTATATTTAAAGGGGAAAAATACAGAATACCCATAGTATTTTTTAAAAGCACTCAGTAAGGATTGTGCTTTGTTTTACCTTTTCCTCTTTTAGGACTTTGGAAGGCCTGCTGTTTGGGGACATGTAACAACCATTTTCTCGTGGTTCCAGCTTACATCCTCGAGTTGCTCAACCTTGGGAGCGGTGGCCAGCCATGTGGATGTATTTAATGTAGAATGTTGAATGTCCGGGGTGTTCTTTGGTTCACTTTCCGAGGTAATTTTCTCAGTGT
This sequence comes from Cnephaeus nilssonii, assembly GCF_951640355.1. Lineage (NCBI taxonomy): Eukaryota > Metazoa > Chordata > Mammalia > Chiroptera > Vespertilionidae > Cnephaeus > Cnephaeus nilssonii. The sequence continues at coordinate 24,358,534 of NC_137093.1, read as the reverse complement.
TGTGTTTCAGGCAGGGTTTGCGTTCATACTGGCAGTCTGTCCGTGCATTCGGCAGTCGGACACTTGCACGCCCAGCACTCGGTCTTGCTGGCGGTATCGAGGTGAATGCAAGCAGTGCACAGTCCAGTATGGGAGGCAGACGTGTGGACCAACGAGTTACCGTTCTGTGTAACTTAACAGCACAGAGCTGCTTGAGAGAGGTCTCTGACATCATTCACATTGTACAGATGAGGGAGCAGACGTCCAGGCCGAAGGCAGCTGGGATAGGCGAGGGCCTGGGGGTCAGCACACCCCTCCGGGCCCCTCGCTGAGTCCTGGACTTCCTGTCTGTCAGTGGAAGCCATAACGTCCAGCTGTGGAGTGTTCAGGGTCAGCTGAGATAGTACACCCTCTACCATATGGTACGCCCTCTGCCGCGTGATCTCTTACTTCCTATTCCATTCATTTACCAAACCGCTTCCTGGTTGAACTAAAATCACTGTGGACCTAACACCTGGCTTTTGGAAAGCTCACCTCTCTCTCTCCCTTCTTGAACTTGCTGAGCTGTAAGTTTCACAGCTCAGCCTCCTCCTCAAATCTGGTTTCTGAGGAGGTAGGAGACATTAACCAGGTGATTTGCCCATCTCTCAGCAGCTGAGCTGACAAGGGGTCGGTATGACATTCCCTGTCCTTCACCACTTGATATTGAATGCCGCTGTGTTAGGAGATGGAGTTCAATGGACACCAATCCAGTTTTTTGTGTTACCGGCAATTTTAGAGTTTGGGACTTCTCATGAGAGAGAGAGAGGGGAAGTGCGAGGGGACAGGTTAAAGATGGTCCTGCTGAGCGTGGAGCAGCTAAAGCCGACAGAGTGCCTCCCAGGAGCCCTGCCGGTGCCACTTGGGGTTACGCTTTCTGACTTGGAAATATTAAGCAACAGCAGGTCCCTTCAAAACCATTTCTTCCACCGGATTGGAGTGCGAAAAGCAGAAATTGCAGAGATTCTCAAGCTGCCTCCCACAAGCAGTGTGGGACAGGGTGAGGGCCTCATCACTTTTTGTTTTCCTTTTCTTTTTGAAAGTGCTGTGTTTCAAGGCATCTTTGATTGTTTAAAGGGAATTCAGAACTCATTGTTGCTCCCCCGACTCCTTCAAGATGGCTTGTACTCCCTGGAGGGGTGAGGGGTTGCATGGGGAACCACTGCTTCCTCATTTCTCTTCCACGGAGTTAAATCGCGAGTTACAATGTGTCCTTCATTCTGGCCAGGCTGTTATTGTTCCCAGACTGCACGTGAGGGCTCCCCTATCTTGAGGGTTTTATTCTGTTACGCTAGGGCTACCGGCTTGAGAAACTTCAGCTTTTGTCAACCAGAGAAGGTCTCCGCCCCGGCTGCCCCTGAGAGTCATGTGGGGAGGAGCCTTTAAAAAAAAAATAATAAGCTGCCCCACCCGTTGCCTTTCTGTGGCTTGGGTTCTGTGCCCTGTTTTCAAAGGCCAGGCAGGCGAAGGGAGCTCAGAATTCCCCCTCTTCCTGGACGATCATTGAGAAGACGGCTTTCCCGCCAAGTCACCCGATTTCTCCCCCTTCTTCAAAGCCACGTGCCGCTTTCCAGGCCGCCTGCCTTCACCTGGGGCGACCTCTGCGGAGTCCGCACCCTCAAGTGGCTCTTGCAGACGCTGCCTTGGTTAAGAGGTCATCTTTCATATGCATGTTTTGCATCTCGAGTCAGCTTGGGAACTCCCGGGCAGGAGTCACCGTGACACCCGAAGTCACCTTCCCTGGTGGGAAGTTTGGCTCCGAGACTGTGCCTTTTGCCCACAGCAGGGACCTGCCTAACCCTCTGTGAGGCCGCTTTTGAGTCTGGGCGAGAGGAGAGGAAAGTAGAACCAACAAGCAAAGATCTAATTTCTGGCCTCAGACACTTGAAGCCTGACCACTAGCTGCCGCGGGAGGTAGTCCTTCGGGCAGCGAGTAGGACGAAGTGCGATGAGACAGAGGAGGGAGCTCCAAGCCCGCGTTTCCTCCCCACTTCCCAGACATCCAACCCAGAGCTTCGGTAGACTTCAAACTAAACTCTCTCCTCCCCCTGAATGTGCTGTCTTCTCACGGAGTCTTACAAGTGCCCCAGAAGGTTTTTATTTTGATGTAGTCCCATTTGTTTATTTTTCCCCCTTTGTTTCCCTGGCCCGAGGAGATGGCTCAGCAAACATATTGCTACAAGAGATGTCTGGGATTTTTGCTGCCTACGGCTTCTTCTAGGCTTTGTATGGTCTCGTGACTTCCATTTAAGTCTTTCATCCATTTGGAGTTTATTCTTGTGTGTGGTGTAAGTTGGTGGTCTAGTTTCATTTTATATATATAAAATGGAAACAGCCCATGTGTATCAGTAGATGAGCGGATAAAAAAGGTGTGATGCATGTACACCATGGAATACTACGCAGCTGTAAAAAAAAGAAGAAGGATCTCTTACCCTTTGAGACAGCAGGGAGGGACCTGGAGGGTATTAAGCTAAGCGAAATAAGCCAGTCAGAGGAAAACAAGTATCACATGATCTCACTTATATGTGGACTAATGAACAAAATAAACGGGCAGATTAGGTCCAGAGACAGGGAAGCATGGATAGCAATCAGGGTGTGCCAGAGGGGACTGTCTAGGACACCCCTGATCATACCGCATGCACCCCTGCGCAAACACCGGCATGGCTCCCTAAGGCCCAAAAGGCCAGTGCCGCCCGAACCCGCAGACAGAGGGCCGCATTGCGCGTCTATAAAGCGGAGTCAGAGATGCTCGTCCACATCTTGGCCGTCGGAGCGTCAGGCACGAGTGAGAGGGACTGAGCTGTTCTCTGCCGCCTGTGACCCGGATGTTGCCCTTGGAAAGGACTCTACGCGCAGGAAGACAGTCGCTGCCGTTTGCCATCAGCTGAAATACGATAATGCTGGCGAGCTAGACTCTTCTCAATTGGCATATTTTGCTTCACTATATGTCTGTTGTCCAGAAAATACCATCTGTGGCTGTTAAACTAGACGCTCTCTTTGTGCAAACACTCACAGAATGTCCTATACATTTCCCATGATAGGAACTTGGCTCCCTAGATTCTATCTCGGACATGTTAGCCTGAGCTCGGCTTGGCGGCTGCTGAGGGGGCACAGGATGTCCGGGCCTTTGCCTAGAAAATCGGCCCCGAGTTTCCCTGAGTCCGTGACCCTCGACCTTGGGCCGAATCTGTTGACTCCTCGAGTCCCGAGGAGCAGGAAAGCCCTGGGACATGCTTCGGCCTCATTGACCCCCTATATATGCTGACACCACCTGCTCATCAGTCCGGAGCAGAACTGCCGTGCGCTCCAGACTGAGGGAGCTTCAGAAGTGGAACAGAGGAGTGGCTTACGGTGTTCAGTAACGTATGTGCTACACAAAAGCTGCGCCTCTGGGCAGCCCGCTGCACGCTGGCTCCCTGCAGCCTGGAATGCCGATGGCATGTTCTCTCCGCCGCCCCTTTCCCATGGCCCTGGAAGCCCTAAACGGCCAAGCCTACCGGGAGGTGCTGGGAGCGCCTCCCATCCCTGGTGCTCTGCAGACCTCACTCCAACACGTCTTTCCCAGAGAGAAACTGCAGGGCCAGAGCCTCCTCCCAACCAAGGCTCAGGATCGGGCCCAGAACAGCCCCGCGTAGACATGGCACAGGCCGTTCGCTTAGGTCAGGGCTTGGCAAACTCTAAAGGGCCGTGCAGTAAATATTTTGGACTTTGTGGGACGTGCAGTCTCCGTGGCAAATACTCAGCTCTGCCTTGGTAGCTGGAAAGCAGCTATGGACGACGATGTTGTGTAAACAAATGGGTGTGGTGGTGTTCCAATAAAACTTTATTTACACAAACAGGGGGTGGGCTGGATTTGGCCCAAGGGCCATAGTTTGCCAATCTCTACGTTTAGATTCTTCCATCCAAAAAGCCAACGCCTTATAGCACCGTGGCAGGCACTGTGCTAAGCCCAGCACATAAATAAATGTGATCATACTGCAGGCCCCCCTGATCTTCACCACCACCCGACCAGGTAGAGCCATGCCCCTCTACAGAGGGGGAAACCGAGGCCCGAATAAGAGTACATTTCCTAGGTCACCTTACCGAAAGCAGTGGAACCTCGGTTGTAATCCTGCGGCCACTACGGAGTCGGGCGTCACCACTGCTCATCCAGCCTCCCTGACTCTCAGAACCGCCAAGTGCCACGCCTGTGGCATGTACTGAGGGTCCATTAAGGAGCGGCCTTAACGATAAGAATCCTATTGCGGACACACTGTGTTCTTTTTTAATTATTTATTTTTATTTTTAATATTTTTCTTGATTTCAGAGAGGAAGGGAGAGGGAGGGAGGGAGAGAAACATCAATGGTGAGAGAGAATCATTGATCGGCTGCCTCCTGCACGCCCCCTCCTGGGGATTGAACCCGCAACCTGGGCATGTGCCCTTGATCAGAATTGAACCCGGGGATCCTTCAGTCCACAGGCCGACGCTCTATCCATGAGCCAAACCGGCCAGGGCCGGACCCCCTATGTTCTTAAACACCAGTTAGAGGCAGGCATCCATGACTGATTCTTCCCAGAGCTCAGAGCCAAGAAGGCATTTCTCCCTTACACGGAGTTGAATTCCCCTCCATCTGGTGTCAGGCAACGCCCTTTTTGCAGTTTCTGTCCCACTGAGGCAGCCTCTTTAGGCGGGGTCCCTTTCCCCCCAACCCCCCCCCTCCCCCAGCCATCCCACGCCTCACACTTGATTTTTATGATGGCGCTGTGACATTTGAGGGTGTGTGGCCCCCCTGCATCCATCCCTCCTCTGCAAGTCACCCCGGCATCGTCGGGGGGGGGGGGGCGGGGGGGAGATCTAGCGATAATTCTGAGATGTGTGTGGAAATACAAACAGTGTCTGCTGCGCGGAGGTGAGAAATCGGGGCTGCAGTCCCCGCGCAGCTGCAGGAAACCTCTGGGCCTGCGAACATCTGGAGGGAGCTGTGCGGTTGTTTTGTTAGCATGGGATTGTGGGTAGTTACCCCTCCCCCTTCAGAACTGTCTGCAAGCCTCTCACTGTACAAGAGGATCTTAGTGGAAACTATTTTTGTCAGGCACGGGCCCTGAGAACACTTCCCCATACAGGGCTGCCCGGCCGGGCCTTCTATCACGGGGGATAAGATTTTTCCTTTCAGCATCTGGTGGGCCATGAGCTCACTCTTCTTCCTAGGCGTGTGCCAGAAAGCCGTCTGGGGCGGGGTGGTGGGGGGGTGCGACTCAGGATTCCTCCCGGCCCCTTCCAACCCCACAGGCTCAGATTTTCCACTCGTGCGATTGAGGTCAGCATTCGGCTGGCGCGCTCCCCGCACATGCAAGCGCCGGCCTCAAGCTGGGCTTCTCCCACTGGCCCTGGAATTCGACCCCCTCCTTGGTCCTCTGGATCCCCGGGCTGTTTGAGCTCTGCCTGGCACCCAGGATCCTGGAGGGATGTGGGGGCCGGGGGGGCGCGGGGCTCCATCAGTGACTTGGGACAGGCCTGGCCCAGTCCTGGCTCTGGGCCACCAGGATGAGATGGTGGCCCCGTGTTTGCTCAGGCCTTTGTGCGCGTAGGGAAGGGGTGTCTGGCCAGGAGAGAAACAGTAGGATCACTGTTGCCTGCAAAGAGCTTCGCTCCCTCCCTTGTCAGCTCACCAGAGAATGTGGAGCCCAGCAAGCATGACTGCGGCCACTGGGTTTGACTGTGGTCGCTGCCAATGTCCCCCTCCGAGAGGCCACGTCGGACCCGGGGGCTTTGGCATCCGACCCTGCATTCCCAGCCTGCCACATCCACTTACTGGGCAACGGCCAGCTAGTGAGTCTGGGCCCCTCTGAGCCCCTGGGTCCCGCCCGTGGAGATGGAATGAGGCCATGAGATGAGCGGTGTACTGGTATACCAGGTGTGCCGGTTAATAATGCGGACTTTTTCAATAGATGGAGTTACACCTTTGCTGATATAGATGCGCTTCGATATGTATGCTATTTTGTTGTATTGACACAAGCCTCAAAACTTCGTATGTCAAATTTTCTGAAGGTGTTAACATCGTAGATATTTTTATGCTTAAAAATGTCGAATTTCGTGCCAAGAAAAGGAGCATTTGCGGCAAGTTTTAATTCATTTATTTTGAAGAAAAGCGCTGCTGAAAGTTATCGTATACTTCGGGAAGCTTATGGTGAACATGCTCCATCCATCTTAAGATGCTTGTGAACGCTGGTTTAAATGCTTTAAAGGTGATGATTTCGATGTGAAAGACAAAGAACGTCCAGGTCAACCTAAAACGTTTGAAGACCAACAATCACAAGCATTATTGGATGAAGATGTGTGTCAAACTCAAAAACAACTTGCGGAAAGATTAATCGTTGCTCAGCAAACAATTTCCGATCATTTACAAGCAATGGGAAAGATTTTAAAGGAAGGAAAATGGGTGCCACATCAACTGAACGAAAGACAAATGGAAAACTGAAAAGTCATCAGTAAAATGTTGCTTCTTCGGCACGAAAGAATGTCTTTTTTGCATCGAATTGTGACTGGTGATGAAAAGTGGATTTATTTTGAGAATCCCAAACGCACAAAATCATGGGTTGATCCAGGTCAACCATCAACATTGACTGCAAGGCCAAATCGCTTCAGAAAGAAGACAATGCTCTGCGTTTGGTGGGATCAGGAAGGTGTGGTGTACTATGAGCTTCTAAAACCAGGTGAAACTGATAATTAATACTGATTGCTACCGATAACAAATAATCAATTTGAACCACACTTAGATCTTAAAAGGACCAGGATGGGCCAGAAGACATGGCAAAGTAATTTTGCTTCATGATGACACACCATCACACATTTCAAAACCAGTTAAAGACACGTTAAAAGATCTTGCCTGGGAAGTATTAACCAACCTGGTGTATTCACCAGACCTTGCTCCTTCAGATGACCACTTGCTCCGATCGATGGCACACGCACTTTCTGAGCAGCACTTCAAAACGTACGAAGAAGTGGAAAACTGGGTCTCTGAATGGTCTGCCTCAAAACAAGAAAAGTTCTATTGGGACGGTATCCACAAATTACCTGAAAGATGGGGGAAATGTGTAGCTAGCAATGGACATTACTTTGAATAAAGCACTTTTGATGTTTCTCTTGAAAGTATCGTGTTTTCTTTGATTACAAAGTCCAAATTTTTAACTGGTTAACGGCTAATCCAAATTTTTAACCTGTATGTAACTCGTGAAAAATCTCTCCAGCACCAGATGTGCCCTTTGGTTATCCTACTAATTGGCTAGGGTGACGGGCCATCCCAGTTCGCCCAGGATGTATGGGTTTCCTGGGAGGCTGCACTGGGGATGCTAAAACCAGGACAGTCCTGGGCAAACTGGGGCAGTTGGCCATCTTATTTTGAACTCCAAATGTCAGCATTCTTTAACCCAGCAGCCTTCATTTAAGAACAAATTAAAAAGCTGAATGGACATTGTCTAGGAGGCAGGCAACCTTGTTTTCTAATCTGATGTAACCCCAACAACTGCCTTCCCAACCCCAGCCCCAGCAGGGCACAGACGGTGCCAGGGTGGGGTGGACGCCAGTCGGAGGAGGTGCTGGCCAGAAGGGCCTGGCAGGATGACTCCTAAGGGGCAAGAGCAGATCCCCCAAACCCCCCTAACCCCCCCCCCCACCCAAGCCTCCTCTCTACAGCTCACGGTTCCAACCTTGACCTTGTCCGGGAAGCCACGAGCTATCACCCTTCCCTATCTTCGAGGAAACTGGGTGCACACAGGTCAAGAAGCTCTCTCCGCTGAAAAGAGGCAGAGCTCCCTGCAGCCAAAGGCCCTTCTCCCCGACAGAGGAAGGTGGGTCAGGTCTTCCCATCTTTGCTCTCAGGACAGAGACAGACCCTGCTGTGCCCGAGGGGCCCTGCGTGTGGGCTTGGCCACCCTCTCCATCCCACCGCCTGCCCTCCCTGCTGCAGCCACGCTGGTCTTGTCCCAGGTTCTCTGAGCCAAAGCCTACAGGGTCCTCTGGGCCTGGAGCCCCTTCCCCTCCCCTGTCCAACCTTTGACCTCAGCCCACGTCCTCAAAGACACCCCCTTCCCCCCCATCCCAACTAGGCCAGCATCTTCCCTGGGCACTGCCATAGGGCAGCATCCAGGAGGGCCAGTGTCACTGCAGGCTCAGAGCCTGCCCACTGCCTGCCATGGAGTAGTCCACCCTCCCCGGATCTGCGTCAGAGAAGCCCAAAGCTTAACCCGTCTCCTCCCGCACCTTCCCCACTAGCATCTGGGCAGTCCGTTTCTTTCTTTCTTTTTCTCTTCCAGAGAGGAAGCGAGAGGGAGAGAGAGATAGAAACATCAATGATGAGAGAGCATCACCCGATCGGCTGCCTCCTGCATGCCCCCCACTGGGGATCCGGCCCACAACCTGGGCGTGTGCCCTTAACCGGAATCAAACCCAGGACCCTTCACTCTATCCACTGAGCCACACCGGCTAGGGCTGGGCAGTCCGTTTCCCTTAACCATTCTCCTGACCCTGCCTGCAGCCCAGCCGAGCCCCATCCCAGCCAGAGCCACGACACCTCCTCGATCCCCTCCCATCCTGCGCCAGGAAATATTTCTGTTTTACGGCTATCTCTGCGCCTCATGTCTCTCGCGTTATCTTAATGAATTAACTGGATCCCCATCGCGCCCCCTCCCTCTTTCTTCCCTCCCTCCCCCCCCCCCCTCCTCCCCGGGCAGTTTATGGGCTGTACAGCGATATCTGCGATCTTCGTCAACCCCTCGCGGTTGTTGTGCTGGTTCCTATTACAGTAATTGGCATAAACTTTATTCTTTTGCAGAGAGAGTTTTGGGCCCGCTGAGACCACATAACCATCTGCCATAAATTGAGACTAGTACGGCTTAGTTTGGTGAATGCAAAATTGGATCCCATCCTTCACTCCGCGGCTTGATGCAACTTCCAGATGGTTAATCCACATGAAGTAATAGGAATGCACCCGGCTCTGCTTAGCTGAAGATGGAGACGTAATATTTATTTGCTGATGTGGAGGCCCGGGACGCGGCCCTGTCGGGGTGTCAGTACACAACGCGGCGGCGGCACAAAAATGTCAGCTTGTTCCACAGGAGCGACAGCGTCCCTCCGAGTTGCCATGGGGGACCCCCGGATGTCATTTTTTTTTTTTTTTTTTTTTGGTCTGCCCTTGACCTAATCTCAAGAGGTTTTGTTCTCTCCTGGGCTGGTTCTTATCAGCGGTGTCTGCCCGTGTAGCCGGCTTCGCATCTGCTTTGACTTTAGTGCCTGTGACATTTTCATTAATACGTCTCCAAGGTTGAGCCTTTCTTCCAAATGCCCTGCAGCTCACGGAAGCCGTCGCTCAGCTGTGCTCAGCCGGGGGGCTGCCGGGAAACTTGGCCCCGTAATATCCACCCGCTCGGCCATCTCCACCCAGTGGAGCTAATCAATTCGTTTTTCATTGTGGCTTCTCCCCACACGAGCCCTCCACGCTGAGGAGGCTCTGAGAGGGATCCGGGTCAGCAGATTCCAGGGGCTTAGACCCCACGATGCTTCACTCCCAGGAGTCCCCCCACTGGCCAGGTTAACCACCCCCAGCCAACCCTGCCTTTGCAAGCCTGGCCATGTTTACCCACCTACCCCGGGGAAGACTGGGACTTGGGCCTCCTCTCCCCGCCCAGGTGGCCATAAGGACCCCCTGCATTTGAATGCCCTTGGGGACATTATTAAAATGCAGACTCACCAACCATCCCAGTTTGCTCAGGCCTCTCCTGGTTTTAATACCGGAAGTCCTGTGTCTTGGGGAAACCCCTCAGACCTGGGCAGATGGGGGCGGTTGGTCACGCTCCTGGGCCCTACCCTAGACCCCAGAATGAGAACCTCTGAGGACTCAGGCCTAGGGTTCTGCGTCTGGATCCATGTCCATGGGTGACTCTGATGAGCACTTGAACTTGGGAAGCACAGCAGGACGCGTCAAGTGCCCCCAGGGCTCACGCTCGCTCGCTCACGTAGAGAACATGTTGCATGAATTTAGCACAAACACCGTCATCATTTGCTCACGGAGAATGTTTGCTTTCCGAGCCCGAGATCCTCAAGGGAAGGACTCGGCCCAGGTCCCTTTTGCAGTCTTGGTTCCCAGCTCTGCGCCCGGCCTGCAGTCGGCCCAGCAAACAGACCGACTGAAGGAAGAATTAGACCCAAGTGATCGTTCGTGGGAGGGAAAGGGACCCAGGCCTGTTTCCCACACACTTTTCCAAAGTTCCAGGGCGGACTTGGTGAGAAATTAGACAAGGAAACACGAGTAGGGCGGGCATTAGGTCTAGGATGATCTTTTAAGGGAATGAAAACCTTGAAAGCTCGAGGACGAAACAAATAAGGAAGTAGGTCGAAGAAAGTCTAAAATGGAACGGACCAAGGCTGTGAACGTCCGAAGACTGAATTGCTCTTTCTCCCTTAACCGTCGCTTCTGCAGGCGGAAAGAGCGAGAGGCCCGGATGCCTTGTAGCTGATTATCAGAGCCCAGCATCGCTTGGTGCTTTCAAATGCTTCCAGTTTGCACCTCTCCAAATAACCCCAGCTGTGCACGAAGACAGACTCAAGTGGGAGGTCTCCGGGCTGGGAGGTGGGGACCCGGCAGCCCAGAAAACAGGCTCAGCCAAAGGGGAGGAGGGGGACCCTTCCAGAACCATGATCCGTCATGATCACGCCTCAATCTGGGCCGGGCTCAGCCAGGGGATGGCCGTCTCCCCATCACCTGAGCGTAACCCCCACCACTTGCCAAAGTCGCCCTGTTGCGTTGGGCCGCGGCCCTCACCACATGAGCTTAGCTCCCTTATCCATACCGTGAGGGTGGGAAGACTCCTCTTTCCTGCATGGGGGCTTTAAAGTGGGCGCAAACAGCTGAAACCGGTTTGGCTCAGTGGATAGAGCGTCGGCCTGCGGACTGAAGGGTCCCGGGTTCGATTCCGGTCAAGGGCCTGTACCTTGGTTGCGGGCACATCCCCAGTAGGGGGTGTGCAGGAGGCAGCTGATCGATGTTTCTCTCTCATCGATGTTTCTAACTCTCTGTCCCTCTCCCTTCCTCTCTGTAAAAAATCAATAAAATATATTTAAAAATAAATAAATAAAGTGGGCGCAAACATACAGGATTACTCGGGTGGGTTCCATCTATCCGAAGACACGGTGGCTGCCCTGGGGCCCTGGTCCCACACCTTGCTTGTGATCATCTTGTTGCAAAAGCGAGCGGGCGGGCGGAGTAGAGTTTGCAGCTGCGAAGAAGAACCCAGACATCACCTGAAGGAGGGCTCGTACCTGCCATGCAGGCAGCAGGGCTGTCCGAGTGGCTACACGAAAGCTCCGGTGACAGAGGAGAGGGCCCGGGCCACAGAGACGCCGGAGACCTGACTGGGTCAAGGGTGCCTCTCACGCCCCACGTGGGAGCCTCTCAGCTCGACCTTCAAAAGGTGTCCAGAATTCGACCCTTCTCACCACATCCGTCACCATGACCTTGAACTAGCCTGGATTCTTGCTCAAAACCTCCTTACCTGGCCCTTTCCCTTCCCATAGAGGAGCCAGAGGGCTTCTCTCACGTGTCAAACAGATCCCATTCCTCTTCTGCGTGAAGCACCTCCCCTGTAACTCAGACCTGTACGTAAGGGACATACAGATCCCTCACGGTGACCCCCACTCTGTCCCCACCCCCTCCAATTCTCTCCTCTCATTGCACTCCAGCCACCCTGGCCTCCTGCTGGCGGCTTCTCCAACACGCCAAGCAAGTCACCTCAGGGCCTTTGCACTGGCTGCTCCTGCAGAACCCCCCACAGATCCCTCCCTTGCCTCACCCAGATGCTCAAATGTCCCCTCTCCCAGGGGGCCTTTCCAGGCCCCCTTATATAAAACAGGCCCCCCCCCATCTGTCATAACTCTCTGTCTTTCATAGCACTTACCTCTACCTGCATTGTGTGTGTGTGTGTGTGTGTGTATGCGTGTGTGTGTGTGTGTGTGTGTGTGTGTGTGTGTGTGTGTGGCTTGCTTCTCCCGACTGAACTATCAGTTCACAGGAACCAATTTTTGTCTGGTCCTCGGTGCCTGGGACCAGGCACGGTCTGCACTCGGAGCTCAGTGGGCGTTTGCAGGTGAGTCCCACTGATGTTTCTCCCCTAATAGGACAGGCGGGCCCCTCTCAGCGAACCACCCGGTCGTTGCAAAGATCACAGTGTCCCTGAACAAGGTTTCCAAATGTAATAGTGGCCGTTCGCGTCTCCGCGCCCCAGAGCAGCGATCCGGGAGCCTTTGGGGGTAATTGGAGCACAATTAAGCATATGGCAGTGTTTCCAGCCGGCCGTAGGTCTGATTCCGCGCTTCCTCGACGAGGCTCTGGTTTCTATCTTTCCCCCTCCCCCCCCCCCCCCCCCCCCCCGCCTCCCGTAACAATAAACTTGGATCCACCAGCGGGCGGGCCCCGTGCTCCGGATCACAGGGGAATACTGGGGAATGAGATTCATGCTTACAGGACTGAATCCCGAGACACTGGGCTATATATTCAGCGGCGGTTTCCTGGAGTTTGCAGCCAACATAAATAACGGTGAGAGGATTCCCGCTGGGTGACGTGAGGTGCGTCCTGCTGGGCCGGGGCAGGAAGCTGCCCAGCCTGGGCTGCTGTGGCCGGATCAGGCAGGGCCCCCTGATGGAATCAGCAGAGCTGCACGCGGCTCCCCCCGGCCCCCGCTGTGTCGGGCCCCTCACTCACTGGCCTTGCTCTCTCATCTGGGAGTGCCAGGCACCCTCGGGGTGAGGACGGTGTCGAGGCCAACAACAGAGATAGGAATGAAGACACATAGTTGGCACCCACTTCAGCTGCGTCAGAGAACGTCTGTATGTCCAAATCACGTCTTTCCAGCTGGACAGTGAACTTCCTGGGGGTGAGGTCTGCGCTTTAGGCAGCTAGCTTGTGAAACTTGGAAGTCATCGGTGGCACCTCGTTGTTATTTTATTTTTTTAAAAAAATACATATTTTTATTGATTTCGGAGAGGAAGGGCGAGGGAGAGAGAAAGGTAGAAACATCAATGATGAGAGAGAATCATGGATCGGCTGCCTCCTGCACGCCCCACGCTGGGGATGGAGCCCGCATATGCCCTGATCAGGAATCGAACCATGACCTCCTGGTTCATAGGTTGACGCTCAACCACTGAGTCACGCCATCTGGGCTGTGGCACCTCATTTTTATAGAACGAAAGCAAGGTGTCTAATGGGGCAGGGTTAGAAATAATGTACATGCCTATCTGTGGGGAAATGGGCAGATAAAGTAAGGGATGTTCCTAAGACGGAATATTATCGTAGTATAACATAGTACTATAGTAGAGGGCGTGAGCTACCTCTTACTTCCTAGCAAGGGTGAATCTTGAAAATTAATACTGATGGAGAGAGGAAATTGCAAATGTGCCACAGAGGATGATATCACTAATGCTCACTTAAAAACCACCTGCTCAAGACAGTGTTATCTGTTGTTTCCGGGTACATAGGTGACAGATGTCCTGGAAAGAGGAAGCTGTGTTAAATACATGACGGCCCATGTCTGTAGCATCAGGGAGGGGAGCAGACTGGGGGTGCGGGTCTGTCTAGAGCTGTGATGGTATTGAGCCACTCTCGGATGAGTGTCCTGGAAAGGTATCATTTCATTCTGTGCACCTGCCAATCAAAACTGAATAATTCAGGCTCCTAGCACCTCCCAGCCTGTGGTGGCAGAGCCTAAGCCTGGGTCCATGAGCTGCTGTGTGCCTCCTCAGCGGCTCTTCAATTCATGGGACTTCTGTGTTCGAAAAACCAATACACACGGAGGGCTTTCGTGGCCAACAAAAGATGCTTCACTGAATCCTGAATATGAAAATCTACCCTCTAGGGCAGTGGTCGGCAAACTTATTAGTCAACAGAGCCAAATACCAACAGGACAACGATGGAAATTTCTTTTGAGAGCCAAAAACCGACTTCTGCGCATGGGCCACGAAGTTTCAATCGCACTGTACATGCGCGCCCGCACGTGGTATTTTGTGGAAGAGCCACACTCAAGGGGCCAAAGAGCTGCAGGTGGCTCGCGAGCCGCAGTTTGCCGACCATGGCTCTAGGGCATTCTCCCCTCTCCTTGAGAGATTCTGCTCATCCCTTGATTTGCATGAAACATCGTCATGTCTGCTCGTTCTTGCTGTTGTATCTGTTGTTTTTGTTGTTCTCTATGCTGTTTCTTGCTGTCGGAGTCTGATTCAGCTATAGCAACCCCTTTCTCAAAGGCCCTTTTTTTTTTCTTCCATGACCAAAGTTTTTCTTTGGTTCTCTTTCTTTCTTTTTTTAAATATATTTTTTATTGATTTGATTTCAGAGAGGAAGGGAGAGGGATAGAGAGATAGAAACATCAATGATGAGAGAGAATCATTGATTGGCTGCCTCCTGCATGCCCCCTACTGGGGATCGAGCCCACAACCTAGGCATGTGCCCTTGGCCAGAATTGAACCTGGGACCCTTCAGTCCGAAGGCTGACGCTCTTATCCACTGAGCCAAACTAGCTAGGGCTTCTTCCTTCCTTCCTTCCTTCCTTCCTTCCTTCCTTCCTTCCTTCCTTCCTTCCTTCCTTCCTTCCTTCCTTCCTTCCTTCCTTCCTTTCCTCCTCCTCCTCCTCCTCCTCCTCCTCCTCCTCCTCCTCCTCCTCCTCCTCCTCCTCCTCCTCCTCCTCCTCCTCCTTCTTCTTCTTCTTCTTCTTCTTCTTCTTCTTCTTCTTCTCTCTCTCTCTCTCTCTCTCTCTCTCTCTCTCTCTCTCTCTCTCTCTCTCTCTCTCTTTCTTTAATTCAACCCACTTGTCTTAATTAGCTTCCCTGTGCCATGCACTCTGCTGGGTGGGATCCAAATGTCAATGCAAGTTAGTCCCTCCCCTCGAAGGCCTTCCAATTCAATCGTCTCCCTTCTCCAGGCAGGTCAGCAACTGTAAGGCAAGGCCAGGGGGAGAGGTCTGTTCCAAAAGACCGTCGACAACCCGGCGCGTGTGCGGAGGAGGGTGGGCAGAAAGGAGAGGGAAGTGGAAACCAGGTTTGTGGGAAATGGTGGGAGGGCCTGGAAGTCCACATTCCGTTTCAGAGAGAGGGGCTCTCTGGCCTCTGCAGCCCTCAAGGATCCAGTTTATGCAGGTTTCGGGGGAAGGAGGGCCCCAGCTGGGAGTCTGCACAGGTTGAGACAATTAGGGGGATAATTTGGGCTGAGTCATCTTGGCGGAGGCTGGGAGGACTGTGTTCGATGGGTGGGGGCCCCATCGGCATAATTGCTCCAAATTTCTGCTTCTTTTTGACACGGCAGTAAAATAAGTTAATCCTCGGCTTGAACAGGGCCGCGTCTCCTCTGGCAGCGTGGCATGAACCACAAAATCTGCCTGAGCCTGGCACCAAGGTGACCTGGTGAGGACCCTGTCCCAGGGCAGGATGCAGGGAGCATAGGGGGCAAACAGCAGGAGAATTGTATCTCTGCTCCAACATGGAAAACGGGAATAATGCCACGTTTTGTCAATTCCAAGAAGTCCTTCCCCCCCCCCCCTCACACTTTAATATTTCTAAAATTGGAATGTGGTTTACAGCTGATGGTGTCTTAGATTTGGTGAAATGTGGCGATAAGAGAAGAAGAGAAGAATCACTATCATTTCTGGAGTGTTAACGCTGAGCCAAGCCCTGTTGCCAAGAATTTCCCAGTTTTATCCTCACAACAACCCTATGGAATGGATACAGATTTCATGACCATTTGTGGTTGGGAAAAACCGAGGTTTCAAGGAGTAGGGGATGCAAAATCTGGTGAAGTGGGGTTTTTTTTTTTTTTTTTTTAATTCGTACACAGGCACAGCTAATTTGAAAAGAGAGAGTGTTCAAATTTTCAGCTCGGTGCCTGACACAGAGTAGGTCTTGATTGTTTCTACCCTTGCAGGTTGTCTCTGTGCAGAGGGTGCCCGGTTCTGCAGCTAGAGGTTGCTCAGCCCGTGGATCTGCCGAGGCTGCAGAGAGAGAGCCACAGGAGCAAAGGTGACAAGAAACCGAACACAAATCCCTCAGCTTCTGAGCACAGGAGTAGAAACAGCCTGGACTTAGGGCCACGCCCACCTGGATTCAGATCCCAGTTCTGCAGCTTCCTGGCTCTCATGCCCTGACTGAGCCTCAATGTTTTCATCTGTACAATGGGAATAATAAAGGTCCTTGTGTCATAGGTGCTGAGAGGACTCATGGAAATGATAGGTTTAAAGTGCTTCACACATAGCCAGGCACAGAATAGCCATCCCCGCCCCCCAACCCACCCCCTCCCCGCCCCAGTCCCCAGTCAATTAATTGCCAATTTTGGGAACCCCCACCATCCGAGTTTCCTTTTCCTTTCATTGTACCATGGGGGGGAGGGGGGGGTAGAATGCCCTCATCCTGGAAGCATTGTCAGGATTTTAAAAGATTATGTAAGAGAAGAAGAAGCTCAGCGTCAGTGTACAACGGCTACATGGCAAAGGCTAGCTGGAACCACAGGTGTTAGGAGTTCATCAACATTTATTTCATTCCCAGGACACACTCTCTATGCTCCTGTCACACTGGCCTTTTTGGGTCTCACCACAGGGCCTTTGCACATGCTGTTTCTGCTGCCTGGAATGCTGTCCTCTCCTTTCTTTGCTTTGTTACCCCTCCCCCCTCCCCCTTCAGCTCTTACCCCATTTGGCACTTCCTCCGGGAAGCCCTCCATGACCTCCACATCCTCACGGCACCGTGAGGCCTCCTGACCCTTATTCCGCCTGGATGTGCTTGGTGAATGGTGCCTCTCTCTCTAGTCTATAAGCTCCGTGGGGGCGGAGCTGTGCCTTTTTGGCTCATGACACCTTCCCATGCTCCTGGCCCAGATTCTGACATACAGTCCACGCTGAGCCCATGATGGTTGAGTGAATATCTGAGGAGGGGGCTTGTGTCTAAAAAAATAAAGTCCTGAAGGAGTGACTCTAAGGCAAAGAATTTGGGGCTGGAGTGGGTGAGGGGAGTGAGCTGGGCTGCTTTTCTGGGCTGGAGAAAAGGGGCCTGTTTAGGGCCAGACAAGCCCCACGCTGGCTCTTTCCAAGCGCAGGGACATTCCCATATCGAGTGGCGGGTTCCTCTCCTGTGAAACACGGAGAAAAACACAAAACCCAGTGAGTTGTCGGGAAGAGTAAATAAGACGCCGTGAGTTCATGGCCTCCAAAAACCAGCTCTGTCCACAGACACAAGCTGCTTCGTCCCCTTCCCTTATTTCTCTGGCCCCCAGCGCCCGGCGCGCCAGCATTCTCCCGGGAGCCCGGGGCCTGGGGATGCTCTGCGGTTATGAGGCCATCGCCTGCCGCGAAGTCGTAATTGCGGGGTCAGATTTAATTGCGTGCTGAAGAGCAGATGGCCACGCCGGGCAGGGCAGCCCGGACACATCGCTCTGCTTACTCGCCTGGCGGCGCCGCCCCGGTGGGCGCAGGGGCCTTTGTGCCCGGGGTTTGAGCAAACGTCAGGCAGGTGTTTTCCAGGCGATTCTTGTCCGTCGTGGAGGCTTCTCCAGCCATTGCTTCCTCTTGGTCTGCGATGGGGGACTGGAGACCGGGTCTTAGGGTGGGACAGCGAGGGCATGGGAATGGTCGGTGAGGAGAAGAGGTCCCCAGAGACGAGAGTTTAGCCTTCAGCTCTCGGGAGGGCTGTGGCGATGGCAGGCCCAGGCAGGGGACAGCACACAGGGTCCCCCAGGGCCTCGGTGTGCCAGCAGCACCATGGGCCAACGGCTTTCCCTTCCTGGGCCTCACTTTTCTCATCTCTACAATGGGAATGACAGTAGGTCTAGGATGAGGGGATGAAACTGTAAAGAAACTTTAAAAACAGCCTGAGGTGCTGACACTCGAACCCCACAGCTATTTCCTTCTTTGCCCGTTCCCACGCCAACCTGTCCACGCGCCCTTAGCTTACGTGGCTGCGGGTGCAGTGTGCACGCTGTACCTAACCTTTAGCTGGGTCCCTCTTCCCTACTTTGGGGACCAGTCTCCCTTTCCTCTCTCCCATCACAGACAGTGGATTTGGGGTAGGGCTGATCCCACCCCCTACCTCCAGGTGTGGGCCTTGATGTGGACCGGGGCAATGAGACGTCGCTGTGATTGGCTGAGAGATGGGCCTATCAGAGTCGGCAAGGTGTTTTCCAGGCGATTCTTGTCCATCGTGGAGGACTTGGGCTGGAAGGACTATGTAACAGGCCCGTGGTCGGCAAACCGCGGCTCGCGAGCCACATGCGGCTCTTTGGCCCCTTGAGTGTGGCTCTTCCACAAAATACCACGGCCTGGGCGAGTCTATTTTGAAGAAGTGGCGTTAGAAGAAGTTTACGTTTAAAAAATGTGGCTCTCCAAAGAAATTTCAGTCGTTGTCCTGTTGGTATTTGGCTCTGTTGACTAATGAGTTTGCCGACCACTGTAACAGGCCTTCTCTTTCGGGTGGGGCTGCTAAGCTACAGGAGGCAAGCCTTCAGCTTCTGGGGGCCTCTCTTCTCATCACAGAGGGAGGATCTGTCTGGAAGGCAGCCAGAACAGAGCCAAGACGCGGAGAGAGACTGGTTTCTAAATTGAGCACCTGGATGCAGCCATGCCTGAAACTAATTACGTGAATCAGTGAATTGGCGTCTTTGCACCAGCCAGTTGGAGCAGGCCTTCGCTCTCCTCCCAACTATTCTGTGGCCTCTGATCAGACCCCTTTCCCACATCACCGCCACGCCAGAGCGGGAATCATCTTCCCAGGGTACACAGAGGATTTTGTCACTACCGCTTAGATCCTCCCCTGGCTCCCCAGTGCCTTCAAGAAAAATTTCTAACTTCCTTAGCCTGGCGCTCAAGTCCCTCAGACATGGGTCTGTCAACCGCAGCCTCCTTCCCCTCTCTGTCCCTCAAGGGGGGTTCTGTTCAGCTACACAGTCGTCAGTCTCCCCAGCTTGGTGTCCCTCGGTTTGAATGCCTGTTTCCCTTGAACTTACCTTCCCACGCTCTGTCCCAAGGCCGTTTAATCCCAATGGAGCTTGGGATTTGCACATTGAAATCATTTGCTCTGGTACCACCGGAAGAGTGTGGTGTAAACCCAGGTGCCCCAACTCCTGAGCTGAATTCTCTGGGGGAGGATCCCAGAAATCAATTTTCATCAGAGCCCCCCCCCCGAGGACCTTCCGCTCCCCTACTGTGTGACGTCCCGCTCTGAGTCTCAGTTGCCTGGTCTGTACAATGGGCATGATCTACCTGCAAAGGTCACCATGTGTGGAGAGCGGCTACAGTGTTTGGACAGGTTCAAGCCTTGACTGATGAGAGGGCACAGTCCTCTCGTGGCCACGGGCAAGTCCCAGCCTGGAGGGCAGGGCCCTCCCAGCACCGTTATAGCCAACAGCTGTACTTGTCAGCTTGAACCTATGGTCCGAACACGTGGCCCCACGTGCCTGAGTGATATCGGCTGCAAGGAAACAAAGCTTGATCAAGTGCATGTAATTGAGTAGGATCGAAACCCACGAGAATGTTGTAAACATCTTGACCACGCCCTTCCTTTGCCTCGTGGCATCGGCTATAAAATAAAGACACGGCTTGTGGGCGCTGTCGCTGTCTCTCCATCAGAGAGGACAGCGTCCCACCAAGACCCAGCTTTCATTCTCTTGTCTGTCTTTTCTCAATCCTTCACCGCCCTCACTCAGGCTCACCCTTGGCCGTGCTGGCGCGGCACAGCCATGGGGTGAAATGGGGTGACAGTATTTACATGAAGACCTAGCAGGGTGATGCTCTATAACTCTGTCTTGTGAGGTGACCCACTGTCCGCAGCTGTCCTAGACAGAGAGGTTTCTCTGAATACAAGGTTTTCCGTTTTACCCCTGGGAAGGTCTCCGGCAAATCAGGACGAATTTGGTGCCTCCATCTCTGGCTTTCTGGTTCCCGGACCATATATCTTTTTTTTTTTTTAATCTTTATTATTGAAAGTATTACACAGTCCTCCTTTTCCCCCATTAACCTCTTCCAGCCCACTCCCGTCTCTCCCCCATCCTCCACCCCAGGCCCTCACCACCCCACTGTCTGTGTCCACGGGTTATGCAGATAGGCATACACGTTTGTTGGTTGATCTTATCCCTGCCTTCCCTCTGAGGTTCCACAGTCTGTTCATGCTTCTGTGGTCTATTTTTGATCACCAGTTTATTTGGTTCGCTAGATTCCACCTCTGAGTGAGATCCTGTGGTACTTGTCTTTCTCTGGCTGGCTTGTTTCGCTCAGCATAATGCTCTCCAGGTCAGGACCAGAGATCTTGCGTGCCTGCCTCGGCCAACACTGGCCAATAGAAATCGCTCCATCTGGGGCCTGGACATCAGGGCTGGAGTTTAAACTCAATGAACAAAAGCACAAGCAGTTTTGAAAATACTAAGAACTGGTGTTTCTTTTTCCCTTCCAGGAGTGGTGTGGTCTTGCATGCTGCCCTTCGCCCCACAAAAGAGGTCACATGCTGCCCCCTCCCTCCCCTCCCCCTCCCATTCCCTGATCTCTCAGCCTCACCCACGTGCGGGAGGGATGCAGACGAGAAAGCCACGCCGGCCAAACTCCGGCTTGAGTGTTGTGATCTCGTGGCTCCAAACTATACATCGAAATATTTCCTCCACGGGCGCGTCGTCAGGATTTGTTTTTTTTCCTGCATTGACTTCCTGGATTTATCGGGAGCCAAACAGCTCCTCACCCAAACTCCTCTGCCTCCTTTTAAAACCCAAGGCCACGTCCAACCTCGCAGCCCAAACCGCGCTTACATAACCTGCAGTGACACTAAGTGTTTGTGAGGCCGGCGGAGCGGGGCCGGGCCGCCCGCTCTGGAGCACAGGGGACATTCTGTCCTGCAAGATGATGCTGTTTGGGGTGTGTGCGTGCGCGTGTGTGTTTTTCCTCTCTTGAAATTCAAAAACAGCTCCTTTTGCTCAAGCTGTCAAAAAGGAGAAGAGGAGGAGGAGGAGGAGGAGGAGGAGGAGGAGGAGGGGAAGGAAGAGGAAGAAAGCCTGCAATAATTTCAGTGCTGGGCCCAGATCAAGAATTGCAAACGCTAAGAGAATATTTTCCAAAGTCATGAGGCGAGTAGGAGTTGCCGAATTACGGGAAGTCAGAGGCCCACCTTGTGTAATTTCCAGGGGTTCTGTCTCCTGGCTGCTTCCTCACGGGGATGGGGTTTTTCACCATGATCGGGTCCTCGCGCGTGCCAGGTGCTGCTCTCCTCTCGCTTATTTCCTCCTCACCAGCACCAAAGCAAGTTTGGAGACGCGGAAGGGGCTTGTCCAAGGTCAGGATGTTGATTATTGGAGAGCCATGATTGGAATCCAGTTCCGCCTGGCTCCAAACACCAGCCTGACACTGTATGTAAGCACCTACTGTGTGCAGAGGGATGTGTTTTCATCTTTTTCATGGGGCTTTCTTGCTGAATATCCAAGACTTAGCATGTAGGCTTCTAACCAGTCCTCCAACGGTGGCGTTCGGCGTTTCCATAGGAGGGCAGCTATGTTCAGGAGGGTGGCGAGTCACGGATTATTGGAAGTCACCAGCATCGGCGGGCCAGCCCCCGCTAAGGGCTCCGTAAATCACAGCTGGCATTGTTGTTATGGAGGCTGTTAGGGTTATTTTGCCTCGGAGACTTCCTAGCCCAGGCCCGAGGCCCACGTCTGCCCTGAGCTAATCTTGGTCCTGATAGAAAGGCACGGGGCAGATTTCATTTCAATGGTCACTCCCAAATTTGAAACACGTCCCTTCAACAATTGCCGAGCCGTTTCACGGTGTGATCTCCCTGGCCCTGCTAATATCTTCAGGGATTTAAAAAATATATTTGCAACAAAGAGGCCTTTGTCCGCGGAGCTGGGGCAGCCTGGCGGGGATATTACTCGAAACCTGATCGTCGGACGCCGGCCACAAACCTGCTGCCCTGGGCCCCAGCCGTGGCAGCGACGACGGCGGCTGGATTAAATCGGGCCTTTTGTCAAGGTGGACGGGCCACCGGCCACGTGACATGGCGGGACCTTAACCCTGCAGGGGTCAATGACCCCCTTCCCTGGAGTGTCCTGGCCCTGGTGACCCATCACAGCAGCCCTCACTCGGGAGGTGGGGAATGGGGGGGGTGGGGCGGGACACTGGCTCTATCCCTGCTTTCCAGATGGGGAGTGGACAGGGACTTGATCAAGGTCACCCAACATGTGGATGGCACTGTTGGGATTTAAACGTAGATCTAAACAAAAGGCCTGCGCCACTCCGTGGGACCAGGCAGTGGGTGTTAGGTCCAGTCATTAGCAAATGGCTGTTGAGTACTGACCACACAGAGCCCCTGTTCTAGGCACCCGGGATCCAGTAGTAAGACAGACAAAGACACTGGTTCGTTCATTCATTCATATTCATTTATCCATCCATCCATTCATTCAGCTACTATTTATTTTATTGATTTTTTTACAGAGAGGAAGGGAGAGGGACAAAGAGTTAGAAACATCGATGAGAGAGAAACATCGATCAGCTGCCTCCTGCACACCTCCCACGGGGGGTGTGCCCACAACCAAGGTACATGCCCTTGATCGGAATCGAACCTGGGACCTATAAGTCCGCAGGCCGACGCTCTATCCACTGAGCCAAACCAGTTAAGGCTATTTAATATGTTTTTTATTGATTTCAGAGAGGAAGAGGAGAGAGAGTAACATCAATGATGAAAGAGCATCTTTGATTGGCTGCCTCCTGCACGCCCCCTACTGGGGAATTGAGCCTGCAGCCCCGGCATGTGCCCTGACTGGGGATCGAACGGTGACCTCCTGGTTCCTAGGTTGATGTTCAGCCACTGAGCTACACAGGCCGGGCACTGTTTCTCTATTTAAAAAAAAACAAAACAAGGCGCCCAGCTAACTTCTGTTGGTTCGCCCTGCGGCCCAGTGTTAGTCAAAGTCTTTGGTTGCAGGCTCTTCCTGTCCTCTTCCCCTTCGGAGGGGTCCTGGCCTCTCCGTAATCCTATGCTGCTCCTATAGCTGTTGCATGCCTACCCATCTCCCTCTGGTGTCCTGAAGGCTGGGACCCCATCTGTTTTAATCCATCAAATGCCTTGTGCCCAGCACATAGCAGGTACTCAGTTGAAGTCTATTGAAGTCAACTGTCTTTTACAGAAGTCCTAACCCATCTCCTCCCTGCTCTCAGCCTCAGTCTCCTCAGCGGCGTGGGCTCACTGGAACCCAGTTTGCGTGGTGCCAGGGAGGAGTCACCGGATGTCTGGATCGGGGGTGGCCTCGAGGTGTCCTCCGGGCTGTGACTGACCCTCTCGAGGGGAGGACGTCATAGGCACGGAGAGACGTTCTCTTCAGTTCAGACAGCGGGCCTCTTGAATGCTGATGCTGGCGTGCCTGGGGCCAGGCGGGCACCTTCCCGCCCCTCTTCCCCCAATACCCTTCCTCCTCACCTCCCCTCTACCTCTTCCGGCCTCCGTGCCAGCCCGTGCACCTAGGACGCCTACATGGCCTTCCTTTATGCCAGCGAGTGAGAGCCAGCCTTCCCGTCCAGCCCTCCAAATAGGAAACCGGGGTCCATCTAGGGCCCCTGCCTACCTGGCGCCCACGATGGGGCGGGGTGGGCAGAGATTCGTGAAAGGATCCCATGAGATATGCCCGGGCCTCGGGCCAGGAGAGCATCCCAAGGCGGCAGGAGTCGCTGGGGAGGACGTCTCTGAGGATGGGGCCCTGAGGGGAGGGATGGCTGTGCATTACCTGAGCCAACGGGGCGTGGACGGGAAGGAGCCCTCCGGCCATTGGGATCGGGGCGTGGACAGGAAGGAGCCCTCCGGCCATTGGGATCGCCGTGAAGAAGGAAGGCCAGAGGGCGGCGTGGCCGGGGAGAACAGGGTGAGCATAGCGAATTCTCCCGGGCTCGGCATGGAGGGCCTCCCAGGCGGTGGTGAGCCATTCCATCTTCATTCCAAACCATGAGCTCCACTGACCTCCTTTAAGGACGGGGGTGGGGTGGGCGGGAGGAGGGAACGTGTGACTTGATTTGATCAGATGTAGGCCCTGGCGGCTGTCCAGGTGGGGAGGGTGGTGGCCAGAAGCAGGGAAGGCATGGAGCTGGGAGAGGTTTCAGCAGGACCTGGGGATGGACAGGATTAGCGTGTGTGCACGCGTGTGCATGTGAGTGTGCGTGCGCATGAGTGCATGCATGCACCCCGCTGAGTGTCCGAGTCAGACAGGCACCTCCATCTCTCTCTCTCTCCTCCCGCCTGAGGCTTCCCCCAAAGAAGGGAAGCCATGACGCCCATGGCAGGGGGAGGTCCCATGCCTGGTGGGGGTCCCCCCTTGGGGCCCCGCCTTTGAAGCAGTCACCAGGCCCCTGCGCCTCCTGCCCTTGCACCTCCTGCCCCTGCTCTCTCCCGGCTCCCCGTGATTTAGGAGGCATTTTCCTTTGGGGTGATATAGATTCCAAAACGCCACATCCATCTCTCAGGCCCGGTGAAGCCAGCCTGTCTGAGTTATAGCAGATTGCTTTCTGCATGCACAAAGAGGGGGGGGGGACGAGGGGGGGGGCGGAGGGCACCGGTTTGCTCTTTCTGCTCTCTGCGCCTGGAACATTTGAGCAAACATTCCTGGCTGCCTTGGAAGTTACCAAACCCAGATGAGCTCATCTGAGCCAGAGGTGGGGGCAGCTGGCGCCTGGAGCCCGCCCGGAGCTCACCAGGTGGCCCAGTGGCCGAAGTCAGAGGCGGCTGGGCCTCAGCTGGGGAGGGTGGGCCCCGCACAGCTGGGCCTGGCCCAGAGAACCCCGGGTGGAGCCGTCGGCGCGCCTCAGGCCTGGCAGCGTGGTTGGTGTTGCAAGGTCTCTGGATGGAAGCTGGGAGCCTGGGACCGCACAGCCAGGGTCTGAGAGGGAGCAAACGTGTGATACAGGCACCTCATCAATTCTCAGGGCTGCCCTGTGGGCGCCGGGCCCGCCCTGCAGGGGCCTCGCTCCATGTAGTAGCACTGCCATTTATTGAGTGTTAACTATGTGCTAAGTGCTCTGTGCCCAGCTCACCCGCCTGGCAACCCGAGGCACCATTATTCTCCCCATTTGGCAGATGGGGAAACCGAGGCTCGGAAGGATAGAGCGCCGGCCCGGGGTGGCCGAGGTGAGGCTGACCCCCGTCTCCTCTAGTCGGGACTCATCTTCCTGTTTCGGGGAAGACAGCGTCCAGAGGAAGAGCTGCCGGTACGGTCAGGCGCCAAACAGTGAGCGTTGGTGATCTGTTCCCAGGAGCTGACTCACAGGAGCACGAAGCTCCCTCTCTCCGGCCTCTGTGTCCTCCTCGGGGTGGGCAGGGCACTCACCGCCCACCAGTCCCTCGTGCACTTCACCGCCTTCGTGGCAGGGGGTCGGAGGGGGATCCCACTGAGTCTTCCCGGGGGGGGGGGGTTTCAGTGTATTTCCTGCCTTTGTCCTTTGGGTGACGGGCGCAGGCTCTTATTTTGAAGGAGCTCTCCTCACGTTCCTTCCCCAAGCAGCGTTCCTTCCCTCTAAGTTCCCTTCTGTGAAATGGGCACAGGCGTAACCCCGCTGTAGGGGTGGTGTGAGAAGGACCCCCAATCCCCGGAGAGGACTCAGCACAGGGGCTGGCACATGGTGAGGGCCCAGCACCAGAGACCACCCCCCTCCTGTTGTGAGCTGCCAGAGCACCCCTCTCCCACCCCCGTGTCCCACAGGGCCCCCACTTCCAGGAAGCCCATAGCGGGAGCGTAGCCCCTCCAATGGCCCTCCTAGGGAAGGTGCCAGACGGTGACATGGGATGAGTCTTCCTCCCTCACCAAGGCCCTCTGGTGTAGGGACTGCTTCTACAGGTGAGGAAACTGAGGCACAGAGAGGGGAATGCCTGTTCGGGGACCTTAGGTCTGTAGGACGCTTTGAGCCGCTTGAGCCTGAACCTCTGTGATGCACAGCGAAGGGGAACAGGACGGATCTGAGCAAACTGGGGTGAACCTGGCCACCCCCCCCCCGCCCCCCCATCGCTGTCGCTGCTTCTTAGACACAGAACGTGGCTTCAGATTCCAGCCGCACTTGGGGTTCCTTTCTGGGAGACAGATCCTCGGCTCTGGGCACTGAGGGGCCAAGTCTGGGTGACCTTCCCCTTGCTTTGGGGGCGATTCTCCCGGTCGCCCCCCCCAAAAAAACACCCCCAACCTACCACAGCCTTTCCTAGCAGGGGATGGGTGGGGATGGGTGGGGCTGGGGGAACAACGGAGGATGGATTTGAAAGGCTTTGGCTAGTGACAGGCCGGTCCCGCGTTTTCCCATCAAACATGCTTGTTTAGTTCTGTTTATGAGGCTGGCTTTCCAGCCAGATTCCTGATGGTAATGAGCCCGCATTGCTGATGGCTGCAGGGAGAGAGAAGGAGGGGGTGGGGGTGGGATCATGCTAAATAGGCTTGCTGAATAATGACGAACCCCCGCCCGAACCTGCGCGTTTTCTGACTGATCCTGCGGGCGCAGGGCGCCTTGTGTGTGATGCCTGGTGTTGGTTGCCGATTGGGAAGTCTTTCAAGGGGAGGCTGGACTGGGCCGCGGAGTCGCCGAGGCCTCGGTTCCAGCCGTGGAGCTGGTTTGAGTTATTTTGGGACCGGGGCCCTGGGTTCAGCGCACTCCACTTAGAAAATGGAAAATAGAAGCTCATAGCTGGATGCCGTCTGGGGAAGAGAAAGCCTGGTGGATGGAGGGGTTGGCTGAGGCCCTTCAGGATCCTACGGACCCCAGTTGGAGACGCGCCCTGCCGTGTGTGCGCTGCGTGGCCTCCAGCAAGTCCCCAGGGCTCGAGGAGGCCGACCTCCAGGCATGGCTTCCGAGATCCCATGAGGTGTAAGGGTGTTCCTGTGCTCAGCGAAGGGGCCGTCCTGATCAGTGTTGCTATTCACACGTTCAAGCCACGGCCCAGCTTCTCCTCCCCCAGGTCACAGCGAAGGGTGTTGGGGGGCTGGCTCTGAGCTAGACCCCCGAGGAAGGAGCGTGCCCCAGGAGAGCTCGATGCTGGAAGCAGGTGTTGGAGCCCTGGCCCCCGTGTGTCTGGGCCCCTGGGAAGCTGAAATGCCTCCTGGTGGCCTGTGCAGGCAGCCTGGCCTGGCCTGGTGAGCTGTGAAACAGTCACTTCCTGGTCCAGGTATCATTCAGGGGGAATTCGGGGGCTCCCTCATATCGAAGCCCTGTGGCCAGGCCCCGGAGGCCTCTGGGAAGTGGGCAGGGAGGTGTGCAGGAAGAGGCCGAGAAAGAGAGGATCCCTCCCCAGAGTGGGAGTCTTCAGGAGCTGGAGGGAGGAGGTGTGGGGGGGGAGGAGGGGCGGTGTCTTAGACTCTGCCCACGCCCCTCCCCCAAACCCCTGTCTGGGGCTCAGACCCAGGCAAAAGCTGCACAGATCGTGGGCTGGTATGGGGGCAGATGGTGGGGTCAAGCCAGGCCTGATATGAGTCGGGTCCTGCTTCTCACTTGCTGGATGACCTGGGGCGAATCCCTCACCTCTCTGTGCTTAAGTTTCCTCCTTTATAAAATAGGAGAAAACGAGAACAACAGCAGCTACCTCACAGGGCAGTAATGTAATATAACATAATATACACTGAGTGGCCAGATTATTGTGATCTCTGAATGAATAATCATCTGGCCACTCAGTGCATATCCTATATAATAAAAGGCTAATATGCAAATTGTCCCCTCGACCAGGAGTTCGACCAGCAGGCAGGCCGGCCAACAGCCCATGTCCCCTCCCCCTGGCCAGGCTGACCAGACCCAACCCATGCACAAATTCATGCACCAGGCCTCTCTATATATACATACACTGAGTAGCCAGGTGATTATGTGTTCAGAGATCATCATAATCTGGCCACTCAGTGTAAATGATATGTCACATCTATTATACCCTGTGGGCTGGGTGCTTCCCCACACCTGCAGCCTCCCTGACACCATTGGAGACAGGTGTTCCTATAGATCCAGGAACTGAAGCTCCAGTCTCCGTCTAGCTCCCCGTGTGTGGTCCGGGGAGGGAGGAACTGGGCTTAGAACCGAAGACATCTAGCTCTCTTGTAAATGCCCTTGGCCTCCCCCACCCAGCCGCGGGACAGGGGAGAAGTCCTGCCCACAGGGAGTAGCATCTGTATTCACGGAGGCAGAAGGGGCCTTTCCGTGCTAACAGCCCCGAGTGGGGGAGCCCGTGGGTCCTGCCTTGCTCTGTGCTGGCTGCTTGGGGGCAAACTCAGGACTCTGTTTCCAGAAAAAGAAAATAAAAAACAACCAACCAGTGAAGATGGCTTCTGGGACCACCTTGAAAGACAAAGAAAAGGGAGACCCTCCGGTCTCCAAAGACCCCTTTACACTCACCTCTGACTATGTTCCTTGGCTCCCCAGAAAAACGTTCAAACTTTCCCACCTGCCTTTGTGGTCCTCCTGATTTGGGTCCCGCTGACCTCTTAAGCTTCAGAACCAGCCCCCCACCACGTCTTACTCTAAAAAAACTGCTGCTGGAACCTCCCCATAGCTCATTCAACTGATTCCTCTGCTTGGGAAGTCCTTTGACCCTGTTCTGGTTATTAAACTCCTATCCCACCTACAAAACCCACCTCTGGAAACCCCTATGATTCCTCCCTCTCGGCACAGTTATTGTATCCCTATAGTATATCATGTAGTCCTGTTAGAATATAATACTAGGCTTTCCAGACTGAGGGTTGGGATCCATCTCCCACCTTTTTTTTTTTTTTCTTTCTGACTTCCCAGCCTGAGCCCTGGCACACAGTAGGCACTCAAGGTGTATTTCTTCAATGGACAGATGGAAGAGAGACCCCAAAAGATAACCAGGCACCATGCATAGAGAGAGGGAGGGGATGCTGTTGCTTAGCAACTGGCAGCGACGAGGGTCTCATCCTTTCCAAACCCCCAAGGTGGTTACTATCCTTCGTCCCAGCAGGGCCTTCCCCGGAGGCGGCAGCCCTGGGTGCTTCCTGGGCAGATGCCAGCCGCACCCCTTTACCCCAGCACAGTGTGGGGTGGGAGAGGTGGAGGTGAGCGCCCGAGAGAGCCATCCTTTCTCTCACAGGGTGGCTGGTGGTGGGGGGTGGAGGGGCAGGCTGATCTGTCACGTAAACCCCATTTCTCTGGGGCCATTCATTGTTCTACTCTCCACGTCCCTGAGTCCAAACACAGAAGAAATAATAATGATAACAATGGTAATAAGAGAGGCTACCATTTAGTGAATGCCTGCCATCTGCCACGCGCTGTGCCACTTTTCAATGGTCCAGTCCTTACGGTCCGCAGCAACTGGCTGTGACTCTCCTTTCCAACGGGGGAAACCGAGGCTCAGAGGAAGGAAGGATCCTAAGGGGTGAAGACAAGATTTGAATCTGGGTGTGTCATGCCAGAGTTTCTATCCTTTCCACCACTCGTTCACGAGAGGGAGTCTTTCTGAAACCCTCCACCCCAGGCCTCAGGGGAAGTAGGTTCCCCTCCAGGCCTCCGAGGGGACTCTGCCTGCTGCGATTCTTCGAGTGTCCAAGCTCTAAAGGGCAGAGGTGTTAGCTGTGGCTCTGTGTGTGTGTGTGTGTGTGTGTGTGTGTTGGGGGCCTGGTGGGCCAGCATGAAGGCTGTGTGTCTGCTGGGTAAACGATGTGAGTGTCGGTTGTTTTGTGTTTTTTGTTGAGTGGGGGCTCACCAGTGGGGGTCCCCTTTCGGACTGGAGCTCCTGGGCTGGTCCAGGTGTGCAGGATCTCAAGCCCCTGGGGGGCATCCTTCTTCAGCTCTGGGTCCCCAGCCCAGCTGTGTCTCCCCCCCCCCCCCCCCCCCCGCCAGGAGGGCCCCTCGGACTGGAGGGGAGGCTGAAGGAAGGGGAAGAGAGGGGAGAAAGGCCCCAGGCTCCTGCTGCTCTGGGCTCTGGGCCGCTGGCAGCGGGAACATGAATTCGTCTGGGCGCTAGGGGGCAATGTGTCTGTTCCAAAGAAGCCGCAGGCCCTTGCAGGCGGCACGCACACACAGGCACACGCAGGGGCGCCCACACCAAGGAGGCGCACACGCTGGCGTGTCCACGGGCACAGATGGGCACAGGCAGTGGCCCTGGCTCTCGCCCTCGCAGAGAAAACAGACGCGTGAGCAGAGATGCAGGCACACACACGGTATGAGGCAGCTGCACACCCAGGGACACACACAGAGGCAGCACACAGAAGCAATGGGTTGGGGATGCTCCCCGCGCCGGGGACACTCGCAGAGACACCGGAATGCACGCACACGCAGGCATGTACAACAACACATGCAGATGTCCTTCCTCCCCCCACACAGGCGAAGACACAAACGCAGGCACATGCCACACACGCGCACGGCATTTGTCGCGGGAAGGAGAGGGGACCCAGGCACGTTGCCGGCACAGAAACCCGGCGAGCCCAACCACACGCACGCACCCTGCTCTCAGACCTTCGCACACCTCGCAGACTGCGCTCTTGGGAACAGCCCCAGAGAAAAACTCCCACACACCCCTCTTGGGAGTGCACAGAATGATTCCACAGGAAACCTGCGCAGGTATTCAGGGGACCCCCACCCAGAGACCGGTGAAGTCACGCCTCAGCCTAGAGCACGTCCCAACAGGGGTCTCCCCAGACTGCTGGTCTGCGGGCCATTCTTCCCACTGCCCTGGCCCAGCCCGGGCTCCAGACAGCTCCCAACGTTCCCTAGTCCCTCTGGACACATCCGTGGTGACACACGCATAGCCCAGAACCAATCACTCTGGACCAGGTATGTGACCAGGCTTTGCCCACACAGGGGTCCTCCTCCTGGCAACCCAGTCCCCCTACTGGTCCCCTTCCGGCCCAAGAGGCTTCGTGTCCCCCCAGGTTCTGGCCTGGGGCCCTGTGGGAGGGGAGGCCTACCCAGGCCCCTCAGTTCTTTGTGCCTAAATCAGCCAAGCCTCCCTCTCTTCTCAGCCTCTCACTTCCCTGTCACTTTGCTAAGTAATAATTTCCATGTCCAATTCCATTTCTTTTCTAGTTCTGAAACCTCTAAGCTATCAGCAAGAGGATAGTTCACATGAAAACTAATTACACAAAATCAATATTTAATCACAGACCAACAACCTGATCCTGCAGAAAAATCCTTTTAAAACTCCACCGCCCTGTACAAATACTTCTTCTCCATGCTTATTTATGGACCCCATGTTCGGTGGGGGTAATTTTCATTTTTAATTTCAAAGAGAAAAAAAGAATATCTGTCGGACGTTCCCAGCAGGGAGGTCCCACGAAGGACCTTGGGTCTGAGCTGGCTTCCGCTCTCTGAGTTGTCAAGTTGCAGGTTTTTATGGTTTGCCTTTTATTTTTATTCTTCTTGGAGGGCGGTGGGGAGGTGTCATTTTCTTCCCGAGTTCCTTGAGATTCCTGTCTCCTCTCACCCCCTAAGTTGAGCTCTTTCCCCAGCATTTCTGAAAAATCCAGCATCTGTCTTCCCAGCAGCAACTCCGGGGAGCAATGAATTCGCTTGCGCGAAGTGGTAACTTTTTAACTCCCTCCCGCGTTCCGTGGAGTGCTTAATCTGAGGTTTTTAAATAAAAAGGGCTCAGGGGTTGGTTTTATTATAACGTTTATTTCATTTCAGATTTCATGCGTAATTTAGCAAACGCTAGACAGACTTAGGCGATAAACACTTTCCTTTGTAGGGGGGGGAAAAGGCATTTTTATACACCATGCTTAATTTTATTTAGATTTCATAGCGATATCAGGGACACTTCAAAAAAAGTTCTTTTTTTTTTCCCCCTTCCTCCCCTTCTCCTAAGAACGCTGGTCGGCTCACAAAATTGCCTCGTGCTATTTTATAGCAAGGAGCATTCAAGGCCTTCCCCTTCCTCCCCCCGCACACACTTTAGGGAGGAAAATACACCCAGGCCGGCACAGAATAAACACCTCCTCTACCCCCGCCCCCCCCCCCCCCCCATCACCTCTAACTTCCAACTTCCAGCTGCAAGATAGATTTCAGCCTCAGTGGGGATCAGGAAGATCTAAACATTTTAACTAAGATTATTGGGATAAATATTTCATAAAGAGCAGGGCAGATATTAAATTACTCCTATTGATTTTAGTATCACACAACCCAATTCCTTGGCCTCTTCAGTTTAATTGATCTCTTAAGGAGGCCGACCTCGCGCCCACTGGGCCTCGGTCGGGTTTGCCAGTAGTGGGGTCCCCCCGCCGGCCCGTGCGTCCTTCTGCGCGCTTATCTCCCTCGCCGCTCTGCGCTGGACTTAGCCGAAGTGTCCCCCCCACCCCCATAAAGTGATCGAGTGGTCACGGCTCCTCCGCGTGGAAGCCAGCGACTGAGGACTGGGAATCTCAGGCAGCGGGATTAGGGAACAATTGTGCATGTCCTTGTGAGGGAGTGGCGAGCAGGAGCGCGGGTGTCTGGAGGAGAACCCTAACTTCGGGGGTTCCCGGTCTGCTTTCACCTCCAGGAAAATCCGAGGACCTGTGACGTTGGGCGCCACTCGTGAGCGGACTGCGGCGGAGAGCCGAGGGTTCGCCTCGGGTTGAAGCAGAGTCGATCCTTAGCGACTTTCCTGGCGAGTCCAGGAGCGGCGCCTGACGACCCCATTGTCTGAGCGCCCCGCACCGCTTACCACCCACCTCCCCACCCCCTTGCCCACCCCGCAGGTCTCGCTCCAGTTGGGGGTGGGGAGTTGGTAACTGGGTGAGCAGGAAGGGGGTGAACAAAGCCAAGCTCCCGCCATTCTAAGCCTGCGCCCTCTCCACCCCGATGCGCTGGGAGGCCAGGGCGCGCCCCAAGCGCACTGGCCCCGGACCCCCAGGCGAGACCCGCGCGGGAGAGACCCTGGAGTTGGCGAAGTGCGGGTTCGTAGGGGGGCCGCGGCAGCCAGTACCCAGGACCACCTTAACAGCGAGCCCCGCCCCGGACCCAGCTCGGGCTGTGCTGATTGGTGCAAATGTAATGGCTGAAATTGATTGCTGAAATGCAAAACTTGTTGCTGCTTCTCTCAGCGCCGGGCGAGAGGCAGACACAGAGAGGGGAGCTGAGACCCTCGGAACGCCCCACGCAGCCCCCCCTCGCCCCCGTTAGCCAGGAGAGGGGTGCGCGGACCCCCCAGAGCTGCCCCCGCCCCCGCACTCTGGGCTCCGAGAGCTCCGCGGGAACGCCTTAGCCGGCTCGCCCAGTGTGGTCCTCCAACCCGCGTACGCCCCCCTCCCCGGGGTCCGAGGGGGACTCGCGAAGCTCCTCGGCGCGGAGGCAGGGAACCCGAGCCTTGGAGAGACCCAACCCCTCGTTTCGCTGCCTGTCCGAGCTTGGAACCGGGCGCGGAGACCCCAGCGAACTCAGAGACCGAACGGCGGAGGACCCAAGCTGCAGTCGGCGGAACCTGGCAGCGAAGCGGCGCGCGGGGGTGCGGCGCGCCGGGGTGCCGCGCACCGGCCGCGGAGCGGGGGAACCGTGTCTTCCCCCAACCCTCGGGTCCAACCCCGGGTGCCCGCTGCCTCCCCAGCCCCGCTGCGCCCTCAGCTCGGGGGGCCAGCGCGGGTGATGTCGAGCGGAGCCTCCAGTCCTCCGACCAGCTGAAGAAACAGTAGCCGCTTGCTCGGGGCCGACGGGGACTGTGCGAGTGGATCGTGCTTGGCGGAGGCTCGAGCTACCGCGCGCGGGGACTCCGGGGGAGGGGGGAGGGACCGCTCTGTCCATGCCCGGGCGCCAGCCACGGCTTTAAAGGGTCTCCCTGCCCGGCCCCTCAGCAGCTCCGCTTCGGACTCACTCCGAGAGGCTTCGGGCGGCTTCCTGGGGGCTCCCCACCCGATCCGTTTGGACTTAAGAAGGTGATCGCTCTGCTTTCCCTGCCTCCTTCCCGCCTCCTTCCCCCCCACTTAACTTTTTGTCTCCACTCGCCTGCAGCTCTGTTCCCTCCCCGCAAACCCACCCGCGGCTGTGCCAACCGCCTGGGGCATGGGCCCTCCAACACGGCTCCTGGAGGCCCTGCGGCGCCGCAAGATGTGAGAGGCCCGCGTGGGGCAGAGCCAGAGCTTCGGGAGAGGAGCGGAGAAGCCCCCAGCCTCCACAGGCCAGGAGCGGTGGCGGTGCGCACTGCGTCCCCGCGGTGCCGAGCGTCCCAACCCGGGGCCGGAACGGGGTAGCTGGCCGGAGGCGCGCCGCGGAGAGCAGGCTGTCATGCCCTATTGATTTCCCCACCCCCCGCCAAGTATGTTTGGGCTGGACCAATTCGAGCCCCAGATCAACAGCAGGAACGCTGGCCAGGGCGAGAGGAACTTTAACGAGGCCGGACTGAGCATGAACACCCACTTTAAGGCTCCGGCTTTCCACGCGGGGGGACCTCCCGGCCCCGTGGACCCCGCCATGAGCGCGCTGGGCGAGCCCCCGATCTTGGGCATGAACATGGAGCCTTACGGCTTCCACGCGCGCGGCCACTCGGAGTTGCACGCGGGGGGGCTGCAGGCGCAGCCGGTGCACGGATTCTTCGGAGGCCAGCAGCCGCACCACGGCCACCCGGGAGGCCACCACCCCCACCAACATCACCCTCACTTCGGGGGCAACTTTGGTGGCCCGGACCCAGGGGCCTCCTGCCTGCACGGGGGTCGCCTGCTCGGCTACGGCGGCGCCGGCGGCGGCGGCCTGGGCAGCCAGCCGCCCTTCGCCGAGGGTTACGATCATATGGCGGAGAGCCAGGGGCCCGAGAGCTTCGGCCCGCAGCGACCCGGGAACCTCCCGGACTTCCACAGTTCGGGCGCCTCGGGCCACGCCGTGCCGGCCCCGTGCTTGCCGCTGGACCAGAGCCCTAACCGAGCCGCCTCCTTCCACGGCCTCCCCGCCTCCAGCGGCTCCGAGTCCCACAGCCTGGAGAACCGGAGGGTGGCGAACCAAGGAGCCGTCGACTCGCTGGAATACAATTACCCGGGCGAGGCGCCCTCGGGACATTTCGACATGTTTTCGCCCTCGGATTCCGAGGGGCAGTTGCCTCATTATGCGGCGGGTCGCCAGGTTCCCGGGGGCTCTTTCCCGGGCGCCTCGGCTCTGCCCAGAGCTGCAGGCATGGTGGGCTTGTCCAAAATGCACGCCCAGCAGCAGCAGCAGCAACAGCAGCAGCAGCAGCAGCAACAGCAGCAGCAGCAGCAGCAACAGCAGCAGCAGCAACAGCACGGCGTTTTCTTCGAGAGGTTCGGCGGGGCCCGCAAGATGCCGGTGGGCTTGGAGCCGGGAGTCGGCTCCAGGCACCCCTTAATGCAGCCTCCCCAGCAGGCCCCGCCGCCCCCGCAGCAGCAGCCCCCGCAGCAGACTCAGCCGCCGCCGCCGCCGCCGCAGCAGCAGCCTCCGCCGCCCGGGCTCTTGGTCCGACAAAACTCGTGCCCGCCCGCGCTCCCGCGGCCCCAGCAGGGCGAGGCGGGCACCCCCGGCGGCAGCCTGCAAGACGGGGGCCCCATGCTGCCCAGCCAACACGCGCAGTTCGAGTACCCCATCCACAGGCTGGAGAACCGGAGCATGCACCCTTACTCGGAGCCCGTGTTCAACATGCAGCATCCTCCTCCCCAGCAGGCGCCCAACCAGCGGCTGCAGCATTTCGACGCGCCCCCCTACATGAACGTGGCCAAGAGGCCGCGCTTTGACTTCCCGGGCAGCGCGGGCGTGGACCGCTGTGCCTCGTGGAACGGCAGCATGCACAACGGCGCCCTGGACAACCACCTCTCGCCCTCGGCCTATTCGGGCCTCCCCGGCGAGTTCACACCGCCGGTCCCCGACAGCTTCCCCTCGGGGCCACCCCTGCAGCACCCGGCCCCGGACCACCAGTCTCTGCAGCAGCAGCAGCAGCAACAGCAGCAGCAGCAGCAGCAGCAGCAGCAGCAGCGCCAAAACGCGGCCCTCATGATTAAGCAGATGGCGTCGCGGAATCAGCAGCAGCGGCTGCGCCAACCCAACCTGGCTCAGCTCGGCCACCCCGGGGACGTGGGCCAGGGGGGCCTGGTGCACGGCGGCCCGGTGGGCGGCTTGGCCCAGCCGAACTTTGAACGCGAAAGCGGCGGCGGCGGCGGCGCGGGCGCGGGGCGCCTGGGCACCTTCGAGCAGCAGGCGCCCCACTTGGCGCAGGAGAGCGCGTGGTTCACAGGCCCTCACCCGCCCCCGGGGGACCTGCTGCCCCGCAGGATGGGCGGCTCGGGCCTGCCCGCGGACTGCGGCCCGCACGACCCCGGGCTGGCGCCACCCCCTCCGCCCGGTGGCTCGGGGGTGCTGTTCCGGGGCCCTCTTCAGGAGCCGCTGCGGATGCCCGGAGAGGGCCACGTGCCCGCGCTGCCCTCCCCCGGCCTGCAGTTCGGGGGCAGCCTGGCCGGCCTGGGCCAACTGCAGTCGCCGGGGGCCGGCGTGGGGCTGCCGAGCGCTCCCTCTGAGCGCCGGCCCCCTCCGCCGGATTTCACGGCGTCTGCGCTCGGGGGCCAGCCGGGCTTCCCGTTCGGCGCGGCGAACCGGCAGGCCACACCGCACAGCGGCGGCCCGGGCGTGAACTCGCCCCCGAGCGCGGGCGGGGGCGGCGGCGGCGGCGGCCCTGGAGGCGGCGGCGGCCCTGGAGGCGGCGGCGGGGGCGCGTACCCGCCGCAGCCGGACTTCCAGTCCAGCCAGCGCGCCTCGGCCAGTAAGCTGGGCGCGCTCTCGCTGGGCTCCTTCAGCAAGCCCAGCTCCAAGGACAACCTGTTCGGCCAGAGCTGCCTGGCTGCGCTCTCCACCGCCTGCCAGAACATGATCGCCAGCCTCGGGGCCCCCAACCTCAACGTGACCTTTAACAAGAAGAACCCGCCCGAGGGGAAGAGGAAATTGAGCCAGAACGAGACCGACGGCGGTGCGGCCGTGGTGGCCGGCAACCCGGGCTCGGATTACTACCCCGGAGGAGGAGGGACTGCTCCGGGGGCCCCGGGGCCCGGGGGAGGCCCTTCGGGGACCAGTAGCGGTGGCAACAAAACCTCAGGGCCGCCCAACCCTCCCTCCCAGGGCGACAGCACCAGCCTCTCCCCAAACTACACCCTGGAATCCACATCGGGGAACGATGGCAAGCCGGTCCCTGGGGGCGGTGGCCGGGGACGGGGGCGCAGAAAAAGGGACAGTGGTCACGTGAGCCCGGGGACCTTTTTCGACAAGTACTCGGCGGCCCCGGACAGCGGGGGCGCGCCCGGGGTCAGCCCAGGGCAGCAGCAGCCGCCGCCGCCGCAGCCAGGCGGGGCCCTGGGCGGAAGCTCGACGGGCGGCGAGGCGCGCGGGGCGCCCACGCCCCATGAGAAAGCGCTCACCTCGCCTTCTTGGGGCAAAGGGGCCGAATTGCTCCTGGGGGACCAGCCGGACCTCATGGCGTCCCTGGATGGCGGAGCCAAGTCAGACGGCAGCTCCCCGCACGTGGTGGGCGAGTTCGCCTCCGACGAGGTGAGCACCAGCTACGCCAACGAGGACGAAGTGTCATCCAGCTCCGACAACCCCCAGGCCCTGGCCAAAGCCAGTCGGAGCCCCATGGTGACAGGTTCGCCCAAACTCCCTCCCCGGGGGGTGGGCGCCGGGGAACACGGACCCAAGGCGCCCCCGCCCCCGCTCGGCCTGGGCATCATGTCTACCTCTACCTCGACCCCTGACAGCTATGGCAGCGGCGGGGGCGCTGGCCATCCGGGCACGCCCGGCCTGGAGCAGGTCCGGACCCCTACGAGCAGCAGCGGGGCACCCCCACCGCCCGACGAGATCCACCCCCTGGAGATCCTCCAGGCCCAGATCCAGCTGCAGAGGCAGCAGTTCAGCATCTCCGAGGACCAGCCCCTGGGGCTCAAGGGGGGCAAGAAGGGCGAGTGTGCGGTGGGGGCTTCCGGCGGCGGAGGCGTCGGCGCCCAGAACGGAGACAGCGAGCTGGGCAGCTGCTGCTCCGAGGCTGTCAAGAGCGCCATGAGCACCATCGACCTGGACTCCCTGATGGCGGAGCACAGCGCCACCTGGTACATGCCCGCAGACAAGACCTTGGTGGACGGGGCCGAGGACGACAAAACGCTGGCGCCCTGGGAGAAGGCCAAACCCCAGAACCCCAGCAGCAAAGAAGGTATATATGCCCCCCCCCCCCTTCTGGTCCCCTTCTGACCTCCCAGAGACCCGCCCCGCCCCCACTGCAGGCCTTAGCCTCCTGCAGCCTGCAAGGCCCCAATGGAAAGAGGGGGAGTCCTTTGGCATTAGGAGATGCCAAAGGGCCTTCTGTGAGTGCCCAGCTCAGAGCTGGAGACCCTTTCTCTGACTCACACCCAGGGCTCTATGAGTCTGCCCCTCCCCCCCAGCCCCCCTGAGGTGCTGCCAGGTAGATCCTGGTGCCACTGGGTGCTAAGAACTTAGGGGAGGGGGAAGCGCTTTGAGGATGATTGCAGAGTCTCCCTCCCCCCCCCCCCCAGCTGGTTGCTCAGAGGTCTGGGCGCCTCTCCTTTCACACTGAGACCCCTCCTCGGGCCTCAAGCTCTAGGCTGGTTCCGGTTTTGGGGGGTCCTGTGCCCCCCTCCTGGGTAGGACACGTGGGAAGTTATGTTCATGCCTCCCCACCTTTTCTAGGCAGCCAACCTCTCGCTCCAGCTCCCTTCCCTGTGTGCCAGCCTCTTTAGGGAAAAAAAAAAAAAGTTCCCAGCCCTGGTTGTGGCAGCATCACTCAGAGGCAACGCCTAATGTGACATTTGTTCCTGATGAGGAGCTGTTTTGTCTCTTCGTAACTATTGGAGTTTCATTGCAAAGCTGGATACCTGTAGGGGTTGTGGGAGGCAGGCAGGCAGTCTTCCCCAGGTGCATGCCCTGGACATTGGGTGGGGCTGGGGTGGGGGGGTCTGCTTGGCACAGGCCAGGCCACGCACCCAGGGCACCGTTTGTGAATGGGGGTAGGGATATATATATATTCTTAAGACACAAAGGACCCGCGTTCGTCAATATCTATCCCTGGCTTTGGTGACAGATGTCCGGTCCCAGCTCTCCTTTGCATTCTAAGCATTCCCCGCCAGCCCCCCAATCAGGCCTGGGGGCTTTTAAGGTGCGTGGGGTAGGGGGGAGGCCTGGTCAATGAACCACCATTGCAGTTAAGGAATAACAGTTTTTTAACCTGAAGAAGACTAGGCTGCTGTAGATATCCATTTCATTTTAATGGGACTTTCCTCTCCTCCCTTATCCCCCCTCCTCACAGATAATGGCTTCTTAAAGTTAGGTAACATCATTTCTTTCTTTTATTCCCCCTCCCACCCCCCATTTCTCCCTTTTTTTCTTTTAAACCCTAGTTGAATCCCCTTGGTTTCAACAGGCTGAATAGTATCATGAAACCAGGGGCTGGCCATGCAAACCACGTCTTTAAAACCACATCTCTTGATTTCTGCCCTCTCTTCGAGTTCTTCTCCTCTTCCTTCATTTCCCTCGTCCTCCCCCACAGCCTGCCATCTCTTGACCCTGGGTCCCAGGGATGGGTAGGTTTTGGGAGAGTGGCATGGGCAGGAGGGGGAGGGGACGTCCGGCTGGAGCTGGGTGGCTCAGACTCAGGGTTCTCAGGGCAGGCGCCTGTCCCGGGTCGCTTTCCCGCTTAGGTTTTCTAATTCATGAATGCGGCCGGCCTTGCTGCTGCTGCTGCTGCTGCTGCTGCTGCTGCTGCTGCTTTTCTCTTTGTTCGCCTACTGCCCAGCCCGGGATGCCGCTCTCTCATTTGAAGCCGGGTGTTTAGCATGCACAGCAGACGCCGGAGCCGGCATCAGCATTCTCCAGGCTTCTCCCAGGCAAGGCCATAAATTGGTTAGTTTGGGGCCCTCCGTGTCTTCTCCCCTTTTCTCTCTCCCCCCCCCCCCCGCCCACCCCCGCCTCCTTTTAAAAATGGAGTTGGACACAGCATCCTGCTTGCTCGGCCCCTCTTCTCTTTTATTTTCTTGTACACAACATCTCGATCCCTGCCGATCGATAGCTGGTTAGCACAAATCCCAGCCCCTGTCACTTCTACCTGGCTTGGCCTGGCTGTCCCTCCTCCTCCCCCTTCTCCCATCTCCCCCCACCCCCACCCCCCAGTAATTAAGAACATATTGGCCCAAATGGGGCGAGAAAAGTTACGAAAAGAAAACCCGATTTAGTGAATTCATAAAGAAAAACCAGTAGCACGTTGCCTTTGAGTCTTTTGAAAGATCTTAGGTGGAGAGGGATTGAGTGGCTTTAATGAGTGTTTTTTTTTCTTAAAGGTGTCCCACCACTCCCTTCCCAGTCCACCCCAGGAATCTTCCTTTATAGGAAAAAAAAAAAATAAATGAAAAGATGCAGGCTGTGAATGAAGAAATGTCACGAAAGAAATGTTCTATTTTGCTTGTTTCATGATCATGGACAGATGAGGGAAAATGTTTTTTGGTGTTTTTTTTTTTTGGAAACAGATGCTAGTCACTTTAGGGTTGATTTGCCCAATATGCCCGCCCGACGCTGCCCTCCCCTGCACCCAGGAGGACAGGGACTTCCTTCCACCCACTTGACCTCCTTTGTTTCCCACTCTGTGATGTGGGAAGGACAGGTTCCTAGATAAAGCCCTAAATTGAGGTCACTTGCAGCTTCTGCAGCCTTGGGGCTGCTGGTTAGGGCTTTATAAGGCATTTGCACCCGATTGCTGCTCCCTGACTGGTAGTAAATAAGGGTGATTAAACTTTTCATTATGATAACACCCTACAGTTCCATCTGCACATGTTGTATAAATAGGTACACAGAGCCTTCAACAGGCCCCCGAGTCCCCTGGCTGAAAATCACACTGAAGTGTGCCACTCTGAACTAGAGTAAAAAAAAAAAACCCAAAACACAAAAAACAAACAACAACAACAACAACAACAAACACACACACACACACACACACACACACACACACACACACACAACACCATTAAAGTTAAATGTTCTGCTTTTCCTTAACCATGAGCCTCTATGGTCCCACCAGCCAGGAAGCAGTGGTGTCCAGCGGCTTTAATAATACCTTCCCCAGGGCCCAGCCCCAGCAAGCACTTTCTCCCACCCACCCCCCCTTTTCAGGCAAAGCCCATTTTTGTAATGATATTTTATTTTGTCACGCCGTAAAACACGCCAGTACTAATGTGATTAAATATTAACACCGTTTCTGAAATTCTTCGCTCCGATGACAAAATACCGGTCGGTATTTAACAAAACGGCCCGTGCTCGGGTCGGAGAGAAGGAATGATGTCTTCAGAGCTGCACAAGCCGTGTAGCCACTGGGACGTGCCCAGATTGTCTTATGGGGTTCAGACGCCCTTCCGAGGGGGAGGCAGCTCGACTGGCAAGTTGCAGTGCTGGGAAAGTCTAGGCCAGCATGACATGTGATTATGATTTTTTTTTTTTTTTAACCAGGAAAGCGAGTCTCTCCAAATCACCCTTCCCCTGACCTCTTAATCAACCCACCGAACAACTTTTTATAGAATGAAACTCTACATCTCCTGATGAGGTCCCGTTTGCACAAAGTTGGAGTAGGGGGGAAGGGTGCAAAGGAAAAAAACAAAACAAAACAAAACAAAAAACCCCAGCCTGCTTTGGGGCCTATTCAGACATCTGTGACATTAGCGAGGTCGCCGTGCGTTTGAAATGAGTTTGCAAAATTGCCCACCTATCTTTGTACTGGATGTGTGGCCGTGGAGGAATTTCAAAACTGATAAAGAACTCAAAATAATGCTAGAGTGCAGACGGAGGAGAGATTGCAGGAAACAGCATGCTTCGCCCCCCCCCCCCCCCCCCGCTCCTGTCTCTTCCCCAGAATTTTCAAAACTTGAATTCACCATAATCCTGTTACAAGTTGATCCTGGCCAAACTTCCATTCCGTAGGCTGCTCTCTATCTTAAAATCAGGAGCGGTCTAGGAACGCTCGTTCCTATACCTTGACGTGGGAGAGGTCTCTGTCTTCGCTCTGCATGCAATCCTGCCCTCTTTGGAAGTATGACATGTTTACAGTGATGCGGGAGAAATTTTTGGGATTTCACGCTCCCCTCGGCGTTCCAGTCGGAACACAGTTAGAACAGCGCCGAGACATCCGAGGCGGGCAGGATTTGAACACTGAATTTCCTTTAGACGTGGGGCAGGCCGGGCGGGGGGACGGAGGGGGACCCCGAGGGCTGTTTTTCTGAATGGTTCCCCCCGCTCCCCACACCTTTGGAGAGAATCTTCGGGCTCACGCAAACTTGTTTGGGGGCAAGGCGAGGGAGCCCCGTTTCCCTGTGAAAGCATCCAGCCAGGGTTGCATGCCTTCATGGGACTTTTGCGGCCTCCGGAAGATGTAACCCAAAACTTCGCAGGTGTTAATCGGGGGTAATGTAAACAGGAGCCCCCCTTTGTGCAGCTGGCACGAGGGCCTGCCTGCTCCCCGGCTAGTCCGGGACATACTACTACTGTGCTTGGTGCTTGTTTAATATTTCATGGCTGTAATAAACCTGTCTTCTTTGCCCGCCTCCCGACATAAAACCCCCAACCCAGCCCACATCTACAATTATACATTTCCACTAAATATTAATAAAGGACAAGGATATTTTCAGGGGCTGAAAGCTTCTTGGTGTGGAGCTTGCCCCTGGATTTTTTTTTTTTTCCTGGCTGTTTTGATTTTAAGTAGCCACTGCCTTCTAATATGTAACCTATACTTATGTATGCTCCTCTGTATAAATATATACATTTCTTTATTTTTATTTTTTGCAGATTGCAGGGTTTTCCTCAAGGATAGCTTTCTTTAATATAAATTCATTTAGATGTCTTGGGGGGGGCCCTCCTTCAGCCCCCGGAAGTAAGAGACCGTTGAAATGTACTTCTTATTTTATTGAGGTTTCTAGGAAAGGAGCGAGGCTCGGCTAATCTAATTTCTCTTTCTAGCAATGAGATTCGATGGTTCCTGATATGATTTTGTTTGCCTGACAGAGGTATTTAAATTTCCACAAAGAATCTTAATAGGTCCCGAAAACCGGGCTGCCCTCGCCAAGAAGTGACTCGATCCTCTGGGCTGATATTAAATCTACGTCTTTAATAAATCTTCGGGGAGGACCCGGTGACATGAGAGGAGGGAAATGCTTCCCACTGGGGAAGGGCAGACTCGAGGATCTATCCTTGGAATTGTCATGGGCACCTCCTCAGCCCACTGCATGCTGGAAGGTTTAGCAAAATCACCTTTCTCGCCACTCGGGTGACAGTGACTTTGGGTTGTGCTCTGTGCCCTGGGAGTGATCTCCTTTGCCCAAAGCATTCGGCAGATAAACGCTCCTCGTAAGGGAGACGGCGTTGAGCTCTGTTTAGTTCATTGTAGAGATTAAAAGGCTATGGCATGATGTCACAGGATCCAATGTTTTGGGAGGTCTCCCAAGCCCACTGCGACATAAAAACACCGAACCCTCTCGTGCCAGGGGGGGAACCTGGGTTTATGGGGGGGGCCCCCTGTAACCAGTGGGTGCCCCTTCTAGCCTTTCCTCGCTGCTCCCCCACCTGCTTATTCCGCCTCGCTTCATCGCTCCGACTCCAGTCGGGATTTTGACGCGCCCAGCGATGTGTTTGTTTTAGGACGATGTCTATTTTTAGGCGTTTCTCCGGCGGACAGATGTGAGTGTGCGTTCTGACCGCTGGCGGCGGGGATGTGGATACGTACGTGAATGCGTGATCGAGAAGAGAGACCTTTGGGGGGACGTTGCCAAGTTTCCTCGTCTTCTCGCACACGCGGGGAGCCAGACGAAGGGGCCCGGGGGCCGGGCGTCCCAAGAGTCCGGCCGCGGTGGGTGTTGGGTCTGGGTCTGTCAGTCACCCGCAGAGGAAAGCAGGCCTCCCCCCCACCCCCCGCCGTGCAATTGCGCGTGGGAAGGAGCACCCCCCTCACCCCACCCCAGCATACACACACATGCATATGCATGGCCAAGCGTCTTTCCATCGCCTCCCCCAGCGACTCCTCCACGTCCCCCCTTCCATCTACTTTCTGAAGGCGAGTGGGGAAGAAAGCTAAGCCTTCTCTCAATGGCCTTCACTGGCAGGCTCTGATTCAGTGAGGGACCGAGTGAGTGCAAGGCCTATATCAATAGAGGGAGGCCTTGGAAGGTCCTAATTATGAAACCTGGGCCCCCGGGGCCCTCCTGGGCCACGGGGGACGGTGATCCAGAGTCTTTCGGTAGCAGGCATACCCGTTGTGTGCGTGAGCGTGCGTGGAGGTGCCTCTGGCTGAGTTCCGCTCACACGAGACTCTTGGGCCAGGAGAGGAATCTTTGAATCAGCACCCACCTTCCCGCCCCCCCCCCCGCCCCCGACCCCCACTCCGTCTCTCAGCTGTGGGAAGCGGACGCCGCTTCTCACTCGTGGAAATTCCCCTCCTTTATGGTCATCCCCTCCTTTGTGGCACCTTTTGCTCAGTGGGTCGCCCAGCGCAGAGGTGGGCCTGATCCTTTCCTGCTGTCTTCCCACGATGGGACAGCACGCATCCAGCACGCATCCGACACGCATCCGACACGCAGCCTTACCCTGGCTGCTTTAGGGTGTGAGTGAGGGGACACCTGTGGGCGCGTGGGCACCGCAGGGGGCTCAGGCCGCCCGCGCATTCTGCGTCCGGATGGAAAAGCAGAGTTAAGTTTCATTCACTCGAGCAAGGAGGGCCGTCTGCGAAGACGCGGTTCTCACGGGGTGGAACCGTCACAGGCCCGCTTTGTTGGCCGGCCTGCATGTTAATCAGCCGCCTCTGAGGTTTGGGAAGCGAGTGGAGGGTCTGCTCCCTACACCGTGTTGGCCCAGAAAGAACATGACGTGGTGGGGGTGGTGGGGGGAGAGGTGGGGGGAGGTAGAGAAAGTGCCACAGGTTTCTTCACAGTTTGGAAACCCAAAGAAAGGGGCTCTTTCCTAACCTGTGTCCG
Organism: Cnephaeus nilssonii; assembly: GCF_951640355.1. Lineage (NCBI taxonomy): Eukaryota > Metazoa > Chordata > Mammalia > Chiroptera > Vespertilionidae > Cnephaeus > Cnephaeus nilssonii. The sequence continues at coordinate 24,313,630 of NC_137093.1, read as the reverse complement.
ATAGCTTCAGAGGTGGGCCGTGCACGTCCGTGTCGGATGGGCACCCCTGGGACCCCGCGGAGTCGGGGTGCGTCGCAGCCACGGCGTCCCAAACGCTCCTTCTCCCTCATCGCTGCTCCCGTGCGCAGCCGGCTCCGAGAGAGAGAGAAGTTTATAGCGATCGCCTGCGTTTCTCTTTTCATGATTTTACACATCATCGTACGGACCCAAATGCCCTTTAAACGTAAAGGCAATTGATTTGAACGGTTTGGAGGACTGGGTAGCATTCGCGATAACAAATGGGCTCTTTCTGAACGTCCCCGAAGGAACATCAGACGTGGAATAGACTTGCCCGAAAGAGGGGGGAAAACTCTCAGTGAACGTCCCAGCGCCAACTCGCCTTGTGGGGGGGGGGGGGGGGAAAGCAGGTTTTTATGTTCTGATCTTTAAGTAAAAGCTGAGGGGGCCAGCGACCTCCGCTCCCCCACGCCCCCCTAGAGCAGGTGGGATCCCCCCGTGCCACGCCAGGCCTCCGTCCTCCTTCCATCCGTGTCTCCGAGGAAGGTCTGGAGCGCCCCAGGAAAGGTTTGCCGCCGGGACCCCGACCCTTGGCGCCGTCTCAGGTTTTCTGGGTCGCAGCCGGACTGACTCGGACCGGTGTTGGGTTTGGGGGACATGAGTTGTGTTGGACAATGGTTTACGGAAGCCGGGAGACCCTGTGTCAGGGGCCTCTTTGGGGTTCATTGCGAAGTCTACCGCTTTGAAGACACTGGGTGGGTGGGTGGGGATGTGTGTGTGTGTGTGTGTGTGTGTGTGTGATCTTGCTTTTTTCTCAAAAAAGTAACACCGTGGTTGCTCAGAAATAGCTTTCGGAAGAAATGTGGACTCCCCCCTCCTCCCCGCTCCCCCCCACAGCCCGTTCCCTGTTCGAACAGCCTGTCTTGGGAGAACTAAGTGGCCCGGAGAGGCGTTTGATTCTGAGAGTTTAAAATTCGTTTCTCCTTCTCATTCCTGATCATAATGTCAAGAGTGTCGGGGTGCAGAGATTTCATTGGATCTTCACGTTCGGGCCAGAAATTCCGTTGGAGTGACAGGGTCGCAGCCCCCCTTCTGACGGGGCTGGCTTTGCGCGATGTGTCTTGGGAAGTCGCTGCCCCAAGTGGAGGGCCCCGTGGTGGGGTTCCTGGCCATATTCGGGAGCTCCTGGGATGTTAGTACGTGGACAGTTAGTGAGTGAACCCCTCCACGCACATACTTGCACACACACCCACACACACTCTTTCTCTCTCCCCCGCCCCCTCTCTCTGTTATCCGTCCACACACAGGGCAGGGTGAGATGTCAAAAAGATATGACCCTTTTCAGTCGCCGTGAAGCCGTGTTTTCAGACGCCCTTGGATCCCGGAACGCGGGCATTGTCGAGTGATTGGCAACGACCACCAGGAATAAACTGCTTCTGAGGGGCCATCTTACGACTAGAGAGGGGGTGGGGGAGTCTGCAGGCAACATCGCCGGCTTTGAATTCCCCCGGGCTCAGCCTTCCAGAGAAAGCGAGGGTCGGTTGAGCATTTGCTGAGAAAAGTGAGCGGGTTCCATTCTGTTTTCCGGGGCGGGGGATGTGGGGGGGGGGGGGGCGCGGGATGTTAAAAAAGTCCTTAAACATGTCAGCCTGAGTCCTGATGGGGACACGCTGGCCTCCTTTCCTAGGAGGCAGAAACACCCCCCCCCCCCCGTTAGGAATTCTGGACGGAGATGGGGGTGCAGTTTATTTTCTCTCAGGGGCGGCAGTCAAGGGGGAGAGGAGTGCATCCATATGAGCCCGCTGCTATTTACGGACACTCGGGGTTCGGGAGTGGAAAGGAACTTGTAAATGTGGGAGTCGTTTATGCGGCACCTCCTGGGAGCGGCCAGGGGGTGAGTGACTTGTTGAGGGGCCCGTGTCGGCCACTGTAAGGGACAGAAAGTTCTTGGCCGAGCTCTCCCCGTTGGGCCCGGCGTTTCCACGTGACCGCAGATGTTTCGGGGGGAGGGGGCGGGAATAGATGTGGAAGACCCAGTCCGAGAGGGCTGGCCGCATGGTGGGTCTGTTAGCAATCAGGGCCCCTTTCTGTTTAGTTAGTGGCCGAGGCAGACACACGGGGCCGGGGTGCGGGGGGTGGGGGGTGGGGGGGGATGAAGATCCAGATGGACCCCGGGTGGGTCGAGCCCTGGTAACGTGCCTGAGGCTAACGTCTCTGGCAGAAGAGCCGGCCCCACGAGGCCCGCGACAGACACATCAAGCTCGGCAGATGCGCCCGGCTTGTTCCATAGAAGAGGGACGAAGGGGGCGAGGAAAAGGAGTGACCTCTCCCCCCGGTGACCTCGTTAAGTGACCGCCGAGGTTTTCCTCCTAGACCTGAGCCTCTACGGGGATAATCTTGCCTCCACAGACCTTCCAGGCGGGTCCCGCTGCCTCGAAATGCAGGCAGTGCCCTCCCACACAATATATATATATATATATAGATACAGATATACACTTTCCATTTTTCTGAATGGTAGGCTGAACGAGAACGAAAGTTAGTGACGCATCGGGCAAGAGGAAGGTTTCCCTGACTCGAGATCAGCCGTGTGTGGAAAGCAGCTGGAGAAATGAGAGTCCCCTCTCGCCTCCCCTTCAGGGGACCCGCGGTCCAGCCATCGGAGGCCCATGCTTTTGTCGTGAGGCTTAATTGGCTCAAAACAAATGGGCCGTTTTCATCCCCGGCGATGTAACTTTTGGTGGTTGTTTAGGAGTTGAGGGGAGAGAGGCTGCGGACCAGAATTTGGCTTTTTTTTTTTTTTAAACAGGAGCAATTTCACGATCCTTATGCCGTGACTATTTCTAAATTGCCTGGGCATCACGCTCTGGATGGCTCGCGCTGGTTTCGGCTCGTAGGCAAGCATGCACGCATACACCCACCCACTCACCCACAAGCACACAAACACACACACACACACAGGCCTTAGAAGTCTTAATAAGAAATGGGAAAAAAAATGTGTGTGTGTGTGTGTGGTTTCCCCTCTAAGAAGCAGCGCATACTAAGTTCTGGCCCCGTTCAGTTTTAAGTAGAAGCTTATTGATCTCATTGTGGTCAATTTTTGCCGAATTTGTAATCCTGTTAGGCCTCCGGGAGAGGCATGATTAATTTACTTTGTACATTTCACTATTTTGGGTCAGTGTAGCTAATAAGCATTTATTTTGTGCTCAGTGTGTGTGTGTGTGAAGCATTTTGCTGGGATTGGAAGTGTACGTGTACGTGTACGTGTGTGTGTGTGTGTGTGTACAAGGGTGAGTGTGCACACTCCTGGAGCCCCTCACCCATCAGGGAATAAAAGCCCCCCCACCCCCTGTCTTGGTTCCCACCACCTTCTCCCCAGGAAGGGAGGATGGGTGGCCCCTTCCCCCAGCACTTGTTGGGGGAGGAGGGAGCACACGCCCTTTGGCCCAGCGAGCCTGGCCTCTCAGAGACGCGGACACAGCCCGTGGACATGGGCTTCCTTGTGGTGCCTTGGCTCCCGGGAAGTTTCTGAGCATGAATTCTTCCTAGAGGGAGCCGAGTGCCGACACGGAGAAGAGTTCGGAGTCCTCAACCACGTCGGGGCACCGTCCACGCTGCCGCTTGACAAATAGCGGCGCTGGGTGTGTGTGTAACTTGCAGAGAAACGCATGGTTTGACTTCCAAAGAAGGAAGAAAAAGTATGCGTACGGCCCGAAAGCTGGGATAACGGAAAACAAAGCCAAGCAGCCCGCGGCTTCGGCCTTGCCCAACACGCAGCCTCTGGCGGGGGACGTGTGTCATGTTGATGGTGCGGGCGCTTCAGCCGGGGTGCGGTGGGGGGGGGGTCTCTGGGTGTCCCCCTGGGCTCCCCACAGCCTTCCTGTCTCTCCGTTTCCAGATGATGGGCTACAATCCCACTTTTACGATTTTACGATTTATTTTTTAAACCCAGGGTTGGGCCGTAACAGTGTTAGAGCAAATGGTTTCCTGAGCACTCCCATCCCCCACCCCGCCCCCTTTTTGCTGAATGATCCTCGCACACGTCTTCTACCGAGATCTAGAGCGAGGGCCGGACAGGGTGTTGTGGGCGCCCAGCCAGCCTGCCATGAACTTGAGGCGCGGAGGATACGGGCATTGGGAGAGATGGAGATACAGTTTCTTTCTTTCTTTTTTTTTTTTTCATGCGGGCTCATTAAAGGCTAATGCACCTGGGTGTCTGGTCTTACATTTGGAGAGGGTCTTCATTTAACCCTTATAACCAGAGTCGTTTCCGGTAATTCCGACACCCCAGGCCAGACCAGTAAATCTTCCAGAAGCTTGTCTGGAAGGCCAAGGCGGCGGGGGTGGGGAGGGGCGGAGGGGCACACCTGTTACCTGTATCCACGGCTGTAATGATGACATTTCGGGGCCCCTGGTTTGAAAGGAAGAATTTCGGGACGGAGCAGCGCCCGAGGCGGTCTGGCTCAAGGCAGCGGAATCACGCCCCCCCCCCCCCCCCACTCAGTGCCCATCATAGACTCTGCATGTCCTACATGAATTAAGTTAGCTCCCCGACATTTGCTATTAAGTAGTTATTTTGGGAATCCAAGAGGGAAAGAGCTGGAAGACTTAAAAAAAAAAAAACTTTTTGGAAAAAATTAAAAAGTGTTGCATTTTGAAGTTTGAGACGACCGGGCATCGTGGGGGAGGACACGTTGGATGGGACCTGGCCAAGCAGCCTGGCCCCGTCCCTGCCTCCCCTTCTGCTTCCCCGAGGAGGGGGTTTTTCCGTGGTTAGGGAAGGCGGAGGCCCCAACACCCCAACTCGCGGCTGTGTGTGTGGAGGACTTGTTTAGGTTACTCTTCGCTTTTCAAACTGAGAGAAACTTCGTTTAATGGGAAAATAACAGCATGACTATCTTGGTGGTGTTTGCTTTCGTGTTTAAAAATAGTTTGTTTTCCTATCCTGAATTTCATCCCTTCTTGTTTGCTTGTCTGATGGAAACCAGTGAGTGTGTGTGTGTGAGTATGTGAGTGAGTGAGTGTGTGTGTGTGTGAGTGTGTGTGTGAGTATGTGAGTGAGTGAGTGAGTGTGTGTGTGTGAGTGTGTGTGTGAGTATGTGAGTGAGTGTGAGTGTGTGTGAGTGTGTGTGTGGTACCAGCACACACCTCTCTCTACACACAAGCAGGCAGGCAAATGGTTGCAATCGTGCACCCCCAAATCGGTTGCAGTTTCACAGCTGGCTAAAGGGATCCAGAGCATTTGCTTTTTAACTTAAACCATCTTGTCCCTTCCTCTCCCATCAGCAGACGGCTCCCCCCAACCCCACCTCCCTCAGCAATATTTATTTCTTCCTTAAAAAAAAAAGGCACGCCGGGCCTGTTGCTGAGGTCCCTGTTGGAATCGATTTTCTGGGGTTATGTAGTAAATGTGTTTGAGGGCGATCCCGGCCCTCAGCCCGGTCGCCCCCCGTCCTAATGGCAGAAGGGCCGATTATAGAGAGGCAAAGAATATTGTAAATGGCTTATGCAGAAAAACCATTTAGATAAAAATGCAATTTTCTCTTCTGCATAGAGTGCTAAGAATTAATAGCACATTCTTTCTAAATGGGTATTTTTATATGATATTTTCCTCCTAATGAAATTCTTTTCCCAAACAGGAGCGTGTCTCATTTGAAACTTTAGAGGAAAATGGATCTGTTTTGTTTTCAGCCTGCAAAAAACGGGGGGCCCTTCCCCTCCTCCGTCCCCACGGTAGTTGGAAGCGAGACCGCGCACAGGATGGGGATGGCGATTCTGCAACTTCGCGGTCCACGTTCAGGCGGAGAACAGGGAGGGGGGCTTGGCCTGGGTCTGCCCACATTTTGTTTTTCCTCTCTTGCATTCCTGGGGTGGGTTTGGGGGTACTGGGTGGTTTCGACAACTAGGGCAGATGGTGTTAAAATTCGAGCTCTTGGTGCCTGATGCCCCCCATCCCCTTACCTGCTCTGAGCAGGAGGCTCACCTCCCTGGTCCCCGGGAATTTCCCATCATCCTCTAGGTGAGTCCCTCTCTCCCTGGCTTCTTCAGGGAAGACCCTGCCCCATGCCTCTGCCTCCCATTACAGGACAGTGAAAGAGGATGCTTTTAGCACCCCCGCACCCGTGGTGGGTGGGGGGAGGGGGGGACAGCTCTCTGCCAGGGTCTGTGTGGCCACTTTGGGAGGAGTGGAAACTCAGAACTTCTTAGAAGACCGGCCGGCTTCATGCATTCCAGCAGAAGCGTGCGGTGCGGCGGCCGCGGGTGGAAAGGCTTGGAGAGTGTATGGAGCTGGCTGCCGTGGGCCGGTGTCTGCTGACCCCAGCTCCCTGCCCGGGTGTGTGCATGGGGAGAAACTGGGTAGACCTGGGGTGGCAACTCGGATGTCCAGACGTGACAGCAGTCGAAGCTGCCGTGTCCCGGGCAATGGCCACCCCGGAAACACACGCTTGTAGTTTCCACTCCTGAAATAGCCCCAAGGGGAAAGTCTAGGTGACATGGTAGAATGGGAAAGAACGTCTCCCACGTTTGTGCCTCTTCTCCACCACACTCTCCAGCTGGGAGATCCAAGGCCCAGAGAGGGTGAGCCACTGGGCCAAGGTCACACAGGACCGCGGCAGCATAAGGACTGGACTGTGGCTGACCCTCAGCCTTGGTCTTCCCTCACTGCGTCTTGACCCCCTTTACCCGGGAGCTTAGGATCTGGGTTTGCTGGGCTAAGCCTTGTGCAGACCGGGGCCGGGGTCTCCTTATACCGGAAGTTTCCAAACCTGGTGTAGACAGCACCGTGACATACATTCCTGGTGACGGCAACACTGTCCCCCCTTCCTCTCACGGAGGTGGACATTGTATAGCAGACAATCCTTGACCTTGGAGAAACTGCAGTCCTACCGGATCCCGCCAGACAAGGAGTCTAGGCTTCAGGCCTGGTCCTTTGACTGTTCTGAGCTGTGAGACCTTAGCTGCTTCTGTGCTCCCAGCTTGGTTTCCTCTTTGATACAACTTAAAAAAAAAAAAAAAAAAAAAAAAAAAAACGGGAGGAGGAGGGGAAGTTCCTACCTCATAGAAGTCTTGTGAGGACTGATAGGATGATCATAATGTAGTTAACCACATAAGTTCTGGAGCCAGATTACCTGGGGTCACACCCCAGCAACACCACTTCTTAGCTGCGTGACCTTGAACAGGTTGCTTAACCTCTCTGTGCCTCCATTTCCTCATTGGTGAAAGAGCACGATAATAGTTCCTACCTCATGGGGCTCGGAGGATTCAGTGAGTTCACACGTACGTGAGTAGACACTCGGAAGGCTGCCTGACACAGGGAAGGTGCTCTGCCAGCCTCCACTTTAAATGAGCACCTACTGTGTGCCAGCTGTTTCATATGGAGTGTCCTGTGACTCTTCAGAGGCCATGGTAACACTGCGGCTATTGCTGGTCGCATCTTGGGGATGAGGACACGAATCGCAGAGAGGCCGGGTGGCTTTGTCCTTAGGGATCGAGTGGCTGAGGCTGGAGCGGAACCACGCCAGGCTGCGCATCAGGCAGCCAGCACAGGGCCTGGCACAGGGATGGGGGAAGGGGACTTGCTCAGGAAAGGTTATCCTGTCATAGGGCAGGGCCGGGCCAGAACCGCTGCTCCTGCAGCAACCATCTCAGGCCTCACGGTTGGGTGCCGTCCTTGTCTGGGGCAGTCAGACCCTGTTCGGACCTCGGCGTGTGCGGCCAGCCAAGGTCAGGCAGGGGTGGCTGGCGGCGGATGGCAGCGCCGCGGTATTTAGGTTTTTACCTTCCCCTTGACGGCTCTGCCTGGGCACTGAAGGAACATCCCCTGATACGGGTGAGGATGGGCAGCCTTCTCGTGGAAGGGACTCATGCGATGAGCTGGCCCCCGGCCGAGGAGCACTCTGCCCGGAGCCCGCGCCAACGGTGAGCAATCTGGGGGCTGGCAATGGAATAGGAGACCCCTGTGTCTGGTGCCTCAGGCGGGGCCTGGGGGACCCGGCAGGCTTGGGCTGAACGGAGAGAGTGAGAGCAAGAGGGAGCGCGAACTTGAGCGTGAGTGGGCATCCCTGTCCCGGGTGAGAGTGGGAGGGACTAGGAGCCAGGCAGGCCCGGGTTCGAATCCCAGCTCTGCTGTTGTGTGCTGTGTGACCTTGGGCAGGTGGTTCGCCTCTCTGAGCGTGGGTTGCCTCACCTGTAACACAGGTGTAGCCCCTGCGCCCTCTCCGAGGGCCACCGTGGAGGTTGCAGAGCGCCGTGCTCTGGACGCATCGAGGGGCAGGATAGGTTGGTGACAGCAAACGCTTTGGAATCGGCTGGAGGGGAGTCACTCCCTGCTCCCACTTTGAGGCCCTTGGCCAAGTCCCAGCACCTCTTCCAGCCTCAGTGTCCTTGCTGCAAACAGGGTGTGTGGGGGGGTAACACCCCATCCTGGGGGCCCTGGCTCTGCTTCTCACTCTGGGGACCCTTGGCAGTGTCTGGAGATGTGTTTGGTTGTCACACCTGCAAAGGAGGGAGGGTACTCCTGGCATCTAAAAGGTAGAGGCCAGCCCTGGCCGGTGTGGCTCAGTGGGTAGAGCGTCGGCCTGCGGACCGAAGGGTCCCGGGTTCGATTCTGATCAAGGGCACGTACCTCGGTGGCAGGCTCCCGGCCCTGGTCGGGGTGCCTGCGGGAGGCAACCAGTCCATGTGTCTCTCTCACATGGATGTGTGTGAGTTTCTAGACTGGGCCGCCAGGAAGGCCCCTGTGAGGCGGTGACAGTAAGCTGAGACCCGAAGGATGAGAGGGACCCAGCCCGTGGCGTGCTGGTCACTGATCAACCACCTGCTCTCTGGGGGGGAGGAGGGAAGATGTTATGCTGGAAGGGTCTGCCGATTGCCCTGGTGTCAATACCCCCACCGCGGCCAGTATCAAGCTCCCCATCTAACTGTCAGCTGTCAACCTGCTTGCGGAATTGCTGGATATTGAACAATAGGTTCCCACAGCCAGAGCCGGCCCTGTCAGGCTTGCAGGAAGGGTGTTCCAGGCGAGGGGGACGGCAAGTACAGGAGCTCCAAGGCAGGATGGAGCTGGTGTTGTGTGTTTTTTTTGTTTTTTCTTTTCCCCAGAAACAGGGAGGGGCAGGTGTGGGGGTAGAGACGATCCAGGAGGAATGGGACCGGATGGCACATAGTAGGTGTGCGATTAATGCTGGTTGAATCTGAGCTCAAAGTCTGTGAGAAAAAGTCTGTTTCCTTCTTTTTTTTTTTCTTCACGCCGAGCCCCTTCTGAAGAGGCAGCCATGCTTCCACAGGTTAGGTCAGGGGTGACCTCTCCCTCCCGGGACAGGGTGCTCCAGCCCCGAGGCGGGGCTCAGCCTGCCACAGGTAGAGGGCTTGGGGGATGTCCGTCCTCTCCCTAATCTGGACAGGCCGTGATTTATGTCCCGGCCCAGGGAGACCGCGCTTCCTTCTTTTCCCAGGCATTGTTCTCCGGGCCTGACAGAGGTCACCGGACAGGAAGGTGCAGCCCCTGTCGGGCCGGCCTGAGGAGGAGCAGGGGCCGATCTCTGGGGGACCCGGGCTGGCATCCACCTTCTGGAAGTTTCTTTCTTTCTTTTTTTTTTAAAAAAAAATATATTTTATTGATTTTTTACAGAGAGGAAGGGAGAGGGATAGAGAGTTAGAAACCTGATGAGAGAGAAACATCGATCAGCTGCCTCCTGCACACTCCCTACTGGGCATGTGCCCGCAACCAAGGTACATGCCCTTGACCGGAATCGAACCTGGGACCCTTCAGTCCGCAGGCCGACGCTCTATCCACTGAGCCAAACCGGTTAGGGCGGAAGTTCCTTTCTTTTTTTTTTTTTCCTTCCTCCCTGACTCTCTTAGTTGCGAAAGGAATCATAACAGTTTGTGGCCAGTGAGCACCCATCACGCCAAGCCCCGTTTTACAGATGAGCAAGCGGAGGCTCAGAGAGGCAGAGTGATTTGTTCAAGGCCTCCCAGCCGGGAGGCAGAGTGCAGATTCCCACCTGGGCCTGTCTGACTTGGGAGCCCGTGCTCAGAACCACCGCGGACCAGAAGGGAAGCTGATTTCCTAGCAGCAGATGCTCGGAATAAAAACCCATGCGCCGTCTCGCTCCCTCCCAGCAATGGCCAGCCAGGCCCTCGTTGATGATTCAAATCTTTACCATCTGTTCCCCGCGGGGGCGAAGGGCCAGAGGGCCTTGGGCCTCCGGGCCTGGGAGGTGGCTTGGTGTGATGGAGCCTCGGTCTGCTTGTCTGTCCAATGGGTCAATTCAGGTCTCTTGTAGGATCCCTGTCAACAGGGAGTGTCGTGCCAGAACCATTATCTGTGAGCAAAACAGACATCTTGTTTTGGGGGGGGGGGGATCACCCTGAAAACATGGAGATAAAAAGGACAATTGCATTAATGTTCCACAGGAAGTTGGCGGGTGTCAGGAGAGAGGGTCTGGGGGGCAGGGGGGAGGGGATGGGCCAGGTGGCTCTGACGTAGGAGCGGAGGCCGAAGTGAAGACAAAGTGGCAGCTCTCCCCAGCACCTGGCACTGGCTCAGCCGCCAGTAGGTGCCCGATGATTGAATGAGCGAAGAAAGGGGCTTTGTCCGCTGCAGGGGGGCACACCTGCCTGGCCCCAGGGCTGGGGGGCGAGAGCCCCGTCCTCCAGAGACATCAGGCGGCACGGCCACCCCGAAACCACGGAGACCCAGGAGGGGTGATGGGTGTTTCTTCCAGAGGGGCAGGTGTGGGTCCAGGGTCCAGGGTCCCAGCTCCCATGTCTGCAGGGGTGAGTAGGGAAGGGAGGGGGCCCGGGCATTGGATCGCCTCGTCCCCGGTCTGCTTTTCTCGTTTCTCTGTTGCCAACACTGCTCCCTGCCAGCTCCTCCCTCCCATGGGTTGTGCTTGCCCAGGACTTAGTGACCCTGACACGGGCACTGTCCCACCCAAAGCATGCCAAGACGTCAGGGCGGGCTGTGAGAGGATGATGTTTCCTTCTGAGTCACCCGGCGCTGGCCCGGGGAGCTGGCCGCTCCATCCCGACCTCAGGAAGCCAGGGCCTCGGCTGGAACAGCTCTGCCCCCCGCCCCCTGGCCTGATCCCCCACCGTCCTGGGCCTCAGTTTCCTTATTTGAGTGTCGGGTTGAACAGGGCCATGGTGAGGATCATGGGAGAAAATGAAAAGCACTCGACCCCGTGGCTGGCACATCGGAGAGGTCACTGACCTTAACCTAATACAGATGCTCCCTACCTCCCGGGCGGGAGGCAGGCGTGGGGAACCTCTGAGGGGAAGGGATGGTGTGCTGCAGAGATTGGGGGAGCGGGCGCCCCTTTACAGGGCCCCTGGCCCCGCAGTGGGCGGCGAGAAGTCCGCCTGTAGAGTGTTGGGCGGCTGAGCGTGGGCGCCGTGGAGGGGCGAGATGGTGGCCGTTGCGACGGGCAGAAGTTCCCCAGGTGGCTGGGTGGTTTAGGATGTGAATCGGCGAGAAGATGGATTTGAGATTTTGGAAAACGGAGCGTTTTTCTGGAAGCCCCTTAGAGTTTCCAATCCCCTGGCCCCGTACGCCCACTTCTTAGAGTCTCTGTTTGTATAGGGTTTGGAAAATCGGCCCCTGGCGGGTGCTGGGAAGCATCCCTGAAAATCACGGCAACCATGCTAATAGCATGTAAAAGAACACGCGTCACTCCTGCTCTGTACAGAGACGGTGACGTGGGCCCCGTGGGTCCTGGGGCAGTTACGAGACAGACCAGGTGCGGCCCAGACCAACTGCGCCCGGCTGGGGGAAGCCCCGATAACGATGACTTGCTCCTCCTTTGTCACGGGCCTGGGTCACCCTCTTGGGACAGAACAGACAGACCGGGAAGGGCTGGCTCTTCTTCTTGCTTCTGTCTCTCCCCAAACCCACGTGACGGAGCGCACGCCTGCTTGCTGGGGACTCCTGGGTTTTGCTTTTGGAAAGAAAGCTCTTCCGATTCTCCACCTCCAGCACGGAGTTTACAGTTGAATCCAACAAAGTTGGGGTGAAGAGGATGCGTAGGGAGCCAAACCCTCCTTCTGCCCAGACTGGGGTACCTCCTCAACCCCCTTGAGTGTGAAGGACCCCGTGCATCCACTCTTTGCCTGCCAGGCCCTGGGGGACAGAAAAGCATCTCCGGCTGTGGTTCCCAGGTGTTCGCTTCGTCTCTCTCTCTCTCTCTCTCTCTCTCTCTCTCTCTCTCTCTCTCTCTCTCTCTCTCTCTCCCTCTCTCTCTCCCCAACCGTCGCCCCCCCCTCCTCTCTTCCCTTCTCTCCCTTTCATTCCTGGAACAATTGTCCGGGCCAGTTCCTTCGGCCCCTCCACATTCCTGGCCAAAACCAAAAACCATTCTTAACCCCCATGACCAGGCCTGCAGTCGTTTTGTCTGGTATGTGGCGTCCGCCTGGGGTGGGGTGGGGGGCATGCATGCTTCCAATTTATATTCCGGCATGCCAGCTTCAAGGGGAGCAGGGGCTGGGGGCGAGGGAGGCGGGGGGGGGGGGGGTGGTGGGAGGCCTGAAGGAGCAGGGAGTCAGAACCACCAGATTTCACTAGAGGAGAGAGAGGGTGAGGGAAGGGCCATAGGCCCAGGGGGTCTCAGGCCAGGGGCACGAGAGGATTCTGGGTGAGGCCAGGCCCTGGCCCTTCACCCCGCTCCCCCCCCCCCCCCGCCCCCAACTTGTTCGCCGCAGTGTGTGGATTTGGGATTTTACTCTGTATTCTGTTTGGTTATTATTATTTTTTAATGAGGTCGGACTGGAAATCCATCTGCCTGGGCTGGCCTGCCTGGGTTTGAAGGCAATTAAACCGGAGACTAACCTCTTAATTAGGGTTTCCCTGTGTAAATCTCATTTGATAAATTCCTTATCATCCTTGGCTTTAACTCTACAGGGAGGCCTCGGGAGAGGGGATTGGGCTCCCCCTGGGACCTCTCAATGAATCCTCCCAGAGAGGCCGCCCCTCTCTGCACACGGGGCGCCCGCCCGCCAGAACCTCCCCCAGGAAGGCCTGGGAGAGAGGCCCCTCTCAGAGTTAATTAATCAGAAATTACAGTGGTGCCTGGCGGTTCTGGAGAACTCGTCTGCCACCTTTTCAGTCCCCGGGTTCCCCCTCCAGCGCCCTTCTAGGTCTTTCTTTAAAAAATTTTTCTTGGGGCGTGAACTGAACTCCGCTAAAGGAAATCTGCAATGCCCCCCCCTCCCCCCCGCCTTTCTTTGCCACTCCCCACTTTTCTATCGAACCTGTTGGTCCGTGTGGATGGTGAGATTTTTTTGCCTTCCCTCTTTTAAATGCAAGTGCGGCCGGGAGTGGAAATGTCAGGGGTCAGGCTTCAGGCGGCAGGGAGCAGGGGGCGGCCTCAGCTGCTGGCTGCTGCGGTCTTTGCCTTCCTGGAGAAATCGGAGCCGAGCTTAACCCCTTGGCGCCCAGCCCCTGCTCTGGGTTCTGGGCACGTCCTACTGTCTGCACCGGAGTCAGGGGATTTTTGTCCCTGGGCCTCCTCTGTGAGGGATGGGGTGGGGCAGTCACAGCAGCTTCCCCGCGACCCACAGGTTGAGAACCGCTTAGCAGGGTCGCCTAAGACCATCGGAAAACACAGATCTTTCCATTACGATCCATTAACAGTAGCCAAATTACAGTTATGACGTAGCAAGGAAAATCATGTTATGGTTGGGGGTCACCACAACATGAGGAACCGTACGAAAGGGTCGGGGCATTAGGAAGGTTGGGAACCACTGCCTTAGAAGAATGTCACCTCGGACGGTGGTCCCAGCCGCAGGTGCTGAGCACTTAGGGTGGGCTGGGGACCGAGCTCAGGTGCCAGCCACCCAGGAGACGGGCCACTTTGGGGAAACCAAGGCCCAGGAGGTCTGGGTAAACCCCAGCTGATAACAGGTAGAGGTGGGATTAGGGCCCAGCCCTTCCTGTTCTGAACCCTTGATTCCCGAGTACCAGAGGTTCCCCGCCCCCGCCCCAGAAGCAAGAGGATTGGCCTGACGTAAGGATGGCGTTTGGACTCCTAACCCCACTCCGCGGCCATGGAAGGGGCAGGGGGCCCAGTTTGGGAGCCGAGCGTGACTCAGCCGCGGCATCCTCACGCCCCTGGGAAGCAGCTTGCTTCTATGGACCCATTTTACAGATGAGGCGGGTGAGGTGCCGAGAGGGAAAGGACCTGACGGTGGGTGTGGTTGGTGGCAGGCGGGAACACTGGATCTGTCCCCACTGGTCCAGGCTGCTGCTCCACCTGGAGACGCCTCCAGCCCATGGAGACAGGGGAAGCCGTGCAGAGCCGTGTCCACCTGGCCTCCTTCACCTGGGGCGTTCCCCAAGGGCAATGTGGGGTGGAGGGTCTGTGAAATGGGCTCGGGAGAATGTGGAGGGGGCCGGGTTTGCCAGCCCCTGGCTGAGCTGCCCCAGTACACAGGGCTGCATGGTAATGATCACACCTGTTAGCTCTGAGCCTCAGTTTCCACATCTGTGAAGGGAGGGTAATGGCAGTTTTATCCTGTGGGTTCTGTGGGGAGGGACTGCACGGCTCACACACATACAGCCTGATGAGCAACGACTCATACTGGCTAAGTGTCAATACACATTAACTGTTATTATTATTATTATTACTAGAGGCCCGATGCATGAAGATTCGTGCAAGAATGGGCCTTCCTTCCCCTGGCTGCAGGCACCGCCTTCGCTCCGGCCAGAGCCATCTTTCCACCTTCTCACGCTGCCCAGAGGCCCGGAGCACTCGGCGCCTGCATGTGCAAATGAACCCGCCACCTTTGTTGGGTTAATTTGCATACTAACTCCTGATTGGCTGGTGGGCGTCGTGAGGGTACGGTCATTTTGTATCTTGCTCTTTTATTAGTGTAGCTTATTAATTCCTAATTATGGAGAAAAAAAATATAGGCTCCAATGAAGTCCCAAAGGGAACAAACCCCAGGGAGTGATTGGTGCCTCCCCAGAGAGCCAGGAGTATGAGGGTTCTCAGTGGGAATCAGGGAGGGCTGGGAGGGGTCCACCTCGGAACCAGGGCTGTGTGACTCTGGGCAGGTCACCTCACCTCTCTGTGCTCCCAGGGAATCGGGGACAGGCCAGCTTCCTCGGTTGCAAGTGGGATGAGTCTGGACCTGGAGTCTACGGGGGGGAGCAGAGGAGGGTTTGCTTCTTGGCTTTGTCCTTAATGGGACAGTGGCTTTGGGACCCACCCTACTGGCTGTGGTCAGTTTCCCCGTCTGGAATGGGGATGCTTGGAGGAAGCCATATACCCTGACGTGTTTTAGGGATGAGGTTGGGTGAAGAAAGCTGCTCGGATGTCAGGGATGACTATTAGAATAATAGAACGTGGACCGTTGCTCTGCAGCGTGGCGGGAAGTCTGAGCACACGGCAGGCATAGCAGCTGGCAGCTGCAGGTCTGCCCAGGGGTCCAGTTGCGCGGTGTCTGCCCGGGAGAGGGCACCACGGGGCGGTGAGAGATAGTCATGTAGCTAAAAGGGCCAAGGCGATGTTTTGGGTTCTGGCTTTTAATCGTGGCGCCCTCTTGTAGCGTGTGGTTTTTGAGAAAGTCGTGTTGTTCCTCTGCACCTCAGTTTCCTCGTCTCTAAAATGGGTGTAGTAGGCGTCCTACCTGGTAGGGAGGCTGATTGGATTAAGTGAAGTGCAAGGTGCCAGCCCGGGGCTCCCACGGGATGATGCCGTGCTCTTGGTCTCTGGTCACCTGTCACCGTGACAACGACTCGGGCCCAGCTGGGCCTGGGAAGGTCTTGGGAGCCGCCTGAAGCGGAACTTGCATTCTCCCCTCGCCGGCCTGCGGCCTCCCGCCCTCCCTCCCTCTGAAACCGGAGCCCGGCATCTGTTTCCCCGGGAGCTGCTTAATATTCCGCCGCGGTAAGATGAACTCACTGGAGCCACCCGAAAACAGCTGAATGAACCCGGGCGCCCGCGGCCTTTCAGAGCAGCCCCAGACCCGCCTCGGGCCGCGGGAGGCTGGCAACAACAGCAGCTGGGGGAGACGGGCCCCTTTCCTTCTTGGTGCCCCGGGGGAGCCTGTGCCCCCAAAGGGGGCTCCCGGGGGGGGCGGGGGGGGGGAGCTGGAGGCCGGGGAGGGGCGGCCTGGGTTTCCTGGCCTGATCAGGGCCTCATTTGTACTTCTTGGCTCAGAGGGTCTGTGCGTGGGGCCTCCTTAGGGCGGCTGAGAAAGCTCGGCCTTCCCCTGATTCTTTTCCTGATCCTCCCCCACCCCAGCCTCAAACCGGGCCCAGGGGAGGCAGGAGGCCCCAGCCTCAAGCAGCACCGTTTGAGGACGATGATGATGGTGATGATGATGATGATGATGATGACGACAACGATGATGATGATATAGCGACAGCAGCCGCCAGTGAGCGCTTGCTGAGTTCCAAACACCGTGCAAAGCGTGTTATCTGTGCTGTCCATTGACTCCTCAACGCCACTGGGGCAGGTTACTATTCTTAGTCCCATTTGACAGATGGAGAAGTTGAGGCCTAAGAAGCGAACTGGCTTGTCTCAGATCACGCCGCTAGGAAGTGGCCAAGCAGGCTTCCTCCAGAGCTTCATTCTTTCCTGGATGGCACACAGATGTCTGTCCTCGACCCTTTGGGACCCAGTGGCCTCGTCGATAAATGGGGGCGGGGCGTCTCACGTGCCCCCCCTGCAGGGTGGCCTGAGGTTAAGTGATGTTCATGCCGCGGAGCATTTTGGACAGGTATACAGTCGGCGCTCACTGAGGCGCTTGCCGTTAGCATTGCTGTGTCACCCGTGGCCTGTTCAGCCCGCGCCTCAGCGCGCTCTCCCCGTCCCCATCCCCAGTTGTGCCTGCGTGCCTCGGTTTGCACCCCAGCTCCTCAGAAAGCCAACGGTAATAAAGTGCTTCCAGGGAGAAGCTGAATTAATTCCATGTAATTATCCCTGATAAAATGAAACATTACTTGCAATTAGTCTTGGGCAATTTCTCTATCGGGAGGCAGCAAAGCAGTAGGGTGAGAACAGGCTGACTTGGTGCTCACTGGGCCCGGGCCCGGGCCTGCGGGCAACTGGGGACGAGCTGCCCCATGAATGTCGCCATCACCAGCGCTGAAACCCACAGGCGTGATTTCTCCCCAAGGCAGAGCGCGCTGGGGAGAGCCAGGCGAGAGCTCCTACACAGCCCCTCTCCCCTGTCCTTATTATATCCGGGAACCCTCAGCTATAGCACTGGGCTTGGTTTTTCCGGGAGGTAGCCTGACACTGTTTTGTCCCACAGCCTTTCTGGAATATTCCAACAGTGGACCTCCAGACCAGAAATGATAGCCAAGGTTTATTATTTTCTCCCCATTGTTCAACCCCCAACAACACCATTTCCCAGCCGTGAGATTTTTTTTTTTTTTGGCCAAATCACTTCCTTTCTCTGAGCCTCAGTTTTTCTCATCTGTAAAATGGGGACAACGTTGTCCCTCCAATGAGTTAACACTGCAGCGGTCAGCGTGCTTTTTCTTTAAAGGATTAGATAACTATTTTCAGTTTTTCAGGCCATCAGGTCTCTGCCACATTTACTTATCTGCCCCGGGCATGGAAAAGTTTCTATGATGTACAAATGAGTGGGTGTGGCTGCGTACTGTGAACCATTATGGACCCTGGCAGTGGGATTTCATATTTTCACTTGTCATGAAATACCCTTTTTATTTATTTTTTCGATCATTAAAAATCTAAAAACAAAATTCCTAGCTCACAGGCTGCAAAAACACACCCCCCAAAACCAAAACTCAGGTGGCAGGCTGTCTGTCGTTTGCCAGCCCTCGAGTTCATACTGGAAAGTGCTTCGCACGGTGCTCGGCAAAGAGAAACTGTTCAATGAATGGAACGGACCATGATGATTCTCCGGACTTGACACTCCTGTCATTGGCATATTGAAGAGCAAGTTAAAGACAGGTGTGTGCCGTGGAGTTTGGGTGGTGATGATAATCACCCCTTTTTACTGTTGATCCTGCAGCATCTTTTCTTTTCTTTTTTTTTTTTTTTTTTTTTTTTGGTTTGTGTTCTTTGTCCAAGGAAGGATTATTGCCCTCATTGCAGGGACACCGAGGCCCAGAGAGGGAACGTGCCTTGTCTAAGGTCACACAGCGGGGAAAAGGCCAAGGTGGGACCAGAACCCAAGTGGTTCTCTACCTGGCTTCGGGCCTGCCTGGGAGGGCCTCGGGGTCTCCTCTGGCCATTTATGTGTGGGAAAGCTTGCTGTCTGGGAGCCTCGGTTTCTCCACCTGGAAATGGCTGCCCTGCAAGCCTCTGTCTGTCTGCTGGAGTCTCGGACCTGAGACTCTCTCCCCATCCTCCTTTCAGGGGTCCGGCAATCCAGGTGACACCCAGCCACCATTTCCACCACCTTGTGGGCAAGGGGTGGTGGGATCTGCCCACTGTGCTGGCCGGAGAGACGTGGGGGAGGGAGGGATTGGGTTGTAGGCCTAGGCGAGCGGTGGGGTTGGGGTGAGGTCTGTGAGAGTGCTGAGTGCTCTGAATGCCAGTTATCGCTCTCAGAGGATGATGTCACTTTGCGATTGTATGACCTCGGGTGGGTCCCCTCGGGTCTTCGAATTTCCCTTTACTTATCGGGAAAAGGGGGACAGGAACTCGTACACTGTAGGTTGCCGTGAGAATGAAGGAAGACGCTGGTGAAGACAGAGGCTTGGGCTGGCCACATAGCAGGCGATCATTACTTAGGTATGGTGGTTGTTGTTATTATTATTATTATTATTATTATTCTCGTCGTCCTTCTTAGTCACTGCACGTCCAGGCCTCTATTTTGAAGATTGTGAACTTGGATGATCCAGAGCCTCCATCGGGGGATGGGATGGGAGAGTAGGAGGCCAGAGACGGGAGTCTTGATCCTGGCCTGGCCTGGCCCTGGCCTCATCGTCTGACCTCAACACTTGGAACAGAGTCTGTTGGCTGAGTTGGGGTTCAGAGCAGCAGTGGAGGTGACTCCTCTCTTTCTGGATGGTGTGTGAGAGGGTGTGGCCTCTCAGTACATTTCGAGGAGGGCCGGTGAGCAGACCTCCCGAAGAGGTCTTCTTTCCTTGGTGCTTTGCAGCCTTGAAAAGCCCCTGTCCAGGTTGGTCTGGAGGCCCAGGGGTGGTGGTTTGAGTCTCCCTTATTCCAGTGATTTATTTTTTGGGGTGGGGTCAGGGATGAGTTCCTGCTCCCAGGAATTGATGCAGTCAGCATATGGGCTGAGGACCTACTACGCGTCAGTGGTGCATAGGCGAGGCAAGGCCCCTGATGTCATGGGACTCACATTCCAGAGGCTGCGGCGGAGAGCAGGGCAGGTCTGAGAAGCGGCGGGTAGCGCCCGGCGTTACAGTACTGAGGGGTGTGGAGAGACCGACTATGAGAGTCAGGTAGGTGAAGGGAGACGTGACAGTCCTGGTCCAGCGAGAGGGGGGGAGCCGGCAGGACCGTGGTGCCACCGCTTGGTGACCGTGTCCTCCGTTGTCACACCGTGTGACAGGTCTGGGTGCGGGCGTGGGCAGCCAGGCCGGAATCCTCTGACCTGGTCAGACTCCTGCCCCCGACGGAGCCTTCTCTGGCCTCAGTTTCCCCAAGGTGAAGCACCAGCCAGCGCCCGGTCTTTCTAGGGTCCAGTTCTGCCTTCCTCAGAGGACCCCAGGGACAAGGGGCTGTGGTCTCTGCCATGGGAGGGGAGGCACCGGGTCTTAAGCTGCTTCTCCATACCCAAGACCTCGGCAAATCCTCAAAATCCTTCCAGGAGGTGGGGTGTGGGTGCTGTAGGGTGTGTCGTGTCCTGGGTCTCGGGGAAAACTTGACAGAAGGTGAGGCTGGGTGGATTTAGTCATTTGCTCCCCGCCCCTGTGCCCACCTCTTCCTAGACTCCCTGCCTGTGAACTGGGGCTAAGAGATTAGGCGCTTGCTTTCCGCCAAGGTTACGGTGAGGCCTTAGCGAGCTTAAAAGGATGAACACGTGATAGGCGTTCACCCTAACCGGTGTCTGTGCTTGTTAACACGATCACATGTCTTGCTCCCAGCGGCCCTTCCCAGCAGGTGTCTGGTCTCGTTTCACAGATGGGGAAACCGAGATGCGGCGATCAAATGACTTGCCCTCAGCCCTGCTGCTCGCTGTTGGATGACCCGGGACGCGTCTCGGTGCCTCTCTGTGCCTCGGTTTCCCCACCTGTAACTCCAGAGAGGAACTCGTTGACGTTAATGCCCAGGGCCCGATGGTGATGTCCATTGTGTAGGGGTGGGGTGGGGGAGGGACGGAGGACAGGAATGTGGAGGCACAGAGACGGGGAGCCCCTTGCAGGGGCCAGCACCTCGCAGGGCTGGGATTAGGACCCGAGCTGTAGGCATCTGACCAAGTTTTCTTGGGGGCCAAGTTCTAGGCGTCTGACTTGAGAGCTGCCGGGGAGGAGGGGCTGGCCCAGGTAGACCAGAGCTCAGAGTACCGTTCCCGTGGGGCTGGGACTCTGGTCCCATCACCTGCTTCAAGGGGCCTTGTCTCCACAGACGGGCGTGTTTCTCAGCCAGGTGTCCTGTGCCGAAGCCTGGATGGGTCAGGTGCAAACCTCTTGCCAATTTTGACAGACTCTCGAGGTAGCTCCTCTGCTCCAAAGCCCTCCTTGGCCTTCAGTCCTCTGTGACTGATCCCAGTTGATCTTTGGAGCCTCCTCTTCCTCCGTGTCCGCTCAGGCCCCAAAGCAGGATCCCTGAGCTGGCCCCTGGTCACACGGGCGCTTGGAACAACCCTCTGCTTCTCCCACTGTAAAGCTTTGGACTCATCCTCTGCACCCCTCCCCTAGCATGTCCTCTACTCCGCAAAGCCTTCCTGGACCCCCCTGTCCCCTGGGTCCTGAGACACAGGGTGGCCTTGGGCTCCGAGGGCCATGATGCTGTTAGGTGTTTACCGGAGTATTTCTCCACGAGGCCCGGAGCTCTGTGCTGGGGTCGCCGTTCTGAGCCCGGAGCCCAGCACGCAGCCGGGGACACACGTTCACATGTAATGTTTTAGCCCATTGACTCCTTAGAGTGGTTCTCAACCTTCCTAATGCCACGACCCTTTGATACAGTTCCTCCTGTTGTGGTGACCCCCAACCATAACATTATTTTCGTTGCTACTTCATAACTGTAATTTTGCTACTGTGATGAATCGTAATGGAAATATCTGTGTTTTCTGATGGTCTTAGGCTCTACAGCAGCGGTTCTCAACCTCGTGACCCACAGGTTGACTGTCCCCTGCGAAGGCCTTTCTGGGGGATGGGGCAGAGCGCTGGGGAACTGCCTGGGTAAGCCCGCCACTCTGCCCCGCTGACCCCCCCCACGAGAAGGTCACAAAGGTCGCGCAGAGCCGCGGAGGGGAGAGCAGGGCAGAGGTCCCCCCAGAACCTCCACCCAGAGCATCGGCACTTCAGAAACTTGTTTTTTAAAATTCACACTCGTCACGGAGTCTGGTCTGTCCTCCAATGGGCTGGAAGCAACGAGGTTCTAATTCTGCAGAAATGCGTCCGTATGTTTGTCTTCCTTTATAAAAATGATGACGGTGGAGTGGCTCACCGGGTGACAGGCAGAGTGAGAGCCGGGAGCTCAGGAGGTGTCGGCTCTGGTGTTAGGTGGTTAGGGGCTCAGAGAGGGACGGTGTTCCTCCCAGGGTTACCCAGCGGTGGGTCCAATGCCGTGGGGCGATTTGGGGGTAAGAAGGTGAGAAGACACAGAGTGGGAGCGGCTATGCTAGAGACGGGGATGGAGAGAAGCACAAACGTAAGAATCATGCTGGCATACCGTTTCTTGGGGGCGTCCTTGGTGCCTGAAAGAGTGCTAAGTGCTTTGCTTACATTATCACCGGACCTTCCCGATGGCCCCATGAGCAATATACTTCTTCATACCCATTCCATGGATGAGAAAACGGAGCTTTGGAGAGGTTAATGTCCCCAGAGCTGAGGCTGAAACCCGGCGCCCCGGACTCGCTGTGCAATGCTCTCTCTGCACAAGCACCACCGTGGACGCTGTCAGGAGGAAGGTGCTGGCTGAGGGGGTCTGTCCCCAGCCCCCCAGTCTGTCACATCTCAGCAGCAGGCAGGCCAGGAGTGGCCCGGGGGGTGCGCAGGGCTGCGTCTGTCACGGGTCACTGGCCACGTGGCTGGAGGCACCAGGAAAAGGAGTCCAATCAGGCTCAGGCCGGGGAGAGGCGCCTGCCCGGTCCCTCCCGTGGACTCGGGTCCTCCTCCGCCACCCCCCGGCGTGTCTCCTCCTTCAGGGCTGGGGGGAGGCTCGGAATTCAGCCCCCCTCCGCATCCCCGCCCCACTCCCTCCCGCTCTCGGCAGCCTGGCTCCCGAGATGCCCTTGCTGCCTCGCCTCAGTGGAGCCCTCAGCCAGTTCTCAATCTAAATGACAGCTGCCCTCAGCCAAGTCAACTCCAATTAATTCCCGAAGCTTCCAGGGGCCTGGCTGAGCCTCTCATAGGCCGAGCTGCCCTAGTGCTGGCGGGCGGCTCCTCCTTCACCCCGGTGCAGTCCAGGAACGTGGGGTCTCAGGGACCCCCTCCGATCATGGACGGGGCGGCCCTCCCTGCCCCCTGGAGTCCCCACGTGTGCTGTGTGCTGGCCCCCATCCGATGGGGCCGATGGGGCACCTTTCGGGCAGCATCCACGGAGAAAGCATTGAACGGGCCTCGGGTTTTGTCCTCTGGTTACTCAGACACCCGGGGTGTTGGGTCCCCATTGATGAGCGTCAGGGCCTTTTCCAAAAAAAAATAAAATAGTAGTATGGATCTCCAAGAAGGAGAGGAGCAGGGAGAGGAAGGGAGAGATCAAGGGGAAGAGAGATTGAGGAAGAACGGGGGGTGGGGACAGGACAGATGGAACGAGAGAATGGGGAGAGGTAGGCCCTACCACGCTGGCCCCTGACATTTTGCGTTTTCACGGGACTTGGATAAAGCCACACGCGTTGGCCTCGGACAGACCTGGGTGGGAGTGACCCTGGCGCTGCCTCTGGCCGGCTGTGTGACTGGGGACCAGGGACGCTCCCGCCCCGAACCTCAGTTTACTGTCCTGTAAAACGAGTGGGAGCGTGGGGCCCTCTCTCCCTGGGTGTTGGGGGGGGGGGGGATCTGATGAGATGGAACGAAGCCCGGCCTGTACGGGGCCCAAGGTCATTGTTCGCGGTGACATCCTTGGAACTGGCCGGCGAACATGTGGCCAGTTTCCTTGTTCCGTGCCTCGGTTGTCATGGCGACACCATTGCTGGCCGTTGATGGGAGGGCACAGAAGGGGTGGGGGATGCAGATAGAAAGCTGGGCTTGAGGAGTGGCCAGTCCCCAGGCCCCTGGGAGATGGCCAGGGGGCGTGTCACTCAGGCTGCTGGCTCTTGGTCCCCGATCCTTGGAATTTGGGTGCTGGTCCCTGGGGCTCACGTGAAGGCATCTTAGTGTCCCTGATTTTGGAAGCCCCCCCATCTCCTCTCTACATTGAATGTAAAATCTCATCGCCCCCATGGATAGGAAGAGTCAGGGGGGGATTGTACATCCATCCACCCCCAGTCATTTGGGAGAGGACCCAATAGGCCCAGAGAGGGGGAGTGACTTGCTCAGGGTCACACAGCCACCAGGAGGGAGTGTTTGTCCACTTCTACAGGTGGGGAAACGGAGGCTCAGCAGGTTGCATTTGCCCAAGGTCACGGAGCTGGTGAAGGGTAGGGCTGAGATTCCGACGGAGGCGGGATTCGAACCGGGGCTTCCGCGTGCAGAGCAGGGGCTCCCCCAGAGCTGCCGAGCGTGGCGGAGGAGTGGAGCGGGGGTTTGGGTTTGCTGCCTCTCTGCTTGGTTGGTGGCTGAGGAGACCCTCTTGGTGCTGCCTGTGTGTAGCTTAGCTTTTCTGTTCCTGCCCCCGAGCCTGGCGGCAGGGTGTCCCCATCTCCCACATGGCCCCGGGGAGGGTCCTCCTGGGGGGTCGTGCATTCTGGGTGCAACGCCCAGACCCCCTTTCTTGGAGATGGGGAACAGGAGCGAGGAGCGTCTGGGGACATGGATGTGTCTGGGGGACCTGAGGGACTCCCGGGCTGCGGGACAGAGCTGCCGAGAGGACGTGGCTCAGCCCTGTGGCTCCCAGGCCTGCCTCTGCTTCTAGGCCCAGGGGCCCAGCCCCCTATTCCCTCCCTCCCCCCCCAAGCTGAGTGGCAGCTGTCACAGATACCAGCGTCTCCCCCGGTCAGGTCCAAATAAAGGAAAAACCAAAATACATTCGCCTTTGTCGGAATCCTGCGAGGGTGAGAGGGGCGAGAGTCATTCGCTATTGTGCTCTGGGGCCCACACTGCTCCTTACGTAAGCCTGGAGTTAAAAATACCCCTGGAATTCTAATTCCCCTGCTCTGCCTGGGATTGCACCCTGGCCCCCCACCCTCCCAGGCTCCGAGGGCAGGGGGTAGGGCGGGCCTCTGGGCCCCCGTGGAGGCGAAGAAACTCCCAGTAGCTCGGGCTGCCCTCAAAGCCCCGGGCTGTTCGACATCAGGGAGTGGAATAATCCCAAGAGCAGCCAAGCTTTTCCGAGGGCTCAGCGCCTGCTCCGTCTTCACCCGCATCATCTCGTTTAATCCTCCAACAGCCTGGGAAGTAGGTTCCCCTTTACAGCCTGAGTCAACACCTTGCCCAGGCCCCCCCTTTCTCACCCCCCGCCCCCCGGGATTAGCACCCAGGGAATCCTTGGCCCGGGCGCTCGCTGGAGCCCACTTTTGACTTCCACCACCTCCACTCTCCCCTCTGGTGAGCTGGGGTCAGGAGGAGGCCAGGCAGAAGTCCCCTTTCTGAGGGTTCGAGGACGGAGCAGTGGCTGCACATCCCAGAGGCACAATTGTCAGCCAGGGGGGCGAGCAGCTGCCCCCCCACGAGTTCTCCACGCCTGAGCCACGCGGCTCAGCCACATGGGAACCCGGTCCCGGGAATATTGAATACAGAGCAAAGGTGGTGATGGCCCTGTTTTGTGGACTCGAAAAAAGAGCCCTAGCCGGTTTGGCTCAGTGGACAGAGCGTCGGCCTGCAGCCCGGTTCGATTCCGGTCCAGGGCATGTACCTCGGTTGCAGGCTCCTCCCTGGCCGGGGCCCTATCAGATGTGTTTCTCTCACAAGATATTTCTTCCCGTCTTTCCCACTCTCTTCCACTCTCTGTAAAAATCAATGGAACAATATCCTTGGGTGAGGATTAAAATATATATATATATGAAAGAAAGGAAACTTGGCCCCCTCGGTGGGCGGCATCTCCAGGTGGAAATGAACAAGGAGATGTCCCCAGGTAAACAAATACAGTCTTTTTTTTTTAATTAAAAAAATATATATTTTATTGATTTATTTACAGAGAGGAAGGGAGAGGGATAGAGAGTTAGAAACATCAATGAGAGAGAAACATCGATCAGCCGCCTCCTGCACACCCCCCACTGGGGATGTGCCCGCAACCAAGGTACATGCCCTTGACCGGAATCGAACCTGGGACCCTTCAGTGTGCAGGCCAACGCTCTACCCACTGAGCCAAACCGGTCAGGGCAACAAATACAGTCTTGTCCCTTCTCCCTTCACCCCGGTCACGGCCAGCAGGGTCTCCACCCGGGCCGCAGGCCGGTTAACAATACAGGGCTCCCAGCGCCGGCGGGAGCGCGCTCCGTGCTGGGCAGCGCTCGGAGCCCTTTCCTCGGATCACTTCACCTTAATCTCCGACCTGCCTCCAGGACCGCCAGTCCTGTGACGTCCCCCCTTTTCTCGGACGGAGGCCCTGAGAGCCCAGGTGATGGGAGCCGGGTCCTGCGCCCGCAGACGGCAGGCGCCCTCCCCCTGGGTGAGGCCTGAGCGAGGACGGGCTCGCATTCCTTATTCATGCGCTCGCCCGCCTCGTTGGCACCGGCTGGGGCTGTCCTTCTCCCTTTCATGGGAGCCACTGTCCCCGCTGTGGATGGAGAAGCGCGGGGGACCAGATCCGAAGCAGGTCTCGGGATGGGAGCGGGGTGAGCGGCAGGCGGCCGGTACCTCCCTAGGGTGATACGACGTCGGTGGCAGGAATGACAGAAAGGAATTGGGGTGTCCGGTGAGGGGGTGGGTGTTGGGAAGGGGCTGGATGGCTCAGCAAGGACTTGTGCCCGTGAGGAAAGAATAGGAAGGGCCTTGGAGGGGAGGGAGAGCAGGGCATCCCAGCGCCAGGCCCTGCCCCTGTGTGGTGACGGATGCGGTCCCTTCTGGCCAGTGGGAAGGTGTCCTTCCAACTGTCCCAGAGTCCTTCCTGGCTGGGCAGGCGCTCCGTCCTGTGAGTCGGAAGCCCTCGCCTCTCCCCTGTGCTGCCTGCCTGGGTGAGGCACAGTCAGGGGGGTACATTCTGAGTTGATGACAGCCCTGCCTGCCTCTGGGACGCCCCCCCCCCCCGCACGCACAGCATCATGGGCTTTTTCATGGTTTCCCCCAGCTGCTCCGCACAGGGCCCGCCAGGAATCTCCACCCTAAGTCACAGATGAGGAAACGGAGGCCCTGCAGTTAGGGACCAGCTGCCCAGGTCTGGGGGTGTCCAGGAGTCCACCTTGGCCCCACCGCTAGGAATCCTGGGCCGAAAGGAGAGGGCAGGTCTCCTGGGTGGTACCCTGGCCCTAGATGACCCCTGGACAGCTCCCTGCCCCATGGAGCCTCAATCTTCCCATCTGTCAAGTGGGGAGGAAGGTTCTTCAGAGTCAGCGCGCGGGCCCCCCAGCCGAGTGCCTGCGGTACGTGGGGTGCCGTGCTGAACACACCAAGCCCGCCCCTCCCCCAGGCAGCCCGTCCGATGGGGGCGGCTGACAGCTAGCACGTGGAAAACACGACAACGCCATCAGGTTCCACGGTGTCTGCCTGTGCCAGGGCCGAGTAACTCCAGGGCTCCCCACCCCCCCCCCCAATCTGGGGAGCTTGGCGAGGGGGGCGGTTTATCTCTGGGTCCTGCCGTGGGGGCCGGCCTGCCTGCCGCCCCGGGAGCAGGGACGAGGGCCTCTCGGAGCCGGGGCAGGCCCCGACTTGAGACGGCTTCCGCGGGACTAATTTATCGGCAGCCGCTCGGCAGCCCGGGGGAGCCGCGGTCCCAGGGCGTGTCGGGTCCCCCCAGCTGGAATGAATCCGGCGGGAGGATGAGTTTGGTCATGCTTGGGTTGTCAAGAACCGAAGAATAATATTCCCTCTTGAAAAATATTCCCCGTGGATACCACACTCCCTTGTTCATCCCGGGCAGAAGCTGGGGAATCCTACGCCGGTGCTCTGTGACATCAGGCGAGCCCCTCACCCTCTCTGAGCCCCAGGGACCTCCTGTGACGTGGGGGGAAGGGTCACCCCGCTGCTGGGCTTGCTAGGGGCTGGGAGGAG
Source organism: Cnephaeus nilssonii (assembly GCF_951640355.1). Lineage (NCBI taxonomy): Eukaryota > Metazoa > Chordata > Mammalia > Chiroptera > Vespertilionidae > Cnephaeus > Cnephaeus nilssonii. The sequence continues at coordinate 24,286,275 of NC_137093.1, read as the reverse complement.
ATAATACCCGGAAGGGCTCCGCTGTGTGCTGATAAAATCCACCACCCTGTGCAAGAAGAGCAGCTGTCTCGGGTGTCGGTGTCTGGCTGCATCGGAGCCGTCTATGCGTTGGGAATAGAGCATCTTGAGAAAATTTGGCCATTCCGGTCCCTCTGGAACCATCACTCAGCAAACCCAGGTGGCAGAAGAGTCCCTAGGCCTCCCTGTAGCTCGGGAAATGCCGATGCTGCAGCCACGGAGCAAGAAAACCAGGGGACAGGAGCGTGGGTCTGGGCCTTGCCTTCCTTTGGCGGTGCCCACGTTGGCCAGCGGCCTTGGTTTCCTGCCTGTGAAATGGGCACACGCATTGCTGTGTCGGCTCCCGGAGATCGTGCGTGTAAAGCGAAGTCAGGAACCCCTCTCGGACTTGCTCCCTTTGGCAGACGCGATCCCTCCCGCCAACCCAGATCTTGCAGTGCTTGGAACAGAGCTCCTCTTGGGGGTGCTAAGCCGTGGAGTCACTGGGCGTCGACCGCGTGGGCCCCAGAGCCGACGTGTGAGGGCTGTGCGCCCGCGTGGCTAGAACCCAGGGCTCACGGTGCGCAGGGGAGCCTGAGTCGGAGGCGGCTTGCTTCCGGCTTACCTTCCCCCCCAGGAAGCCTGGCTCTGGGGTGCGTGGCCTCCCAGCTGCACCGCTAACTCACCGGGCTCATCGCCTGGGCTTCTCCTTCCGTGAAGCGGGGCGGAGACTCCAATGTCACGGACAGGACCGTGTCCGTCTAGCCATGTCCAAGGAGGGGGACGAGGCTTGGGGGCCTCTAGATGGGTGCAAGGACCCCTCGCCTTCTGACCTCCCCAGATACGAATGACAGTCCCAGAAGCCCTGTCTGGGGATCTCGCTGCAGACCAGGCGATGGGCAAGGCCCCAAGGGGAGAGGATGTCACCCCCACCTCAGCAACCAGGACCGGAGGCCGGGAGAGGGGAAGTGGCGGGGGCCTCGGCACAGGGTGGTGGGACCGGGACTCTAGCCCCCAGCCTGTGTGGCTCCACAGTGACTGTGCGATGGACGCTGGCTCCTCGGGGGGCGGGGGTGAGGGCTGAAGACAGTGTCTGCCTGGTTTCCTGCTGGATCCGCGGGGCTAGCACACACCTGGCACCTGGTCGGAGCTCCACAAAGGCCTATGCATGGCGTGAGTGAGGGAAGGAGCCAAGGAGAGAATTTCCTCTCCAGCCCCAGCTCCTCCCAGCATCCCAAAGCTGGGTGTCTCCAGGGCTCCAGGGAGGGGGCCCCAGACCCGGTTAGTCACAGCCTGGCCTTGGCTGCCTGAGCCCGTCTCTCTGGGAGGGTTTTTCTCGCTCTTAATCCCAGAGGCGAGATGGGCGAGGTGACTCCTGCCTGGCACAGGGCCCTGGGTATGGAGTTCAGTATCTGGGTGTGCTCTCTTGGCCCAACGTGGGCCCCCAACCCCAGCTTTTCTCATGGCTGCCGAGTCAGAAATTCACCTTCCGGGCTGTGTGACCTTGGGAAGGTCACCTCTCCTCTGAGACTCAGGCTGTCTAAAAGCGGAATAATGAGAATATTCGTCCGTATACAGTGTGTCTCAGAATAGAACCATTGGTCACCAGGCGGCAGTAAGTGAGCAGTCCTCCACAATGAGTGCTCTGTGCATCCCCTGCCTCAGAACTCCCAGGTCTTGCGCTCTTTGAGTCTAATTCATACTAAGGTGTGAATGGTTGTCAAGCAACCTTCCCCTCCAGTGTGTCTAACCCAGACATCTGTGTTTATTTCTGGTGCCATGTGACCGAGTGAGAAGGAAATGGAAGGGATTCTTTTGCTAAGGGTGTAGGGAGGAATAGACTCCCTCACCCTTATCACCCAAAGTCCCTTTGTACAGCACTTGGGGATGGGCAAAGGGCATTGGTCTGGTTGGGGGAATCCAGACTTTCAGTCTTCACTGCACTGAGCAGTTTGGCACCTTGTTAAGGAAGTTCCAGCACATGGCAGACCCTTAGCAAATGTCTTTCTGGAAGATGATGAGAGGATAGGCTGTGGTCTGGACCTGGACAGTGTTCCCTAACACCCTTTCATGGCATCTGACAAACTCCTACACATCCTGCAATGCCCAGTTTAGATGCCCCTCCTCCAGGAAACCTTCCCCACGTGGCTCAGGTCCAGCTAATCTTTTGGGGACTCTAGATCATCAGAGATGAGCAAACCCCGAGTCTGTCCGTCCCAACAATCCTATTTCCCAAGGGTGTCCAGGGGTGACCCAGCAGGAGGACTTCCGCTGGCTGAGGTCTCACAGCCGAATCAGAGGCAAGAGCGGGGGTAGATTTCAACCAGACATCTCCAGATCTCTTCAGAATGCCTTCAGGCACGACGAGAGGCCATGGATGCTGCCTCGCTCCTCATGCCTCTCCCACGCTGCCCGCCCCCCCCCCCCCCCCCCCGCCCCAGGGCCTCCTGCAGAGCCGAGCGTGCTGCTAACCCCTCTCTTCCTTCTTTCTCCACAGCCCATGACCTCCCCGCAAACAAGGCCTCCGCAGCCCAGCCCGGCAGCCATTTGCAGTGCCTGTCTGTCCACTGCACAGACGACGTGGGCGATGCCAAGGCCCGAGCCTCCGTGCCCACCTGGCGGTCCCTGCACTCGGATATTTCCAACAGATTCGGGACATTCGTGGCCGCCCTCACTTGAATCGACAAGAATGCCCCCCTCCCCCACCAGGCCCTTCCCTCCCCCACCCCTCTCCTCTCCTCCCCCCCCCCCCGACCCCGTCCCACCCCCACACCTCGAATAATTTGAGAGGGCCACTATTGCTGAGTGAATGAATTATTTTCTAGATTGGTACCTGCGTAGTGGCATATGGACCGGAAAGGGTTAATTTAAAGGGAAAAAAAAAAAAAAGAAAAACAACCTCAAACATTTTTTTTTTTTAAAAAGAGAAACTCTGTCTGCCACAGTATGTTACCAGTGTTAACCCTTCTGCAGTTAGCAAACTTTGGCGTAAGCCTTTTCCTTGCTTAGAGAATTCCCCTTTTTTCTGTCACCTTGGCGTACGGTTTTTGTTTTATTTCCATGCTGCTGTATGTCCAAGTATTGTTACTTCATAATAAGACAAGAGTTGCTTTCCTTTTTTATTCTCTTTTCTTCTTATTCCCGCCCCCCCCGACCCCCGCCTTTTTTTTTTTTTTCCTTCCCTTTCTTTTTCTTTTTTTTTTTTTTTTTTGCTTTGTTCACTGCTTATTAAAATGGAAATCCTGGAGAAGAGTAGTCCTGGAATATTGCCGGGTGAAAGTCAAATTGTCATCACAATATTATATATTGACATCCAACTGTCATCAGTGAGGCAGGAGCCAAACAATGAATGCCCCCCTTAGGTATTCCACCGGGGATTTTGTTTTGTCTGTTCCCTAAGAAAAGAGAGAGACAGAGAGAGAGAGAGAGAGAGCGAGCTTTCTGCTAGCAGCCGCCCCTCTCTGCACTGAGGTGATGACGTGGCCAGCCCGCTCTGCGGGAAGGACTCAGAATGCTTGACAGCGGCGTTTTTTTCTCCTTTTCTGGGCCTCTCCACAAATGCCCGGGCTCCGAATTTTCACGCTATGCTGAGCAGCCCTGGTCTGCATGGGGGAGGGGGGCCTTCCAGCCTGCAGAGTCTCTGGGGTGGGGGTGGGGGGTGCTCCGGGCTCCAGCTCTGCTACAGCCAAGGCCGCTGGGGCTTGGGTGCTGGAGTTGGGGGGCGAATCAATGCTTAGCCGTTGACCTTTGGTGACAGCTGTTCCCAGCCAGGCATCCCTAGGGAAGGAGGCGGGGGGGCCTGGGTGTATCTCCCCCACCTGTTCTCATGGGTCCCCACTCTGATCTATTTTACCACCTCCAATCTGGGCAACGCCCCATCCCCGGAAAGAAGGAGGGAGCCCCAGGCTCAGCTTGCTGAGCCCCCTCTCCAAGCCTGGGAATTTTTATTTTTATTTTTTTTTGCTGGGTTTTGCAGACTGCTGGGGGTCAGAGGGAGGGTAAAGGGAATATAACTCATGACTTGGATACCTGGGCCTTGTTTTTTTGAACCCTGGAATTCCACCATCCCCCCCCCCCCCCCCCCTTTTTGACTTAACCTCACTCTATTGCAAAATTAGAGCCACATCCCATGTGTCTCATGGAGAATTAACTTTTTGAGAAGTGATGAGGGGGGCTGGGCGAGTGGGGCTCCTGGACCCGCAAGGCATGCTACCTGGGCCTCCCTGAGGGTGGTCACCAGAGGCTCAGGGTGACAGGAGCGGGCACCTTGGGGTGCTGTTGATGCTTAGGAGGGTCTTGAATGACCTGAGGGGATGGGGGGGGCATTGAGATTCCAGGGGTGGGTCAGATAGGAAGTGACTGGTATCATTCCACCCAAATCGGCGGCCCCTATTTTACTGTTTTTTGTTAACGACCACGGCTTACTAAATCCCCCATTTTGAGCCTCATCTCATCTCCCCTTTTGCTCCCCTCACCCCCACCCCCCAGGTCCCAGAGTTTGCAGACCTGGCTTTTTTTAGCAAGTGACCTGAAGGCTTTGGGCTCACCATACAACACTCAGATTGTTTATTTCAAAGAACTTTTCAGCCAAGGGAGGGGACAAGAGCGTCTAGAAAAATCTTGCTCTTTCCATAGCTACCCCCCCCCGCCCCCCGCCCCTTCTTTCCTTCTGCCGGCCTTTTTGGCTCGGGTCCGAGTCTGGACAGTGCAAGGTCCTGGCCTGGGTCGGTCTGCCCAGGGGCTGACCCCCCCACGGCAGAGGGCAGGCCCAAGCCGGCGGTGTGACTTTATCAGAAGAAGGTGTGTGAGCGGATTCAGGTCCAAAGGAGAGAAAAGGGGGGTGGGGACGTCCCCTGCTGTCACTGGCTGCAGGGGCATCAGCCAGTCGGAGCAACACCCCACGCCCCCTCCCATCCCGCCATGTACAGCTGCTTGAGAGCTTCATCATTTTTTTTTTTTTTTTAAAAACAGGAATGATTTCTCCTCAATGGCTTCAGGCCGGGGAGCCAAGCATCTTGACTTCTGTCTTTTTGACTTTGCCCAGCGTCGAGTCCATCGGCTCGTGGCCGTCGCAACCTCAGAAACACCTGAAGTTTAAAACTTTCTCGCTCCCCCCCGCCCCCCCCCTGGCCCGGACCCCGGAATGGAACAGCTTTAAAAATAGCCTTAAGCAAAAGGATGTTATTTCATTAAATTTGGTTCAATGGAAAGAATAAAAGCAAATTAAAAACACACCCAGCCCACGAGATTCCAAACACTGGTAATTGGTACTGCATCGTAAAAGACTCTTCGGGAAAAGAAAACGAAAATGTTCTTGCACATGTAAAATATGAAAACTTAACTCTGCTGTGTGTTAGGCAATCCTGTAATCTTTTTTGACTCTTAAAGAAAAAGAAGTTCATTTCTGAAATGCTTGGTTGGGAGACTGTGACAATAGCTCATGAAATTGAGTGTTATTTTTTTCTTTCTTTTTTTAAAAAAAATATGTAAAGTGCAGTCTTCTGTATTCATGCATATTGTATATACCTGTATATGTTTTCCTGAGCAGCTAAATAACAATAAATATGACGTTAATGGTGACTGTGGTACGTTTGTGGGCGGGGCTTTGCTTTATTTCCCCCTCCCCCCCCCCTTCCGCACGCCTCCCCTTTGCCTGTAGGTCGCTTCAAATGACGTGGGAGATGAGAGCGTAAGTCTGGATGCTGTCGTGTGTGTGCGTGCATGCATGTGTGTGAGTGTACATGCGTGTGTTGACGCGAGTCTAAGTTGGGTCATAGCACTATGGACATTTGGGTGGGGGACCCTTCGGGGTGGGGCTGTCCTGAGCACTGTAGGGTGTTGAGCAGCACCCTTGGCCTGGAGATGCCAGTAGCACCTCCTCCCCTCACCCCCCTCCATCCCCTTGTGACAACCAAAACATTGCTCAGTGTCCCCTGGGAGGCATCTGATGAATAGTATCTGATTATTATGGGCCGGGGGGGGGGGGGGGGAGTATGGGGAGACCCACCCCAGGTGGCTGTGCTGTGTGATGGCTCTTTTTTTTTTTGAGTCTTTGAGTCCAGTTTCAGAAACCGGAAAGCTTTGTTATCTTCCTGCGAGTCATGCGGCTGCTCCGTGCCTCCATGTTCTCATCTGTGAAATGGGTCTAACCAGGCGAGCTGTTCTAGAAGACAATGCGGTATGTGTGGCAGGCCCCACGTGCACACATGGTGAGCGCCGTGCCAGGACCGGAGCCTGGCGCCGCTGACGGCGTGCCGGAGTCTGTTTCTCCCGGGTTGGTGGCTGGTTCCGCTGCGTGTGGCCCTGGCCCTGGGTGGACAAGTGGTTCAACCCCAGTCTCCATTTTCCTGTCTCTGAAATGGAGCAAGTAACATCCAGCGTGGAGGCTACTGTGAGCACCAGCCCCCTGTGTCAGCTCTTACACCCTTAAGAGCTCTGTCTGTCCCAGGGCCTTTGGGCAGTAGCTTCCCTCGGACACCGGCAGCCTGAGGCTTGAGGGCATTGCAGAACCTTCCTCTACGAAGGGGAGAATGGAGGGAAAAGGAAGACATGTTAAAAGGGAGGGGACTGTGTCCCATAACGAACGGCACCAAGGATGGGAAATACTCTGAGAGATTCGTGGACCCCATGTGGGAGGCTTAGGCAAGGCTTCCTCCAGCAGGCCCTGTCCAGGTGGGGTTTTGACGGAGGAAGAGGAGTTCGTCCTCTTCATTCCAGCATATCAACTGACCCCAGTTTGGCAGCCATTTTGTTGTGTTCCTCCCCCTTCGGCCTTTTAAAGTTCTCTTGGTATGTGCGACGACATATTCGTCAGAATAGAAAGTTGTAGGGACAAGGCCTCTCTATTCACTTTAATTTGGAAGAGCTTAAAAGTCTCTTTAACCTTTAAAGGTCTCCCGCTCAGAGTGACAGTGGTATATGATCATGGTCTGAGCCCAAGGAAGGGAAGGAAAGCGGAAGAAGGATGAGCCGCGGGGATGGGCATTGGGGAGACTTGAGGTTCGTGTGAAATGAATGGATGAGTGAGTGAGTGAATTCATGTCTCAGAGGACGAAGAACCGAAAGAACCACATGACGTGGGCCCGTAACCTCGGGATGGATATTGGTCCTGGGGAGGGAGGGCCAGGCCAGGGCTCCCGCAGCGGGCTGGGACATCCTGCTAGCTTGGCCTTCCCATGTTGGCAGAGAAACCCCATCTTCGCCAGATATCCCCCCTCGGAATGGCTGCCTCCCTTTTGGGCACCAACAACTCCGGAGGCCTGAGAGGCAGTCTCCTGGGAGGGGATGGGGGGGGGGGGGGGTCAGCGGGATCCTCGAGAGCTAGGGGCAGGTGCAAGAAAGACACCCCATCCCACTTTCTTTGAACAAAGATTAGAAATATTCACAAGGCCGGAGTGAAACATGGATTTCCTTAACTGACCAGGGGATCAGCAGGAAGAACCCCACCCGGGGCACCCCAATCGAGTGTAGTGGAGAGAGAGAGACGGTGTGGGAGGTGTCAAACCGTTGCCCCTAGACCAGGCTGATCTGAGCGGGCGGTGATAGGGGCGAGTCCCAAACTCTGCAATGATAACGCGGTGTGAGAGGATGGGTTTAAGACCCCGATTCTGCAATTATGTCCTGTGGGGCTGGCCCAGGAACCTGGAGGAAAATTTTAAATTGGTATAAAAATGTACATAACACCGAATTCTCCATTTCAATGATTTTCGCGTGCATGATTCGGTGGCTTTTTTCGTGTATTCACAGTGTTGTGCCAACACGATTCCTATCCAATTAAGAAAGGAACCTCGGACTGATTTCCAGTTCATCCCCACGATCCCCCTCCTTCCAGCCCCTAACGGGCGCTCCGTGGCTTTGCCCAGTCTGGACATTCCATGTACATGGAATCATGTTTATGTGGCCTCTGCTGTCAGACTGCTTTTTCTTAGCATAATGCTTTCAAGGTTCATTCCTTTTTATGGCCGAAGACAACTCCATGGTTGGAATAGACCACGTTGTGTGTATCCGTTTCCCAGTGGGTGGAGTTAGAATTGTTTCCCCATCTTGACTATTATACATGCTGCTGCCACGGAGCATCGGTGTGTGGGTTATGGTGGGAACACACATTTTCAATTCTCCGGGGCATGCACACCTGGGAGTGGGATTCCCCGGCCGCACGGGAGCTCCGTGTTCCACTTTTTGAGGAACTGCCAACCTCTTTCCACAGCAGCGTCCCCCATTTTACATCCTGGGAGGAGTTTTTCGTTTATTTAGCCCCGTGTTCCCCACCCCACCCCCTTTGTGCACGTTAAACACGGAGGTATCATTGCTATTACGTCGAGGCCAACTGCTGTGTGAGTGTGGGGGACACCCTTGCCTGTTATCAGAACCTGTGCAGCCAAGAGTTAGGATCCCTTAGGCCAGTGGTCGGCAAACTCCTTCGTCAACAGAGCCAAATATCAACAGTACAACGGTTGAAATTTATTTGGAGAGCTAAATTTTTTAAATGTAAACTTCTTCTAACGCCACTTCTTCAAAATAGACTCGCCCAGGCCCTGGTATTTTGTGGAAGAGCCACACTCAAGGGGCCTAAGAGCCGCATGTGGCTCGCGAGCCGCAGTTTGCCGACCACTGCCTTCGTGCGCACCAAGTGCTGGCCGGATGCTTACGCTGCACGTTCAATGCTCAGAAAGCTGTGGGCCAAGGTCACCGGGGAGGTGAGTGGCTGGCCGCATGCACATTTGGGGAGCTCAGAGTTTGTGTGCTGGCTGGGGGCAGGGGGAGGGGTCACCTTCTTTTATTTTTACCTATTGTAGGGGTTTGAGCAAACAGGGATAACCTCCCGGCTCCCAGCTCCCAGCCAGGCCTGTGGCCACCTTGTTTTTTTAGGGAGAGCGGGGACCCCAGAGGGAGGCTGTCCAGGTAGGGTGCCAGCCTCCCTCTATGACGTGGGAGGTGCTGGGGAGAAGATAGGGGCTGGGTGGCAGGTGGTCCCTCAGCTCACTGGCTGGGTGGCTGCTCTCTGAGCCTCAGTTTCCTCATCTGCAAAATGGGGCCAGTTCTAGCCCCCACCACACAGAGAGGTAAGGCCTCCGTGCGGTAAGCGGGCTTTGCCCAGGGGCTGCTCTGAGCAAACGTCCAGTCCGTGTCCGCTGCTGCGGGGGTAGAACGAACCGTTACGTGCCTCAGTTTCTCCTGGTGCAAAGGGAGGTACAGCAATAACAGGAAACAGCCGTGTGAGGCTTGCTTGCTCCAAGGGGCCTTGCGCGGGTGAATCCTATTAACAGCTGATGAATTACGTTAATAGCTCGTCATTACACGAGGGGCCCCATTCTCCAGAGGAGGAAGCCGAGACGCAGAGAGGGAAAGCCACCTGGCCAAGGTCACCTGGGCACTTGCTGGAGGATTCAGTCGTGCTAAGCACAGGCCCAAGCTGGGCCTTCCGATTTCAGGGGCCAGGTCTTCCTACCCTCCCTGCTCCGCGCTGGGCCCGGCACACAGTCACCGCTCTGTGGCGTGCCCTGGGCAGGGCCCGGCCACACCTCCCCCATCCCTTTGGCGCGTGTTGGCTGCGGAGGCAGGGAGGAGAGGCTGGGGTGGGGAGGAGAGGCTGTGGAGGAGAGGCTGGGCGGGGAGGCTTTTGTGGGGCTCGCGTCCTGCACGTCTGGCCGGTGGTAGGAGAGCTGGGGGGCCGCAGGGACCGCCGGGACCCATGCCGCTGGGAGCTGTGGCTGCGGCCTTTGTCCTCTCCGTGACAGCCCCTCCCCGTGGGGTGGAGGAGCCTGACCCCGACGGGAATCTCACCCGCACGAGCCCATTCTTCCCGGTGCCTCCGGAGCCCCCTCCAGCTGCCCCGAGCAACCCCCTCGCCTCCAGCCTTTGTCCCAAAGAGGACCCCTCAGGAGCTCTGAGCCCCTCAGAGGACAAAGGGCTCATTGAGGCGCCGAGGCCGGGCAGCGGGGGAGGAGAAGGGTGCAGGGCAGAGTGACGGACGATAGTGGACAGGACTGGAGTGCCCAGGGGCCAGGTTCGAATCTTGCTCTCGCCACGCAAACTCCGCATGGTCCCGAGGACCTTGCCTCTGGGAGCCTCGATTTACCCATCTGTGAAATAGGGTGAATAAGGGATGGTGAGAGCCCACACTGGCTGGCTATTGCCTGTAACGTATATTCATAATGTGTGGTGTTGAATATTGTTAATATGGATCCCAAGGCCACCATTGTGTATGGAAACCCCTGGGTCCGGCTGTGTTCCCCAATCTGGAATTTGGGAGAAGCACAAAGGTGGGCTTATACCATGTGCTCAGAGAGACCCTCAAGGGGCTGTAATCATATGTTGGAAGCCATCGGAATACTCTGGCTAGGTGGGATAAAGAAAGACCTCTAGGCCACACACATTTGGGAAAAACTTTCTGATGCTGGAGCCTTTTTGAGTTTCAGAATTGCATCTAACGGAACGTTATCCTTCCTGGATAGAATTCATTCATTCACTCAGCAAATATTTACTGAGCATTGACTAGGTGCCAGACACGGCTTCAGGCCCGGGAAATCCGGGGGCTCACACTGAGGTGTGTGGGGTGCTGTCTATACCTGCATCTACCTGCACCCAGTCTTTGAGGAAGTTCCAGTCAAGTGCACAGGCCCCTCTTCTCCCAGCCCAGATACATTTCTAGAAAGTTCCAGACGCTGAGACCAGAGGCCGTGACTCTGATCACCCCTTGACAAGCGGCCAGAGGGTAGGGTGTCTGTGACAGCATCAGACCGAGGAGTCGCCGGAGAGAGGCTGCAGTGTGCTGAGCGTTTCAGCAGCCGGAGAAAGGTCATCCCGGAAGAGGGCACAGCCTGGGCCAAGGCTGAGGGCTCAGAGGGTTTCACGGGAAGGCCGCCCAGGCCTCGAGCCTCAAGGATGAGGGGTCGAGGCGAGGAGGGAGGTTTGAGCCAGAGGCCTGAGAGCAGACACTCAAGGGTCATGTGACTCCAAATCCCATCCCCCGACCTCGCCAATTCTGGGCCCAGGACCCCGGCCAAGATTTCTCCTTGGAACTTGGCTGTTGACAAAGCTGAAGGCGCCCTTGATGGCCCTGCCTCGTGGCCTAGATACGTCAGGTCCTCTCTCTCTCTTCACCTCTTTTCTTTTTTTCCTCTTCTGTTCTCTTGCCTTCCTTCTTCCTCCCTACCTCCCTCCTTCCTTTCCTTCCTCCCTCCCTCCCTCCTTCTCTCCTTCCCTCCCTCCTTCCCTCCTCTTCCTCTTCCCTCATTTCCCTCCCTCCTTCCCTCCCTTCCTTCTTCTTCCCTTCCTTCTTCCCTCCTTCTCTTCCTTCTTTCTTCCTTTCCCTCCCTCTCTCCCTCCCTCCCTCCCTCCCTCCTTCCCTCCCTCCCTCCCTCCCTTCCTCCTTCCCTCCTTCTCTTCCTCTCTCCCTCCCTCCTTCCCTCCTTCCCTTCTTCCTTCCTTCTTTCCCTCCTTCTCTTCCTTCTTTCCTCCCCTTCCTCTCTCCCCCCCTTCATACCTCCCTCCTTTCCTTCCTTCTTCCCCAGGCCTGTGGTCTAGAACAGTGGTCACTAACCTTTCGGACCTCACAGACTCCCAGTGGTCCTCGGACCACCGGTTGGCCACTGCTGGCCTAGAAGATCCTCAGCGGAGCTTCTCATGATCGTACCAGCTGACACTGTGTTCAGCACTCTGCCAAGCCTGTGCATCTTCTCATCAAATTCTCCCCCCAACCCTATCCTCTTAGAGATGAGGAAACTGTGCTCTGAGAGCAAAGGAACTCTCCCAAAGCCATTGCGGATGGGAGGACTGGATTTCAGCCCAGGCCATGGGAAGCTCACCTGTGGACCCTGAACTACCAGGCCCTATTGCCACAGGCCTACATGCTCACCTCTCCCTGCTTTTTCTGCCTCCATTACCTCTTGGGAACTCCTCTTCATCCTTCAGAACCCCGATGAAATGGTCTCTTCTTTGTTTCCTCAAACCTCCAAGCAAACAACATTCTAGTTCTCCACCCCTCAACTATTTGAGAACCCCTGTGTCCCAGGCACGGTGCTAGGCCCTGGAGAAACGCCGACGAATAAACTAAACGGGCCCTGCCAATTAACAAGCCAACACGTTGTCGTGAGACGCGAAAAGGACACGGACCGAGTATTCTAATAAACAACAGGGAGCTGGGCCCGGCTGGCACGGCTCAGGGGTTGAGCATTGACCTATGAGCCAGGAGGTCACAGTTCGATCCCCAGCCAGGGCACATGCCCGGGTTTGCGGGCTCCCTCCCCGGCGTGGGTCATGCAGGAGGCAGCTGATCCACGATTCTCTCTCATCCTTGATGTCTCTATCTCTTTCTCCCTCTCCCATCCTCTCTGAGACGAGTAAAAATAGATTAAAAAAAAAAAAGAAGAAGGGAAAAAAGAACAGTGGGTTGGGGTTCCTATGTGTCAGGTAATCAGAGAAGTTTTTTGGAAGAGGAGAGCTTGGCAAGTGCCTTCCATGCCGGGGGCCTGGCCAGTGCAAAGGCCCGGAGGCAGGGAATGCTTGCCGTGTTTGAGGAACAGCAAGGAGGCCGGTGCGCCTAGAGGGGAAGGAGAGAGGAAAGGGTGGAGAGGCGTCGCACCCCGCCTCCCTCCTGGGGCAGAGGGATCAGACACAGTCCTCCCGGCCTTCCCGGAGCAGGCCTGGCACCCGGGCGGTGAGCAGCTGGGGCGGCTCGAGGCAGTCGTGAGTCAGCAGGCAGCTCTGCCCCTTCCCTCCTCTCCTCTGCGCAGGATGGTGGCTGGGCCCTCCCCGCGTGGCTGGCTGCTCTGGGTCACCCTCCTGAGGGTCAGCTGGGTTGGGGGGACATGAGCGATGCGGCGGTGGGACCCAGGAACGGGCCAAGGACAGCACTCGCTGGGAGTCAGGCACCATCTGCAGCTCATTTTCTCGTGTCATTTGCATTTTCTCTGAAAGCATTTTTCTCAAAGGTCCCGGCCAAGTGCCTGTCACGGAGCCGACAGCTTTAAAGGGGCATCCGAGGAGCTGGTGGGCATCAGGTGTGGCCCCTGCAGGCCTCCAGCCCCCTGCCACCCCTTGCCAACCCCCTCTCCTGCCTGAAGCAGCTGGTCTCTTGGAGCAGAATGGACAAGAGCCACAAACTAGCCCTAGCCGGTTTGGCTCAGTGGCTAGAGCGTCGGCCTGCGGACTGAAAGGTCCCGGGTTCGAGTCCGGTCGAGGGCACACGTGCCCGGGTTGCGAGCTTGATCCCAAGTGGGGAGCGTGCAGGAGGCAGCCGATGGGTGATTCTCTCTCATCATTGGTGCGTCTCTCTCTCCCTTCCTCTCTGAAATCAATAAAAAATATATAAAAAAAAGAATCTCCTTTAAAAAGAAAAAAAGCCACAAACGATGCGTAGCTGGTGTTTGCAGAGGCTTCCCTTGTGCCAGGCACCAAGCACCGCCCAGTCTCCCCGAGAGCCCTGTGCCAGGGGGAGGCCGTGATCCCCACGGAGGCGCAACGCATGCTCAGGGCGAGCAGAGTGCAAGCTTCCAGCAAAACTGCAGGGCAGCTCCTCCTCCTCTCAAGTTCAGGGTGGGCGGCTCTGCCAGCGGGGGCACCGGTCTGCCAGGTCCGCTGTCTCCTGGCTGCGGACAGGAAGGGTTCTCTGAGGTCCTTGAGCACAACCAGCCATTGTGTAGTGGAGGAAGCGAAGTCCTTCAAATAGACGGGAAAGGGTGGGGCTGGGATCCGAGCTAGGAATGCTGGCTTCGGAAGAGGATGGATGATGTCACTTCAGGCCTAAGAAAGGCGCACCCCCTAAAAGTGCGCGGCTGGCTCCGTGCGTCTTCAACGGTGGGGGGGGGGGGGGGGGCGTGATTTTGAATTCCCTAGGGAGACAGCCGTTTCCTTGCGATTCCTCCCAGGACATCAGAGAAAGAGTCCCGTGTGTGCCGATGTGTCCTTCACACCCTTCTCCAGCTCTTGCTCCTCTTCCTTTGAAACTAAGAAGCGCAGAGCCGTCTGCAGGCAATGCTGTCCATGAGGGTTTACTGGGAGCTCTGTCAAGAAGGAGCCCTTTGAGCTGAGCCCAGGAGGGGCACTGGGGGTTTGGCAAGGAATGGAGAGGGGCATTGTGGGTGGAGAGAACAGCAGGCATCTCATCCTGGAGGCCTGGGGAGGTGTGGCATATTTGGGAGAGTGGGGTACCCTTTGATGTGACAGAGACAGCAGGGTGTGGGTGACAAATTAGGAAGGGGCCAGAGGGCCCCCGATTCCGTATGAAAGAGCTTGGGACTTATTTCATGGGTGATGGCATCCTGAAAGGGCTCTGAGCAGGAGCTGGGGTTTGGAGGGAGCGAGACTAGAGGCAGGTAGGTAGGTAAGAGGGTCTACCAGTGCTCTGGGTTCAAGATGATGGGGACCTGGGGGAGGACAGGGGTTGTGGGGCTGAAGACATCAGTGTTGGCCTAACAACTAGGCTTTGCTCAATAGTGGTGGTGATGACGATGGAGATGAGGATGGTGTAGGGGTGATGGCGGTGATGGTGCTGGAGATGGTGATGGTGATGATGATGGTGATGCTGATGATAATGATGATGATGATGGTGATGATTGTAATGATGTCAGTCATGGTAGTACTGGTGGTGCTGATGGTGGCGATGGTGCTAGAGGTTGTGATAGTGATGATGATGGTGATGATTGTAATAATGTCACTCATGGTGGTACTGGTGGTGCTGATGGTGGCGATGGTGCTGGAGGTGGTGATGGTGATGATGATGGTGATGATGGGAGTAATGATATGGTGATATAATGCTGCGGCTGGTGGTGGTGGGGATGATTGTAATGATCTGATGATGATGATAATAATGGTGGTGATGGTGGTGCTGTTGATGAAGATGCAATAACCGCAATGATGTTGATTGGTGGTCATGATCTTGGTGGTGATAATGGTAATAGCACCACAAATAACACTACCAACTACCATTTAGTTTTATATCCCTCATCTCATCGTTATTATGAAAACGCGATCCCAGAGGACCAGCACCGTTTTTATCCCTTTTTTTTTTTCAGACGAGGAAACGGAGGCTTGCTCATGGTCCCCCAGCTACAGAACGGCGGAGGAGGGATGGGGACAGGCTGTTTAGGCAGCAGTCGGGAGAGGCTGTGCCCCAGCCTCCCCCCAGGTCCAGGACACCGAGGTCGCCGGCTTCTCTTGTCCCTGGTCTCTGTCCTGCGCTGACCCTCTAGGATAGACTTTGAAGGCACTGGCTCCGTCTTTGGCCAGGGACTTGTCATTCCCTTGGACTTGGTGGCTGCACTCCGGTCCCCAGGGAAGGAGGAGCGTTTCCACAGCGCTCAGCCTTTTTGTGCCAAACCCGGACCCCTGCGGGATGAGCGTCGGAGGCATCTGGCCCATATGGATCCAATTTCTTGCGGAATATCCAGCAAATGACGCTGGACAAAGGCAGGCTGCCTTGGACAGACCTGAAAGTTGTGGGCGATTGCTTCCGAGGTGTCTGACAACTCCAAGACTCAGCAGAAGGGGCCCGGGGGCGCTGGGCTGCGGCCACGGGTTCAGAAGTGAGCGACCGAACGCCACAGCTCATCTTGTGAGGGTGGCGGGGACACGTGGACCGGGCCCGAGGTGCAAGGGGATTCGGCCAGGTTGGGTGACGTGCTGAGCAGGGCTGCCTGGGGCCCGGGGAACTCTGTCTTCCAGGAGACACAGGATCGCATAGTGCTGGGAGTGACGTCTTATTTTCCCGCCGTGTGACCTGAGTGAGTCTCCCTCTCTTTTTTTAAAAAAAAATATATTTTATTGATTTTTTACAGAGAGGAAGGGAGAGGGATAGAGAGTTAGAGAGAAACATCCATCAGCTGCCTCCTGCACACCTCCTACTGGGGATGTGCCCACAACCAAGGTACATGCCCTTGACCGGAATCGAACCTGGGACCCTTCAGTCCGCAGGCTGACACTCTATCCACTGAGCCAAACCGGTTCCAGCCTGAGTGAGTCTCTTGACATTGCCTAGACCCGTGGTCGGCAAACCGCGGCTCGCAAGCCACGTGCGGCTCTTTGGCCCCTTGAGTGTGGCTCTTCCACAAAATACCACGGCCTGGGCGAGTCTATTTTGAAGAAGTGGCGTTAGAAGAAGTTCACGTTTAAAAAATGTGGCTCTCCAAAGAAATGTCAATCGTTGTCCTGTTGATATTTGGCTCTGTGGACGAATGAGTTTGCCGACCCCTGGCCTAGACCCAAGCGCCTCTATCTAGTCAGATGGGGCGAGCAGACCTAGAGAGTGTTGAGCAGAGCCATACAGGCCTTTTGGGTTTATCTAACTTCCCTTTCCTTCCAGGACTCTGTGCTTCCTTTTCTCCACACATGCTCCTGATGGGGGGCTGCCAATCATAATATCCCCATCCTCCAACTGCAGTGATTGGTCTAAAGAAGGGCATGTGACTCTCACTGGGCCAATCAGAACTCTTCCCTGGGATTTCTGCTCTTGGACTGGACATGACGTTTCCATAGAGGCGAACCCTCAGCGGCCTATGCGTATGACTGTGCCCCCTGCTCTGTGGAGAGGCTGATGTGAGAGAAAGGAAGTGACCAGTAAAGGGAGAAGCAGAGGAACGCAAAGGAAATGTCCAGGGGAGGTGGGCATCCTATCCTTCCCACAGAATTTCTGGCGACAAGAGCTAAGAACATCTCCTGTTTTGCCGAAGCTGATTGGACTTGGGTTTCCGTCTCAGGCGACCAACGCGGTGTTGATAAATGCCGGCCTCTTCTGGCTTTCGAGGCGCCTCCATGGTCCATCACCCTCATTGTTCCTCAGAGCTGCTCTCAGAAATGGGTATTCATATTTCCTATTTATAGGTATTCATAATCACAATCCGCCCCATTTCCTGAGAACTCACTGCCGTGCCGGCCATGGAGCGAAGTCAGCCTCTTGTAGGAAATATGTGATTGCCTCCTACAGGGCCCTTGGGATGTGAATACACATCCCTTCCCGACAGATAAGGAAACGGAGGCGCAGAGGGGTCCAGGCACTCCCTGCAGGTCACACAGCTGGCAAATGGCGGAGCCAGAATTCAAACGCGGGTCAAGTTTTCAACCCCCATGGTCACTGATCTGTGAGGGTGGTGTTGACGATCATGAGCAAAGATTTATTAAGCACCTACGGTGTGACGGCCACTTCCAATGCATCATCTCTTTTAGTCCTCACAGTGGTTCCATGATATAGATGCCATTTTTATCCCCATTCTGCAGATGAGGAAAGAGAGGCTTAGAGAGGTCGACAGCTTACCCACTGCTGCCTGGCTAGAAAAGGCAGGGCTATTCTACAACCGATTCACATGGATTCTATATGGTCCAGTTGGTGGTGTTGGACCGACTGAGAAAGACCTCAGCTCCCTCTCCCTGCCTCTCCCCTATCTCTGCCTCTTTATTTTATTTTTAAAAAATATATTTTATTGATTTTTTACAGAGAGGAAGGGAGAGGGATAGAGAGAGAGAAACATCTATGGGAGAGAAACATCGACCAGCTGCCTCTTGCACACCCCCTACTGGGGATGTGCCCGCAACCAAGGTACATGCCCTTGACTGGAATCGAGCCTGGGACCCTTCAGTCCCCAGGCCGACGCTCTATCCACTGAGCCAAACCGGTCAGGGCTCTCTGCCTCTTTATGATGTGGCTTTGTAACCCCTTCCCTCCCAGAGGCACAGTCTCTTTCCCATCCCTCGAAGCCGGGCTTGGCCATGGGAGTCGTGTCCGCCAAGAGAATGTGGTAGAAATTGGCACTCCGTCCGTTCCAAGCTGGGCTCTCACGAGGGTTTGCTGGCTCTACTCTTTCTCGGATCCCTCCCTGCCCAGCGGCTGGGAGAGTGAGCTTGGGCCGGGCTGCCGGAGGACAAGAGGCACGTGGGACAGAACCAAGTGGACGTGGCCAATCCGGAGATCTGCCAACAGCCAGCTGAGCCCTGGACGTGACGGTGAGCCCAGCCAAGGTGAGCAGAGCCTCCCGACCCACCGCCCACGCTGGACGTGGGAGCCATAACGCTTGGCATTGGATGCCCCGGAGGTTATGTCATTATTTGGTCACACAGATTTATTGTGACACAGAGAACAGGCCGTGACAGTGGGGGAGGAAGGGAGAGTGTTTTCCTGGAGCCATCTCTGGCTGTGCCCACTTTGCTAGATGCCATAACGAAGGACCGAGGGACATCACCTTCGTCCCCCCCACCCCCCCCCGCCTTTCAGCAGCTGCGAAGGTGTGACACAGGTTTCCAGAGCGGCGCTTAAGTGCCTGTAATTAATAGCAGGGCTGACTCAGAAGGGCCGTCTTGCCTCCTACCCCGCCGGCCCACCCCGCTCCGCGTGGAGTTGCAGGAGTTGAGTAATTGTATTGTTTATTGCACTAAATGGAACATTCATCAAGCAGCGCGAAGGCTCTCGGGCTGTTTCCATGGGCCGCGCTCTCTGCTGAGCCTCTTGATGGGAAGCAGGCACTCGCTGGACCCGCAGGGTGGACACGGGATTCCTGCTCTCCAGCCTTCCAGGCGCCCCCTTCCCTTCTAATGTGTTCGGGTCTTTCTGTGTATGGGCCCATTTTACAGATGTGGAAACTGAGTTCCAGAGAAGTCAAATCACGCGCTTAAGATCACCCAGCAAGGAAGGGGGAGGGAGAGGATTTGAAGCCAGGGGCAGCCTGTCGAGAGCTAGGCTGTGAGCAAGGCCCTGCAGGCGTCCCCGGTCACCAGCGGACCCCCTGAGGTTGCAGGCGTTTTTTTCCTCAGCACCTCGAGGCCCGGAGGAGAGAGAACAAAGCTGGTAGACGGCACGGATCCCGGAGATGATTTGTCGGAAGCCCCAGAAAGCCTCCCCAGCACGGGCACGGGGAAATCTCAGAGAGTTCTCCCCAGCTGGGCTCAGGGTGGCGCGGAGGGGGCATCGTTGATGGGCGCAGCCCTGGGAGGTGCTGGTGACTTGCCCCCTCACCCCTGTGGGTGGGGAGGGGGGCGTCTCTCGTCCCTCCACCCCCTACAACGCGGCTATTTTTAAGCTCCTCTTTTTACAGCAAACCGTGGCCACGTCACAGCCACCACGCGAGGAACACCTTGGCATCCTGGGAAGTGACGTTCAGGAAGGCAGGGCCCGGAGACGCCGCGGCTGACGTCAGAGCGGCTGAGCTGGCAGCCGGGAGTGGGGCTCGGGTGAGTCACCCCCTCTTCCTCGGGTCCCACGCTCCTCTGCCCCCGGGAGCTGCCTTACTGGAAGTTCCCTGGTGACAGGGACAGCGGCCCAGCCATTCCATCTCCGCACTGGAGTCCGAGGGGCTCTTTCCTCACCTCCACGGATCCCCTGGGGCCGAGGGCGCTGCCCTCCTCTGCAGCCCCAGGGTGACGGAGCCCCCCTCCAGCCCATCCCCCCTCCCCCAACCCGTTGTCCACAGGGCTCCTTCCACAGACCAAGTGTGATCACCGCTCTCCCAGACTCAGCTTGCCCCCCTCCCTTGCACCGTCTTCCCCAGAAGATTTTATTAGAAAGAGATGTTTGGCAGCTGAAAAAAAAAAAATGTTTGCCAATCCTAGGTTTCGAAGTTAGACGGCATGTGTTCCAAGCTGAGCCACTTAGCTGGGTGACGTGGGGCAAAATTAACCTCCTTCAACCTCATTTTCCTCATCTGTGAAATGGGAATCATCGACGTCACACCTACCTTGTTCCCAAGAACGTGACAACTTGTGCTTTCCAAAGACGGTCACAACGCTATTTCCCATCCCTCACTCCCTTGCAGAACCTCGCCTCTCCTACCTAGGTCAAGAGGCGGAGTCTAACCACCCACCCCTCGAAACTGGCGGGGGGGGGGGGGCGCATATGAGATTGCCTCCACCAATAGGATACAGTGGGGGTGCTGCTGTGACTTCCCAGGCTAGGTCATAAGAAATGGCACGCGCACACACACGTGCCTGGCTCCGTTGGGATGCCCTCTCTGGGACCCGGCCGCCATGCGGTGAGGAAGCTAAAGCAGCCTGTGGAGTAGAATGGGACTCCCCCCCATCCCCCCATTGAACAGCCCAGCCGGCTCCCCACCCACAGCCAGGGCCAACCCTCCTGCTCTGTGAGTGAACTGTGTTGGGAATCGATCCTCCACTCCATGGCTGATTTGCCTCCGCGGAGGTCATGGGGAGCAGTGGTTAGCTGTGCTTGCTAAGTCCCGCCCCCCCAAAAAAATGACAGGTTCATAAGCACACCAAACGATTGTTGTTGCTTTGAGGCATTAAGTGTTGGGGTGATCTGTTATGGAGCAGCAGAGCACTGACACGAGTTTTAGGTAAGATAGAGCAGGTAGGGGGCCTAGCCCAGGACCATACGCTTTGCAAACACTTCAAATACATATACGGTATTTTTTTTTTATTGATTTCAGAGAGGAAGGGAGAGGGAGAGAGAGATAGAAACATCAACGAGGAGAGAGAATCATTGATCGGCTGCCTCCTACACGCCGCCCCCTCCCCTCCCCTCCCCACTGGGGATTGAGCCTGCAACCCAGACATGTGCCCCTGACTGGGAATCGAACCTTGACCTCCGGGTTCATAGGTCGACGCTCGATCCCCGAGTCACGCCGGCCGGGCTGTAAACACTTTTGACTCAGAAGAAATTGAGCGTAGAGACAGCGGTGGGCTGGCCAAGGTCACACAGCTCTGGCCCTGCTGTCCATTGACTTCTGTGCTTTCTCTGCATGGAGGCGGGGAGGACACGGCTGCTGGGTTCTGAGCCCATCCTACGGCTGGGGCTCTAACGTCTCCCCCTCCAAGACTTAACTCGTACGCATTGCTCAGAGCAGGCTGTATCAACGGGCCATGGGCACCTCCAGCCGGGTTTTCTGCAAGCCTTTTCCTCCCCTCCACGGCGGCCCGGGAAGATGGGGCCGAGGGGTCCAGCTGGGCGTTGGCAAGTGAAGAGCCCGGGAGGCGGGGCGGGGGCATCTCCTGGCACCAGCCCCTGCTTCCTGTCTGCCGGCCGCTTGCACTGCGGAGCGTGAGTTGCTGTGAGAAAGGATCTGGGGGACTCTTTCCTCCGGGCATTCATAATACTGCTAATGAAGCGGCCCAGAGAAGAACACGGCTGGCGCCAAGGGGAGGACAATGGTCTGAAAAGGGAACAGAGGGACGCAGCGACGGCCTCCCCAGGCAGGGCTTTCAAAAGAGCAGCTGCGGGGAGCAGGCGGGCGCGGACAGAAGGGACGTCGCCGGCGTGGCGAGATCACAATGTGGACGGGCAGGGAAGGGCTGTGCGGGGGCCCCTGCCAGCCTCCCAGCTGTGCTCCTCCCCGGCACCCCCTGCCTGCCCCGCCGGGCCAGGGCTTCTCTGGAGAGGCTGGGAGAAGCAGGCTCTAGCTGGTCCGCGGAGACTCCTCACGAGACCTTCCTTTGCTTCCTCATCTGCCGAATAGGCAGGCTGACCGAAACCCCACTTCTTCTTCTGAGTTGACGCTGACTGGAGGTGGTGGCCTCCAGGGAGGATAGAGAAGCTGGATCCGTGCTCCGTCGGAAAGCATGCTGGAATCGATTAGTGATG
This sequence comes from Cnephaeus nilssonii, assembly GCF_951640355.1. Lineage (NCBI taxonomy): Eukaryota > Metazoa > Chordata > Mammalia > Chiroptera > Vespertilionidae > Cnephaeus > Cnephaeus nilssonii. The sequence goes on along the minus strand of NC_137093.1, from coordinate 24,264,761 downwards.
TCTGCTGTGGGCATGGGATTGGCAACGTATGGCACGAGTGCTATCCATGGGTTGGATCTCCAAGGCCCATGTATTTACCCGGGTGAGTCGCTAAAACACACACGCGAGGTGGAGGTCTTCTTGGAACTCCCCCCGAGGATCCATTAGGGAGGGCGCTCAGGTTGCGTACGAGTGTGTGTTGTGTGTGGGCATCTGGGGTGTGTGTTTCCACACCAGTGTGAAAGGGGACGGGTGTGCACCCAGGTGGGGAGCAGCAGAGTGTGACTGTGTTTCTGTGGGGGTGAGCGGGCACACGCGTGTGGGCGAGCCTGTACAGGGGCTGTGGACATGTGTGTAGGCCGGGTGTGGGGTGTGGGGAGGTCTGGATTCACAGGTTTGCGTGGGTTCCACTCTGATCTGTGTTTTCTGCCAGCCCTTCTCAAACACGACCGTGTCCGCACATCCCGGGCCAGGGGGCTGCTAGCCTGCAGGCCTGGTGTTAGTGTGGGCGCTGAGTTTCTGCATTTGTAACCATCAATTAGGTGCTGCTGTTCCACATACCACACTCAGTCTCACCGGACTGCTGGCACCAGGATGGGCAGCCCGCCCTGGGGCGGGAACCCAGGCCCCTGCCCCCAGCTCCGGAGGCTCCCACGGGGGCCCCCAATTCTGTGCCACCTCCGTGTTACAGGCTCCATGAGGGTGGCTCTGGCATCGAGGGGCGTCAGCAGGTGGGTTTAATGTGCCTGGGCAATTCTCACAGCTAGGTGCCAGCAGCCATAACTCACCTGCTAAATTATGGCCATAAATTTCCTCAAGGAGATGGGTCCCCAGGCAGGTGGGTGGGTTGATGCTGGTATCATTGAGCTGAGTTCAGTCTTTTATTTTAATTAAACAGGAGCGTGGGCCTGTGCACGACCAGGGTAGCCCTGAGGGCCGGGGCCCACTGCCCCTGTGCCCGCTGTGCCTGGGCAGGAGGGTGGTGGGCCAGGCAGCCCGTGGTGGCATGGGGGGGAGGGGAGAAGGTGAGCGCTGGTGTGTGTGTGTGTGTGTGTGTGTGTGTGTGTGTGTGTGTCGCAGAGAGAACCAGGAGGCTGTATTCTCAGCATCAATCCTGGTCCTGCTTGTGGTGGGTCGAATGGTGGTCCCCCCAAAAGATGTCCCCGATCCGGTGAACGTGACTGTTTGGGGAAAGTCTTTGCAGGTGAAATTAAGTGCAGAATCTCGAGATGAGATCAGCTTGGAGGAGGGTGGGCCCTCAATCCAGTGACAAGTGCCCTTAGGAGAAGAAGGAGAGATGACAGAGGGGGCGTCCACGGGAAGACGGAGGCAGAGATTGGAGTGATGCAGCCACAAGTCACAGAACGCCCAGAGCCCCGGACGCTGCGAGAAGCAAGGAAGATTCTCACCTTGAACCTTTGTCCCTGCCGACACCCGGATGTTAGACTTCCGGCTCTCGGATCCGTGAGAGAATGAGTTTCTGCCGTTCCGAGCCACCAGGTTTGCGGTGATTTGTTACAGCGGCCGCAGGAAGCACTTACCCTCCTCTGGGACTTTGGGCAAGTCCCCCAGCCTCTCTGAGCTGGGTTTCCTCTCCTGGCAGATGGGTGTGTGTCCTGCCCTCCTCTCAGGTGCACGCCGGGCCCACTTCCATGAGTCCCTGGGGACTCAGGCTCATCGTTTTTCCTTTTGGGCCTTGCTTTGCTCATCTGTGAAATGGGCACAACTAGTCACCCGTTCAGGCAACTGACCGAGCCCCTCCTCTGCGCAGGGTCAGGTCCTGGAGGAGAGGGAGAAGAATAACCCTGCGTCCGTCCAAATCCCCACTTGAGGCCACATGAGTGAGAAGTGCCAGGAGCCCTGAGGCGCCCTGGCCTCCCCGCCAGGATGATGTGTGTGTGGGGGGGGGGGTGTGGGGGGGCAGGGGAGAGTGTGGGGGCTCTAGGAGATCCTGGGTCTGGAATCCGGGAATCCCTGCAGGTCAGAGTCAGGGCTGATCTGATGACAGGCTTAGCAGCAGTTCTAAATCATCCCCCTCCCCCACCCCCAGGGAGAGGAGGCGACACAAATGACCTTGGGCAGTGAGGCTGAACTTGATACGCGACTCCAGCCTGCTCCCCACAAGCCACTCCTCAGGGTCCTTCCTCTGTCACCCAAACAATGGCTGTTCTCTCAACTTTCTGTGAAACGGGAAGAGCCCTGTCTCCCGTTACTGAGCAGGAAACAGTGGGCTGGCCATGCACCTGGGCTTCCCGAGGGGGCCACCACCACCCCTGGCCCACCTGCCCCCCCCCCCCCCCCCCCAGCTGCTAGACAGAAACCTCTGGGCGGTGTACGGGGATGTGGCGACCCACCGCAGAGACTCCAAGGAGGAGACCTCGCTTTACAGCAAAGAGCGTGGTAGGCCGGCCTCAGGCTCAGAGCGCGAGGCAGCCGGTAGGACAGGTTGTCCGGGATTTAGTGGCATCCTCTTTTTTTCCCTCTTATATGTATTTTTATTGCCTTTCCAGGGGGTTATGATACTGCTTTTCCAGGTTTTCTGTAATGGTGACCAAGGTTTCTTTCGACATAAATGTATTTAAGTGCATCGGTTTGAAGAAAACATACACGCGGACAGGATTCCTTCAGGGGCCGCGTGGGTAAAGCAGGACTGGGGAAGTCGGGCCTGGAGTCTGGGAAGGGCTGTCCCGGGCGTTGGGGGCCACCGCCGGCCTGAGAGCAGGGGAGGGACCGCCCGTGACCGTCCCCCTGGAGGTACCCAGTCAGGGGAGCCAGGCCCAGGCCTAGCCCGCGTCCACGAGGCCCCAGGCCCCGAACTTCCAGGGTGATGGAGAAATATAGAGAGACAATAAGGCGGTGAACCGTGGCGGAGGGTTTATGAGGCGGCCATGCTCCAACGGTTGAAAGTTAGGGAAAATGTATTTATTACAACACTTTTCATGGGCAAGTTATCATTTTGTCAAACTTTATTAGAGGGACTAATTAATGGGTTGTAAAAAGTACTAGTGCGTGGCCAGAGAAAGAGCTGGTCCCAGGGACATTGGCAGCCCCAGGATTTATGACCCCTTGGTTCCCCATTTATTAACACGAGGAGGCACGTGGGGTGGGTTATATATGGGCTGGTGCAGGGCTGCCTTCCCCTCCCCGCCCCCCCCCAGGGGTCCTCCAGCCACTGCCTTCTGGGGACGGTGGAGGGGCAGGCGGAGAAGGGCAGGGGCCTGAGTTAGGAGAGGGACACCCGGCTGTGTGACCTTGGATGACATTCTCCACGCTCAGCCTCCGTTTCCTCGTCTGTGCACCTCAGGGCGGACGCGAGGGGCCAAGCAGGCCCTGAGGAGGGTCATACCTTGTCAACGGGGAGCGTGCTGCAATCTGAGACCAGCTGCTGCGGGACAGGGTGGTCCAATGGTGGAAGGTCAGGCCGACAGCAACAATGACCTTGAGGGAGCCCCGCTCTCTGGCAGCGGCTGGGGAAATACTTCTCTCATTCCATTCCCCTAACCCACACTCCCCGCCCGCCTCCCCCCAGCCCTTAGCATGGTGGGTCCTTCTCCCCTCTAACGTCTCCGCTCAGGGGCCTCCTCCTCCAGGCAGCCCTCCCCCACCATCCTGACTGTCACCCACGTGCTGCACTCGCTGCTCAGTGCTCAGTTCATATCTCCCGGGCCCCGTGCAATCCTGACGTATTCAGTGATCGGTCTGCTTGCCTGTGTATTGTTTCCACATGGCGACAGAGCAGGGACTGTGTCTATATACGCCTTGCTCCGTCCCTGAGGACAGAGGGGGCACAGTCGGGGCTCATGCATGTTTGCTGGGAGGATAAGGGACGACCTGTGGGCATCAAGGCTGGGAGGTGGGACCACAAAGGGCGCATGTAAGGAAGTGACAAAAAGCCACTCCCTGGGCAGTGAGCACAGTGGGCATTCAATAAATGCAGGTCGCTGGAGGGGAGGGTGGATTTGGGCCTCGACCTGACCTTCCCCAGGCAGCAGCAGGGCCAACTGGGGCTCAGCCTTCTGGCACGAACCCCCTCTGTTCAGGCCAGGAGTTACAGGGCTGGCTCCCCTGGCTGCCCAAGAGGAGGAACCATTGGACTTTCGGTGGAGACGATGCCCAGGGGCCTTGAGTGAGAACCCGTGTCCCTATTGGGTGTTTCTCAAAGTCCTCTTCGTAGCCAACAGTGGGGGTAGGGAGGGTGTCCCCAGGCTAAAAACACCGTCGCCCGAAGACCGACGAGGTTAAGGGGTTGGGAGGGTCAGACTGCCCTGCAGACATAGTTTTACAACCTGGCTCCCCCACTCACTAGCTGTGAAACCTTGGGCAGGTCACTCAACCCTCAACCTCGGTTTCCCCATCTGTGGAGTGGGGATGCTCACGGCACGCAGCTCAGCAGGCTGGTGCGGGGATTCGGGACGATGTCCGGAAGCTCCTGGCACCAGCTGGGGTGCCCTGCCCCGATCTGTCTCAGTCTTGGCTGGGCCGAGGGCAGGAGGCAGAGCCTCAGCTACTTGCGGGCTCAGCTTTCATGTGTGTGGAGCCTTGTGACTTGGGCGAGGACAGCTGGCCCCTGGCTGGGGACACGTTCTCCTTGTGGTCTCTGGACCGGTGTTGTATGAGGTCAGGGAGTGGTAACCTTGGCAGAGACCACTGCGCAGGGGCAGGGGCAGGACAGGGGAGGAGGGTGCCTTTGAGGGAGGAGTAAATGAGCCACGCTCTGCACTTCCCCTTGTTGCCCTTTTCCCCTCGGGAGGGGACTGGTGCCCACGGGTGACATTCTCACCCCCTTCTAGGTGGGGGGCTGTTACTGCTTTGGGCATCCCAGGCTCCTGTGCGGGACAGCCAGCCACTTCTCCTGCCCCGGGCATCTCCTGGGTGAGGTTTCCTGGGCCTCACTTGTTTCCTCCTCCCCACAATGCTGGGTGGTTGGCGTGATGAGCCCATTCTTCAGATGAGGAAACTGAGGCTCAGGAGGGTAAGGCATGTGGCTCCGAAGGACTGCTGGTCCTGGGTGCTGGCCGACTAGGAGGGTGTAAGACACAATCCCCGCCCTGGAGGACTTCTCTGTCCAATGGGGAAGATGAACCCTGAAGGACAGACCGGGATCGGAGACAGACCCAAAACAGAGGCACTTCCTGGAGAAGGGACATTTTAGCTGGGTATTGAACATGAATTTTGTAGGGACAGAAAGAGGGGGATGGTGTTGCAGACAGAGAGGCCAGCATGTGCAAAGGGGCAGAGGGTGGAGAGGAACTGTTGACTGGTTGGCGAGGCTGGGTTCCTCGGGGAGAAAGGGCCTGGTGCCCACAGATGCAAGGACGAGCAGACACCTGCTTTAGGCATCTCTGACGGGGGGCTCCCCGTTGTCTTTAGAACCAAACCCCAAACTTCCGACCCACCTGCCAGGCTCCGGGGGACCTGAGCCTGCCCACCTCTCCCTCTTGCCCTTAGCCCAGCTGCCCCAGCCTCTGGCTGTCTCCCCTCACCTCTCTTCTCTTCTTCTAGCGACATCTGGAGGCTTCCCAGCACGTCCCTTCGGGCAGCCCCGGTTCCAGGTGTGGCCAGCTACTGGGTTCGGCACCCACCGCGGGGCAGAGGTGTGGGTGAGCCTCCGGGCCCCCTAGGCTGACCGCCAAGGAGGGAAAACTGCACATGCCAGCAAGCACTGGGCACCTACTGTGCGCTGGGCATTGGGACACGGAGAGGAAGAGGTGGGGTTCCTGCCCCAGGGTGGGGACGGTGACGCCAACGTGAGTGTCAGAGGAGCTGGGTCGCGAGACGCAGCTGGGGTTGCCCAGGAAAGGTGACGCGAGGAAGACGCCCCTGACCCACGAGGTGAGAAGGGAAAGGTGCACCCCCATTTTCCCGACGCAGCAAAGGAATTGCAGGTGGGGGCCCCGCCTGGACAGATGCGGATGGGGGGCACCACTTGCTGTCTCTAAGAGGCCCCGCAGGCGCCCAAGGGGAGCCAGGGGCAGAGCGGGCCTCTTTCTGGGGCCCTCACCACGAGTCGGGGTGACCCTCCCTGGGTGCCTTTGCATCCTCCACGCAGGTCAGGAAGCCCGGTCTTTGCAAGCAGGTGCTGGCTGCAGGGGCACGTTTAGTCCAGTGAGGAGAACACACTCCCCGGTGTACTTGGCCTCGCCATTATTTGCATGCGCACGGAGGCCGCTAATTGGAGCAGGAACCCGGGCCCGGGAAAGCGGCCCCCGAGGACCCGTTAGAAGGCTGTTGGCTGTGTGCACGCCTGGCGCCTTCCGGAGGGAGGATGCTCCGCTCCCTCTAAAAGGCTGGTTTATTCAGTCAGCCGCTCAACCAACGTTTATCCAGGGTGCCAGGCTCCAGAGACACGCGGTGGTTGGGGTGCACGCGGCCCTGCCTCCGTGGGGCTCCGTCCCGGTGGGAAGACACGGTCAAGGTGTGAAGTTGTGACAGGCGCTGGGAGCGCTGAGGAGAGGAGTGGTGAGAGAGGAAACGGGGCAGGAGGGGACTTGGCTTGGTCTGGGCAGATGATTTGTTTGAGAGATGATTCTAGAAAGCCACCTGAAGAGGACCGAGGCAGCAGGAAAGGGCGGGGAAGGCAGCTCATACAGAACATCCCTCTCAGAGACGTGCCCTCTGCAGGGGCGGGGGGTGGGGTGGGGGGTGGGGGGGTGGGGGGGCAGCCATTAGCTCCCAGGCACTTCCAGCGTGCCTCCTGGGAAATCCTTCAGGTCAGCGATGCTGGGGGCGGCAGCTGGGCATGCCAAGAGAATATGGAGACGGTCGGGTCCGAGGAATAACAGGGCCAGGGGGCAATGTATTCGCTTCTTGTGGCTGCTGTAACAAGCGAACACAAACGCAGCGGCTTGAAACAACACACACTTATTCCCTTATCGTTCTGCAGGCCAGGAGTTCTACAATCAGGGTGTTGGCAGTGTTAAGAAAACACACCATTCAGGGGAGTAAATCTGAATGATCTTATTGGCTTTATTCAGCCATTCTTGCATCGGGCAGCATCCAGACAGGCCGACCCAAAGGAGCTCCAGAGAGCTGTACGAGACCGGAGGTGGTACAGGCAGAAGGGAGCGGGAACAAGGAAGGGTAGTAGGCAGGAAGGGGATTGGTTACGGCAAGGTCACCTTCCTCTAGCGGACGGCAGGGGAAGCTTTCCGGACGGGCACGAACCAGGCGATTCCTGATTGACAGGTTTCGGATTCCAGTGTGGGGAGAGCTGAAACGGTAGTTAAGTCAAGCCTCAGCTTGGTGACGTGGGGCTTAGCGTCAGGGACTCCATTTGGGGCCCGTTGTCTGGTTTTTAACAGCCGAGATGATTCCTTCCGGAGGCGGCCGCGGGGGACTCCATTTCCTTGCCTTTCCTAGTGTTCAGGAGCCACCTGCCTGCATTCCTTGGCTTGTGGTCCCATCCTCCATCTGTCATCACCTTGCCTTGTGTGACACTGACCCTCCCGCCTCCCCCTTATCAGGATCCTTGTAAGGACACTGGGCCCAGGTCATCCAGGGTAATCTTCCCAGCTCCAGATCCTTAACTTAATCCCACCTGCAGAATCCCCATTGCCAGGCAAGGGCACATATTCACAGGTAAGCACACCAGTTGAAGGTTCTGGGGGTTAGGACGTGGGTGTCTCTGGGGGCCATTATCCTATCTACCATCGGTGCCCACAGCACCTGCTCTCGGTGGGTGCAGGGAGGCCTCCTGAGGGCAAGGGCATTGCTGGGGCGGCGGCGGGGGGGGGGGGGGGCGGGGGGGGAGAAAGCAGAGCCTCTTTCAGAGACAATTCCCCTCCATCATCATCATCATCATCATCATCATCATCATCATCATCTCTTCACCTCCTTCTCTGACCCAGAGCCAGGGGATTCGATAACCGAGGGAAAACGCACAAGAAAGGACCCCTGAGCATTTCACCTTCTCTCCTGTGTGTTGTTGTTGTTGTTTTTTTTTTTTTCTTTTTTAGCTGCAGTGAAAAACACCTTGATTAGACAGTAATTAAGAGGGCTTTGGACAGCACGAGGCACTAACAGCCTCCCAGGTGTTTTTAAGTGCCAGGGCTGCCAAGATAAAAATTTAGTTAGCATCATAACAGGCTCTGTGGGTGCCAAGTTCGCCTTCCGCCACGGCACCATCACACCGGGGAATGGGAACAGGGTCAGGGTTTAATGCCCGCTGGAGAGGGCAACTGAGGCAGCCGCGTGGGCAAGGCCCACGAACAGGTTGGGAGCCAGGCAACTTACCAATTCTATTCCCATGGCCAAGGTGTGGACTCCTGCGAGCCTCGGAGCCCTCACTGGTAAGTTAGGGCTTATACTATCTACCTTCAGTAGGCTGTGAAGTGAAGCAGTTAGCAACGTGAGCTCTGGGTTCCAATCTAGCCGCTTCCGCTTCTTCGCTGATGACTCTGAGAAGGCTTCTGAACGTTTTTCAGTCTTCGTTTCTTCACGATAATGTGGGAATAAGACTAACAACCCTATGAGCCACCTATGGAATTGTGGTGAGCTGCTAAAGAAAAAAAATAAAATGAAAGGCCTTAGCCCCAGTGCTCGGCACAAACTAAATGCTCAAAAAATTAGTGGCTTGCATTATTGGTTATTAGAAGTTGGCTGAGTATTAAAGAAGATAATGTATATGCACCTGAAAAAAAAATATGTGTAAGGTATATCTCATAGCTAAGGGGATGGTGGTTGTGTAAACACAGTGGTCGGCAAACTCGTTAGTCAACAGAGCCAAATATCAACAGTACAACGATTGACATTTCTTTTGAGAGTCAAATTTTTTAAACGTAAACGTCTTCTAACGCCACTTCTTCAAAATAGACTCGCCCAGGCCGTGGTATTTTGTGGAAGAGCCACACTCAAGGGGCCAAAGAGCCGCATGTGGCTCGCGAGCCGCAGTTTGCCGACCACTGTACAGTTAACGAATAAAGGTGATGCTGACATTCCTGTTTGGGCAGCCCTCCTCCACGCACTGACTCAGGCACCCAGGCTCCTTCCATCTTGTAGCTCTTCCATCTTCAACATGTGACTTGGAGTCCACTCTATTCAGTTGGCCTGCTTTGGAAAGAAAGGATGGGGGAGACCCACCACTTGTTAACCCTATCAGTCCTGAAGGGAATCCATCGCTTCCCCTCACAATCTATTGGCCAACGCCTGTCACATGACCCCACCTAGATTCAAGGGATTCTGGGAAATGTAGTCCCTGCCTGATAGCCATTTCCCAGCAGCAACTCTGTTTTAGGGGAAGAGAGCAAGGATCCTTGGTGGTGACCTTGACTTAGCCCAGCACCCTCCTTTCCAGGGAGTAACCTGGAAGTGGCCGGTGAGTGGGGTAGTCCTGCACAAAGTAACTCAGTGGGTTGGAGCTGAGTGTGTGGAGGGGTGTGTCTCTCCTCCTTGAATCAGGGTGGTGATGGTGCTGGAACCATTATCCCCCTGGGCAGAGAGTAGTGAGAGGAGCGATTCCCGTTATTAGAGCCTTGTAACACTCTAAACAGCCCCGACAGAGTGTTTTTATTATTACCGTCGCCCAGGTCGCCGATGAGGAAACTGAGGCACGGCATAGCTAAGTGCCCCACCCAGGTTTTCACAGCACAGCCGGGGCTGACCCAGGCCTTGAACTCAGATCTTGGGGGTGAAGAGGATCATCCTGGGAGGCCAGGTCACCGCGGAGGGTCCCACACTGGGGGCTGGGGGAGGGGACCCTTCACCTCCCCCAGCAGACGTCGTACATACAGTCCTTGCCAGACAGGGCCCGGCCCCGACAGAGCTGAATAAACACACCGGTGGCGGCACAAAGGCGAACAGGTGTTCTTTCTGGAAACTCGAGTTTGTCCTTTGAGCCGGTCGGTCACACATGCCCCTGCTGCCTCGCTGACCTTCTTCATTGGCTCCGTCAGCCCTTGGGTGGCTGCCGTGGGCATTTCTGTTCACCCAGCACTTAACATGGAGCCAGACACACCAAGAGGCTCGGCGGGCATTTGTGGAATAAAGGGAAAATTGATCTAAATGACAACTATTTTTATGTGTGTGTGTGTGTGTGTGTGTGTGTGTGTGTGTGTGTAGTTGTGGATGGTGGAGGTTAAACAGAGCCCCGGCTAGGGACAATGCCCTGCCCGGAATCCTCACATCGTCCCGGGAGGCAAGTCCCATTGCTACGCACACTTAGCGGGCAGGGAAACTGAGGCGCTCCCTCGAGGCTCCTCATTGGTCAGGCCAGCCCGACTCCTTTTCCCTCGCCCCCTCTGCTGCCGGGTGCTGCCTCTAGTTGGCAGGTCCTGTGGAGCTGGGAGAGAACAGGGCGTGAGCTAGCCTGCGGGCAGAGGCCACGTGACTGAGACCCTCCCTTTAGGGGTGGCCCAAGCTTCCTTGGCCCTGTCCGGAGTCACAAGGGGCTGAAAAGTGACCTCCGGGTATCTATAATTAGGCCTCGCCTGGCCAGGTTTTCTGCCCGGGCTAATGTTGCACTACGCTAAGCCCTTTACACGCTTGCTCTGGCCCTCACGGTAAGCTCCCCGGCAGATGCACTAGCCTCTTCTTTTCCAATGAGGAAACTGAGGCCCAGGAGGGGCCTTGCCTGAGATCGCTCTGCTGGGAGGGGATTGAAGCAGGATTTAAACCCAGCCCCTGGCAGCTGCGGCCCCCAGACGGTCACCAGCAGGCTCTGTCGATGAGAGTAGCTGCACGTGTCCAGAGCAACGCAGGGTTTCAACTGAGTAGGCAGGAAAGAGGCCTGATCAGGGCTGCTTGGCACTGATTGGCCACACAGGCCTTCCTCTCTGCACGTGTCTCGTTCCTTCCCCTCCATTGGGTTTCCGTGCAATTGTCACCTCCTCCAGGAAGCCTTCCCTGACCACACCCACTCCCAATCTGCCCAGTTTTTTATTTATTTTTTGAACTGATCTCCAGGTGAAATAGCCTTTACTTATTTATTGTTTGTCCCGCCAGCTCGATGCAAACTCCATGAGGGCAGACCGTGTTTCTCTTCTTCCCTGTGGGACCCAGATTGACATATAGTAGGTGTCCTATAAATAGTGGTCAAGCGAGTAACTGACTGAAGGGGAAAGATCCTCAGGGGCAAGAGGCCACCGGGATGGATGGGCAGGTGGACGTGTGTGGAGACAGAGCCTCGGGCCACCTGTGTGCTCTGCGTGGGACCTCCTCCAGCTGTGGGGGGTCAGGGAGCGGGATCCAGCCCCTGGGAGAGGGAGTCCGGGCCGTGTGTTACAGGCTGCCGAGGGCAGCCAGGGCCAGGCCTGGGATGGGGTGGCCTCTCCTTGACCCAGCTCACTTCGGAACAGCAGACACGGGTAGCCCCGTGGAGCAGGTTCTGGGACTGAGGCCTGGGTGTCCTGATGAGTCACTGGCCTTTGCCCGGACTGGCTTCTGGGACCTGCACCCAGTGGCACCCAGGGGTAAGGAGAAAGGGTGTTTGTTGTGGCTTGGCCAGGCTGCCCCCTTTCAGCCTGGCATCTCCATCAGTAAAGGCTGTGGAGGAAATGAATGAGGGGTTGGTCCTAGACAGCGTCCAAAGTGCTTTTCCTTTCCTTTTCTTTCTTTTTTTTAATTCTCACCCAAGGACATGCCGAGAGAGAGAGAGAGAGAGAGAGAGAGAGAGAGAGAGAGAGAGAGAGAGGCATTGATGTACTCATACAACTCAATAAAAGGAAGGAAGATAAGCAATCCAATTAAAAAATGGGCAGAGGACCTGAACTGACACTTCTCCAAAGAGGACACACAAATGGCCAGGAGACATATGAAAAAATGCTCAACACCACTTATCAGAGAGATGCGAATGAAAACATCACCTCAATGAATTCCTGAGTACAATTGTGCTCAGGAATTCTACAGGATTATGACATTTCAGTGCATTCTATTTCCCTAACACAGTTTAACATTCTAAACCCTTTTTTTTAATTGAGAGACAATTTCTCTATATTAAAGTGCACAAATATTATATGTCACAGCCATGTAACTACCACCTGCCTCATGATATGAAACATGTTCAGCCCTGACAGCTCCTACACTCCTCTTTCTGGTATTCTAAATACGTCTAACCTTTGGAAGACGTCCCTAAAACAGGAGTCAGTAAAGTACGGCCTGTGGGCCAAATCCGGCCCACTACTTGTTGTTGTTAATAAAGTTTTATTGGAACACGGCCAGACCCATTTGTTTACACCATGTCCATGCTGCTTTCCTGCTACAAGGGCAGGAGTTGAATAGATGTGACGAGGCTGTATGGTCCACACAGTCAAAAATATCTGGCTCTTTATGGGAAAAAAAAGCAGAATTTTCTCTGATGATGGAATCTTCTGGGCCTGCACTATCCACTCTGGTAGCCATGAGCCAAGTGTGGTCACGGAGCGCTTGAAAGGTGGCTTCTCTGTCTGAGAAACGGACCGTTAACATTGTACCTGATGCACGTGAATCTACATGGAAACTGCTTGGGGTGGCCTCAGTGCTCAGGGGTTCTAGCAGGGACCCCGGAGACCCCAACAGCACACATCTGGAGAGAGACCAGCGTGCTGAGAAGGGACACAGACGTGTCCCCAGGGTTGGGTCTCCCCAAGGTGGCCCCACGTTCTCAGGCCGGCAGCTCTGGGGTTAATGAGGCAGCAGCTGGGGACTGCTGGAATTTCCTTCAGAGTGTTGTTTGTATTGATAGATTTTTGGATGATGCTATAGCAGTTAAAAAAAGAGAGAGAGAGAGAGACAGACAGAGAGAGAGAGAGAGAGGAAAAAAAAAAAAAAAGGGAAAAAAAATCAATGCTCGGCTGATTGTACCAGGAAGGGCAGTCGATTGGTGAGAAAGCGTCAGCCGCGTATTGGGAAATAGATTTTTCTGCCCTCCAGACATTAGCTTGAAATTCTTTGAAATGAGGGACCACAATCTGTGTCAGAAATGAAAGATTAAGGAGGTTAATATGCTGGGCCTCCCCTCCTCCTTTTTAATTTCCACGTCCTGGGTGCCCTTGGCCTCCTAAGGCAGACGCACAGGTTCCTGCCACACTGCCTGTGTGCCCCGCCCCCCCTGCCCCCCAGTTCTCTGGGGGCTTGCGGAGGGGCAGGTGCCCCATCACCTGCTCCCGAGGCTGCATGCAGACTGGAGGGGAGGCTGGCAGATCTCTGTTTTGAAGGGGGTGGTGGTGGAGGGTACTCAGGGCCTCCGGATCTGGCAGCCTGCTCCCTGGAGGTGCTTTTCTGAGGGCTGGGGGCCCGGTCCTGGTCCCACTCCTGGCTCCTCACAGACCTTCGGGGTCCCTGGGCCGCGGGCCGCCTCCGTACTGACCGTGGGGAGGCCCTGTGCTGAGGACACTGCTTTTCCAAACCCCTCAATTTCTTGAGTTACCGATTTGCATGCATGATATGAAATTCACATGCGTGACAACCGAGCAATAAGCTCCTGCGTTAGGAAGAAGTGAGGATCTGATTCCCAGACAACTGAACTCTATTAGTAAATCCCTGGGTAGACTGTCTTCAGGCGAAGCGGCTGATAATCTTTCCCCAGAATTTTATCCGTGTCCGCGTAGCTCTTTCCTTTAACAGCTGAACCGACTTTCCAGCCAACAAGCTGCGGATGGAGGTGAGAGGTCGGCCGCGTCGGGCCTGCTCTGCGGGGTTTCCTTCTTGGTCTTGAAAATACCAGGTCTAGGGGACCTGCCCTGCTTGGCCTGGGGATCAGCACCTCTGCCTGCCTGTGCTTCCCTCCCTCTGCTAACACCAAGGCCAAGGCCACACACTCAAGTTTCCTTGAGGAGGGAATGTTAGTAACATCTGTCCTGAGGTTTGAAGCCTGGCTGTGCCAGGATCGGAAGGAAGGGCATCCCTGGCAGGAGGAACAGCATGAGCAAAGGCCGTGAGGCAGGCAAAGAAGGGAGGCCAGGGAGGCTGGAGGGACGTGGGGATTGGGAGGAGGTGGGTTGGAAGAGGGAGGTGACAGTCAGCATGGCAGAACCACGGGGAACATGGGAAAGAATCTGGATGCTTGCCAAGCGTAGGTTAAGTGCCTTAGGAGCCGGGTGTTTTGCTAAACACTGAAGCTAAAACGATGAGCAAAAATAGATGCTGCCCACGTCTCCCCGTGCTCAGATTCCAGGCGACCGCCCGCACATTGGACACGCGAATCCTCTCGGGTGTCTCTGCCAGCCTGCCTCTGCTTGTTTGCCTCCAGTGACAGGGGGCTCATCCCCTGACAAGGCAGCCCAGAGCATCTCTGCACGGTCCTGTTATTTTTTTATATTGTGTGTGGATCCTCACCCGAGGATGTTTTTCTATGGCTTTTCAGGGAGAGTGGAAGGGAGAGGGAGAGACGGAGAGAAATATCGATGTGAGAGAGGCACATGGATTGGTTGCCTCCTGCATGCACCCGGCCAACCAGGGCCGTGGAACCTGCAACCAAGGTAATGTGCCCTTGACCGGAATCGAACCCAGGTCCCTTCAGTGTGTGGGCAGATGCTCTACCCACTGAGCCAAACGGGCTCGGGCTTTGCACGGTTCTGATGGTTCAGAGGCCCTTCTCAGATGGCCTCCACGGCCAAGGTTGTGCGGATCCACTCCAGGCTCCGAAGTGCTCCTCCCGTGGCTGCGGAGAAAAGACGGGAGGCGGCGGGTGTGTGTCCGGCCCGTGCGCAGCCTCGGAAGCGAGCCGCCGCGCATCTGGACGGCGGAGCGCAGCAGATGGCCCATCTGACTCCAGCACGTCGTGTAACTTTATGGCGGCGGCGGCAGGTTCTCCTCCCTGCTGCGTTTATGGGGAAGTCTTCAGGATTTCCTTTTTGATATACGAGGGAGGCAGGCTCGTCGGCGGGGGCCCCTCCAGCAGAGGGTAATCTGTGCGTAAATTACGGCAAAGCAGCCGCGAGTGTTTGCGCGCGCCGCGCCCTGTGTGTGCTTTGGGATAAATCTTCGGCGTCACGTGCCTACGCGTGTGACCCTGGGGCCCAAAACAGCACGAAAAGGTCAAGTACGAGAGGCGGAAGGGAACTTGCCCTTCGCTCCCGCTCTGGACCAGGAGACAGAGCAGAAAGGAGACGGTAGGAGGGTGTATTGGTTTCCTAAGTACCACACATGGTGGGGGCGGGGGCGCGCTTAAAGCAGCGGAAATGCCTATTCTCTGGCAGCTCTGGAGGCCTCAAGTCCAAAATCGAGGTGTCCGCAGGGCTGTGCTCCCTCCGAAGAATCCTTCTTTGCTTCTTCCGGCCTCTGGTGGTTGCTGGCAATCCTTGGCGGTCCTTGGGCCAGGGATTGAGCCTGTGCCCTTGACCGGAATTGAACTCGGGGACCTTTCCGTCCACAGGCCGATGGTCTATCCACTGAGCCAAACTGGCCAGGGCCTCCTCTCTCTTATAAAGACACTGATCACCAAAGACGGGCCCCCTCTCTACCTGTGTGACCTCATCTTAACTTGGTTGCATCTGCCCTATTTCCAAGTAGTGTTGCGTTCCGAGGTTCGGGGGTGGACATGAACTTTGGGGGGACGCTCTTCAAGCCAGTGCGGAGGCAGACAGGGTGGTTCTTGCACGAGGGAGGGGCTGGTCGGGAGGTGGGAGGGGCTTCAGCATGTGCACACGGCCTCTTGGGGGCATTTGCTTAGGATAACAAACCTCCTAACAGCGTCTGTTCATCCTGAGAAATCGTTAGGCCCCTGTGGGCCTATGTAGGCGGAAGAACAGCATTCTCTATCACCCAGCAGCTTCCTTCCTGGGAACATCCCCGCTAGAAATGAGCCCTGCGGCCTTCGGAACGCATGCACTAGAATGTTCTCAGCAGGGTTATTCATCGTGGCTGAAACCTGGAAACGACCAAGTGCCTGTCTGGATGCATTGCAAAAAAGAGCCACGATTCTTGGTGGCCCGTCCCTTTAAGAGGCAGAATAGTCCTCCTCCCCTCGAATCTGGGCTGGCCTGGTGGTTTTCTGTGGCCAATAGGATGTGGCAGAAGCGATGCGTGCTGGTTCCAAACTCAGGCTCCAGGAGACCCTTGCCCGCTTCCCTCAGCTTCTGGGAAGTCTGTGGCCACCAGGTGAAAAGTCCAGGCTGGCCGGGCGGAGGAGGAGAGGTAGGTGGAGCAGAGATAAGCTTTCCTGGCTGATGTCATCCTAGACCAGGCAGCCCCAGCCACGGATGCAAGGACATGGTCGGGCCCAGCCCAGAAGAACCACCCAGCTAATCCCAATCCAAATCTATCTGCCGAAGTATGTGCTCAATGAATGGCTGCTGTTTCAAGGCACAAGGCCTTGGGGAGCTTTGTTACTCAGCAGTAGCTAACTGATACATCATCAAGAGCAAAATGGGTACCTGGTGGTAGAGTCGCACCATGGAATAACACACGGCAAGGAGAATGGATGAGCTACTGCCACATACAACAGGGATGAATCTGATAGCATACTGAGTGAAAGAGGCTCAACACAGCAGAGGGCATAGGTCAGTGGTCGGCAAACTGCGGCTCGCGAGCCTCGGTTTGCCGCTCTGTTGACTAATGAGTTTGCCGACCGCTGACCTAGACTCTCGATTCCAATAATTACAGGCTGTTGTTGTTCCTTGTGATTAAGCCCCTATCCCAGTGGTCAGCGAACTCATTAGTCAACAGAGCGGCAAACCGTGGCTCGCGAGCCGCATGTGGCTAGTGAGCCAGTTTGCCGACCACTGGCATAGGCTATGATTCCATGCATGCAAAAAGTACAGAAATAGGTGAACGTCGTCTATGGTGAGGTAAGTCAGGACAGCGGTTGCCTTAGTGACTAGGAATGGGCACGGGGGTACGTCGGGGGCTGGTTATCCTGGTGTGTGCACTTGGTGGACCTTCCCTGAGCTGTATACGGACGCTGTGTGCATGTTTGTGCCTGGAGGTTATGCCCCGGTAGGGATGAAAAACGCCGGGTCTTTCGTTCCTTCTCTCATTGCCGGAAAGCCAATGGGATGGCGTCTTATAGGAAGGACAGGTGTGCGTGGGAAAACCACACACTGTAGTCAAAACAGCCTTGAGAATGCCCGGGGACGCTGTCATCTCGCCGTGAACCCAGCGTGGCCAGTTTTAACTCCTGCGTTGGGACTGATCCCTGTTCTTCCGTCAGACTCCAGGCGAAGTAGACGCTGCGTTTAGGGGTCACCCATTGTGACTCCCACAGGGACTCAGAAACCTGTGGGACCGGAAAACCGGGCTTGGCTCAGGGCAGGGACCCTTCAAAGCCGGGGGTGTGGGGGGTCCCTCCATCCTGCAATCTCCCCTCTTACGGCATTTTTAACCAGTATCCCCATTTTTAACTGGTATGCGCATTAGTAGCTGTTAACCGGTTAAAAATGCGGATTTTGTAATCCAAGAAAACACGATTATTTCAAGAGAGACACCAGAAGTGCTTTATTCAAAGTTGCTAGCTACACATTTCCCCAGCCCTGGCTGGGGAGTGGGTGGTTCCAGCCACTGCAGGTGGACCAGGGGAGCCAGAGGCACAGAGAGCAGGAATGCGGGGGAGAGAGAATGAGGACAGACAGACAAAGGGCAAGAGAGGAAGGGGAGAAAGACCCCCACACAGCGAGACTTTTATCCACTCAACAAATATTTATCGAGCACTCACTTGGTGCCAGAGGCTGTGCTTGAGGGGGAGAGAGAGAGAGAGAGAGAGAGAGAGAGAGAGAGAGAGAGAGAGAGAGAGAGAGAGAGAGAGGAGAGAGAAATAAGAATAGACTGAGAATAGATGAGCAGACAGAAAAAGTAACAGAGCAAAATGGAGACATATTTCATTCATTCATCTTACAATATTTATTGAGCACCTACTTTATGTTAGAGGCAGATTCAGAGAGAGAGAGAGAGAGAGAGAGAGAGAGAGAGAGAGAGGAGAAAGAAGCCTGGTGGATTGAGTTTGCAGCTGGTCACATCAGAATAATACAGAAACACACACAGAGCCAGGTCTGATTGCAAAGCTCCGAGCTCCTTCCCCCTCCCATTCTACTCTCAGGACCTGACCTGGGGCGGGTGGGTAGCGCAGGGGTTCTGGGAGACCCTCACAAGTATCTGGGAGACCCTCAGAGAAACGCTAGACTCCGGGGCCCCTGCTGTGGAGTGGGGGGCTGGGGCCCGAGGGCTCTGCATCTGCACCCCTCCCTCCCAGGGCTCTCTCTGCGGGTCTGGGAGCCCAGGTGGTGGACACGTGTCCCCAGGGGGCCTCCCCCCTGGGGCTCCTGCTGCTGTCACAGCCACACACGTCCTTTTGCAAACACACACGGCCCGTGATTGATTCTCTGCCATGCTCCTCACAGCCCAGCGCGTCCGACTGAATGGCCGACGTGCCGCCCAAACACCCTGCTGGAACCACTTCTCTGCCCTCTGCCCCGGAAGTCGTTTGTTTGTTTTGAGACGCAGCCTTTCTATCCCGCTGAAAGGCCACTGGCCTCCCCCGGGCCGCCCATCCAAGCTGGAGCCCGGCTGGAGAGGGCCCTGGGGCTGGGGGTGCTGTGGGTGGTGGTGGTGGGGGCTTGATTCCAAGGCTGGGGCTGGCCGGGCGTGGTCACCCTGAATCCTAGATCAAGAGGGCCCTAGACGGATGGAGGTATTTGTCCTGTGTGAAGATACTTTCATCTGCCTTTAAACTGAGTGGCTCCTGGGCAGATTCTCCCCCTCCCCCTCCTCCCTCCCGTCCTTTAACCACTATTTACGAAGCACCTCCCATGAGCCGGGGCTGGTAGGTCCAGGGCCTGCGTCCCCCTGGCCTGTCTGTCTACAGGAATGAATCCATGGGCAACCTGTTGTCAAAACGCCAGGCGCCATGCACTTGAGCAGCTGGGCTTGCATCTGAGTCCCGCCTCCCTCTGTGCCTCAGCTTCCTCATCTACTAAATGGAGATGATAAAGCCAGCCGTGGAGGGTAGCTTCAAGGGGTGGGGGGGAGGTTTCCCCAAGATCCTGGAGGAGAGAGAAAGGCCTGGCACACAGTAGGTGCTCAGAACCTGTTCCTTTCGCCACACCTCCTAGCCCCGTCTCTCTGGGTCTCTGTCCCCTGGCCTCCAGCCCCGCCTGGCCATGAAGCTCCCTACTATGGAGAAGGGAGCCCTAGGCCACGCGTCCCGAACCCCTGGTCCTGATTCTCACTCTGCCGTGCCCTGCTGTGTGACCTGGGGCAAACATCTGCCCCTCTCTGGTCTGGTCACATCACCTCCAAGGCTCTTTCTCATGCCGTGTATCCAGGCTGTGAGTTTATGGGGACATTAGACTCAGTCTCCCCCTTCTGCATGCTTTCCGTCGTTCCCGGCACACAGTAGGTGTCCAGGAAGGAACGTGGAGATGCGACGAGTGGGCCATGAGCCATGTCCGGGCACCGAATAGTGTGGATCTTGCTGGAGGGCTCTGGGTGCCAGCACGTGGCTCCTTCTTCTGGGAGAGCGGGGCCACTGGTGAGGCAAAAGTGGGGATGGGGCGGGATTAGGGGGCCAGCTCTGGCTTCAGAGACACCCCACTTCATCTGCCACTTTACATTCTCCCCTCCTTTCTGGGTCTAGCTGGTCCAGGAAACGGGGCCCCACAAACTCACCTGCCACTCCATCCGTCCGTCCATCCATCCATCCATCCATCCATCCATCCATCCATCCATCCACTCACACACACACCCATCCCATCAGCACTGGCTGAGCCAGGCCAGGCCTGTGTCAGCTCTGGGGATGCCGAGGCGAATACATCAGCTGTGGTTTTGCCCTTGAATATCACTGAGTCTGGGCGGGGTGACAGCAGTTCAGTAGGTGCTGATAATTCAGGGTGTCGGGGGCTGTGATTCAGATACACAGGGCACATGGGAGCCCACAGGGGACCCCTAAATCAGCCCGGGGTGGTGGCTTTCAGGGCAGGCTGCCTGGAGGAGGGGGTGTTTGAGGAAACCTCTGCAGGAGCTAACCAGGGGAGGGGTTGAGGGAGGGATCGAGGGGTGGAAGCGTTCCGGGCAGAGGGAACAGCATGTGCAAAGCTCCGAGAGTGGCACGTGCAGCGCAGAAATGGCTGGAAAAGGGAAACCAGGAGCAGTAACACCCCTGACCGCCATAACCGCCTTCCCCGCGTGCATGATCTCACTGAGTCCGCCCAGACTCTCACCCCATTTTACAGACAAGGAAACAGAGGCCGGAGAGGCGGCGACTGGTCCAAGGCCCCTCGTGGGAAGGGACCCAGGTCCCAGCTGCGCAAGTCCCTTCCTCACGGTGTGTGTGTGTGTGTGTGTGTGGGGGGGGGGGGGGCAAACAGCCCCGCTCCAAAGGGGGCTGGGAGGCAGGGCGGACGGCTCCCTCCCAGAGCTACCTTGGGTTGGGCTGGAGGTCCCCGAGGCCCTGAGGGTGGGGGTGGGGCGTGGGAAGGCTGTAAACTGGTTTGGGGCGGTCGGGCTTTCCTGTCGCTGCCGGTGGCCCCTGCCTTTGTCCTCATGTGTCACTGAGGAATGCAGCTTCAGGCTGGATAAAGGCAGCTTTGTTTGGAGGCCTCAGGAGGGGGGAGGGGGAGGCTGAAGGGAGGGAGGTGCATGGCTAGGAAAGGGTTACTTTCCTTCCCCCCACCCCCTGGCTGGCCCCCGGTCTGCTCTCTGGGCAGGAAGCACCTATGCCCTGTGGACACCCACATCCTCTGCTGCGCCCTTAATGTACTTCCTGGCCTTGGCGAGCAGTTTCCCTTTTTCGGAGCCTCCGCTTCTACATCTGGAAAATGGGGGTCATTTGCCAGCCTCTCTGGATGGTTCTGAGGTTCCAGCCAAATAAGCCACACGCTCCACGGTGCCCGCAAAGGGTACCGACGAAGGAGGAAAAGGCAGCCCAGAGAGATGCAGGGTCTTGCCCAAGGTCATACAGCGTGACCTTGAAGGGGAATGAGGTCAGACACTCAGCAAGGGTGGTGGGCAGCGAGATGAGCCCCTCCTTGTCTCCGTCTGCGCGCGGCCGGGAGCCAGGTGGCCCGGTTTGCCGGGGTGAGGAAGGGTGACAGGAGTTACCGCATGGACCCACTTGGTCAGGGCAGCCTCCTGAGGGGGGGCACCGGGGTTGCCCTTGGTCACTGCTGCCCCCCCCCAGTGCTGGTACAAGGTGGGCAGGAAAGCCCAGTGGTTCAAGCCCAGGGGCTGTGTGACCTTCGGCGGTGCCAGCCCTCTCTCTGCCTCAGTTTCCCCCTCTGTGAAATGGGTCTAACAGAGCGCACACTGGACAGGGCTGTGGGGCACGTTCAAGGAGATCGCGCGCACCGTCAGCTCTGAACCCCGCAGCGGCTGGTAGGGTTAGTGAGACCATGAGGATCGGCCTGTTGGCTGCGCGGAGGATTTTCTCAAGGTCCCAGCGGAGGGTGAGCCGGGACCAGCCCAGGGCTCCTCCTGGCTCTTCCTGCGCAGGAAGGAAGGGTGTGCGCCCTGGAGGGGCCGCAGTCCTGGGGTGGGCCCACTGGATGGGGGAGAGGTAGGCAGCTCTGCCCTTTGGGAGGCGGCGTCCTGTGGGCTGGCGCTCAGGGACAGGGCCCCCCGCCTGCTCCCCAGGGTGACGGATGTGGACAGACAGATGGGGCAGGGCTGAGCATGCTTAGTCATAGCCCAGATATAACCTTGGCCCCAGGGGGCGGCTACCTCCGTCTTGTTCCCTTCCAGCAGCTTTAGCCAATCCCAGTAAGTCCGAGGCTGTCACTTTGCTCCGGGAGTGAGTGGGTCTGAGCTCACTCCTTTTGGATGTAAGAGAAGCCCAGAGAGGGGGAGTGATTTACCCAAAGCCACATAGCAGGCAAAGGCAAAATCACTCACTCACTCACTCACCGACTTGGCAATACTTTTGGAGTCCTGAGGGTGGTTAAGTCCTTCAGGAAACTCATTCCTGGAGGAAGCCCTGGCTTATGCAAAGGTATGGAGGAGAAGTCCTATGATGGTTAAGGGTGTGGCTGCTGGAGCTGGTCTGTGGGTCAAATCCTGGCTCCACCACTTGCTGTGTGACCTCAGGCAAGTGAGTGAACTGCTCTGGGCCTCCGTTTCCTCACCGATCGGTTGGAGATATTCATGGTGTTTATGTCACGGGATTGGTGCGAGGATGGCGACGAGTAATCCATACAAGGCGCTTAGCAGGAGGCCTGGAACACAGTAGGTGCTCAATAAACACGAGCAGTGAAGAGGGCGTGGGAAATGGAAGACAGGCGGAGCGTGGCAAGTGCCAGCGGGTGGTTGGTAGGGAATGTCCGGAGCCCAGCGTGGGAGGCTGTGGGCCAGGCCGGAAGTTTGGGGAACCACAGAAGGAATAGACGGCGTCATGTGGGTGGACTTGCCACTGTGAAGTGAGTGGGTGGGGGTAGGAGAGACTAGGGGCGAGAGGTCCAAGAGGGGGCAATCCAGGGGTGTAATCATGGGGACGGGGTCCGAGCAGAGGCAGTGGCAGGGAAGAGAGGGGTGGCATCACCCAGGATAACACCCTGCGTTCCGATGGAGGTGAGGGGGCCCACGGAAGGAAAGGGGAGACGGAACCCAGCAGCAGTCGTGACGAGCGGGAGCCACTCCCCCCGGGAGCCTCCGAGGTGCCCAGTGAGGCCTCGAGGGGTCATCCTGCCCAGGGCTGGCTACGTAATTTCGGGGGACCCAGTACAACATACAAATGCAGGGCGCCTTGCTCAAAAAAGCAGGAAATAGGTGCCAATAACCGTGCTAAAATATAAAGCTTTTTTCCTTTCTTCCACGTATCTCGTTGGCTCACACACACTCCCCACTGTCCTGTTGAACTTCTCTTACAAAACACAAGGTCAAAGGTCAAGTGAAGAATTCCAAGACGGCAACAGCCAAACGTTAAAGCGGGTGCGGGGCCCTTTGGAGTGCGGGGCCCGGTGCGACGGCAGAGATCACAGGTCCATCCGGCTGCCCTTGGCCATGCCCATTTCACAGATGACAAAACTGAGGCTCTGGGGAGGGAAACGCCAGGGACTATTTCCGATTTCAGAGTGCACTGTATGTCCCCCCCACCCGTGTCTGCTCATTCCAATTTGCACGTACCAAACGCCAAAGAAGGGTCTGAGGCAATTTAGGTAAAACACAGGAGCGTGTAACCTGGGCGCCAAGAGAGAGGCAAAGAGCCCCGAGGGGGGACCTGGCCTCGGAGCTGTGCGACCCTGGTCAGGCCACGCGAACTCTCTGTGCACGGTCTCTTGGCAGACGCAGGCTCAGAGGCCAGCACTCCTGCCTGCAGCCCCTGCCCCCCCGCCCCCAGGGCTTGCCCACGTCCATTCACATCCCCCTCGGTGTCTGAGGCTTGAAACCGTCATAAAAAATGAAACCGCAGCCCCCCAATGTGCTTGCCGGCTTCTCAGCCCTTATTTTTTTTGGCCGCTAAGGAGACTAATAAATGGTTTGCCACTTGACGTAATCATTAAGAGCTCCACTGAGCTGTGGGCAGCGTTTCCTCCCCTCCGTGGCCGGCCCGGGGCGCCCAGCCACCGAGGGTGGCAGTGATGGATGGTGTCATCACGGGGCTTGCCCAGTGGGGAGTGCGGGCGGCGGCGGGCACGGCTCCCTCTCCTGCGGGCTCCTGGGCTATTCATTATGGGAAGGGGGAGTTGAAAGATGGGGGTGGCGGCGTGGGCAGGAACCATCCCCGGGGACGGTGGGCCGGGGTGGATCGGAGGACTCGCGTTTTAGGGGCGAAGAGTCAATGGACCAATGGCCAGGGAACAGATGAAAGGGAAAAAGAGCGACCTCTGGATTAGGTCATCCGGAAGGACACAGGAAAACGCGTTTTTAAAGTTACAAGGTCGGTAAACATTTTTAAAATTTTCATTAAAAAAAAAATAGGTGATCATTTGAATGCAAAAAAACGTTCTCAAACCTCTGGCCCTTCCTGTATTTACTTTCTGTACGAGGTGGCTTTGCAGAGGTTTCCCATCCAGCGAGAGCGTCTATTTCCCGCCCTTGAACCAGGGCTCAGCTTTGTGACTGGTTCGGGCCGACGGGACGTGGCAGATGTGATGTGATTCAGTGCCAGTTCCAAGCGGAGGCCTCGAGTGGCATTGCGGCTTCGACATGCTCTCTCAGAACCCTGCTGCCACCAGGGGCGCCGGCTCGGGCTGGCCTGCTGGAGGATGAGAGACCGCGTGGAGCGGAGCCAAGCCCCGGGCGGAGGAGAACGCACCATCCAGATGGAAAAGCCAGCGCTCGGGCCGTGCACAAGCCTGGAGGGGCCCAGGAGAACCCAGGTCTCCTGCCTGACCTGGAGACCCGCGAGCAATAACAAATGCTCACCGTCGGAAGCCGTCGCGTGTTTGGGGCAGCGTGTCACGCAGCCATAGCTAACGGATAGGCATCCTCGTCGCCGGTGTTGGTGGTGGTGTGGGGAAATAGGCTTTCTCACAGACAGCCGGCAGGAGGGCAGTTGGTTAAACGTTTGCATAACCCTGGTGCAGGCACTGTGGAGAACAGTATGGAGTTTCCTCAAAAAACTGAAAATGGAACTCCCATTTGACCCAGTGGATCCCACTTCTAGGAATATATCCCAAGAAACCAGAAACACGAATCAGAAAGGATATATGCACCCCTATGTTCGTAGCAGCACAATTCACCGCAGCTAAGATTTGGAAACAGCCTAAGTGCCCATCAGCAGATGAGTGGATTAAAAAAAAAACTGTGGTACATCTACACAATGGAGTACTACGCTGCGGTAAAAAAGAAGGAGTTCTTACCATTTGCAACAACATGGATGGAGGTGGAGAGCATTATGCTAAGTGACATAAGCCAGGCAGAGAAAGATAAATACCACATGATCTCACTCATTTGTGGAGTATAATGAACAACATAAACTGATGAACAAAAATAGATCCAGAGACAGAGAAACATCAATCAGAACGTCAAACCTCAGGGAAGGTAGGGGACAGTGGGGGTAAGGGGGAGAGATCAATCAAAGGACTTATATGCATGCATATAAGCCTAATCAATGGACACAGACAACCAGGGGGGTGGGGGCATGAATGGGAGGTGGGGGGTAATGGGGGAATAAGGACACATATGTAATACCTTAATCAATAAAGAAATTAAAAAAAAAAGTTTGCATAACCTACTGAAGTAACTAAAAGACGGAATGGCTTACAAAGCAAGGCGATAGGATACTTTGGTGGGCCTCAGTTTGCCTGGCTGGAAAATGGGGGTAACAGTGCCCATCTCATGGTTCAAATGAGTGGGTCAAATGCTTAACAAATGTCCCCAACGTGTTGTTTTCCTTTTTCTAGAAGCTCATCCCGGGGGGGTGAAGCCACTCAGGGAAGCTCATGGATGGTCTCCGTTGGGGGATTCATTCCTTTTTCCGAAATGTTGAATTTATTTGTAATTCCTTTAAAACTCCTGGAGCATGTGTTTCCTGTGGACAAAGATATATATCCACAAGGATGCCCATCCCAGCATTGCTGAGCGCGAACAACTGGAAACAGGAAGCTCAGCACGGCAGAAGCCACTGCTACGTGTGTTGCTGTTTATTGTCACTAATTGTGCCTAATATTGCTCGAATACATTAAGAGAAGGCCGAAAGCTAAAAGGCAGCTCAGCCATGAAAATCGGGTTTTGGAAGAGCATTGACGGACATTAAAATACTTAGGCTGTTAAATTAAGGGGGGAAAAAATCACATTACAAAATAAAATTGTGTGACCCCAATTCTTGTAAAAAAATGTATCCCCCTCGGCCCCCTCAATCTTTGCAGAGGAAAATGTCTGGACGGCTCTAACCCACAACGTTGTCTGGGTTTGTCCCTGGTGGCCGCGCCTGATGTTTCTCTTCTGTCTTCTTCAGAACGTTCTTCATGTTTCTTTTGAGTTGCTTCTATGCCAGGTACCTCCTTAAATGCATCCCTCTGGGGTCACGTTCTCACCATGAACCTTAGAGGTGGGTGCAAGAACTGAGCCCATTTCTCAGAGGGCAACATCGAGGTCAAGAGGAACTCAAGGAACGTGAGTTAAGTCAGAGAATGAGTGGACGAGTGAATGAATGAACGAACGAACGAATGAAACCGGAAACCTACGGCCAAGGTGAGGGGCTCTGGAGGCCCCGAATGAGAAGCAGTCACTTGCAGGTGGTGGTGTCTCCCCCACGAGTCTGCTCCACTCTCTGAAATCCCCCCCAATTTCTGTTTCCTTCTTCCTTTGCTTGGAAACAGACCAGGACCCTCCTGCCTCTTTCGCTCAAAGCTCCTCGCCGCCCGGAGGAGCCCTGAGAAATGATCGCGCTCTACATTCTCGGTGGTTAATTTTTAGAGTGTTTTTAAAAATAACCTTTTCACTCCGATGAACAAAGAACTATTCATTGTGGAAAAGTTGAAAAAATGATAAAAGTATGAAGCCACAGGACTCCCCTCCCCCACCCCATAGCTCCACCCCCCAGAATACATCGGGGCTGACAAGCGGGTGGATTCCCTCCCAGGCTTAGTGCCTCCTGCGTTTCTCTTCATCGTACGGGATGGACAACACGCAACCTCCTAGTTTTACATCGTGTCAACAAGAGGCCACGAGGACACAACACGGCAGAGGGCTATTCCCAGGTGTGGGAACCTCGGATCCACTTGTCCCTGGGGTCTGAGGACCCCGCAGTTTTGTAGGGAAGGGTGGCCAAGGAGGGATGGGGCCTGTGGGGTCCCAGACCCCCACTCTGAGCCCAAACAGCTCTTGTCTAGCTCCTTAATATATATATATATATATATATATATATATATATATATATATATATATATATATTTTGGGGGGGGAAGGGGGAGAGAAAGACACAGTTTTGATCAAAAAGAAGAATCTTTTGTTTCACCACCATCTAGAGAGGAAGTGAGATTTGTGCCCAAGCAAATCCGAGGCAGACCCGGGGCGGGACCCAGACCTCCTGCCTTGTGCGTTTATGGGAAGAACATTAGTGGGCGCCATCTGTATGCCAGGAAGCCTGCGATTGGACTGCTGGGAGAGGTGGCTGGAGCAGAGGTGGGGAGGAGCAGAACAGCAGGGAGGGATGGTCTCTGGGAGGTGACCCCTGGGCTGGGGCGGTGAGAAGGTCCGAGGGTCCAGCAAGAGCAGAAGCCTGCAGACCAGCTTGGAGTCAGCAGGGCAGGGGCGGGAGGAGACGGGTCAGAGCTGGCTCCTGGTGAGAGGTGAGCGGCGGTTTTCAGCAGGGGAGGGATGTGACCGGATTCACATTCTCAAAGGTCATTAACTGCCGTCACGCTGTGGCTGGAGGTCTGCCCAGGCCCTGCAGGTCCAGCCTCCCGGTCATGGCTCTGAAGGGATCCGCCCCCCCGCCCCCAACACCCTCTGGCACCCCTCCTGGTGGAGCGCCCAGGGAGCGGGTCCATCAGGCCAACCGCACCCCACCCTGCACCTGTGGGGGTTCGGCATCGCTTGCCCCCACCGCAGGGAGCCGGGAACAGCAAATCCCTTCCCTGGCCTGGCCTGAGTCCTGCCTGTCCTACCAGGCCCTGGTGTCACCCCTTGTTCTGGGGCATCAGCCAGAGCCGGGCTGCCTGCACTCCGCTTTGCCCAGCCTCCCAGCGCCCCTCTGACCTCACTGATGTGTCAGGATGGGGCCTGATGACCATAACTCACTGGGCTCTCAGGCTGGGACGGAGCCTGAACCGTGTGCCTCCCCTCAGCCCGACCAGCTCACACTTGCCTCCACGTGCTTGGAGTCTACAGTCACTCAGGGTCACACCGTCCATCGGGGGTGCATCTGGCCTGCAGGACAGGTCTCGGCAGACCCCATGGGCCCCATCCCGGGCTCTGCTTCTCGGCCCCTGGGTGGAGGCCTGCCATGGGTCAGAGGAAGGGAGATGGGGAAGGCGGTTTCTCCAGTGGGAACAGCTCATGCAAAGTCCTAGATGCGACAGTGTGTACCTACACCGAGTGGCCAGATTATTATGATCTCTGAACGCATAATAATCTGGCCCAGGCGTCCTCAAACTACGGCCCGCGGGCCACATGCGGGTGTTTTTGCCGTTTTGTTTTTTTACTTCAAAATAAGATATGTGCAGTGTGCATAGGAATTTGTTCATAGTTTTTTTTTTTAAACTAGAGTCCGGCCCTCCAACGGTCTGAGGGACAGTGAACTGGCCCCTGTTTAAAAAGTTTGAGGACCCCTGATCTGGCCACTCAGTATATATATACTGAATTCGTGCATGGGTGGGGTCCGGCCAGCCTGGCCAGGGGGAGGGGACATGGGCGGTTGGCCGGCCTGCCTGCTGGTCAAACTCCTGGTGGAGGGGACAATTTGCATATTAGCCTTTTATTATATAGGATGTACACTGAGTGGCCAGGTGATTACGCGTTCAGAGATCCTAATAATCTGGCCACTCAGTGTATGTGGGAGTTTCCTTGGGAACGTCTTTATTGAGATATAATTCACATACGATGCAATCTATTTGAAGTATACAAGTCAATGCTTTGTATTATAGCCAAGAATCCTGTAACCATCACCACAATGAATTTTAGAACAGTTTCATCACCTCCAAAAGAAACCCTGCACCCTTAACCCTCATATGCACCCTCTCCCGCCCCCCCCCCCCCCCCCAATTCCTTCATCCTCTCAGCTTCTGGCAACCACTAATTACTTTCTGTCTCTATAGAATTGCCTATTCTGGATATTTCACGTAAATGAAACCATACACTATGTAATCTTTTGTGACTGGCTTGCTTCTTTCACTCAGCATGGTTTCAAGGTTCATCCAAGTTACAGTGTGTGTTAGGACATCATCCTTTTTGGTGGCTGCATACTATTCCACTGTATGAATCCACCTCGTTTTCTTTGTCATTCATTAGCTGATGGACATCTGGGTCATTTCTACCTTTTGGCTATTAGGAATAATGTTGCTATACATATTCATGTACATTATTGTATGTCCATGTGTTTTGATTTCATGTGGGTATATTCCTAGGGGAGAAATTGCTGGGTCAGATGGCAACTCTAGGTTTACGTTTTGAGCAACTGCCAGATGGCTATGAAATATGTGTGTGTGTCTTTTAAAAAAATAATGAATGTGTGTGCATGGACACTTGAATTTGCACATGCCTGTTAGGAACGTAAACGCATTTGTATATGCGGCTGCGTGTTAAACTGCCCTCCTAAATCAAAGCGATGGTGGTCGTTTTTGCCCTACTCATAGAGCGAGGTGGGTCAGGAGGTCCTGGCAGGGGGACCAGTGTGGGCAAAAGCTGGGTGGCAGGAGTGAGTTCTCTCTATGGAAAGTACTGGAAAGTGGCTGGGTTCATAGCAGACCCCCACCTGTGAGCTCACGTCTTCCTTCCACCCTCCCAGCCTGGGCCACCCAACCCACAGCATCTCATGCAAATCGTATGCAAATCGACCCCCCCTCCCATCAGCCCTGCGGCACCCAGAGGAGTGGGAAATATTCTCGGTTGGGTCCTTCCCTTCATTAATTTCCGAGCCGTAGTACATTACTCATGGATAATTAAGAGTGAGCTATTAATACAACATTTAATATTCAAGTGCAGTGAAGAGGAGAGACGGTAAGTCACAGAATCCCATTCGACAAGACGTTGCAGTTTAGCAATGAGGTATTTTTTTTTTTCTTCCGCCTTCCAGATGCTCAGGGCCGCTTGCGTGGAAACGTGGGCCCGAGAACTTCATTTATCGATAGAATACGAAGAAGGACCTTAAATCACCGGGGGAATCCATGGGAAGGGTCCGGTGGAGACAGCCGGGCAATAATTACACCCAGAATTGCAACGGTCTCCACGGGGCATGGCCCAGGCATCCCACGGGGGGCTGGCAGGGGGATTGATGGCCAGGAGGGAGGTTGGGCCAAGATGGAGACAAAGGACTGAATGTGCTGACGTGACTGCGCGTGTCCACACCTGGGACGGGGGAGGGTGGAGTATGGAACCGGTGGATTCTGACCCCCCCACGGCCCTCCCCCGCTCCCACGCCGTGTTCCTTCCTGGCCAGAGGCTCAGGCAGTCTGGACTGGCCCAACGCCCTCCCCAGGTGACCTTGAAAATAAGGTCCGTCCTGTGTTGCAGCCTCACTGATCTCCCAGGATTTGACACAGAAAAGGAGCCCCCCTAAAACAGGGTGACAAGTGAGATGACTCTGAGCACCTCGAGGCCTCAGTCTCCAACGCCATGGAATGGGGCTGTGGGGGGGGGGCAATCTCTAAGACCCAGTTTTGACCATCCTCTGCCTGGAGGGGGCGCTGAGTGTGGTATGTGGGAGTGAGACGTACATGCCTGCAGCCGTCAGTCATGGAGGCCAGGTGGCACGTGTGGGTGGCAGACCTGGGTCCCTTCTCCTGGGCCTGCTGCTCCCTCGCTGGGAGTGAAGTGCTGTCGATCTCACTGGGGTTCCACCTGCTGGGAGGAGGTGGCTTTGGCTGTGGGCTGACGGAGTGGCCCAGGGAGTGGGGGTTCGGGTGGCCCGTGGAGGAGGGTGGGCCTGCGGGCAGGGATGTGGAGATGGAAGGAACGCCACTCTTTGCCAGGTGTGAGCTGGGCACTTCCACTCACACCCAACCTTCCTCCACTTTCTGGGCGACGTCGAGGAGGCTCAGAGACGTGGAAGAACCTGCCCAGAGCCGCCCCAGCAGAGCCCGGTCGGGGGGGGGGGGGGGGGGGGACGCTGAGATCTCCGTCTCCAAGGCCTGTGCTGCTACATGCATGCGCTCGCCTGGGATCCAGGGGACTGCTTGGTGGGTGGCTGGGGAGGTGGTGCGAATAAGCTGGGGCCCGGAGTCAGACTAATTAAGGTTAAACGAGGTCATAAGGGTGGGGCCCTGGTCCCAGAGGATTGGCGTCCTTATGAGAAGAGACACCAGAGAGCGCCTTTCTCTCTCCCGGAGACACAGAAGAAAGGCCCCCGTGAGGACACCGTGGGAAGGCGGCCACCGCATGCCGGGAAGGAGGCCTCCCAACAAACCGAACCAGCTGGAGGCTGGCTCTTCGACTTCCACATCCAGAACGGTGAGAAAATCAGTGCCCGCCGTTCAGGCCAGGCAGGCAGCCTGCGCTACTTTGTCACGGCAGCCGCGCTGACTAGTCCACCTCGCGTTCCTCTCCCCCTTCCTTCTTGTCGTATTCCTTTCTTCCTTCCACCCACCCCTCCTTCCATCTCATCCTCCACCCGTCCATCCTCCATCTCTCCATTCCTCCTTTACTCCTTCCTTCTTCCCTTTCTCCTTTCTAACCTCCCTCCCGCCCTCCCTCCCTCCCTTCTTCTTTTCCTCCATTTTCCCCGTCCATTCACCCACTCGTCCTTCTGCCCCCACCTTCCTTGTCTCCACCCCTCACCCAGGCCACCCTGACCTGCTGAGGAGAGTTTTTGCTGCTGTGACACCCCCACCCCGCACCCCGGCAGGCATTGCCTGGAGCACATCACACACAGCCTGTTCCCGGGACTCAGCCCGGGGCTAGGAGGGGAACCTCTTATACTTCCCACCTGTGCTCTCCTCTCGTCTCTCTTACTGAGTTGTCCCACAGGGGTATCTTGTTAAGTCAACTTAACTTACCCTCCAAATGTGATTAAATTAAAAAAAAAAAAATCCAACCAGCCGTGAGTTGGCACCGTGAGGTACCAAATAGGAGATGAATTTTTATTTACACAAATAGGGCTGATTAAGCCCCAGCAGCTGCCCAGGTGTCTCAGGCGGCAGGGGCCAGAGCACGCAGGGCCGCCGTCCCTTCCCGCGGGGCGGCTGGCCTGCAGGAGCCCGGCACCTGGGGCCGGCGGACAATTCCCAGCAGCCTCTCCCACCTGCTCCACCTCGGCCCTTCCCAAGGCCTGCTCCATGCAAATCACCCAGGAGCCTCATTTGCATACACACCAGCTCATTTCCATATCCCCCAGCTCCACAGGGCTGGCTGACAGCAGCCCCTTTTGTCTTCAGGGGCCATCCAGGGAGTTGCTCCTTCATCGGATTCGGGGGCGGAGGCTGGGGGGGGGGGGTGGGGGGGTGGTGAAGAAAGCGAGGAAAAAGAAAAGGGAAGGGAGAAAACCCCTCAAGACAAAGAGACAGGCACCATCTGGGCAACAGGAAGAAAATGCCACTGTCTGGAGTTTGGACCCTGGGGGGGGGGGGGGGGGGGGGGGGAGGCAGGCGAGGAGGGCCAGGCCCGGGGGCTGGCTGCCGCGGGTCTGAGACTTGCCAGACTTGGCTCCCGTCCCGGCCTCGTCACGTACTTGGCTCTGGCATCCCTGGGCAGGTGACCGGGAGGCTGGTGCCTCTGTTTCCCCATTTGGGAGACGGGGCCCTCCCACCCGGGTGTGTGCTTGTCGCCTGGCAGGTGGCAGCCCCAAGCTTCCGCTCCCGCGTCTGTTGCTGCTGCTGCTGCTGCTGGTGCTGCAGACCCTGGGCAGGGAGCGGGCGGTGGGGTCCCCGCAGACAGCGCTGCCGGCACCCCCCCTTCTGTGGGGCTGGGGGGTCCGGCTCCCCCTGCCCCGCCGTCTCTCTGCGCCTCAGTTTCACCCAGTTGGTGGGACCCCCAGGGGCTGGTTCCCTTGGGTCCTCCCCTCCTGGGATTGTTCAGAGAAAAGCAGCAGAACCCGTTGTGTGTGGTGATGACCGTACGATGGTGGTGATGATGATGATGATGGTGATGATGATGATGGGAATAGTAACCGCATGGTGTGTAAGTGGAAATCCAGTCCTGGCCAGACCCTGTACCTGGATTTTCTGACGTCACCCTCAGGGCCACCCCTGGGCCCGGGTTCGCTGCCATCTTCACTGTACAGCTGAGGGCACGGAGGCCCGCACTGAGCCTCGGCCTGCCTGGCCTGCAGGCTTCAGAGAGCCAGTGCCCTCACCTCCCAGGGGGTTGGACCCACCCTCTACCCTCCACCGCCCCCACCAGAGGATGAGCCACATCCGAGCCCGAGGAGCAGACAGCAGACGCTCCTGTGGTTCACGTGTGGGAGTGGGTGCTGGGGCCAGGCCCTGCCCTATCTCAGTGGGTTGGGCCTGGGGTTTGGTAGGCAAGAAATTGGGGTTCCTTGGAATGGGGGGAAGGGCACAAATGTCGGATCCTGTGCTTGGGCCCTGACCTTGTGACCACCCATCCCTGCCTCCACCTCTGCAACTGTCTACCCCCACGTCTCATCAAGCCCCAGCTGTGTGACTCCAAGCAGCCGCTCAATCTCTCTGAGCCTCAGCTGCCTCGTCTGTAAAATGGGGATGATAATGGTGCTTACTTAGCCTTGCGGTGAGAATTGAATGAGTAACGCGCGTGCAGCTGTGGAGAATGGTGTCTCGAGCTTGCTTTGAACGTTTCGTATCAGTGTGCACTAACTTAATACCTTAATTTGTGTCAAGGGCTTGTAGGGAAATATAACTTGCTCCTTCTGCAGGAAGTACTAGTATTTGCTTCAAGGGCTGCTAAAGAGGGTCTCTCTCTCTCTCTCTCTCTCTTTCCCCTTCCCTCTCCCTTACCCTCTCCATCCCCTTTCTCCTATGATCCTGAAATCAGGAACACTGTCTCCCAAGGCGGGAACCAGAGCATGGCTCACATGACCAGGGCGGGTGGACAAGACCCTTTGGGGGGCTGGTAACTCTCCTGCTATCTGCAAGGCTGCCTTCGGGAGCCTCTCTCTGGGCCCCCTTGGAACCCCCCCCCCCCCCCCGCCACCCCGCTGTAC
Organism: Cnephaeus nilssonii; assembly: GCF_951640355.1. Taxonomy (NCBI): domain Eukaryota; kingdom Metazoa; phylum Chordata; class Mammalia; order Chiroptera; family Vespertilionidae; genus Cnephaeus; species Cnephaeus nilssonii. Next base: position 24,231,226 of record NC_137093.1, on the reverse strand, counting down.
TCAGAGGGCCTGGGGAGGTGTCCTGAAGCTCTCCGTTTGGCCCCCGTCCTCCCCACCAGTGTCTTCACCCTGTCCCCAGGTTCCCGTTGCACGTTTAAATTTAGCAACGTGCAAAGCCTTGTGTAACCCTGGCTGGTTTATCTTTTCAATCCTGGCTCCCGTGTGGGACCGAGGGATCGCTCAGAGCCTTTTGGAAGGGATAGGACTGACGTGATCAGGAGTTTGGCCAGAGACCCCCCCCCCCCCCGAGTCCCCCCTCGGGCTCCCCATGAACACATCCCGCTTCTTCCTCATTCCTCTTTTCCCCAGAGCATCCAGGCCACCTGAGCCCTTGCCTCTCCGTTGGTCAGAGGGAGCCGGTCAGGACAGGGGCGCGTTGCAGGGGTCGGAAGATGCGGGTTTGAGACCTGGCTGACTTCCGAGTCTCCGTGCCACCGGTTCGAGACCCTTCGGCTCTGTGGGCCTCCATTTCCCCACCCACCCAGTAGGGTGTCACCTCCTCTCCTGGCTGTCCTTGAAGGGTGGCGTGAAGATGACACGGATGGGAGGCATCTGTGATCCCTGATGAACCATGTCTTCTCTTGAGTTTCCCAGAAGCCCTAGTGCTAGCCATCTTTGTTGATTCATCATCGGTCGTTGGGGGAGGGGAGGATAGGGTGGCGACAGGGGTCCCCGAGGGGTACATAGGAGGCGCCATGCAAGTGGTGGTCCAGCGGATGGCACCTTCCAGGGGTGACCATTTCTGGAAGGTGGCCCGACCAAGGTCACTCAGTGGCCAGGACCAGCTGGTCACTGTTTTCTCCGCTGTGAGCGGCATGGTCCCCGGGAGTGACACGGGCCGGCCGCCCTGTGCAAGCCCCGTGTGCGCCTGCCCGGGTGGAGGAAGGCCGAGGCCGAGGGATTAGCACCCAGGGGCACAGGGCCACCTGAGGAGGCCGCCTGCTCCCTGGGAGCCAGCTGGTCTCCGGGGGGAGGAGGCCGGAGAACATGACACCCCGGGACACTTGGTCCTGTCACTCCCGGGGGATTTGGTGAGCTTCTGGGGAACCTGGTTGGGTACATGCTGTGCCGGGTGGCTGGGGGGTGGGGGAGCTGGGACATTCTTTGTGAGTCCAGCACCGTGCCAGGCACATAGTCGCTACTCCATACGTGTTTTTATAAGAATTAAATAAATAGAAGAATTCTTGACCTCCCCATCTGAAACTTCACCCCGTCTGTCTCTAGTATATATGTGTCCCTACCATGTCCCCAAATGCAAAAACCTGGGGGCCCCCCTTGCCTCCTCTCTCGGCTCGCTCTCCACACCCCACCTGCCTCCAAGACAGTTCTACCCCCAAGTGTATGGAAACCCACCTCCTGCCCCTCTCCCCTCCCCTCCCTCTCTCCCCTGCTCCCTCTCTTGCTCCCATCACCCTCTCCTCCACCAGGAGCAGCGAGATCCCGCCAGTGTGAGCGGCCCTGTCCGTCCTCTGTTCAAAGCTCGGGCTTTGAAAACCAAACGCAGACCTCGCCTGCGATGCCCTCCCTCTCCTCGCTCACACGGCCTCCTCCCCCTGCTCTTCTGTCTGCGCCTTACACGTACCGAGGGTGACACGGTTCCCTCCTTGGGCCGTCGCTTAGGCGGTTCCCTCATCTTGATGCTCTCAGGCCCGGTTGCTTCTTGTCTGGCCGGGGTCCCCCGGGTTTGAAGCCGAGTCCTTCCTAATGCCCGGAGGGTTCCTCCGTGTAGTCATTATCTCGCTGTGAAGTTACAGGGACACGTCTGAGAGCGGATTGGGGTGAAGAAGGTGGAGGATGGCTGAAAGGATTTGGAAGGAGGAGAGAGGCGCCCTTTACTGGAATGGGCTGTTTGCTATGTAGTCATTCATTAAACTACCCTCTCTCTCTCTATCCGCCCGTCCGGTCCGTCCGGTCCGTCCGTCCGTCCGTCCGTCCATCCATCCACCCGTCCACCCATCCATCCACCTGTCCATCCATCCATCCATCCATCCATCCATCCATCCATCCATCTGTCCGTCCATCCATCCACCCGTCCACCCATCCATCCACCTGTCCATCCATCCATCCATCCATCCATCCATCCATCCATCCATCCATCTGTCCGTCCATCCATCCACCCATCCACCCATCCATCCACCTGTCCATCCATCCATCCATCCATTCATCCATCCATCCATCCATCCATCCACCCATCCATCCACCTGTCCATCCGTCCATCCATCCATCCATCCATCCATCCATCCATCCATCCATCCACCTGTCCATCCATCCAATCTTTATTAAGCTCTTTTCACTGCCCCAGCCAAGCTAGAGAGTCTTGCTGTACCTCCGTTCTCTTTTCTTTAGATGCCCTTCCTTCCTCTTCTCTGAGACCTCAGGACGTCTGCGCCCCCTTTGCTGGGAAGGGGGACGGACAGGTGTTGGAGCCGCCAAAGGCGGGTAGTTGTAAGGCTATAAAGAGGGTGGAAAGGAAAATATATTATTTAAACGCCCCCTCCACGTACAACTGAAGTCCTCAGGCCTGGCCTCAGCCTGCCTTCCCGGGCCCCTGGTTAGCTGTGTGACCTTGGGCACGTCGTCAAACCTCTCTGAGCGTCAGTTTGCCCATCTAGGAATAGGGGCCTGATGAGCGCACTTCCCTCCTGGGGCTGCTGTAGGGATGGGGCAGAGCGGGTGATTAAGGTGGGCTGAAGGCTTGGAAGGGTCTCAGTCATTCCTCCCAACCTCCATGTTCCAGGCTGCACGGGGGAGGCCCCCAGGCCCAGGCCCTCCCAGGCCACCCACCTCCCTGGTGCTTCCTCCTCCTCCTCCTTCTCCTGATCAGCCTGGCCTGGGTGGGAGCCATTCAGGCAGCCTCCTCTGGGCTGAGCCCCGAGGGGCAGAGGCTCAGAGGCTCGGGGGCAATTTATGGGCCTGCAGTTCCCTCCTCCTGGTTCCTCCTAGCACTCACTCTCACCCACCCCCGCTGTATTTCATGCCCATTGAGACTGAGGGTCCTCCACGTTCCTGTAGGGAAATAGGGCCGAGGGGAATGTTAATGCAGTTTTTACCAGCTGCATCATGCTCGCTTGTCGGGGGGAATCACAGGTGGGGTTGGACAAGTGCTCCGAGCAGGCGATGAACTCCCTACGTCTTTATTCTCTGCAAGAGGAGCTGGGGGCCTTGCAGACCTCGGGGAGGCGGTGGGTTCAGATGGCTTTGAGTGTCTGTGTCTAGACCTTGCAAAGGATCCTGGGACTTATCCATATGTAACTGATGTGATTCATTCATTCATTCATTCATTCATTCATTCATTCATTCATTCCACCTGTCTTTAACCAGTGCTTGCCCCAGGCCTGGTCAGCTGTGGGAAGAGGGTTTGGAGGGGTCAGAATGATCACAGGGAGATGAAAAATGTCCAGTGTCCAGGAGAAAAAGGGACTCGGGTTGGAGAGAAGCGGACACACCTGGGAAGAGTTGGGGGTGGAATCCACAGCACCTGGGCATGGGTTCGGGGGATGTGGCCTGGCAGGCATAAGGAGAGGAGAGGACCTTTATTAAGCTCTGACCTCAAACCCTCAGGGGAGCGTGGGGCGCGGGAGAGACCACGGTGGGGAAGAACATACTCCCTCTGGGCCACGTCTCATTGAATTTTTATTTCTTGGGCTACCCTGATATGAAAAATCTCTTTTACACCAGACAGGCAGGCGCACCATGCCCTCTGGGTGCCACGGCTGCCCTTGAAACATGGGCCTCCCCCCAGCTCCGGGGAGGGTGTGGGTGTGGGGGGTGGGCGTCCTCGGGCCACGGGAAGGGGGAGGAGTGGTCGGGGAGGTGGCCTTTCTCCATTCTCCCAGGCTACCCTCTGATTTCTTCTGGGCTCAGTGGCATTTTATTGTGTGTCTCTCAGCAACGCTAACTCAGTCCCTCTCGTGCATTTTTTCTCTCCCCCCTCTCTTCCCCGCTCTCTTCCCTCCTTCCTTCCATTCAATACGTGTTTATTGAGAGCCCATGATGTCCCAGGCACTGTCCTGGGCACTGGGGATGCAGGAGAGCGAGTCAGACCCAGGTCCCTGACCTCATGGAGCTCACCTTCTAGCAGAAGCAAGACCAGCGAGAAACCAAAGAGGTCAACACACATCACCTGCCCGACGGTGACAGGAAGGAAGCAGAGAAGGCCGCCGGGGAGCATCGATCCCCGGAGAGAACCGCTAGCCCGACCTGGGTCCCCCATGCCCTCGCCCCCGTCTCTCCTCCCACCGCGAACGTGCGCATCTACAAAGCGCCCAGGCGAGGCGCGACACGCTCTGCACTCTCTGCAGACGCAGGCCTCCCACAGGCATGTTCCGTGTTGCTTTCCTGGCTCGCCGTCCTCGTTTGAGAATGATCCTTGTTGATCCGCGACGCTCCAGTGGCCACACTGTCACCGCGATAGACCGTCCCGCGGTATGAATATGTCACTACGCGTTGCGTCCTCCTCCTGCTGATGGGCGTTTAGGCTGTTTCCAATTTTTTTTTTTTTTCCCTCTTACCACCCAAGCTGGAGGACCTTTCTTGTACCAGCCATCTCCCCCCTCCTTGGGCCCCCATGTCACACCTGGCAACAGAAAGCCAATAATATCTGCCAAACTGGTTAACACCCTGCATGGTGGTAAGGATGATAAAAAAAAACAACAAAAAGCTCCTGGTCCCAAAGCTAACTTCATCCAGGGCTGCTCCCAGCTCATCCAAACCCGATTTCACACTCTACGAGGGAGATCTCTCAGCACGGACCACAGGTCACCGAGACCAGAGAGGCTGAGCAATTTCCCCAAGGCCACACAGCCCAATACAGATGCAGAGCCCCTGAGCTTAACCACCGCCCTGCACTGCCGGGTCCCTTTCCCTGAACCACTCTCCTCCATCCAGGGCGGCCTCCATCGTATCCCCCAAACACCCCCAGCTTGGTCCTAACTCCGGGCATTCCCGCCAGCTGTTCCCTCTGCCCAGAATGCTCTTCCCGTCTCATCTCCAACGCCGCCTCTCGGGACCCTTCCCGGACCCTTGACTCTTTTTCCTGTTCCTGTATTCCCTACACGTGTAATCACCTAGTCACTTGGGTGGTGGTTTCGCATCTGCGAATTCCATCGGGGCGGGCCCTCGGTCCTGTCCATCTCTCTCTCCTTCGTGCTTAGCATGGCAACGGCATACAGTCGGTGCTCCGTAAGTGCTGCTTCAGCAGAGTGCTTGCTCCCTACAGATGTGATCCTGGCTCCTCATCACCTTTATTGCTTGAAGTCGGGAGACGGTCCTCCTTTCACAGGCCAAGGGGAGGGCGGGCGGCTCAGGGACATTCAGGAACGTGTCCGGGGTCAGCCATCAAAGGCAAGCAGAGAGGGAACTTGAAACCAGGTCTGCCCGCCTGTGTCCCCGCCGCCTTCACATGTCTCCCCGGACACTTGAGCCTCGCAGAATGTACACCTCGGGGTTCGGAGGTGACATCATCTCACCAAAGGGGCATTGCGGGCCCAGCGAGGAACGCTTGCCCAGTGTCACACACAGGTTGGCAGCCGGCAAGGCCAAACTCCCATCATCCCCTGGGCTCCCGGCCCCGGGCCCCTCTGCCCCAGGCTCTCCCACCCGCTCACCGCGAGGATGACACGCGTCACATCTCTCTCTACACATCGGGGGCCGGTGGTGGGGGTTGGGGGGGACAGGGCCCGGAAGGCAAAGCTTGGTGGCGGAGCACGAGAGGCACGGAGGAGAGCTGTGGTCTGTCCCTGGGGCTGGATGTTCGAGGCGCCTCCATTATTCAGGTCATGAGGCTGGATCCGCCAGGCGGGGGGAGGGAGGCCCGCTGCAGCCTGGACGGTCAGCTGGCCCGGCCGCGGGGGGCCGCAGGGCCCTGGGAGCTGTCACCGCTGACTGATGGATGGGGACAGCTTCCAGTCGCCGGCCATCCCCGCCACGAGCCCCGTGGCCATCGCTGTGGCCGCCCACGCTGGCCCCCCGCCCGGCGCCTTGCTTTGAACGTCGACAAGGCCTTTTGTTCCCGCAGCAGGGGCTGGGCGGGCTGCGTGGAGGGGCCCCTCTCAGAGGAAGAAGCCGCCTGCTGGGGCTTCCCCCTGCCCCCGACCCCTGCTGCATTCCTCTAATTACCTGTGGGCGGGAGGGGCCGGCCGAGGGGTCCAGCTGGGGGAGGGGACGGAGGGGTGGCGGCTGGAGGAGCCTCGGATTCCAGCCCCCACATCACAGATGGGAAACGAGGCCCAGAGACTGCCACCGCCTTGCTCGGGGTCACACAGCAAGTCCTAGGTGGGGCCTGGGCTGAACCCAGGGGGGTTAGACTCCCCAGGGTAGGGGTCGGGGAGAAAACTGGTTTTGAACACCAATTATGTGCCAGGCACTGGACACCCGCTGTCTCCTTGAATTGGACAGACCTGTTCCAGGCGATCCTTGCTTCCCAGCTGTGTGTCTTCAGGCAGGTTAACTTCCTTCTCTGAGCCCCGTTTCCTCGTCTAGGAAATATACTTATGTATTGAGGACCTCCTATGTTCAGGACCACACAGAGACATAAATTAGTCACCATCTCTAACCTCAAGGATCTCTCTACCAAGTAGGGCAGGCGTCCTCAAACTACGGCCCGCGGGCCACATGCGGGTGTTTTTGCCGTTTTGTTTTTTTACTTCAAAATAAGATATGTGCAGTGTGCATGGGAATTTGTTCATAGTTTTTTTTTTTAAACTATAGTCCGGCCCTCCAACGGTCTGAGGGACAGTGAACTGGCCCCCTGTTTAAAAAGTTTGAGGACCCCTGAAGTAGGGGGACGGATGGGTCAGTAAAAAGCCTGGCACACGAGGTAAGTGCATTGTGGGGAGCAGAGGTAAATAGTGGGGACTCCAGGGGGACCCCCATCCAGCCTGGTGTCCAAGAGGACTCCACTGGGGGGCCCTCCAGGAGGATTTGATCCGGAGAGCAATAGGGAGGAGCCATGCCTGGTTCTACGCGTTTGGAGATGATCTCTCCCGGCAGGAGGAGCGGGGACAGAGCCAGGGGGTGGCAAGGGGTCTCCCAGGAGGTGGCTCGGGTGAGAGGCGACCAGCACGGGGCCCCAGTCCCTCCAGCTTCACACAGAATGGGCTCCGAGCCGGGGGACCGTGGGCTCGGGGTGCAGCCGAAGTTTGGCGCGTCCTTCGAAAGCTAAGCATAGAGCTCCCTCGTGCCTCAGCGATTCCACTCCCAGGGGTGTCTGTACCCAATCAATGGTCAGCGGGGACTCGGCCAGATCCTATACACCCGTGTGCATCACAGCACTACACCCAGTGGCCACACGGTGAACACAGCCCAGTACCCACGTCAGACGAATGGACAGAGGAGAGGGGGTCCCTCCCTACAATGGGCTGTTACTAAGCCACGCTGCCAGAGGGAAAGCAGCAAAAAAGACAGCTGGCGCATGGCTTCACGTTTCTGAAACACCTACAACCGGCGAAGTCATAGACACAGAGAGTAGAAGGGAGGCCCACAGCGGCGGGGGAGAGCGGAGAGGGGGGGGAGTCCTTGCTTGAGGTGCGGACTTTCTGTGTGGGGTGATGGGAAAGTTCTGGAAGCACGTGGTGGCGAGGGGTGCATGCCATCGTGAGGTTATGACGGCGCTTGATGCTACTTCATTGACCCCTTAGAACGTGTAAAGGGGCAAATTTTATAGGATATATAGATCTTATCCCGATTAAAAAATTAATCATAGAATATATCGAACCCCCCCGAATTAGTTATAGGGCAATAAAGCAGTTAGAAACAAAACGCGATTGGGAGTCGTGCTGGGAAGGGGAAGTCACCTTTGGGGAGACAAGGGGTGGCAGTGTGCCCAGTTTGGCAAATGATGGCCAGCCGCCTCTGACCCCCCGCCCCCCGCACCCCCGTGGATGTATAATTTTCCAGGAGCCTTTGAGACATCCAGCCCTGCTCCTATGCTGATATGCTGTGTGCCCTTTGGCAAGTGACATACCTCTCTGGGCCTCGGGTGCCTCATCTCTACATGAACTCCGCTTGCTGAGGACCTACTGTGTGCTGGGCACAGGGTCAGCGTTGTCCCTCTCAGTCCTCACCACACGTTCCAGAGTAGGACCTGGAGGCCCGGGGCGGGGGAGAGCCTGGCCCCGGCCTCCCAGGGCCGCCGTGGCCGAGCCGGCCTCAGCCCCGCTCCCATCGGCCCCCGTGCTCCCTGACCCGCTCCCCTGCCTCCCCTCTGTGTCTGTTTGGAGCCGGTCACGGATTTTGTTCCTCCTGCAAATGATCTCCATGTGTCAGGGATTGAGTTTCCCCGCGTCTGGCCCTGTCCCCCTGGGAGCCCGAGGCCCCCCACGGTCCGATGCTGCCGGGCGGGGCCTCCCCAGCAGCTCGGTGGCTCCCGCTGACCGGGGATGGGGCCCAGGCGGGACGGGGCCTGGGCATCTGGTTTAGCCATCAGAGCAGGGGCTTGTTTCGGCTTCAGTGACCCATGGAGCCCCCGGGAGAGGGAGAGAGAACAGACTGGCAAATGGGAGGGGTGGGGAGGCAGCAGGGGGGTGGGGAGGGCTGGAACTGAGCAAGCAAATACCAGCGCATTAATGGGGGCTCTGTGGCCGAGAAAGCGTGCGTGCGCGCGCACACACACACACACACACACACACACGCACGCACGCATGATGAAAAGCCACCTTTCACACACCTACTTGCAGACCTTCATGCAATGCACCCTTTGCTCAAGCCACGCAGATGGCTTGCTATTTTCCACGCATGCTCTGCGCTCTCCAACCTCTTGCCTAGGCTAGTTCTCCCACCCGGAATGCCCTCTAGGCCCGTGGTCGGCAAACCGCGGCTCGCGAGCCACCTGCGGCTCTTTGGCCCCTGGAGTGTGGCTCTTCCACAAAATACCACGGCCTGGGCGAGTCTATGGCGAAGAAGTGGCATTAGAAGAAGTTTACGTTTAAAAAATGTGGCTCTCCAAAGATATTTCAAGCGTTGTCCTGTTGTTATTTGGCTCCGTGGACGAATGAGTTTGCCGACCACTGCCTGGGCAGTTCCTGCAAAGGCCAATTTTGCGATTTCCCACGCCCAGGCTTCTGGGGACCCTCCCGTTGTTACCCATCTCACCCACCAGCGGCACCCCCTCTTCTCAGACCCTTTAGTGGGCAGCAGGTTGCCTCTGCTCAGCCCGATCTCTGTGATGGAGAGCCAGTGCCTGGGCCTCCTTGCGCGTCCGGTGCCTCCCCTGTAAGAAGGCAGCTCCGACCTCCTGCCTCCCCACTACGCGCGTCTGGATTTTGAGGATGAGAAGAGAGGCTTCAGAAAGGTTTAGCAACTGGCCCAGGGTCACCCAGCTGGTTAGCAGGAGCCTGGATGAAACCTTAGCACCTGCTTCTGTTGCTCAGAATGGCCCGCCCAGGAGTCAGACAGGCCTGTGTCTCCTGCTGCCCCCCCCCCCCCCCCCGGCTCTGCCAGCTGGCCCCTCCTGGCTCCCGGCTCCCCCTTAATTGTCACCCTGACAGTGGCCTGTGATTTCCAAGGGCCCACGTAGCCCCTGCCTAGCCCCTCTGGGTCTGAGCCTCCACATCTGCAGGCGGGGAACTGGACTCCGGCTCTCTTGAGCCTCTGTGCTGGGAGGGCAAAGGCGGTCCCGCTTCTCAGAAGGGGAAACCGAGGCTCACAGGCGCCGCTGGGCTTTCCAAGGAGCCGCAGCCCCGCCAGAGGAGGGCTGGGGTTCAAAGTCAGGCTTCGGCGTTGCCTATCAAGCCCAGACTGCCTGCTCCCACTCGGCAGGTGTGACCCGGGCCGCGAGGGGGCTGTGCTCCTTGCTAGCCCCTCACCGATCCCGGGGGGCAGCAGAGCCGTCATTAGGGCTGCGAGGTGGTCTGGGGCCATCAAGGTCCACAGGGGACTCGGGGATCCATGGCCCCTCCTGCCCACATCGCAAACGGGGTGGCAGCTCCTCTTCGTCTATCAAAGGGGGGACTGTTAGGACCCGCGTGGCAGGTGCTCCCGGAGATGAGAAGGATGCAGCGGCAAACGCACCCCGGCTTCCACGGGTCCTTGTTCTCCCCAGGGGTTCTCGCGCTCTATTCCTAACGATATCAGTCATCAGCTTGGCACGGCGTGGGGTAGGCACTGAGGCTGCCTTTCTAGCCAAAGTCTAGTTCATGGTCATGAGGACTTGGGGTTGAGGTGGGCTATGATACGCCAAGCCTCAGTGTTTGCATCTGTGAAATGGGATGATGCCCCCAGCCTCATCATCCTCACCGGGTTTAGGTTTCAGCACCTGAGTTTGCCAGCCTGTCCCTCCGTCTGTACTGAAAATACCCGTGCAAATTCCCGGGGCCTCCCAGGGACACACCAGAGGCTAAAATAAGACCTGAGGTCCGCCGGAGCCTGTCCCTGGCTGCCACCGATTCAGCCGGCCCCTGGGGAGCGCAACTCGCCCGGCACAGCCAGACCCCGAAGGGACAGTCAGCCAGTGGGTGCCGGGCTGAGCCGTCGCCAAGCTCCGGGGGGGTTTTAGGATACCATTCCCTGCCCTGACCCCGACAGGCAGCCGGTGGTCTGAGGCAGGGCCTGGAAGTCTGCTTTCCACAAAAACTTCCAGAAGATTCTGCCGCCCTCGCACTGGCTGTCCACCTTCCACCGCCCTTGACACAGATCTGCACTTGTTTATGGGCGCCGCTGTCTCGCTTGCTGGGTCTGAGTCACCTCTGCCTGTCTGAGCAAAGGCTTGTGTGGAATAGACGGATGCACGAACGAATGAATGCGTGAATGACTGGATATCCCGCTCGCGGGAGAATTCCGGACTTTCCTCGCCCCGGACGGAGGGAAAAACCTTGGGACCAATATTTTCCTTGGCACCTAAGCTCAGTTGAGAGGCACGAGGCGGCGTTTTCTCGATTGCCCGGGTTCCCCTCCTCCAGGCAGTCTGCCCTGATGCCCATGACCCCTAGGCTGCCCTCACCCATCTCCTGTGGTTCCTTTACGTCTGTCTCCCCAGCGCCCACCTCAGGCCCGGCACAGAGTGGGTGATCCGTCACGGCCGATGAGCCAGAGGAATGAATGAAGGGCCCACATGACCGAGTCCTCCTTTGGCTTTGCCTTACGATGGTGGGACATCGTGGAAAAGGCCGCACCCCCCCCTTTTGCTACGCTCCCCCTCTTTTTCTTGGCTCAAGTCCTGCTGCATTTCTTGGCGTTCTCGGCACTTTGTGCAGCCCCCCAAGCCTTTGCGTGTGCTGCTCCTCCTCCCTGGAACCCCCTTCCCTCTAGCGAATTGTGCTGGTCCCTGATTGTGACCAGAGCCCCGAGTTCTAATGGAAGCCACCATCGTCCCACTTGAGATGCATTCCTGGCTTCTACCCCACGGGCCTCAGTTGTCCCCATCTCTGCAGTGGGTCGGAATGTTGGGGCCCTGCCCCTGCTCTGGTCGTCCTGCTCCCCGGCCCGGCCCGGCCCCTCAGGCCTGCTGACATCTTCATCGCCTACCCGGCCCCAGCGTCTTCTCCCGGCTGGTGGCTGGGGGGCCATGATCTGGCCCGAAGCAGGTGGAGGGCCCTCAGGCTCCGGGCCCGCCGGCCGCCTGGTTTATATTTTTAACACCCGGCTCTCGGGCGGTGACAAGGTGTCTGCTAAGTGAGGTAATAGGCAATTGAGTGGGTTCCGCTTTGCCGAGGGCCCTCATAAATCACGTCTGTCAGGGGCCTGTGTCACGGTCCAGGGCAGCGGCCGCGCGTCGGCAATTAGCCAGCCTGCACCCGGTGCTGGACCGCAGCCCGCTCGCCGGCACCGTGGCCTTGGCAGGGCCCGGGGGCGTCGGCCCCACCCCACCTCTCTGTCCTCCCAGCTGGGCCTGGCCTGGGGCAGGCAAGGAGGAGCGGACACGGGGCAGGGCCTGCCCTCAGGATGGAGGCAGCTGCTCCACTCAGGAGGCCGTGGCACGACCCGCCCCCCCCCCCGCAAGTGCCTTCTCTCTGGCCTCAGTTTCCTCATCTGTAAAGTGGGTGGATCACTCCTGTTTGAGGGCAAATGGGCGGAAGTGACCAGGAGGCGGGTGCATCTGAACAGAAGGAAGGTGTTTTGTTCTCTGAGGGAGAATGCGACCTCGGCCACAATGACGATGACGGTGATAATGAACACTCTGATGTCTCTCTCCAGCTCACCTTGCCTAGTTCCAACATTTTCTTTTTTTGGGGAGGGGAGGAGGGAGGCTCAGGAGGGGTGAGCAGCAGCTCAAATCATATGAACGGCAGCGATGAAGGCAGAGCACTGCTGCTGTAATCACCAACAGTCCTGAGCGGTAGCCACTCCCATTTTACAGATGGGAACACTGAGGCACTGCTAGGTCAGTAGCACAGCTGGTATGATAAAGGGCAAGTCTTGAACCCAAGCAGTCTGGCTTCCAGGTTCGGGTTCCTCTCCTGTGTGGCCAATAGTTCTACCGGGCGCTTTGGGAGGGAGTGCGCCCCCATCTGGAGAGCAGTGTAAGCGGCAGCCCGGCAGATTTCCCCTTGGATACTGGGGGAGGGAGCCAGTCCTGTATCAGGAGGGGATAGACCCTCTCTGAGAGTTAAGCTGCTGGCAGAGGGTGCTGACAGGGAAACGGGGGCCAGAGAGGGTGAGGAACTTGCCCAAGGTCACACAGCCAGTTGGTGGCAGGTGTGAGACATAAAGCCTGCTAGAGTCTCCTGGGTTGGGTTCGAATTGACTCCACAAACATTGCAGCGGATGTGAAATTCAGCCCCAAAGGGTACCAGCGCCTCAGAGAGCCTAAATTTCTTTCTGTCTGCAAGGCGGGGTTCTCGTCCAGGCCTGGTGTTAATCTGGTCCTGGCATCGCCACTCAGCGGCCCCGCCCTGTTCCCTGGCTTCTCCTAGACTCACTCTGCTCATCTGTAAAATGGGCTCATGTCAGTAACAGCCCGTGAGGACCAGGAGGAACAAGGTGAGGGCTCAGGCTCAGGCTCAGGCATAGTACTAGGTGGTGTCACTGTAGGTGATTTTTGTTTTATTCTTTTTATATCACCCTCTGCCCCCCCCCCAAAGGGGCAGGGAGGCTACCTCAGCAGGTGGTGGAGGCCCAGGGTAGGTGCTCCTGGGCCTGGCCTCTAGGGCAGGAGAGAAGTCCTGAGGTCCTGTCTTAGAAACGCAGGCTTGCCCAGAGGGAGAAAGAGGCCACACAGACGCACACGTGCACACAACCTCGCACACAACCACACACACTTGCATCCTCACCCTCACACACCCTCACACACACAATCCCATACATAGTCTCTCTCTCTCTTTCTCTCTCTCTCTCTCTCTCTCTCTCTCTCTCTCTCTCTCTCTCTCACACACACACACACACACACACACACACACACACACTCTCTCTCACAGGCCCACTACCACAGAAACACAGATCCGTCACAAGACCCACTCTGCACATAGTTCTCAGTCCTACTGTGTGCTCCACGCGGGGATTCAGAATAATCCAGACCCAGAGAAACGCCTGCCCCCTGACAATGTGCCCGTGAACCCCACGCAGTTGCACACACAGCCTTACTCCCCAACCCCCACACATGCAGGAGGCTCCCCCCTGTCAGTCTCCACACCGCTCTCCCCTCCACACACACCCTCCCTGGTCCCAAAGCTTCCACCCCCTTCCTGGGGGGCTCAGAGAGCAAACAAGGCAGAGTGGAGATCCTGCCCTCCCCCCTGGGCTCCCCATGTCCCCTCCCTGCCCTCCTCCCCTGCTAGCAGCCCCTCCTGTCCCCCCCTGCTGGCCTGACCAACCTTTGTGATGGGCAGGGAGCCTGCGGAGGCCCCAGGAAAAAACATTCTTCAAAGGGACCTCCTGGCCCCTCCTCTGCGGCTGCACTCAGAGCCCCTGAGGACTGCCCTGGGGGCCGGCCTGGTCAGAATAGGGACAGAGGGGGCATCCGGGCGGTGTGGAGAGATGAAAGATGCCCTGGCTGGACCCCAGCAGGACAGTATTTCCTGAATATTTTTCTGCCTCTTTTTGGAGAACCAAACACAAGGGGCCCGCCAGGTGCACAGGCCGCTGCCCCTCCGGACTCCATCGGTCCACTGGCGGGCGGCCCTGGGTGGGGGTGGGGACCCGGGCCCTGGAGACTGCCATCTGCATGGCCGTCTTGGCTGCCTCTCCTCTCTGGGGGTCACCAGGGGCCGGGATCGATGCCGGGGCCCAGCTGCCCAGCGGCGCCCCATTAACAGCCCGGCCTGGCCTGGCTCTAATTGATGACACTGGGGCGGCTGCATGGGCCCAGGTGGCAGCGCCTGGGCAGCCTCTGGCTCCCTCACGGCACGGCCCGGCTGGGGACAGGGGAGTGGGGAAAGAAAGAAGGCACGGGGCGGGGGCGTCTGTGAGCCCCAATTAAGCCAGGAGCGGTGCAGCCTGGCCTGCTCCTAATTTGGTTTGGGATAATGAGCTGGGAAAATGAGCTCCTGTCTGCCTCGAGTTTAAACCCCATCTGGACTGGGCCCTGGGAATAGCCTCTTCAATCCCTGCCCTGTGGACTGGGGGGGGGGGGGGGGGGGGCAAAGAAAGGGGGGCGGTGGTGAGGGCTGGAGGTGCCGCGGCTCCTCTGGTGGGCACAGCGCGCGACAGCGTGCAAGCGCTTTCTCCTTTGTGCTAGGAAGGGCATCGTCTTGGGGCGTGTGTGTGGGTGGGTTATCGTTACAGCCCCATTTCACAGATGGGCAAACCGAGGCCCAGAGAGGAGACACGGAGTCCCGGTAGGCTCCTGGCTGGATCGAAGGCTTGGACCTAGACCTTGGCATGCCGGAGCTTCTTTTCCTTCCTGTGATATGCTTTTGGCTTTTAGGGTCGGCAGGTTTAGCAAACAGGACCACCAGAATTCTGCCCAGTTCCATTTCAATGTCACATAAACAGCGAGCAGAACGGACTTAGGTTTAAAAAATGATTTGTTCCGTATTTTATCTGGCAGCACCGTTCACCAGGTGGAAGGGCCTGGGGGGAGTCTGGAGGGAGCGGGGGACAAAGGTTGGAGCCAGCCAGACTGGTTCCAGTCGGTTCTGGCACTTTCTTCCCGTGTGGTGGGGGTGGGCAGAGTACGTCTCCCTGCACCACCTCCCAAGGTGTCCTAGTCCTAATTCCTGGGAATTGTGACACGTTACCCTACATGGCCAAAGAGGCTTTAAGCTAGGACCTAGACATAGGGAGCTAAGGCTGAATTATCTGGGTGGGTGGGGCGTGGGGAGCAGTATACATACACACGAGGGTCCTTATGAGAGGAAGGCGGGAGGGTGAGTCAGAGAAGGAGCTGTGCTAGGAGGGAAGCAGAGGCCACAGTGATGTGCTTTGAAGACGGAGGATGGGGCCACAAGCCAAGGGACCCAGGAGGCCACTAGAAGTGGAAAGGGCCACGAGACATTCTCTCCTAGCGCTCCCAGAAGGAACGGGACCCTGCTGACATCCTGACTTTAGCCCCCTCAGACTCTTGGGATTCCGACCTCCAGAACCGGAATACATTTGTGCTGTTTTCGGTCACCAAATGAGTGGTGATTGGTTACAGCGGCAACAGGGAACTAATAGGGTGGCCATGGGTGAGTCGCTTACAATCTCTGGGCCTCTGTTTTTGCGTCTGTAGACGTGTGTGTGGGGGGGTGTCCTCCTTTTCCCACGAGGTGGATATGAGGTTTGCCCAGGGCAGAGCAGCCCGATGTCTGTGGTTCGTGTGAAACCTCAGTGGGGTTCTGAGGGCCCGGCTGCGGCCTCCTTCCCCGGGCCCCTCCTTCGGCCCAGCCGGAGGCGTCGCCGTGATGTCTCTGTGCGACTGGGAAGGGCAGGTGGGATGCTGATGACGGCCCCTCCAGCCCTCCAGAGCAAAGGCCTCCGCCGCGCACGGGTTCAAAGTCTCAAATGTGAAGAGCTCACGCCCCCCAGAACCCCGAGACCGCGGCTCCTGAGAACACGTGGTTGTGAGTCCCAGGAGCCTCAGGTCCATGCTGCCCGGCCCTGGGTTTATGCTCTGACAGCCAGTTCAAAGCTCCATGACCGAGATGTCAAGTCTGGAATTTTAATCCATGACAAAGCGGGCGATTTTCTCACGTTTCACTGTGGAAATCCTGGACTCTCAGCGCTCAGGACACCCCCAGACACCCCGGTCTGGACGGAGCATCCAGGATCTAAGTGGATTCGGTGGCCTGGCCTGCGCGGCTTCCATATGCCACCCATTCCTGATTCCCCAAAGCCGTGGTCGGCAAACTGTGGCTCGCGAGCCACATGCGGCTCTTTGGCCCCTTGAGTGTGGCTCTTCCACAAAATACCACGGCCTGGGCGAGTCTGCTTTGAAGAAGTGGCGTTAGAAGAAGTTTAAGTTTAAAAAATTTGGCTCTCAAAAGAAATGTCAATCGTTGTACTGTTGATATTTGGCTCTGTTGACTAATGGTTTGCCGACCACTGCCCCAAAGGATGGGGTACAGGCAAAGACCCCCGATGTCCTCATGTCCTTGAGGGGCCCAGGACCCCCCAGGAGAAGGCACTGGGGGGTGGGTTAAACTGGATAGTGGCTGAGAGAGCTTTATAAACAAATAAACAATGTCGGTTAAAGAAATTGCAGACATCAGGCCAATCAGGGGAGCCAAATTTTTTAAACTTAAACTTCTTCTAACGCCACTTCTTCAAAATAGACTCACCCAGGCCGTGGTATTTTGTGGAAGAGCCACACTCAAGGGGCCAAAGAGCCGCATGTGGCTTTCGAGCCGCAGTTTGCCGACCACTGCTAGGGGAAGACTCACTTTTTCAGACTTTGATGGAGACCACCTCCTCCCCCTGAACAGAAGAGGCCTTTTAGGAGACCAGCCTCCTGGTCTGAGCCCCAGATCACACGCGGGAGAGCTGGAAAGGTGACCCCAAAGGTCATCCAGCTCATCTCTTTCGTGCCCATTTCGCAGATGAGGAAACTGAGGCCCCGAGCAACTACGTGGGTTGCCCAAAGTCACACTGCAATCCAGCGGCTGAGCAAGAACTGGCTTACAGGACGGGCTCTTGCCGCTTGTCCGGGAGCCCTCGGGGTCCGGGTGGCCCCAGACGCCTTCCCGCAGCAGCGAGCCGTGTGGTACTTCTGTCACGTTACCTAATGGCGGGCAGGTAATAAGCCCTCCGTCTCCACCGTCTGCGCACATAATAGGGAGGAAAACGAATTCAAATGTCATTCGCAACAATAAGGGAAAGTATTCTTAGCGCGAGCGGCGTTCGGCGGGGCCGAGGCGAGGGCGCAGTGCGTTCCCGGTGAGTCACCGGGGAAGCAGGAGCCCGGGGATCTCAATTATTCCCTGACAGCGCCAGCCGGCGACGGGTGAGCTCCCAGGTTATTTTTATAAGCGAGGCGGATGAACACGCGTGTGCAAAGGTGCGCGGGGCAGGGGTGCACATGTGGGTTCCGGGACACATGCACGTGTGCGTGTGCATGTGTGCCCGGGAGAGGGTGAGAGTGGCCTAGTGCAGGTGTGTGTGTGCAAACACGCAGGGGACACGCACAGATGTGGGCATGCAGGGTGACGTGTGCACCGCCTGGACAGGCAGCCCATGAGGATGGGATCCTTGCCTCGCTGGTGTCCAGCCTGGTGTCTGGCACAGGGCAGAAGCTTCATGAATGTCTGCTAAGCACACAAACAAGCCACCGAGCCTTCCCAGGTGTGGCCACTTTTCTGCGCCCTGCTCCGCGCCCCCCCCCCCCCCCCCACACACACACACACACTCAAACCGCTATCTTCCTGACCTCCTCCTCTCCTGCATTGCGTCCCCTTCCATCCATGGTCCAAGCAGTGGCCTGGAGGGTCTTCATAAACTCAAGTTGGCCCGGCCGGCATGGCTCAGTGGCTGAGCATCAGTCTATGAACCAGGAGGTCATGGTTCGATTCCCGGTCAGGGCACATGCCCGGGTTGAGGGCTCGATCCCCAGTGTGGGGCATGCAGGAGGCAGCCGATCCATGATTCTCCCTCATCATTGATGTTTCTCTCTCTCTCTCCCCCCTCCTTTCCTCTCTGAAATCAATAAAAAATACACAAAACAAAGACAACCAAAAATAAACAAACAAACAAGAAAAATCCCTCAAATTGGAGCAAGTCACTCTCCTGATTAACAAAACTAAACTAAACAAAACAAAAACAGCCCTAACCGGTTTGGCTCAGTGGATAGAGCGTCGGCCTGCGGACTCAAGGGTCCCAGGTTCGATTCCGGTCAAGGGCATGTACCTTGGTTGCGGGCACATCCCCACTGGGGAGTGTGCAGGAGGCAGCTGATGGATGTTTCTCTCTTATCGATGTTTTTAACTCTCTATCCCTCTTCCTTCCCTCTCCCTTCCTCTCTGTAAAAAAATCAATAAAATATATTTAAAACAAACAAATAAACAAAAACAACCCTGTGGCTGCACCACCGTGCCCAGAACAAAACCCCAAATCCTTTCCAGGACCTTCGAGATCCTGAGCGGGGTGGGGCCTGCCTGCCTGCCTCATCTCCCACTGCCCCCCTCCTGCCCCCCCAATTCTTCTGCGGGGGGTAGGGGAGTGGCCTTTTCCTGCCTCGCCTTCTCCGTTCAAATATGGCATCTCCCCGGGGAGGCCTTGCATCCACCCTCTCATCTGCATTCCTCCAACCCCTGCCCTGGATTTTCTCAGGTATCCGTTTCCCCGTTAGACTGTAAGCTCGGGGGCCCAGTCACACCTGCTCGACTGCAGAGTGGCGCCAGCTGGCAGCCCAGCCCTGGGCGCAGGGCAGGCACCTACTGAGCCTTAGCGGGTGGCTGGTGAGTGGGCAGGTGGGGCAGCCTCCTGGGCGAAGGTGAGGCCCGAAAGCTACCAGTCTGTTGAGCTGGGAGAAAACCCGCTTCCCACACCGCCGTTCCTCCTCCGCATGTTGCCCTAACCCACACCTCTGCACGGTTTCTTACTTCAGACGCGCTTTTTTTACATTTTATAAATATATATATTTTTATTGATTTTCTACAGAGAGGAAGGGAGAGGGACAGAGAGCTAGAAACATCGATGAGAGAGAAACATCGACCAGCTGCCTCCTGCACACCCCCTACTGGGGATGTGCCCGCAACCAAGGTACATGCCCTTGACTGGAATCGAACCCGGGACCTTTCAGTCCGCAGGCCGACGCTCCATCCACTGAGCCAAACCGATTTTGGCCATACGTGCTTTAAGGGTTCCCGTTTCCTGTCCATAGGACATCTGCTATCGCTGTTGGAATGGAAAACGTGCTGTCCATGAAAACTAACCATCGGATTAGAAATGCCGGGGTCTGGTGGCCGCGGGGGTTTGCCCTGGCTACCGAGCCCACGCCGGCTCCCTCTCTGTTAGAGGTGGAAGCGCCCGGCGAGGCTTCTGGTGTGTAACCAGGAGCGTGGGGAGAGAACCGGAGCATCTGCGTCGCCCTGGTGTTCAAGGCCGTCTGTCTCGCTGTCTGTGAACAGCCCCTGCCCACTCTGTAGCACCTGCTTTCCTGCCCAGAACGTTCCAGTCCAGGAGCTGAACACGTGTCCACCCCGTCCCGGTCACCCCTGGTCACCCTTCGCATCCTTGCCTCCAACTCGGGGTCCAGAGGAACCCGACGGGGGGCCGCTGGCCTCTGCTCTCGGGGTCTCGGCTTTCTCTTCTAGCAAACGGGGCTCCGATCCAGCACAACTGGCCCGGCTCCGGAGCCACGTGAGGGGGAGCTGGACCCAGAGCGCGGCCCGCGCGCCCAGGGGACCGGTCCTGGCGGCAGAGTCTTTCCTGAGCCTCCCGCCGCCTCCCGGGACAGTTTGGAATTTTTATTTTTCGGCCTTTGTCTGCGAGAGAGAAGCGTGGGCCTCTTCACGTAATTTTCATTCCATGAGGCCGGAAAGGGAGTCGGCACAGGTGTTTTGGGGAGGGAGGAGGGGGAGCCGAGAGCCTGGGGCGCCTGTCTTTGGCGGGAGGCCAGCTGTGCCTGCTTTTCAGGACAGACGGGCCCCGGAGCAGAGCAGCAGGACAGAGGGGCCTTCTCTCTGCTCAGGCGGGTACTAGCTGCCACGCACGCCCTGCCTGACTGACTCCTTGAAGGGACCCCGCTGTTGCCACCCATTTTACAGACGGGAAAACTGAGGCCCAGAGAGGGAAGGCGCGTGCCCAAGGTCACACAGCCGGGACGTGGCAGAGCCAGTCTTTGAACCCAGGTCTGCGTGGTTCCAAATGTGTGACCTTCCCCAGGAGAGCTGTGCTTTTAGGGTTCCTTTCAAGCAACAGCAATGCTTAGAGGAACACAGGAGGCCCAGAGGGAGGAGGCGACTTATTGAGGATCACTGGGCTGCCCCCCTACCCGCCCCGCCCCCGTCCCCCGGTCCCACAGTGGTTGGTGTCACTACCCTGTTGCTTCTCTGTCTTTTCTGGAAGAATCTCACCATGGTCTGACGAGGCCTGCACCCCAGGCCCAGTAGGACTGGGGTGTGTGTGTGTGTGTGTGTGTGTGTGTGATTCCTCAGCACCCGGGAACTGGGAAATGCTTGTTTCTGACCCCCTGCCCACCCCATGTGAGGGGCTAGAGGTGTTATTTTGCCCAGAGGAAGCTTCTGGCAGGGAAACCCTGGCTCTGATCCTGGGCTCCAGTTCCCTCTGCCTCTGAGTGACTCAGCTCTAGGGAGGGAGGAGGCGAGAGAATTTATAATAAAATCCAGGGGGTTCCCTAAGGCCAGGGATTCCGCTGGGCCGCGCTGACCAGTGGCCACTCAGGCCTGCAGGGCCCTGCCAGCAGCCAGCCCTGGCTTCCTTGCGCCTCCCTCGCCTTGCTTCCAGCGGTCCCGGCTCCCTCCCTCCCTGGCCCTCGGCCCCCTTCGCCCTCCACGGGCTCCATCCATTGTCTCCATCTGTCTCTCTCTCTGTCTCTGTTCCTTCTATTTCCCTGTCTCTCTGTCTGTTTTTGAAAAAATATATATTTTTATTGATTTCAGGGAGGGAAGGGAGAGGGAGAGAGAGGTAGAAACATCAATGATGAGAGAGAATCATGGATTGGCTGCCTCCTGCACACCCCACACTGGGAATCGAGCCCCTAACTCGGGCATGTGCCCTTGACCGAAATGGAACCCAGGACCCTTCAGTCCGCAGGCTGACGCTCTATCCACTGAGCCACACTGGCTGGGGCTGTCTGTTTTGTGTGTGTGTTTTTGTTTCACTTCCATTGCACTTCAAATCCTGAGCGTTTTACCCCAAAGGGTGAAATAGGAAAACAGATGTAATGGACACAACCCTGCCCACATAAATAACCCAGTGTCTTTTTTTTTTTTTGGGGGGGGGGACTCAAAGGGAAAAATATCTATAACACACCAAGTAAACCTTTTACGTATTGAGTATAAGATAAGAAAAAGTGAACCTCGTAAATGGAAAACTGAAATTCAGCTCCCTCTTTCCTCCCAAACCAGTTCTGACTCCGGAGGTCAGGGCTCCTCTGAGCCCCGTTCCTTGTCTGGGAAATTGGAGAGAGGCCGTCCCACCCTCCAGGGGCCACTGGGTGAGAAGCTCAGCAGTCAGTCCCATGTGGGGGGTGGGCCCCTCGCCTTGTCCCTACCCCGAGTGGGTGCTCATGGGACGGTTCCAGCTGTGTGACCTTGGACAGCGGGCTGGCCCTCTCTGAGCCTTGGTTTCCTCGTGGGCAAAATGAGGACAGGTCTGGGGTCCTGGCCGTGCCCCCCAGGAGTGTCTCCCTCCTGACTCGGGAACCTGGGAGAGGTGGGGGGAGGAGGAGGGGGAGGGGGCAGACGAAGTTCACAGAGGTGAGGCTGGGGGGGTGGGGGGAACCAGGAGCAGGGAAGGCACCACCGCCCAGCCATCCTGGCCCGGTGTGGGCAGGGACGCCTGACAGCATCTCTGGGCGCCTTTCCCGATGCCCCAGTCCCGGGTTCAAATCCTGACCCCACTACGGACTCCCGTACCTGGCTCCCTTCCCCTCATTGGCTCCACTCCGGTCACGTGGGCACCTCCTTCCTGCTCCTCTTCCAGACCTGCCCGCCTCCCTCCTGCCTCTCTGCTCCAGCTGCTCCCATTCCGCCCACTCTTGCCGGACGCTCCCGCTGTCTCCAGGAGTCCTTCCCCACCTCCCCACCTAAGTCAGGGTGCCCCCCACCCCCCCACCCCGCCCCCGCCGTTGCCTCGCTTCTGGCAGGAGCCTTTACCTGGGTTAGGACTGCGGCCCGGGCGGCGTCTGCTGTCGATGAAGCAGAAGGTGCTCAGGAAAGAGGCCTGCGGTTTGAATTCGGACCTCAACTCCTCCAGCCAGGTGTGAGGACACGTTTCCAGGTGAAGAAAGGGAGGTTCCAGGGGTGGCGGAGGGGAAGGAGGGGGGAGGGGCGAGGGGGGAGGTCAAATCCCTGATCCAGGCCACACAGCCAGGTGGTGGCAAAGCAGGGACCGAACTCAGGCCCCTGGGATGAACCAGCTTTGGGGAGGTCATGCCACCTGCTGCCTTCCCAGGGTGGCAGGGGAGCCCTCTGGTCCAGTCCAGGCCCCTGTGGGGTGTTCCAGGGAATCCCGAGGCTCAGAGAGGTTGAGCAGCTGGCCCCAGGCCGCACAGCAGGTGGCTAGGGGGCCTGGCTAAAGCCCAGCCGGCCCCACCCCAGGGGCTGGGACTGAGATGCTGGGGTTCTTGCAGGCAGCACCCCTGCCCATTCCCTCCTCCCAGACCCAGAAGGGGCGCGGCGCCCCCCCCCCCCCCCCCCCCGACATTGGCTGGGCCAACCAGGCCTGTATTCCAGCCGGCACTGCCGCAGGCCGCCAGGGGTGTGCGCAGTCAATTAGCCGGGCTCAGGAAGTTCATCAATAATAGATCCTGCGGTGGCTGCGGGTGGCCAGTGCGCGGAGGGTGGAGAGCACCCATAAATCAGCCGGATGGGGGCTGACCAGGCCGGCAGCGGCGCCCCAAAGCGCCGCCCTCAGAAGTCAACTGGGTCCCAGGACACGATTCCCAGCCTGGCCCAGAGCTGGGCCCACACAGCTCTCCTGCCGGCTCTCCCAGGCTCCCTTAGTCTCTGGCTCCTCCCTCTCTCCCTGCCCCCCCCCGCCCCCCTCCCTCTCCCCCTCCATAGGTCATCCGGTCCACTAGGTCCCCTAACACTGCACTTGCGCCCCCGAGCAATCTCATTGCTCCCCCCCACCCTGAGCCAGCCAGCCCCTCCATTTCCCTGATGGTTTACAGCCTCCCTTGGGTCAGGGTTCAGATTCTCCGGTGAGTTCCTGGTGCCTCAGTTTCTGCCTCTATGAAATGAGGATCATACAAGTGTCCCTACGTCAAGTTCATGGGCATGCATAGGCCATTGCCGTGCCTGGGACCCACTACCCCCCAGAAATAGCTCTGCCCCTTCTTCCAGCCACATGTGGCCACACCCAGTACTTGCAACACATGCATGTCCCCTCACAGTAGTCCCCTGGTTCTCCGGTCCATGAGATCATGCCTATGCTTTTCACATGCCCACATGTGTGCCAGGTACATGTTAGTCACAAACACACACTCCTTTACATAGGCATCATGCACACACACACGTGCATCCTGGTTAAGTAAGCAAATCACAGGTCGGGAGAAGGTGCCCCTGGCAGAGGAAACAGCATGTGCAAAGGCCCTGCGGTGGGAAAGAACAGATGTGCTCAGGGACTGAAAGAGGCCACTGTGGTCACTGCAGCCCCATTCGCATTTCCCCCAAAGGGACCTTAGATAACAGGCGGTTTTATAACCTGATGCAGAGTGTGGCTCAGCCTCTTGCACACCCTCTGCCAAGCAAATGCTTCTCAGATCCAGGTCTTTCAGCTCCGCCATCCACCTGGAGGTTTCCTTCTAGCTTCTCCTCATTCAGCCCCTCCTACCCTGCCCCACAGAGGGGCCCAGGTCTCCATGGTCAAGCCCAGGCACCCCAGCGTAGGCGAGAGCTGGGCCAAGGAAGGGAGGGCGAGGCGGGAAAAGGCCAGCCATAAATTCCCCGTGAGTTGCTGCTGGCAGCTCTCTGCCTGCTCTCAGAGGCCATAAAATTTTACTAGAGGGGCAGCCACACAGGATTAGAGCCAGCCAGGGTGTCGGCCCTCCATCACCTGCCAGGCTGCCCCGCCGAGGGCCATCCATTCTTCCTGCCTCCCCAGCCAACTCAGGCCTGGCCACCGCCTGCCCACCAGGGCACTTGACGGTTCAGGAAGCGATGCCCACCAGCCTCATGAGGCCTCTCAGGGAGCTGGCAGGGCAGAGCCATGATGCTCCTTTGACAGATGAGGAAACAAGCCCCGGAGGGCGGCCCCACTAACCAGGGCCACGCGATGGATTAGGTTGAGGTGGCAAGCTTGAGCCTAGGACTCCCGAGTCCTGTAGCCAAAGAGTCCTTTTTCACCCTTGGTTTCTCTCTGTGTATTCATCCACTCATCCACTCATTCTTGTTTCCAGCTATCCACCCATTCACTCTCCTACCCATCCATCCATCTACCCATTAGTCCATCCACTTATCCATCCATCCACTCTCCTACCCGTCCATCCATCTACCCATTAGTCCATCCATTTATCCATCCATCCACTCTCCTACCCGTCCATCCATCTACCCATTAGTCCTTCCACTTATCCATCCATCCATCCATCCATCCATCCATCCATCCATCCATCCACCCACCCACACACTCTCCTACCCATCCACTCATCTACCCATTAGTCCATCCACTTATCCATCCATCCATCCATCCATCCATCCATCCATCCATCCATCCATCCACCCACCCACCCACTCTCCTATCCATCCATCCATCCATCCATCCATCCATCCATCCATCCATCCATCCATCCACACACTCTCCTACCCATCCACTCATCTACCCATTAGTCCATCCACTTATCCATCCATCCATCCATCCATCCATCCACCCACCCACCCACTCTCCTATCCATCCATCCATCCATCCATCCATCCATCCATCCATCCATCCATCCATCCATGCATCCACCCACCCATCCATCCATTAGTCCGTCCGTCCATCCATCCATCCATCCATCCATCCATCCACCCACCCACCCACCCACTCTCCTACCCATCCCCCCATCCATCCATCTATTAGTCCATCCATCCATCCATCCATCCATCCATCCATCCATCCATCCACTCTCCTACCCATCTACCCATCCATCCATCCATTAGTCCTTCCTTCCTTCCTTCCTTCCTTCCTTCCTTCCTTCCTTCCTTCCTTCCTTCCTTCCTTCCTTCCTTCCTTCCTCCCATCCAATAAACATTTGTGAAGCACAGATACATGCAAGGCAAGAGGTAAATAAAACACAATCCTGCCCTCAATGAAACAAACAGATGGTGACAAGGAAGAGGCCAGCACCGCCCCCCCCCCCCCGCCCCAAGGCACCCACTGTGTGTAGAACGGTGTGCTGAGTTCAAGGATGAGAGCATAAATGATGACCATGGCTCTAATCTTCCGTCTAGGGCTGGCTGTGTGCCGGAACGTGAGAACCATCCTGCGGTCACGCCCCAGATTTGCATCAGGGACCTACCACATGCCGGGCCTTCCGAGGTGGGTCGAATTCATTGACTGTCTCAGGCTTGTGACATCTGGATGTGCTGATTGGTTTGGGTAGGAGGGAACTGAGCTGGCGGGATGCGGCCGTTGAGGGGAGCAGCGGGAGTCAGGTGGGGAGTGTGGGGCTCCGTCCCTGGGTGGCTGAGGAGCAGAGGCTTCTGGGAAGGGCTTGCGGTGGCACCGGGTGGGCTCTGCCTGGCTGCACAGGAAACACCTTTGCCCGGCAAACAGGATGGTCGTTTGACATCTGGGCCTTGGGGTACACGGGTGTGAGGGGAGAGGGGCCCAGAGCAGTTCCTGCCCTCCCTATGCCCCCGGCCTCCTGCCAGGCCCCTGCAGCCCCAATCCCCCCTCCCCCGCCCCCTACCTTCACCAGCAAGGCCGCTTCCTCTGAGCCTCCCCCAGTCCTGGGCTGGCCCTACGCGACCCTGCCAGCGTGTGGTGACCCCTGGACCGGATTCGAACCCGGGACTCCTTGGTCCACAGGCCGATGCTCTATCCGCTGAGCCAAACCGGCCAGGAGGGCTGCTATTTTGGTGGGGAGGCAAAGCATCCGTTGGGAACGGGGCCATCCTGGGAGCTCAGCGAGGAGGCTGAGGACTGAAGAGGCACCTGGGCCCCCTGGCCCAGCCTCAAAGGCCCATCTGGGCCTGAGCCTCGGAGCTCCCGGGCCACAGACGCCGAGAAGCTGGGCGTGAAATCCGGGCGCACGCGGCGCGGCGAAGCCAGGCTGGGCGGACGCAGACCGTCCTTTTGATGTGCTTTTGGGGTGTGTAATTAACTGTAACTGAAATATTATTTGATCTTTTATGTGGAAAATCAAATTGTGTTGTGTCAGACATGAATAAACACACACCCTCCGTTCCCGCAGAGGCGGCGGCTCCTCCCCGGCCCGCCCCCCCACCTCAGACTCCCGCCCCACCCCCTTGGCCACGGTGGAAACATAATTCTCGCCTTTTAAACTTTTTCCTTTTGTCTGCTTGTGAAAGGCTCCATTGTCCTGGGGGGAGGGCCTGGAGGGGGCTGGGGCCGAGCTGAGGGGCTGGGGCGGGAGTGTCCGGCCCACAAGACAGGACTGGGGCTCAGGGGCTCAGCCTGGGGGGGGCTTCACGTCTCAGCCCCTGGCACTGGGTGACCTTGGGCAAAGCGCTTCAGCTGCCTGGGCCTCAGTTTCCCCACCTGGGCTCCTCAGGGGAGGGGGTGTCACATATTATAGGTGTCTGGCCATCCCGGCTGTGATGGTGGAGTTTGAGGTCCCTAGAGCCCCTTTTGCAGAGAGGTCGCAGCCTCTTTGCCGGCCCTGAGACCCCTCCCCCGTGGGTGGATGATCTGGGTCCTGACCTTTTCCTCCAGGGAAGCCAGTGAGAGAGATGGCAGGGTGCTCGGGACGGGAGGGGCACCGTATGGCGGTGATGGGTGGAGTCTGGAACCCGCAGGCCTGGGTTCAAGTCCTGCCTCTGCTATCACCTGCTATGTGGCCTCTCTGAGCCTCAGTCCCCTCACCTGGAAAACGAGGATGGCCTCCCTCATCGGGGCGAAAAGCACCTTAACCTTTGCACATTCTGTTCCACCCGCTTAGGCTGCCCTTCCCTACCCTCGACTCCTAGTTGACACCCATCCGTTTGTCAGGGCTCAGCTTAGACATCGCTTGTCTTTCGGGGGGACCTTTGCTGATCCATCGGAACTTGCTTACTTAGGGGTTTTCTTGCCCCTTCCCATGACATCCGTGTCCGTGCCGTACCCCGCCCCCCCTGCCCGGCACTTACTTATTCTGTCTACGCTCTGCACCGTGACTGCAGGAAGCTCCCCAAAGATGCCTCTTATGTTTGCGGCAGAGCGCCTGGAACAGCGTCGAGCACAGAGTAGGCGCTTAGGAAGCTGCACTGAGGTTATGCCTTGCAAACTCCGGCTTCCTCAGGAGGCTTCCCTGGCCCAGACTGTGCCCAGGAACCCCCCGGAAGAAGTTCTACCAGCGTCTGCAGGGAACTCTGGTGCCGAGAGCGGGAATCAGAGATGACCAAGTAAAAACCCGGGAGCCCGGCCTGGGCCAGATCAAACATCCGGGAATTAACAAAAATAAAAAGAGAGGGGCTATCATCATCCTCCGAACCTGTAATGTTTACCTGCCGGGGAGAGAGATGAGTTTGAAGAGTGGGCGGTCTTGCTGCTGCTGCTGCTGCTGCTGCTGCTGCTGCTGCTAGACGGCCCCCCGGGGTGGGGGGAGTGGGGCTTCTCCCCTCCCCAGGCAGAAAGGCAGAGAGAGAGCCAGGGGAGGGTCCAGCCTCCAGCCCTCTCACTGTGCAGCTGGGGAAACTGAGGCCAGCGAGGGACGCGCTTCCAGAGGTCACGGAGAGGAGAGCGCCCAGAACAGTTTCCCCGTCCTGACTTCTGAATCAATGCTCGTGTGGCCCTAAGAACAGCACCGACAAGAACAGCAGTAAAAGCGTTTGCTGAGCACATTCGAGGCGCCAGGTCTCGGGCCAAAGGCTTTCCATGCAGGTACCGTCATCATCCTCCTTTTTTTTTTTTGGTTAATCCTCGGGCCCAGGATATTTTTCCGTGGATTTTTAGAGAGGGCAGGAGAGAGAGGGAAAGATGGAGAGAAATATCGATGTGCGAGAAACACATCCATTGGTTGCTTCCTGCACGAGCCCCCATCCAAGGCCTGGGCTGGGGAGGAGCCTGCCGCCGTGGTACGTGCGCTTGACCGGAATTGAACCTGGAACCCTTCAGTACGCAGACCGATGCTCTCTCCACGAAGCCAGACTGGCCAAGGCCATCACCCCCATTTTATAGGGGCCACAGTATGGCCTTGGTGGGCCCCTTCCTCCATTAAGAATATTAAAAGTTAAATTTTATGACTCTGTTGGTATAAAGATGAAAATATTAATCCTATATGTTAAAACATTGTCTTCAAAAAGTCCTCCTCTGCCCTAGCCGGTTTGGCTTAGTGGATAGAGCATTGGCCCGCGAACTGAAAGGTCCCAGGTTCGATTCCGGCCAAGGGCACATGCCCGGGTTGTGGGCTCGATCCCCAGAGGGGGACTTGCAGGAGGCGGCCGATCCATGATTCTCTCTCCTCATGGATGTTTCTATCTCTCTCTCCCTCTTCCTTCCTCTCTGAAATCAATAAAAATATATTTAAAAAAAAATTTTTTTTTAAAAGTTCTCCCCCCCTCCCCCGAATTTAAAAGAAATGAAAATATTCTTAAAAACCATAAAACTCTGTGGGCCCTAAGCTCTGTGACTACCGTACCTGATGGGTATGTTGGTTCTGCACAGAAGGGAAACTGAGGCACGGGGAGGGGGGGGAGAGACAAAAGTCAAATTGGTGAGCACAGGAACCTTGTCTTACCCACTGCTGTATTCTCAGCTTCTGGAACATGCCTGGCAAATAGTAGGTGCTCAATAAATATTTGTTGAATACAAATATTAAAGAGATGCATGAAAAAAGAGGCAGAGATAGAAAAAGACATAAAAGTACAAAAGAGCGTGCATGAGAGAGAGAGAGAGATGGAAGCATAAAAGGCAGAGATAGAGCAGGAGAGAGACACACAGGCTTGTGAGACATGGTCAGGGCCTGGCACGGGGCAGCTGACGTCCAGCTGGCCCAAAGGCAGAAAGACCTGGAGGCTCCAACTGGGCCTCGCACGGGGAGGTGGGAGTGGGGCAGATCCTGGGGTCTGTAGCCTGTGAGCTGGGGGGGGGGGGGGGGCACCCGCCCGGGAAGTGCTGATGGTCAAGGTGAAGGAGGGCTGCGTCCAGCAGGAGCCACGGCCAGCGGGGCCTGCAGCGGCCGCGGGGTGGGTGCGGGAAGCTCCCCTCCGCTGGCCATTTCCCTGAGGCCAGAGCTGCGGCAACCAAGAGTAATGAAACAGAGGAATGCCGGTGACATTTTTCTAAAGAGGAAAAATGTGGAGTTTGGAGTCAAACCGAAAGACTTATTGGGTTCGCAGCGAGGGTAGCGCTCACTTTGGAGAACAAACTGCCAGATAAGGGGCACGCCGGAGTCCCTGGTAAAGCTCACTCGCGGCTGGTGTGACGCCGCCGGCCGACTCTGTTTTGACTACGTGGTTCACATTGATTTTCCTCCAATTCCTCAGCCACGGAGACTCGCACATCCCTGGGGATCTCAATCGGGGAGGCTGAGCAGGTTCTTCCCAGAGCGGGGCCCGGGACGCGGGGCCTGGGGGCCGCTGGGCCGCAGCGCTGGCTGGGAGTGCACGCACCTGGCACCTGGCACCTGGCACAACTGAGAAAATTGATAACAATATTCAGCACGATTTACCCAGCATTTCCTATTATCCCCTATTTCTGATCCTTTTGCAATCCCACGAGACTCAGAGACCTAAAAGGACTCGCCCAGCCCTCGTCGGTTTGATTCAGTGGATAGAGCGTCGGCCTGTGGACTGAAGGGTCCCAGGTTCGATTCTGGTCAAGGGCACATGCCTGGGTTTGCAGGCTCGATCCCCAGTAGAGGGTGTGCAGGAGGCAGCCGACTGATGATTCTCTCTATCACTCTCTCCCTCTCCCTTCCTCTCTGAAATAAATAAAAATATATTAAAAATAAAATAAAATAAAAGGGCTCGCCCAAGGTGACACCATCAACCATTGGCCTTGGCCCAACACAGGCCCGAGTCTCCTGGTTCTCAGGCCACTGTGCCAGGATGCGGCCTTCCGGTTAGCAGAGGTCTCTGGTTAATTGAGGGGCCCTGGCCAGTCTTCTGGATTTAGCCCCCAACTTTCAGAATCTGCATTCATTCACACCCGAGACTCCTTGTCTGCCGCGTATGTCCGTTCTGTGGGCCGTCATTGCTTAGTCATCTGCCCGACGTGGTGACAGCATCCGAGGTTTGGTTCTGGAGCAGCTGCTGTGCTGAACTGTGCGCCGTGATGTCTTCTTGGACTCAACTTACCTCACGCGGGGGCCACCTTTTCCTCTCTTTCCCTCCTCTCTCTCCTCTGGGGCCACTTGTCTGATGAAGAACAGGGTCACCTCCATTTTTTTCTGAAGGACCCTCAACTCCTCTGCCCGCTCACCCCCAGACACAGCCACCCCCAAGTCCTGGAGAATTTACCTTCCAGTTGTCTCTTGAATCCATCTGCCTCTCCACATCCCCATGGCCGCCACCCCATGGAGGCCACCATCTTCTCTCTCTCTGATGACTGCCATGGCCTTCCCCAGACCATTCTCGCCCCCATAGCCCCCAGGCTCCTCAGCAACTCACTCCCAGACTGAAATCTTCTGCTAGTTTCTCAGGCAATATGGGGTCCTCACCACGCCCACACGCTAGCCCCACCCCACGGGATCCAGCCCTGCCCACCACAAGCCCTGCCCACCACAAGCCCCACCCACATTGCTAGCCCCGCCCATGGTTCCAGCCCTTCCCACCACAAACCACGCCCACTTCATTAGCCCCGCCCTCATCTGTCCAAGTCCCACCCTCACCACTCCATCACCTTCAGTTTCACCTTCAGAAGTATTCTCTCCTCTCTCTTACCTCAACCTGCACACATGCCCTTTCAGCCCAGAAAGCCACACCTTATTGAGATGATCTGGTTTCCTGCTCTGTCCCAGGCTGTGAGCTGCTTGGAGACAGGACTGGGCTTTATGCTTTTCTCATCCCTGGCACCCAGCACACACCTCAGCACACCACAGGGGCTGGGAGCAGGATTCCAGTTGGTCAACCGAGCCCTCAGGAGAAGTGGTTGTCCAGGCACGAGGTGGGCCCCAGGGCTCTGGAGATCCAGCCCAGGGGTGTCATGGGGCCCACCTATGGGGAGACGGCTTTTGGGGCTGAGTTTAAAGTGGGGGCTCTCCACCTGGGAACTGGGAATGCACGAGCGTTCAAGGAAGATTTCCAGGCAAAGGAGCCCTGAGTCCTGCTTGGGGGGCAGGGAAGGGGATTTCGGAGGGGAAAGGTGTCCTTCGGCAGGTGTAGTGGCTTGTGCAGAGGCAGAGAGTCTTGACAAGGAACTGGCACCCGCCTGGGAGGAGGGAGGTAGTCAGCACTGGGGGTGTCTGAAGCCAAGGCCAGGGGGTGTCAGAAAGTCACACTCGGCTGAAACCGGTTTGGGTCAGTGGATAGAGCGTCGGCCTGCGGACTCAAGAGTCCCAGGTTCGATTCCGGTCAAGGGCATGTACCTTGGTTGCAAGCACATCCCCAGTAGGGGGTGTGCAAGAGGCAGCTGATCGATGTTTCTCTCTCATCGATGTTTCTAACTCTCTATCCCTCTCTCTTCCTCTGTAAAAAATCAATAAAATATATTAAAAAAAAAAAAGAAAGTCACACTCAGAGAAAGAAGGCCCTATGGGAACATCGAAGCCAATCCTCATTTACCTGTGGGGAAACTGAGGCCAGGGAACCGGGAGTGGGGCGGGGGAGGGTCTTGCTCACCATCCTATCACAGCCAGAGTTGAAAGCCAGGACTCCCGGCTCTGGGTCCAGCTCCTTTCCTCCAGGAATGGGCTTGCAGTGCATTCTGGGGAAGGGAAGGAAGGTTCTTAGCCGACAAGGAAGCATTTGGGGCCACGGAGGGAAACGCCCGTTGTCGGACCTGTCCAGGTCACCTCAATGTTCCTCGAAGGGTGGGGGTCACAGGTGCACGGACTGCAGTTTCCTCAGCGGAAATGAGCTGCCACCCATGGGGAAAATGTCTGGCGAGGACTACTCGGGGCCTGGACGGGTAGGAAAAGGGGAGCAGAGGAAGGTGAACCGGAAAATATCTAGGTCACTTCTTCTTCTACCAGCTGCTCCAGCCCCCTGGGCCAGCCTTGCTCTCCATGGCCAGGGGTCAGGGGAGGTGACCAGGTTGGAAAAGTGTTTTCTTTCTAATCCCGTCCCAGCTCTATCCAGAAAGGCCGGGCGGGGCTGTGGTCTGGCCCCTTCCATCAGCGGAGGTCCAGAAAGAATTAACAGCCACAGGACCTGATCAACGCCACCCTTGGTAGAGCATTTCCTCCAAGCCTGGCATCGCACGTGGCCGGTCTCACTATGCTTTATCCTCACGAGTTAGGAACCCACGATTCTGCCCATTTCACAGATGAGAAAACTAGGGTTCCGCTGCTTTCTGGATTCAAACCCAGTTCTGCTGGCTTCAGCGCTTGGAGGGATTCCATGTCGAGGGTCACAGATAAGTCCCGTGGCCATGGCTCAGTGTTCTGCCTGCAGGTGCATGTTAAAAACTGGCCTCTATGGGCGCGTGTCTGGGCCTTTCAGTCCCATGGCCTAACAATGTGGACCAGGCACAGTATCTGCCTGCAGACGCGTGGTCTAGTGGGAAGGCAAAGCGGCCCTGTCATGTGCCTCAGAGAACTCCTCAAGGGTGTGCTCCCAGAGTCTCCCCAATGTACCCCAGGACAGGATGCTCAGTCCCTCCCTCACAGCACTGGTTCACGGTGGTTTGCAAGGCTTGATGTCCGTCCCTCTCATTAGATTAGAAACCCCTGAAGATGGAGACCTCAACCCTAGCACATTGCCTTGGCCTCATAGGTCCTCCATGGATGCTTAAAATACACCCCCCGCCCCCTCACATACCCCATCCTGAAATGAGTCAGCATATGCAATGAGTGGATTAGAAGCAGGAAAGTGCTTTGAAAGGGTTATTGTATACGTTGACATAAGCGAGCCGTGTTCTTTTCAGAAATAACAAGAAAATTAAGACAAGGAAAAAAAAATCATCCTGTCCAATAGCTGCTATTATTGTTTTGGTAAACAACCTTTTCTACGTTTTAAGCTCCATGCAGGGATGCCTCGTTGCCCAACTCCAGCGGGCACCCTTCATAATGGATTCTGGGTGACTAGTTGCCCGGTGCACTGCCTGGGCACTGTATATAGCAACCCCGGGCATGCATATGTCTGCCAGCGCTTATTTACCGAAATGACACCAACGTACATATATTATTTGAAAAGTTGCGTTTTTCATTAAGAACAACAACACCGTGGTATTAACACCTAAGATGGCATGTGTTAATATCTAGCCTTAAAATTGTTTTTTTTAAAAATAAAAATGTAAATTATTAGGTTATTTTTAAAATGTTATTCCATTTAAAACAATACCACCATGACTATGCTTTTTTAGGCATGTGTCCTTTTACGTTCTGGGGATAATTTCTAGGAGTTCTGAGCACGAGGGCATTTGATGTTTAAGGCTTATGGTGCGAACACCAGACTGTCCTCTGGGAAAGTTCCACTGATGATGCAGGAGTCCAAAGGGCTGGTAGGAGTTTGCTGAAATGGCGGGAAGAGGGAAAGTAGACGGGTGATAGGGCATCTGCTAGGGGTCTGGTAGGCTTTCTCTTTCTTTAGGAGGTCAAAAGAGGAGCCATCTGCCAGTGATTATGACTCCTGGCCGGCAGAAATAGAACCACAGCATCCCAGCTTCCACCTTAGACTCTGTCCGGAATCTCAGTCTGATTTTGAGCAGGTCATTTCCCCCTCTGCAGCCTAGTTTCTTCCCCTGTAAACTAGAATTGGACTCCAACATGTGGAATGGCAAATAAGATCATCTTGTGATTGATTGGTAATGCCTGCCTCAGAGGGCTGTGTTGAGATGGCCAGGCTGGAAAGGGTGCTGTGATCAATTAATAATGTCTGCCATGGGTATGGGAAGTGAGGGGATGGCACCTTTGCCATGTATTTGCAATTCCAGGATTAGACGCTCTTAGAGGCTATCAAAGCTCTGAAAGGGCAGGGAGTTTTTCCTGATACCTTGTTCCTTATAGATTCAGAGGAACCTGATATCTTGTTCCTTATAGGTTCTGAGGAACCATTTTTTTGAGTTAGCCACGCGCTCTCACCCTGGTCTGCCTCATTCTGGGTGGACTGCGATGGAGCTAAGAGGCAGATGACGTCCCGTTTCTGTCTCTCGACCCTGATCTGCATCTCACGGCATCGTCTTCAGGCTGCAGAGGGAGGATCGGGGATTTCCTGCGATTTCAGTATTCCGTCCCGTTTTTATCATTTTAAGGTTCATGCGTTTCTAATTGTTATGAATACCATGGCAAAATTAATAGTTCTATGGTTGGTTTATTACATTTAGTGAAATTATGTGCATGCTAGTGTTTGCCAAGAGAAGACGCGGCAGGCTCCTTAATCATGTAAAGATGATAATTTAGTTGTTACACTTGTTGAAATGATGGGATTAATTTTTTAAAAGTTTGCAAACTGGAGGAGAAATGTAAAACATTAATTTAGTCAGACAAGCAAGCCGACAACTGACAAATCCTTTCAGCCAGACCTGGTAATGAAGATGCTGCGGACCCAACGGGGAGGCGCTGCATTGAGGAAGCACGGGAACTTTCAGGGAATTGGGAGTGTGATGATTGAGGGGGCTGTGTGACTTTTGGGGAGCCGTGTTCCCTCTCTGAGCCTTCATTTTTTTCTTCTTCTATAAAATGTGACTAGATGCATGGTTTTCAAATCAGGGCCGGGGTTTCAGAAAACATCTTGGGGGCCAAAGAAAGGGGGCTAAAGATGGGATGAGGGTTCAGTGGGGTATATATCAGTTTTGGGGGGGCCTGCCCACATTCCTTTTCTGGATACTAGCACCCCGATTTCACCATGGGGAAGCTCTCTTCCCTTATTGTCATTAGTCCACGTGGTTCTGGAGGGTGGCCCTAGAGTGGCTCTGATTCAGGATTGGCCAGTGAGATCAGCGGATTGCCCTGGCTATGGTGATTGGTTTAGAGCAGTCACATGACTCAAATCTGGCCAATCAGAGTCAATGAACCTTTTTTTTTTTTCTTTAGCACCATTGCTGGAACTATGTAGACTGAGTCTCCCTCTTTCCTTTGGTGTGGCTGAGCCAGGGGGATGGGAGACTAGAGCTTGGGGGATGTCTTGGTTATGATTTGGAAAGACCCAGTCTGAGAATGAAGCCAATGCAAAGGAAAGGGGAACAAACATGCAAAACACATTTCCAACCTCACCTTTCCAGTTATCCCCGATGTCTTGGGTTTTTCAGCTAAAAGAGCCTCTATGTTCCTTCTGTGGCTTCAGCAATCGTGAGCTGAGTTCCTGTAACTTCCGGTTCAGAGTCCCAACTAACGTGGTCTCGTCTCAGTTCAACTGGAGCTGCCCTACAGGTGTCCGTTTTCAACTTTGGAATTCCATTTTAAAATTCCATTAGAACAACAAGACTCTGTTACTGAAAAGAACGAGGACTAGGCCTGGGGGATTCCCCAGGCCCCTTTTAGATGTGACATCCTGGCATCCGTGGGTGATGACACAGGTGTGTGTGTCCACAGGGTGGCGGGCGCTGGAGGAGGAAGGAGGCTGATTCCAGGTCGAGTTCACTGAGAGGGCACCATGGGAAGGGGGTGTTGAAGGATCAGTAGGAGTTTTCCAGAGGGAAGGCGGAAGCAAGCGGGGTTCCACGCAGAGGAACAGCATATGCAGACGGCCTAGAGACTGGCCGGCATTTGGGGCCGTCTGCACCATCTGGGGTGGCTGAAATAGGGGACCTGTGGGTGGTACAGATGGAGGTGGAGGAAACAGGGTAGGAAAGCAGGTGGGGACCCGCTGCGAAGGGGCATGAATGTCATTGTGAGGCGCTGGACGGTGGCAGGCCGGCGGAGGGCAGCCATGGGGTGCTCTTGAGCAGGAGAGAAGCAGGGCCCGTCGAAGGCCGGTGGCTGGGAACAGGGCAGACCGGAGAAGGGAAACGGTCCCCCTGGGCTGCTTGGCCGAGACTCTGGTTCTTTGTGGGAGGCGGGAGGGAGGTGAGGAGCACCAGACATTCAACTCCGGAGGGACCCCAGGTCCCCGCAGCCTGCATTCCAGAGCTGCCGGGCCTCGCCATTCCCAGGCCGGGAGTCTGAGCACTATTTTGAGGAGGGGGCCTGGGAGGCTGAGCGGTGGAGACGGGGAGGTTGGGGAAGGCATTCCTGACTCCGCTGCCTGCATGTGACTGGGTGTGATTTACGGGGATGCTTCCCTGGTTCTCAGGGGAAACCAGTCGTTTCCCACCACCCTGGGGACGTGGGCTCTCAGGATATTATAAAAAAATTTTATAGGTTCTGAGGGCCTTGGTGGTCCCTTCCCCCAACGTGGCTCTGTCACAGTATCCTTCAGGGGCTTTTACCCACGCGGTTCCATCTTCCTGGATCACCCTCCCCAGCTTTTTCCCGCCCGAGGGGTGACAGTGACAAGGCTAACAACAGGAGACCCAGCAGCCTGGACAACAGCCAGGAGCGTGGATTGCAGGCCTACTAGGCGCCACGCTGAGTGCGTTACGTGCATTTTCTCACGAGATTCTCTAGCAGTCGGATGAGGCAAGAAGGCTTTGCTCTAAGGAAGTCCGGGGAGGTGAAGGGATTTGCCTGAGGCCCATGGCCAAGAAGAGGAGGAGGTGGGATTTGAACCCAGGCCTCCCTGGGGTTGGGATTTGCCTTGGATTTGGGGAGGAGTGGCTGGGAATCTGTGGCCAGGAATCAGGGAAATGGGAAGAGTGGGAGAAAGGGAGAGATGAGCCCTGACTGGTTTGGCTCAGTGGATAGAGCGTCGGCCTGCGGACTGAAAGGTCCGGGTTCGATTCCGGTCAAGGGCATGTACCTTGGTTGTGGGCACAGCCCCAGTGGGAGGTGTGCAGGAGGCAGCTGATGGATGTTTCTCTCTCATCAATGTTTCTAACTCTCTATCCCTCTCCCTTCCTCTCTGTAAAAAATCAATAAAGTATATTAAAAAAAAAAAGAAAGGGAGAGATGAGACAGAGGGTGGGAGGAGAGTAAGAGGAGGAGAGAGAAACTGAGGCACGTCTTGGCAGCCTTGTGTGAGTTTGAAGAGAGAACGCAGAATTATTTGCAAGATGCCCATCCGGCTGCAGGTACAAAGCCAAAGGAAAAGATAGACAGACACGGGGGCTGTGTGTCAGGAGGAAGGTGAGCAGGTGACCCATGGCAGGCAGTGAGAGCTGGGGTGCAGGGAGCTGGAGCCCCAGGGGCCCCCGTCGGGGAGGAGGCAGAGGGCACGGTGCCTGGTACTCAGGGCTTCTTCCCAAGAAGGGGAGGGCCGGTCCTGGCTGCCTCAGCTTCCCAAGGAGCCTTCTGATCTGCGTTACGAAGCAGAAAGGGGCTGTGCGTTACAAGTTACCTTTGACACGCTCACCTCAACCAAGGTACAGTCTTCAGTGCAGAGAAGCTGCAAGGCAGGACGATTGGCTTGTAGACGAAAAACGACTGCACTTAAAAAAATAGTAATTTGCAGGGCACCCCGAGTGGTGTGGTCTGAGTACCAGGCAAAGCTGAAATGCTCTGCTTTCCACTCTGTGCTTTCCACTCTGTGCACGCGTCTCCATGCGTGAGCATCTGTGCTCACGGGGAGGTGCTGTCTAAATCCCCTAGTCCAGTGGTCGGCAAACTCCTTCGTCAACAGAGCCAAATATCAACAGGACAACGATTGAAATTTCTTTGGAGAGCCAAATTTCTTAAACTTAAACTTCCTCTAACGCCACTTCTTCAAAAGAGACTCGCCCAGGCCGTGGTATGTTGTGGAAGAGCCACACTCAAGGGGCCAAAGAGCCGCATGTGGCTCGCGAGCCGCAGTTTGCCGACCACGGCCCTAGTTGGCATGTGAGGCCCTGTGGGCTTGGGAGGTGGGGGGGGGGGGGGTGGTGGGGTGGGTGTCAAATGGTCAACTGACCACCTGTATCCCTGTGGGCACAAACTGGCAGGGTGACTCGCAAACAGGGCCGTGACCAAAGCCTGCAAAGCCCCATTTTACAGATGAGGAAAGTGAGGCTCAGAGCGGGCAGGCTGGAATCTGAACGTGGGTTGGCCTCCAGAGCTTGCCCTCACGCTTCCCCTGAGGCCTGAGAGCTCCAGCTCTCACCCGAACAGGCCCAGGCGGGAGCAGCCCCCTGTTCTGTGTCCCCACAGGCACCCCGCCCTCCGGCTCTCTGGAACTGTTTACGGTGCCCTGAGCCCAGCAGGCCTTTCACACCTGCAGAGTTTTAACGATGCCCTTCCCAGGGCTTGGAATGCCCTTTCCTCCATCTCTGGAAAACTCCTACACATTCTGCAAAACCCAGCGTGGGAATCAACTCCTCAAGGAGGCCCTTCATGAGCATACCCACCCCTCTATGTCCTCCCACGGGCGCCTGTTCATTGCCCTGTCTCTTCCTTTCAGTCTTGGGTACCTGCTATGCAGTAATCACTCACCCAGTCACACCCTTTAGTGCAGGGGTCCTCAAACTTTTTAAACAGGGGGCCAGTTCACTGTCCCTCAGACCGTTGGAGGGCCGGACTGGAGTTTTAAAAAAACTGTGAACAAATTCCTATGCACACTGCACATATCTTATTTTGAAGTAAAAAAACAAAATGGCAAAAACACCCACATGTGGCCCGCGGGCCGTAGTTTGAGGACGCCTGCTTTAGTGAGAGATTAGCAAATGAATTGGCTGAGGGAGCTCAGCAGGTTGATGTGTTGAGCCTCCTATCCCCAGGACCGGGCTCTTGTCACGGCACTGAATTATAGGACGAATGATAGTAGTAGTGGCTGATGCCAGCTGCTTCGTGCTGGGCCCCCGTACTAAACACAGTACCTTCACCATCTCATTAAATCCCCCCACCAACTCCCTGAGGAGGGGACTCTTACTGTCCCATTTTACAGACGAGCAGGGCAAGGCAGGAGAGGCGAAGTGGTGGGCCGGAGGTTGGCTTGCCAGTGAGGAGCTGAGCCTGATACCTGCTGGTTTCCAGCTCCTGCGTCTTAGCTGAATCCCATGGGGGATGAGGAGATGATTGAGTGAGTGAATGAATGAGTGACAGGCTGAATGAATGAACGAACGAACGAACGAACGAACGAATGGATGAAGTGATAGGCAGATGAAAAAAAATCAGTGGCTGCTTTATCTCTGCAACCACATGTGACTTGCTCCACGATCAGTCCCCTCCACGCTACCAACTCTGGGGCAAATGCTGCAGCCCCCCTCCCCAGCCAGGTGGCCCTAGGGGTGCTGGGCAGCCTCCATTTCCTGTCAGGCCCCATCTACCCCCCTACCCATGATTCCTTTCATGTGGATCCTGTGGATCCTGGGCCATGGCTGTGGGGTGTAGACACCGGGTCCTGAGCCCTGGCAGGCACGTTTGTCCAGGTTGCCAGGGCCCCTGGGCAGGCACAGGGCAGGCACCACCCCAGTGCCCAGCCCTCCTGCAACTAATGGGCAGGGATCCTTGCCTAGTGAGTTAAAACCCCCTTGGCCACTGCCTGCAGCCTCCTGATCTGTGACTAGGGGGACGTAGGTCAGCGGGAGCCTCTCGCCCGCGACGTGGGCCCATAATTCACGTGGCGGAGGCGTCAGGGGTGTATTTGGACTGCAGCGTCGTAAGCTCCAGGCCTCGGGTGTGTGAGTGCCATCCCGACAGCTAAATGGGTTGGAATTCAATTGTCTGTGACAAGAGGGCTGAGTTCCCCGACGGCTTTCCTCCGGGGACTACGTGGCTCCCCGGAGGGAGGGAGAGTGGGGAGGCCCGGGCTTGCAGGAGGCCGGCTTCTGGCCAGCTGCCCGCCACGGTGCCTTCCCCGGCGCCGACACGCCGCTTGCCAGCAGCCAGCTCCAGGCCAGTGCAGGCCTTGCTGTGTATGCACAAAAGAGGGGACAGAGGGCAGGCAAACGGGACTGTGTTGAGACACTCTGATACTTGGTGGCTTGGTGGCTGTCTTGCTGTGTGACCTTGGACAGATCTTTTCCCCTCTCTGGGCCTCGGTCTCCCTTATTTTAAAATGTGAGGGTTCATTGTCTCTCTTCCTTCATTTCCTCCCTCCCTCCCTCCCTCCCTCCCTCCCTCCCTCCCTCCCTCCCTCCCTCCAGGCCTTTATGAAATTCCTATGTGTAGTTCTTAGTGTGCTGGATGCTAAGAGTTAATAAGACTTACTCAGCTCCTACCCCTCAAGGCAAGTGGATTGCATTGCTGTGTGGCCTCAGGCAACACCCTCCCCCTCTCTGGGCCAGGACTCACCCACTGGGAGACCTCAGCAGAGTACGCTTCGGAGGCTCTGAACGATAAGACCTTGTTGAGGCCACCTCTGCCCCCACGCTCTCAGGAAACTTCTGGTGTGAACAGCCAGGCAGGGCCCAACAGCGGCAGCAGCAGCAGCAGCATCTGATTAAAAGCTGGCAGGGTCCGGCTCCTGCCTCCCCGCCAGGGTGACGTGGACACAGACGTGCTCTGCCAGACCCGGGTGATTTATGTACCTGTCCCACAGTGTGCACTTGCTCAGCGTGGGAGGCAGAGGGGCCAGGAGGGGCCGGGGAAGAGGGTGTTTAATGAGGCAGGTAAATAGTAGGTGAGCGAGCGGTGGTGAGAGCCACAGGCGGGGGGGGGGGGGGGGGGGAGAGAAGGGGGTTGTGGGGGGAGGCTCTCTCTGGCTGGGAAGTGTGAGGGGTCCTGATGATGTCTGGGGCCTGTGGTTGCTGCTGGCCACCAACTCCAGGGCATGTGTCTGAGATCAGAGCGGCTATCCCTCCGTTGGCTTTCCTGTCTTGTCCTCCATGGGGAGGAGGGAAGCTGGCCTAGGGCTCAGAGTCTTGGATTCAAATCCTGCCTCCCCAGCTCTGTGATACCGGGGGCGGGGCGGGGGGAGGGGGACCTGGACCTGCCACTCTGACCCTCGGTTTCCTCCTCTGTGAGCTGGAATGCATCCAGCGCAGCTGAGAGCTCAGCGGGGAGCCAGCTGCTTTGAGGCGACTGTGTTCGGTGCAGCAGAGCCCGGGAGCGCAAACCCAGGGATTGTGGGAGGGCGAGGCCTGGGAGTGGCTCCCCGAGCCCACCCCCACGCCTGGTAAACAGTAGGCGCTCATAGCATCAGCTCGGGCGGAGTCTGGAGGCTTAAGAAATGTCTCTCAGGGATCCTCCAAAAGAGGCTGCGATGTGATTGGTAGGACAGCGAGGAAGGGCATCCCGGGCAGAGGGAACAGCATGTGCGAAGGCCTGGAGGCGGGGCAGATCTGGGCCTTGTCAGGAAGCCAGGACATGTCCCGGGTGACAGGAGAGAAGGGGCAGCAGTGTAGACAGCGAGGCCGAAGGTCAAAGACAGGGGTGAGGAGGCCTGGGGAGGGCTGGGGGGGGGGGGGCGTGGTCAGATTGGAGTTCGCTTTCTCTCCCATTTTTTGTTCTGTGCAACTCCTCTACACACTACCCACGTATGCAGTTTTATAGACCCGTGTCCACGTCATGTCACCCACGTGTTTCTTTCGTGCTGACAGTTTTATTTCTTTCCTTTTCTTTTTCCTCGGCTCCCTCCGGCCTCTGCTCCTGCCCCAGACGCGCCTCCCGCGCAGGTCACCCAAGTTCACAGGCCCCGTCTTAATTCTCCCACCACGGTCACACCTGTCCCCAGGTTCCTATCCTCATCGTCAGACACACACACGTGCACGTGTGAACTTGCGTGATGGGTTTCCGGTTAGAGCTGCAGGCTCCCGCCGCACACCCCTTTCTCCACCGCGCCCTTCTCGCTCGGAGCATCTCCCGGTGATCTCTCGAGCCCATCGGCGGAGCTCTGCTCCCGCTGGTCGAGGCCCGGGTACCGTTCCCTGGCGTGACGCGCCCCCCGCATCCTCCCTCCCCCGACTCAGGGCATTGCTTTGGTTTTTGCCTTTCTGATTTCTCGCCGCTGCAAATGACGCTGCGGGGAACATTCGCGAGCACATGGCCTTAAGTGTTATGCGTTTGCTTCCGTGGGAGGGAATCCCAGGAGGGGGATTTGCTGGGCCCTAAGGTAGATTTTACATTTTCAGGGATGTAGCGCAATCGCTTTTCTCAGAGGCCGGAACACTTCCCGTCTCCAGCGGTGATGATCGAGAGGGCATTTTTCTCCCCAGCCTAGCGGGGCCCAGGGATTTGGGTTTTCTGAGGATCTCTCTGGCCGCAGAGGGGGGCAGGGGGAGGGGGATGGATGAGAAGGCAAGATGCCCTGACTTGGTTCATTATTTAATTAATAACTGCCAGACCGTGAACCCCAATCGATTCATTGATTGATTCATTCAATCATTTGATAAACAGCTACGGAGGGTCTCCTAGGTGGCAGGCACTGTGGGTAGGAACTAGGGAGATAGTGATAAAAATACTCAGATAATTCTCACGGAATTTAGATTGTTCAACAAAGGCATAAAAATAAATAAAAACTGTTATCAATGGGACGTGGGCAGGTTTCAGCCTTGTTCAGTCGGGTCCAAGGGGTGTGTGGAGGGGCTGATTAGGTTCAGTATTAAGCAGACGTGTCTGCACCTGAAATGGGGAGTGAGCCCCCTGTCACTGGAGGCATGCAAGCAGATCCTCGTCAACTTATTGCCATGGCTCCTGGCATCAGCGAGGGGGTTGGGTCAGGGGACTGGCAGGCCCCTCCCAGCTTCGGGTGTCCGATCACGGGCTAGACCTTGGCCAGGATCCCCCTCCCACGGAATTGCCCCCCGGCCTGATGGCTCGGAGCCCATTTGCACTCAGGCTTCCTGGCTCCCAGCATCACACTGGCTTCTGGCTCCTCAAACCTGCCGGGGACTGCCAGGCACCCCACCAGCCACAGGCTCGCAGGGGCCCTCCCCGCCCGCCTGCCTCCTCCTGGGCCTGTCCTGTGTCTGAGGCTGCTGCACTGGGTTGCCGGGGCAACCCTGGATCTGGGCCGCACTCCGAGCCCCCCGACTTTCCGCCTCTTCCACGCTCTGGACACGGCAGCTGCTCCTGTCTCCTGTCTGGGAGGGGGCCCCTGGGGTGGAAACCCATTGATGTGGGTGATGGCAAGCTCCCTGAGCCCATAGCAGGCCAGGTACCCCCCTCTAGCTCCGGCGGGGGGGACCTTCTCCTGGCTGTGCAGCATGGAGTAAGAACCCAGGCCTGGGTTCGAATCCTGCTCCATCATCTCCATCATCTCTCCGTGCAGATGCTCTGCCCCAAAGTGCCTGGATCCGCTCGGCCTCCAGAGAAGAACCTGCTGTGCCTGTCCCAGCATCCCCCCACCCCCCCACCCCCAGTGGCTTCCTCTCTGATTCCTGGCAGAGGGCTGGGGGTCACGGTGACTAATGGGCCCACTTATTCCCGGAGACTCCCCCAGCCTGTCACCTGACCCTGCGCCTGAAGCCTGGGGCTGGTGTCAAGGAGCCTTGTCCTCCCAAAGCCCCTCTCCCTCGG
Source organism: Cnephaeus nilssonii (assembly GCF_951640355.1). Classification (NCBI taxonomy): domain Eukaryota; kingdom Metazoa; phylum Chordata; class Mammalia; order Chiroptera; family Vespertilionidae; genus Cnephaeus; species Cnephaeus nilssonii. The sequence continues at coordinate 24,187,605 of NC_137093.1, read as the reverse complement.
GGACCCTGTGGGGGGACCCGGCAGCCCCTGGCCCCACCCTCAGCAGCACAGAGACGTACAGGGGGCGGGAGGCGGCGAACCCGAGCACCATCCACGTGACTGAAAATTCACCCTGTAGCTTCCAGGTGGGTCCCGTCCCATCCACGGTTTGGGTCCGGTCCAACCAGTGACCTCGGAGGGTTCGTTCTCGTGTCCTCCTTTTACGGGGCAGCAGCGTCCTTCCTCTGAACGACATCGTACGCGGAACACGATGAGCAAGACCGGGGCCGAGAAGGACGCGGGTGGGGAGCTGGAGAATTCTGCCGTGGAGACCAGCAGAAGTAGGGCCTGGGGAGGGAGAAAAGAGGGGGATCAGGCGAGAGTTAGAACCACTCAGCCGGCCCCCTCCCCGGCCCCTCCCTCAGGTCCCTGTCCTCTGTCCTCTGTCCAGAGCAGTTGGTCCCACCAAGGTGAATGGCTTCGCATTTGAACAAAAGCTTCCAGAGACTTGACCTGAGCCCGCCCCCACTCTGAAGGGCTCCCCGCGAGCTCTCTGGGGGGGGGGGGGACAGGTGGACCTCGGCGGAGTCTGAACAGCACGTTCTGTTCACAGCGGGAGGGGCCCTGACTTCTCAGGGAGAGTATTTTGGGAGAGACCGTCTCCCCGGCATCTGGATTGGGGTAGGGACCAGCTGCTGCCGCCGCCTCTGCCTTCACGCGGCTGTCCCGGGCGGGGACGGGCCGCCAAGCGCTGGCAGGGGGCTGAGCAGGAGGAATTCTGTGCCTCCCGCCGCTGTCTGTCTGTCTGTCTGTCCTCTGGCCTCCCTGGAAGATCCCAGGTTTGGATCCCGACTCCCGCTGGTTCACTGCGGGGCCCTGGGTGAGAAGGGCCCCCTGGCGAGCCCGGGTCCTCGTCTCTAAGATGGGGTGCCGCGACAGGAGACCATGCGCCCAGACGTCCGGGTCGACGATGTGGACGCGTTACTCCCCGCACCTGGGTCTGCACATGTCGGGACCAGGGACCCTCACGGGGAGGCCCCTGCCTCCCGTGAAACACACACTCACTCTCTGAGACACACGTGACATGGACACATCCACGGTGAGATGGACTCAGACAGAGGCATTCACACACACTGGCACGTGAGCACATACATCTGTGCACGCACACACGCACACATGCGCGCGCACACACACACTCTAATTCAGCCCAGTGAGTGTCTTTCTTGCCAGGCAGCCCTTTCCAACTCGGAGAAAGGCAGACAGGGCCATGTCCTCCCGGCATGGCTGGTCTCTCCGGGGAGGCAAACGCTTCACTGAGCCCCAAACACAGGACACGGAGCAAAGTCGTTCAGACCCGGGGAAGGGCCCTCGGCACCATCACAGGCCACCACACGCCGAGGGTGTGACGCTGGGAATGAGTGTGGTTCTGACCTTGGCCTCGCAGTGGATTCCAGGCAGGAGAAAGCAGCCTGGCAGGAGGCAGTCAAGGAGGGCTTCTCGGAGGAGGAGCGGTTGAGCCGTGTTGCTTAGCCTGTTCCTGCCGGAACGGAACCCTGGGCTGAACCGCCCTTCTGATAGTCTGCGTCATCTTCAGGACACTGACCCATCTTCGTGGCTGCTGCCTGGCGTTGCGCATACGTGTGCGGTCTCACATCCACACGGAACTCTGCCAACGTGATAAGATGACCCCCATTTTTACAGATGAGGAAATCGAGGCTCAGGTCTCATGGCCAAAGTCAAAGAGCTAGGAAGCTGGAGCTGAGTTTCTCGGAATGCCAAGTCCAGTGCCAGGTTTTCAGGAGCCCTCCCGGGGTCCCCGTCTCCAGCAGCCGCCTCTCTTGTCTTTCCCATCCCAAGCCCCACCTCGCTCAACCCAGCCCCGGGTCTCTCTGTAAGTGGCAGGTGGGCCCCCTTTGAGTGACAGGACCTGGCGTTATTATAGACAGACTTAGAGTCCAGGACCCTTCGGAAGGAGTTGGAGCCCCGTGTTTCGGCCAAGTTCGCCCCCAGTGAGTCCTCCCATCTCATGGAGGCGCCCCTCGCAGGGGCCGGGGGAGAGCCGTAACCCCATCTGTCTGTCTGCAGGTGAGGGCAGTTGGGGCTCTCTCAGCCTCCCGGACAGCTGTAACCTCCTGTGGGGACAGTGGCGGGAGCCTCGAGGACGATGGTCACGACAGGAGCCTGGGTGCTGGGCTGGACTCGGGTTCCATCCTGGCCCCGCCTCATCCCGGAGCCCTTTGCCCGGAACGTGGGAGATGGAACAGCACCGGCCTGCTGTGCGGTGGGGCTTTGCCCTGCTCTCACGCTCGGACGCCGCCTGGGTCTGGAATCTAGTAAGTGCTCAATAAACATCGGTCCCAAGTGTGCGCCATTGAGCTGTGGTGAGGGTTCAATGAGATGAAACCTGTAAAGGGCCCGTGACACAGTGGGCATTTAATGAGCGATCGCCGCCGTGTTCACGTAAAATGCTGGGAACGCTGTCTGGGAAGTGATACTGCGATGGAGCGTCGTGGGAAATATTACTCTTGGTTATTTGACGATGATGGGAGGTGCGCAATAAAAACCATGACACCGGGCGTCAATCACATGCCAGGCGTCATGCCAGGCACTTGATACGTCTCGCTCTCCTTCGATGTTCCCGGGACGGAGAGGGACATGGTATCACCTCCATTCTACCGAGGAGCACACGGAAGCTCAGAGAGGGCCCCGCTTGCCCCTAATGTCGAAGCTGAGAAAGAGAGGAGCCAGGATTTGAACCGAGCGCCTCTACGGAACACCCAGGGACGGTCTCCCCAGCCTTGGTCCTTCCTGGGACCGCTTGCCCATGTTCGCCCCATGATTGAGCCAAGGTCATCGTTCAGATCAACTTGACATGAACTCACTTCAAAAAAGACCTCAACCTGAGCCTTAGCAACAATATCCGTGACTCCCCGGGTTGGACGTGGGGATATGTTTAGTACGCACTAAAATAAATATGTAAGAACTAGAGGCCCGCTGCACGAAATTCGTGCAAGAGTAGGCCTTCCTTCCGCCGGCTGCCGGCACCGGCTTCCCGCTGGCACCGGGGACCCGGGCTTCCCTCACAGCCCCGGCTTCGTCCGAAAGGTTGTCCGGAAGGACATCTGGTCTAATTAGCATATTATGCTTTTATTATTATAGACTAGAGGCCCGGTGCACAAAAATTCGTGCACTTGGGGGCCCCTCAGCCAGGCCTGTGCCCTCTCACAGACCAGGAGCCCTCGGGGGATGTCTGACTGATGGCTTAGGCCCGCTCCCCGCCGGCCCTGCCCCCCGCCAACCGGTCATTCTGCCGTTCGGTCGATTTGCATATTAGGCTTTTATTATATAGGATTACCCCCTCAAAATTTCTTTTGCCTGCGTATCACCTGCCACCATCCCTTGGCCATAGGGGTGTTTAAAACTCATGTTGGGGCTCACCTAGCTCCACGGTCTTATTTCATGAGACGAGGCCCAGAGAAATTCAGTTGTTTTCCCAAAGCCACACAGCAAGCCCGACTCAGACCTCCTGCCTCCCAGGCCTGGGGGCATCGCCTGCCCCTCAAACAACTGTGTGTGTCAGGGGAGGCGGCTGCCTGGCTCTGGAATGGGAGCAGGGGGAGCTTCCTTCACCATCTCTTCAGGGCTGCGTTCTTGTTCCCATTTTAAAGTGGAGGGAACTGAGGCTCAGAGAGGTCAAGCAGCTCTTCAGAGGATGCACAGCAAGTCAGGGGTGGAGCTGGGATTCGAACCCCAGATCCGGGTGTGCTGTGCTGTAGAGAAGGTGGCTGAGGACACGTGGGCCCGGGAAGAGGGATGCTGTTGCCTGGGTGACGATGCGGTGGACACTGGCCAGCTGGGGGGCTTTCCACCTTGGGGTCCACCTACCTCTGCTTCCCAGCCTGACACGCAGGTGCGCCGCACCCCCTGCCTCCTGGGATAGATGTAGGCGGCAGGGGCCGGGGCCGAAGCCGGCGGGCCGCATATTTTTAACTGGGAGAAGAATGTCCCAGCCCCGGAGCCTCCACCAGCCCTGCCTCCTCGCGCCCAGGAATGCGCTCGCTTCCTGTCTTCAGCAGCCTCTCGTTTTCTCCCCAGCCCCGGCAGCCCCGTCTTCTCAAGTCCAGACGGCAAAAGGTCTTGGGAATTTTCGTGAAACTCTTAAACCTGGCCGCGAGCCAGAGGGAAACAGCTCTGCGCGGGGCCGAGGCTGTCTGGGAGATGATAGAAATATGGCGTTCCTGCGGCCGGCGTTCCTGAGTGTGCGGGGGCCGGCGGCCAGATCTCCGCCGCACCAGGCCCCGCGGGCAGGAGGAGGAGGAGGGAGGACCGTGGCCAGGGAAGCAGTGTTTGCTGTGGGCCAGCCTTCAGCGGCCTCAGGTCTCATCCCAGCAAAGCCTCCGGGGCTGGATGCGGCAGGTGCCGTCAGCGGCCCGTCATCTCGGAGGAAGAGACTGAGGCCCAGAGAGATGCAGGGACTGGCCCAAGGTCACACAGCAGGGAGCAGTGAGCTGGGATTGGAGCCCAGTCTTTACCATCGTATCACCTTTATGCACAGCCGGACCTACGCGCACACCCACGTGTACACATACCAACTCACACGGACACGATCCATGCATACACACAGTCACATGTACACACACTTACACACACATGCGTAGATATACAGCATTCACACACAACACACACATGCCGACGTTTACACACACGTGGGCACAATACATGCACACCCAAGCACAACGGTCACAACAAAGGTGACACAAACCAATACACACACATGCATACATACGTTCACACATGTGCACACACTCCCTCACTTGTACACACGTTCTGAGACGCGACGCCAAGGTGCTCACCTGGCTGTCTGGAGCCGGGCCAGGCCTCCGTCCCTGGGATCCTGGGAGCGGCAGCTTCCTTCCGCCCCTCTCTCCCGGCCTCCCTCCCTGCCTCCCTCCCTCCCTCCCTCTTCCCCCAGATGTTTGCCGTGTCTTCCGCCAGCCGGCCAGATGTGCTCGACGCCTCGGGATGTCTCAGAAATCCAGAGGCCGGGGGGCGGGGTTTCCAGATTGCCCCCAGAAGTCTCCGCAGCAACACAGTGACACCAGGCTGAGAAGGGCCAGACCCTGGAAAGGGACCCGTCACCCTGCAAGGTCACTGGGTGGCATCCCGTGGGGACGGCTGGCCAGGGGGGCTGAGGTGCGTGCTCCAAGTGGGACCCTTGAGTCTGAGTTCCCCTTGAAGCCACTGTGAGGCTCGGGACTGACTCTCTGCTTCCTCTGAGCCTCAGTTTCCACATCCGGGCGTAAGGGCCAGCGCGGCCAGCTCGGCTTCACGGGGGCGTCGGGGGACGGTTGACACTAAGCATGGAAAGGAATCTCACAGATCTCTCAGCTCTCCAGTGGCAGATGCGGTAACTGAGGCCCGTGACCAGGCTGCGAGCCAGGGGCAAAACGGGGCTCAGAGACCGGGTCCCCCAAATCTCGGACGGATCACATTCTAGGTTACACCTAAGCAGCCCCTTCAGCGGCCACACACACGCAATGGAACGCGGGAACGAAAAGTCGTTTCTTTCTGCCAACGGGCCGATTCTGACATTTTCCCCAGGGATTCCTGACCAGCAAGATGGAGTGTCTCCGCGAAGCTGGCCCCCATGCCAACGCCCTGTATATAACACCCGCCTCTCCCGAGGCGTGGGGTTTTGCCGTCTCCTCCCAGGCTCTCCAGTCCAGTTCTGCGATGTCAGAGACTTGGGAGCAGGGCAAACCCAGCACAACAGCCCTGGGTACTGACCCGGCTGTGTGGCCCTTACGTCCCCAGGGAGGCGAGGAGATCACAGTGGCAGGAAGACGGGCTCCCAGAGAGGCACCTGGGAGCTCAGTTCCTGGTCAAGTCTCTCACCCGCTGAGTGAGCATCATCGCGGGAACTCCCGGAGCCTCAGTTTTCTCATCTGTGAAATGGGAAGACCACACGTCGCGAGGCTTAAGAGAAAGAACAGACGTGTGTGTGGCGCGCAGTGGGGCTGGCCCAGGAAGCTCTTGGCCGGTGGCCTTGGCCATGAAGCCTGTTTCCCAGTGAGACGACGGGACGCGCCCAAGGTAGCCCGGAGCAGGGGGGGCGGCCAGGCCGGGCTGACCCACAGCTTGGCTTGGGCTGCAGGCCAGCCGGCTGGGGGATGTGATGCCGTTTTTCCAGGCCTTCCCCCTAGAACAGACCCCAGGTTCTCTGCAGCTACTGTGCTTCTTGCCTCCCCGGACGTCTCGGACAAAAGTCCCCGAAACGCATCGCGGTGCTGCTCGCTCAGGCCCAGGCCTATAAGAAGCTGACCGGGGCTGTTATTTTAAGGGCTGTCAACGGCGATTCCCTCCGAAGGTTCTTGCTGGAATTGGCCTCGGTTCCCTGGCTGGTGGCAGAGCTCGGGGCTGGCTTTCAAGGGCAAGGTACAGACAGGGGGAGGCAGCTGCTGCCCGGGGAGGCTGAGGGCTAAAGGCACACTCTCCGAGGGGCCGCCCTGCCTCTCCTCCCGCCCTCCTCCTCCAGCAGCCTGAGCATCTCCTGTGTACCCCCGGGGTGACCCTTTTACAGAGAAGGAAGCCATGGCTCAGAGAGGGACAGTGTTATTCCCAGGGCCACACAGCACAGGTCTCCCAGACTCCCAGCTCCGAACCCCCTTTCCGGCTGCCCGGCCTCGGCGGCAGCCTCTCTCCTCTGTCTGCTGCTCTTCTCCCCCAGACGCTTCCTTATCTCCCCTTCCCGCATCTCTCCTTCCTTTCCCTGTCTCCTCCCGTCCCCTCGCCTCTTCTCTTCTGGTGCTTCTTCGGGAAATCCCAGGCCCGCCCCGCGTTCCCCGTGCCGTGATCATCATCGTGGTAAAGACAGAGAACCCGCCAGGAGAGACGGTGTAAGTGTCCGCAGCATCTCTGAGCTCTTCCTGTGGCCCAGGCCGGGAGGGAAGTCTGTCCGGTGGGTGACACCGTCCAGTAACCCCGGGAGGCGAGCGCGTACTGCGCCACCTTCTAGGCAAGGATGGGGAGCCCAGGGTGCGAGCTGCCGGCCAAGGCCCCCCTGATGTGCGGCGGGGGAGGGGGAGGGGGGAGTTCTGTCTAGCTGACACTGGAGACCCCACACTCTATGTTGTATTAGATGCACACACACAGACACACACACACACACACACACACACACACACATTTTCAACATTAAGGTTTAACTTACTGTCAAGGGCACAACAGTTAAGTGAGGTCCTCAACGTACATACACGCCGATCACAAAACCAAGCAGGTTCCCTGTGGCCCCTCCCAGGTGACACCCAAAGTCCGCAATCTTTATTTTATTTTATTTTGTGTTTTTTTACATTTTTTTTATTAAGGTATTATATGTGTACATAGCTTACCATTGCCCCCCACCCCCACCCTACTCCCATACATGCCCTCACCCCCCAGAGTTTTGCGTCCATTGGTTATGCTTCTATGCATGCATACAAGTCCTTCGGTTGATCTCTTATCTCCCCCACCTCTCCCTAACCTTCCCGCTGCACTTTGACAGTCTGTTCAAAGTCCCCAGTCTTAACCCCAAACGGTGGCCCCGGCCAGGCCTGGGCTGGAATCCCTACTGTGTCACCTCCAGCAAGTTGCTTCACCTCTTTGAGCCTCAGTTTCTCAGTCTGTGAAATGGAGCTACCACCCGCTCCGTTATAGGGCAGGGGCAGAGGAACCCTGTCCGGGGTCACACGCACCCACAGAACACGGGGGCTCATGGCCAGTATTAGTAATACGCCAGAGCCTCGTCTGCCCCCCACTTGGCGCAGTCTTGGAGGCTAATGTCACCCATTGGTCCCCAGCCCCTCTCTGAGTCCCCAGCCCCAGCCTGAGGCGACCCCCAGAGCTGGGCCTGCTTCTCTGGGGGGGGGGGGGAATGAGGCGCGCAGCCCCTGACCCCAGCCGTTGGCCTGACCCTCAGACCACAGCCTGCAAGAGGCTAACCCCCTCCCCATGGCCCCGGGGCCCCCCTCGGTTGAAGAGGCTGCGCCTGCCCGCACCCATTCATGTATTTTGTATTATAAAATGACTCCCGTCGCCATGGCAACATAAAAGGAGCCGATCTCATTACTGAGGCCCGGACACATTATTTTCTCCAAGGAATTTCTTCTCTTCTTTTCATTATTTCCCTCCAAAGGTCAGTTATCCTCTCAGGCGGGGCGGGGGGCGGTGGGGGGGCCCCCCGCGAAAGGTGAGCCGGATTCATGGCAGAATTCCCCTGGCGGAATTTACAATCATTTTGCCTTTTTCCCCCGCTCTAACACCATTGGAGAGATTTTCTTGCAGCGAGAGGCTCTCTTTAACCCCTGCAGCCCCGGCAGGCAGGTGGTGCGGCCGCCCTGGGAGTCCCCACCCCTGCCTGTGCCTCCTGCAAATGGTCCCCTGGGGCCAGTTGACTCCGCGTCCTGAAGGGCCCCGGGAATCTGGGGTTGGCCCCATTGGCCATGGAGAATTGGCAAATAATTCACTGTTCTTCGTCCTCCCACCGAGGAAAACACCCCTTCACAAGTCAGTGCCAGCGATCGTAATAATTCATGTGAAGAACTGGAACGCGGCGTGGGGTAGTGGTTAAGAATTTGGCTCTAGAGCCAGGCAGGCCTGGATTCCCATCCTGGCCTTGCCCCCTGTCAGGCTGTGCGACCTTGGGCAAGTTGCTCCACCTCTCTGAGCCTCGGTTATAAAACAAGGCTCATACTAGTGGCTGCCTTACAGGTGTGTGTGGGGGGGTGAGGATGGAGTGAGATGTGTATGTAAAGCTTGAAGCAGAGTACCTGGCACACAAGAAACAATACATATTGACGATGGTTTATCTTTAGGTCCACATATGTGCCAGTTACTGTGTGTATCAGTTACTTATTGCTGTGTAACAAATCGGCCCCTAGATGTAGTAGCTTAAAACAACATAATCACTTACTATCTTTCATCGTGTCTGTGGACTGGGAATTTGGGAGTAGTTGGGTTGGGTGGCTCTGGCTCAAGATGACTCTTGCTGTTGTGGTCAGATGTCTGGGGCTGTAGTCTTCTGAATTCGTGACCAGGACTGGAAGATCTCATTCCACGAGGGCTCACTCCTGGCTAGCTGCTGGACAGGGGCCTTGGTTCCTCTGGGTCTCCCCATGGGTCTAGCCTCAAGGCTGCTTGAGCATCCTCACAAGGTGGCATCTGGCTTCCTCTGAAATGAGCGATCGAGAGAACAGGTGAACGCTACCATGGCCTTTATGACCTCGCCTCAGAAGCCATGCGCCATCATGTCCACCAGCTTCTATGGGTCGTGCCGGCTTGCTCTGATTCACTATCAGAGGGTACCACGCAGAGGCGTGGATAGCAGACCCCAAGGATTATTGGGGACGATCTTGGAGCCTGGCTACCAGATACCACCACCTCCTTTAGGTATATGATCTCACTGAATCTTCATAAAGAAGGTTTGAGGCCGATTCCCATTTCACAGAGGGGAACACGGAGGCTCGGAGAAGGCAAATGACTTGTCCAAGGCTTGGAGACTACCCAGTCTGATTCCAGGCCCAGATTCTTCCCTCCCCCCGCCCCCCGCCCCCCGCCCCGTTTCTTATGGACCTAGTCCCCCTCCTGGTCAGATTTGGCTGGCCTGGAGGGACAGAGATCTGCTGGGAAATGAAACCCCCAGGACGCCTGAGTCTGTCTGGCAGCTGGTCGGGGCAGAGCAGTGCACAGACACTCGACAAGGGAAGCCAGTCAAAACACTCCCCGCCGACGAAGCCAGCGGAATAAGTGTGTTTGTAAAACTGACGGCGTTTTTGTTGACAGGCAAATGTCTATATTACGCGGCAACAAATGGCTGGGAGATGCAAGAACGCAGTCAATCACTGGGGATTTTTTTTTTTTTCTTCTTCCCCCTCTTTAAGAAAGGAAAGCGCTCCCACTACCAAGCAGGATGAGTGATGTTTGCAGATCTCCGCCCTAAGCGAGCCCGGTCCTGGGGCGCAGCGTGGAGATCCAGGAGCAGCATACGCCCGTGTGAACAGGGGTCTTTTCAGGAAGCGGGAATTCCTGACCCGAAGGAGGAAGGGCCATCCTGAGGTGTCCTGGGGATGAGGGGGCCCAGAACACCCGGTCGGTTGTCAGCGACTCGCTGCTTGGCTCCGGATTTCTGGCTGGCTTTGAGAAATGCAGGATTCCTCACACTCAGATCCTCCTGGGATAGATAGTTGGTGAGAAGGCAGGCACCCAGGCCCTGGCCCTGGCCATTCTGATTCATCGGGCTGGGGAGGGTGGCCCACGTATCTGTACGTCGCATACCCGTCCACCTCTTCTGGGAACATTGATGCGGACTTTTCTGGGGCCACGCTGAAAAACACGTGGGGTGCCTGCTATTTCCTGGACCAGCACACGCCTCCTGGTCATGCTTCAGGTCTGCCGGATAGCACTCTTTCAACTTCGGAAGTCGTTGCTTCATTGGTTCGTTATGCATTCATTCATTCATTCATTCATTCATGCAGTGTCTTAATTGAGCATCTACTATATGCAAGTGGAGACAGCAGTTCTGTGACAGGCGTGTTAATCCCTGTCCTCATGGAATCTATGGTCCCAGGGGGGAGTTGGATCCAACAAGCCAAGACATAAATGAGTAAAATATCTATATGTTTTAAGAGAATAAACAAGAGGTTTGGCCCTGTCGGTATGGCTCAGTAGTTGAGTGTCGACCTATGAACCAGGAGGTCACGGTTCGATTCCTGGTTAGGGCACGTGCCTGGGTTGCAGGCTCGGTCCCCAGTGTGGGGCGTGCAGGGGGCAGCTGATCCACGGTTCTCTCTCATCATTGATGTTTTTATGTCTCTCTTCCTCTCCCTTCCTCTCTGAAATCAATACAAAAAAATAAAAAATAGAAAATAAAACAAGGGGTTTCGATGGGGAGCGAGAGGGCAGCTACTTTACCCCGGAGGGCTAGTCTGGGAAGATCTTCCTGAAGATAGGACTCTTCATTTGAGATTCAAAGATGAGAGGAGACTGACTACATAAAACGTCGAGGAGTGTCCCTGTAGGCAGGGAGAATGGCATGCACAAAGGTCCTGGGGCAGGCTTACGCCCGGCGTGTTCGAGGCAAATATTAATTAAGCACCCGTGAGGGCGAAATGTGCACCGGTTAAGGGGATCATCTCTGGGTGAGGAGAGTCTGGGTTTGAACCACATCTCGGCTACTACGTGAGTGGCCCTGGGCAGGTCCCTGCCCTGTGAGGGTCAGCTTCTTCATCTCTCATGTCAGGGGGTTATTTGACGACTCCATCAGATAGACCCGTGGTCGGCAAATTCATTAGTCAACAGAGCCAAATAGCAACAGTACAACGATCAACATTTCTTTTGAGAGCCAAATTTTTCAAACTTCAACTTCTTCTATCGCCACTTCTTCAAAATAGACTTGCCCCGGCCGTGGTATTTTGTGGAAGAGCCACACTCAAGGGGCCAAGGAGCCGCACGTGGCTCGCGAGCTGCAGTTTGCCGACCACGGAGATAGACTACAGACACGTCTCCTATCGTCATAACGGAGGGGTGCCTCTGGCGGCCCTCAGAATCCAGGAAGAACCTTGCTCTCCCCAGTAGAGCTCCTGATGACGTGCTAAGAGCCGATGAAGAGCTGTGAACGGTGACCGAACCCCTCTTATTTTGCTTGGCCATGCGAGGAGCTTTGGACGAATGCCTATCACGTGTCTTTTGCTGAGAGCCGATCAAGGAACAGGAAGAGACAATTTCACGAGGTGTGTGTCTGAGGCTTCCTCTCCTGAGCCAAAGCTCCTCTCCCTGGGGCCCCAGGACTTCCTGCAGCTTGGGGCTCACCCCCCAGGCTCCTGAGAACTTTTGCTGGGTGGATCTTGTTAACCCTCCCCTGCTCCTTCGTCACAGCTGCCGGGTCTGTCCGTCCGAGAGGCCCCATTCATTAGGCAGATGCGCCAACGATCCAGATGCGCCTCTTAGGTAATATTTTTTTTTTTTTTTAATGGATGTCGAGCATTCATCCTCACGAAGGCCCTGGAACACATGAGCCTCGGCTCCGGCGCATTCAGCGTACGCAAAACACCACGGGCGTTGAAATTTGCTTCCTTTTGATTGCGTCTCTTGCTGGCTTGGAAGGACTGGATTTTATAACAGGTCAATTTCAGACCATTTGATATTGATATAGGAAGATCCTGGGGGATTATGGAATGCATTTTTCATCCCGCTGCGATAGGATCATCTAAGGAAAATGGGATTGACTGTTAAGTACAAATTGAAAAAGACATGGTCATTTAAGATAACTCCTTATCTGTATACAAGGAAATAGTATCAGGGAAATAGACCACCAGTTGACAGAAATAAATTTCACCTTGGGTTCCCCCTCCACACGCCTCCGCCACTCCTGTTCACACTCGTCTGGGATTATTCAATTATCCCGAGAGCCCTTTCCGGGGGCCCCTTTCAGAGGGGGCACCTGCTGGGAGAGGGTCGGTCGCTCTCTGTGGCTTCCCTCCGGGAGGAGAGATGAGATGGGAAGGGCTGGGGCTCGTGCATGGAGCGAGCTTTGGGGGAATCGGGGATGGGGAAGGGTTCGCTCCTTAGCAGAGCCCCTGGCCTCTTGGGAAGAGCAGGTGAAGAGCTGAGAACAATGCCCACAGGGCTTGCTTTGCATGCATTCGGCTCACTCACACGCACTTAGCTGCTCACACTGTGGCCACCACCGGAGTGGCCTGAGCCCGGCAGGGTCCCCTCCAGCCGACCCGGAAAACCACGTGGCCTGGGGGACAGGCTGGGAATGTGCACTCGAGCACAGCAGACCCCTCTGTCCGGCTCACGTCGCTTTGGCATGATCTGGTCCCACGATCTGTCGGAGTGGCCCGTTTGCCCCGTGGGGTTGGGGCTGCTTCCCTCTCTACCCGCGTCATAGTCGAGGGACTCTGGGAGGTGAGGGGTGAAAGCTCCTGTGGTTTTCATTTCTGTTTCTCTGATGGCGATTGATCCCCTGATCTGTGGTTTTAAAAAGAAAAAAATGTTTTGAACCACCCTGGGGTCCCACTTGCCCATTTCACAGATGAGAGAAACTGAGGCCCAGGGATTGCAACGGGCTTGCCCAGCTGCAGCTGGATCCCTGCCTCCTGGTCACCTGGTCTCCTGAGGAGAGAGAGAAGAAAGAAGCTCTTCAAAAGGATGCTGCCTTTTACCTGGAGGCGCGGAAGGCACTATTTTGGCGGGATACGTCCCGCCATTCTGTATCCTTGCCCCTATAGAAAGCTGGCTTCAAGGTGCAGATAGGAAAGAAGTTGTCACAGCGGAACTTTGCTGGATGGCCATCCGACCACACTATGCGACACACCCTCTTTACAGACCTAGAGGTCCCGTAAGCTGCTCTGAGTAGGACAGTGGGGTCTGGGCAGTAAGCCTGGTTGGGGGGGGGGGGGGGCGGGAGGGGAGGGGGAAGACTACAGAGGAGATGTACCCTCATGCTAAGCGAGAGTCACTGATTTCCTCCCTGAGAGATGCAGGTGGCCATCTGTGAGGGTTGAGGCCAGAGCCGGCCAGGCCGAGCCCTGGGTCAGCGTTTAAGTCTCTCGGCGGGTACCCCCTCCCTCCTGCCCCACCCCTTGCCCTCTGCTCCGCACCTCCAGGCTATCTGGCCCCTCACAAAACATCTTCTCCTCTCCTTGGCGGCCTGGATCTGTTGAGTGTCTTATTTTATCTTTGGAGCAAGCTGCACCCAGGAGACCCGGGGGGTGGGGGTGGGGGTGGGGGGGCGGGGGGGGGGGAGGGACACAGCATCTGTGAAGGAAGGGCGGCTGCAAAGAGACAACACGACCATTTTTTTTTTTTTTTAAAGCGCGGTAATAAATGCTACTCAAAAAAAAAGAGAGAGAGAAAGAAAGACCCACCCTGCAATCTCCGAAAAACACAGCCCATTGAAATGACAAGCCGAAAATCATTTGCTGAGCGCCCAAACCGCTCCCTTTGTCCCCCAAATCCTTCTGTTGACAGTTACCTTTCAATCCCGCAATTGTGCGGAGAGGGCTGGTTTCTATTCAGTGTTCTATTCACTCTGCGTATTAATGAAAAGGGGGCGGGGGAGGCAAAAAAACTTGTAAGAATGGTGTTTAATAGGCTGATAGACAAGCTGTCTGGAGTCCCTGGCCGAGCCCCTCTTATCAGTGGCTCACACTGGGGCCTGCTCGGTCGCCCCGTCCCGGCTCAGCTTGGAGCGCCCGCCTGGTGTCTTGGCCCCTGCGATGGAAATGCTGGGATGGGATTGATTGATTGATTGGTTTTTGGGATGAGTATTTTTTTTTAAAGGCTCGATGACCTTTTCTCTTTCCCGGGAGAAGGGGACGGACGCGTGCAGGCCGCGACTTGACCCTGTGATGCGTACACGCACCAAGCCATGTATGGAGCACCTACTGTGTTCCGAGGGGCTGCACGGGGGGTGCTGGGGTCAGGCGTGGGGGAGGCAGGGAGCTTCCGACCTGGACAGAGATCCAGAAACCAGGGATTTTGCCCCTGTCAGAAAGGTCAGCATGGGGCTCCCCCTGACTGTGGGGAGACTGTGAGCCCCAAACCATTTCCTCTAGGTGCCCCTAAGCAAGGGGGCTCTGAAACCAGTTGGCCCATCTGCACACGGATGGGCTGCATTTGGGCATCGTCATGCCCGCTGGGATGCAGGAAGCTGGGCCCAGGGACCTCCCCAGTCCGTTCTGCTCACAGGCTGTGTGGGATCCTACCCGTTGGGGTAACTTGGGGCGTGTCCATTGGCCTCTGGGAGCCACAGTCTCCTTGACTGCCCCATGGGGATGGTGACGTCGCCGTAGAAGAGCTGCGGGGAGGATGTCACAGACTGAATGTGCGGGTCCCTCCTAAATGCCTGTATCGAAGCCCTAACCTCCAAGAACTTGGGGCCTTTGGCAGGCGATGAGGTCATGGGGGTGGGCATGCAGTCTGGTGGGATTAGTGCCCTTAAAAGAAGAGGGAAGTACTTCTCCCCCCCACTCAACCCCCCCCCCCCCCCCCAATGAGGACAGTGAGAAGGCGGCTGTCTGCAAGCCAGGAAGAGAGCCCTCACCAGAACTTGGCCACGCCGGCACCCCGATCTCAGACTGGGAGAACTGGGAGGCAATACAATTCTGTTGTTTAAACCACCCACTCTGGTGTTTTGTGACGACAGCCCGAGTGGACTAGCACAGAGGAGAGAGTGAGGTCTGCAAGCCAATGGCCTGGCCCGGGCCCCCTTCCCTCGCCTCCCTCCCTCCCTCTATTCATCCCTCCCTCCCTCCCTCCCTTCCTCCCTCCCTCCCTTCCTCCCTCCCTTCCTCCCTCCCTCTCTCCCTTTCTTTCCTTATTTTCCTTCCTGGATTCTGGAAATCCAAGAGGGGGCTGGGCTGGGCGGGGCAGGGTGGAGGGGAGCTCAGGACAGCGGAGGGCTTTCATGTAGAGGATGTATTGGTGACACTGCACCCGCTCCCGGGAGGAGGGTGAGCTCCCCGCCATCACAGGGCCGTGAGAGGAAGCTGGGCGACAACTTGGTGAGAATGTTATGGCAGATGTAGAGATGGACCATCTGGGCTGGGAGGTGGGGTGGGGGTGGGGGTGCCTGTACCTGCCAAGCCAGCCTGGAGCCATCCCCGGGTCTGCACTTGCCCGGCCTGTTCTGTCCCCAGGGACACACCTGTTGGCGTCATTTTGCCTCCAGCCCTCAGGCCCACACCCAGGAGGCATCCTGGAATCTGCTCCTTCCCTCCACCGCATACCCGGTCTTTGGCGAGTCCTGACAATTCTGCCTTTAATATGTTTTTTAATTGATTTTTTTTTTTTTAGAGAGAGGAAGTGGGGGAGAAAAGAGAGAGAGAGAGAGAGAAACATCGATGAGAGAGAGAAACATCAATCTGTTGCCTCCCACATGCACCCCGACTGGGGATTGAGCCTGCAACCGGGGCACCTGTCCTGCCCGGGAATCAAATCGGTGACCTTTCAGTGCACAGGGTGACACCCAGCCAGCTGAGCCACGGCAGCCAGGGCCCCACAATCCTGCCTGTAAAACACCCGGAGCTCTCACCTCCGTCACCACCATTCTCTGGCCCCGCAGTGACCCTTTCACGGGGCTCCCTGCTTCTCCTCCAGGTCCCCCTTTCTTCGCAGAGCAGAGGGACACCCTCGATCTGTTTGTTAGACCTGCCCAGGCTGCTCAGAACTCTCCCGTGGCCTCGATCACGAGCCCCCCAAACCCAGCCCCTGTTACAGCATCTCCTGCCTGTCCCCCACCCTTTTGGCTCCGTTCCCACCACCCCGGAACTTGTGTTGGCCCTTGTGTATGCCAACTTTGTGTCGTTCCCTTTGCACTGGCTGTTCCCTCTGCCTGGGACACCCTTCCCCCGGGGCCTCGCAGGGCTGCCCCTCTCTCCATCCAGGTAAGAAAGAGAAAATGAATACAAGTGATGATGTCAGGGACTACGAAGAAATAGGGAGCAGGGTGAGGGGTTGCGGGTGATGCCTGTCAAAGAGACAATCAGAGAGGACTTCATGGAGGAGGCAACAACAGTGAAGGCCTGAGTGAAGTGCTGTGTTGTCAGGAGATAGGCGGGGGGGCACTGGTGAGGCAGGGAAGAAGGCACCAGATGGAAGAGGGCCTTGTGGGTCTTGGGAGGATGGACCCAATCTTTGGCCCCTTAGGGAAGCTTGGAAATGTTTTAAAGGACAGCACAGTGGTAAGTTTTCGTGCATGTCAAGTGGATGAAAGAGTGAGTGAGTGAGTGAGTGGGTGGGTGGGTGGGTGGGTGGGTGGGTGAGTGAGTGAGTGGGTGGGTGAGAGGGTAGGTGGGTGGGTGAGTGAGTAGTCCATGTTGTAGTCCAATGGGGTTCAGTGTCTTGTCCGCTTTATCCCCCTCCCCCAATCAGTCCCACCTGGCAGGCCCCGCCCCTTCGCAGGATATTGCCTCATCATCTTGGATCTCTGCCTTCTCCTGGGGCCTCAGCTCCCCAGCCAGGATGGGTTCAGCCCCAGTGGTGAGCTTTTTTTTTTTTTTTTTGAGGGGAGCTAAGCAGGAAACCCTCCTCCCTGTACATAATGAGCGCCCGCCCCCTAGTCTCCTGGGGTTGGAGTGATAGATAATCCAGACAGTCATTTGTGTTTTGGGTCCCACAGGGCCCGCTCCCCGCCCCGCCCCTCCGTGGTGATCGCTGACAAGGCAGATTTTAATAGATTCCCATTGGCAGAGCGATTTGCATCCAGATGCAATTATGAGGCGAGACCCAGCTTCCTCCTCGGACCGGCCTCCGGTTATGTAGGGAGGATTGGATATACCCCTAGGGGGTGGGGGTGGGGTGGGGGGGCTCTGAGGCTGGGCAGAGTGGTCCAGGCAGGGCTGGCTGAGCCCCATACCCCTGCTTTCCAGAGAAAATGTCCGGACTGGCGCAGCCCCCGTGCTCCGAGGCTTGGGTGGATCTGGCTTCGTTTGCTCACCCTAGGGTGGGGAGCGGTGCTGATGCTCACAGAAATGCAGTCAGGGCAGTGTCTTCTCAATCTCTGCCTGCGGGTCAGGCACTGTGCTTGTCCCCCTCCCCCCTTCCTCCTCCTCCATGAAGTCCTCCCTGATTGTCTCTTGGCCTCCAGGAATTTCTATTTTCATAGGGACACAGACAAGAGGAAGTTAACAATGAAGTAAACAAGATAAGACATGGGAATAAGTGCAGCAAGGGAAACCGCAGGTGAAGTGACGCTCTCTGGGGGGTATTTCTCTAGACTGAGTGGTGAAGGAAGGTGAGGTAGGTTGATGGCAAAAATGTGACCCGGCCCTTCATTGCTCCTTGTAGTCACTCCCCCTTGCAAGGCGCCTTGGTAGCTCATTCCTAACCCTGGAATCTGGGCTTGGCCACGTGACTTGTTTTGGCCAATAGGATGTGGGGGTAAGTGATATAGGGCCAGCTTCAACCCAAGGCCTCAAGAGACCTTGCCCATTTCTGCTTGCTCTCTTGAAATCTTGCTGCCACCACCCCGTGGATTGCCCAGACTTTCCTGCTGGAGGACGAGAGGGACACAGAGCTGAGACGAGCCACCCAAAGTCAACCTAGACCAGGTAGAACCCAGTTGACCTGTCGTCAGCTGACCTCAAATGCCATGATCATTTGATTAGCCCCCATCGGTAGAACTGCCCACCCAACCTGCAGATTTGTGAGCTAAACAACTGCATGTGGTTTTAAGCCGTGATGTTTTGAGTTGTTTTGTTACGCAGCCGTAGCTGACAGATACAAAAGGTCAGTGTGAGCAAAGGACATGTCCACGGAGACTCAAAGGGTCGTGGTGAGGAAGCTGCAGGAAAAGAGAATTCCAGGGAGAGGGACCCGCAAGCACAGAGGCCCTGAGGTGGGAAATGCGGAGGCCTGTTTCAGGCACAGGAAGGAGGCCTCTGGGGCTGAGGTGTGGCGAGTAGGAAGGGTGGAATGGGATATGGAAGAGAGAGGGACAGGGGCTAAATCACATGGACGATGAAGAGGTTCTCCGTGTTTGAAGGATAGTAGTCACGGACCTGATTTCTCATCCTAGGCATCGAGAAGTAGCAACGCGCACGGAGGCTAGTGACGCTGCCGCTTATGTTAACCATGTGGGTGATGGGATGTAGCAGAATGGGCGGCATTTGGTAAACATATGGACTTGGCCTGAATGGGTTCTAAGAACGGGTGTCTGTCCTGCATGTGTGCGGACAGGGCAAGGATAGCCTTTGAACTTGCTATTCTTTCCACCTGGGACGCGAGCTGTCTTCCTGACGTCCCCGGCAGCCCGGTGAGTTATTTTTTAATTCAGGTTTTGAATCAGTATCACATTCAGATGGATCACAATTCATCAAGGTACAGAAAGGCATGGACTACAAAGATCCCTCCCACGCCTGCCCCCCAGCCTCCAACACCCCACCTTACCTGCAAACCCTGTGTTCCATTTGCATGTGTCCTTTCAGAGACATTTTA
Source organism: Cnephaeus nilssonii (assembly GCF_951640355.1). NCBI lineage: Eukaryota > Metazoa > Chordata > Mammalia > Chiroptera > Vespertilionidae > Cnephaeus > Cnephaeus nilssonii. The sequence goes on along the minus strand of NC_137093.1, from coordinate 24,168,651 downwards.
TACAAATGTAAGCAAATACTTAAAATGATTCTCCACCTGCTGCCTTTTGCTCAAGTTGTCCTGTACTCAGTCCATCTTTATTCGCTCACCTTAACTTGGAGATCTTCCATATTGGCGGGAATAAAGTGCTTCCTTGTTTATTTTATACTAGAGGCCCGATGCACGGAATTCGTGCAGGAGTAGGCCTTCCTTCCCCTGGCTGCTGGCACCAGCTTCCCTCTGGCACCCGGGACCCCGGCTTCCCTTGCAGCCCCGGCTTCGTCCAGAAGGTCATCCGGAAGGACATCCGGAAGGATGTCTGGTCTAATTAGCATATTACGCTTTTATTATTATAGAATGGTTGCATAGTATCCCATTGTGTGGCTGGACCGTCATTTACTTATCTAGTCTCCCATCGATGGGTATCTAGGTTGTTTACAATTCTTTTTTTTTTCTTTTGCCATTTACTTAAGTGCTTCTTTGAATAACGTTAAACATGCACCTGCATGTATGGGAGAAACTCCTGGACATCCAAGTGTCAATTGATTATATCGGTAGATCATTTTTCTTCCCAATTTCTCCCCCCACTCCCCGCCCCCAAATCCAGGATATTGATGGACACTCTCATCAGCAAAATATGAGAGTGGCCTGGCGGAACCTTCATCGTTTTTAAGATCATAAACAGCAGTCACCTCCTCCAGGAAGCCCTCCCAGATCTTCCAGCTGGCCTTCGGAGTCTTGTCTGGGCCCCCCCCCCCCCCCCCCCCGTTCAGCACTGAACCTGTGGCACCCAGTATTGCAATGGCCTGTTTTCTTTTTCCGTCCCTGTCATCAGATTGGGAGCGCCCTGAGACCAGCCCTTCCTTAGTAAGGAGTCTTCAAGCCTACTCCAGTCCTTAGCGCAGGGCTCAAGGCTGAGCAAACGCCAGTTTCCTTCCTGCATGCCCCCAGGGTCGGCAGCCTCTACTTGCACCTTGAGCCCCTTGTCCCAGGGGAAAAAGCTGCCTGGGTCCTCTGCCCCAGGCACCTGCAGGCCACCTCGTGTGCCAGCACCAAGCCCCTCCTCCCAGCCCGCGGGGGGGCCTCCACCCTCTCCCCTGAACAAATAATAATTGTTAGAACAGGGCCCGTGGATAAATTATTATCCTGACCCTCATTCCAGTGCAAAAAACTTTTGCTGGCTGCCAAGTGAAAAGTCAAAATTTGCATTTAAATAGAAAATGTTAGGCCAGCTGAACAGGGAGGCCAGGGCCCCTGGAGGCCTCTCCCTGGCGGGGAGCACCCGTCCCAGCACCCTCCCCGGGAACCCAGCGAGCGCAGGGGGGACCGTCGGAGCCGGGGCTGAACTGATGTTTATGGTGGGTCGGCGGCCCCTTGGGGCCTGCCATATCCAGTCCCTGCTCCGGCTTTGCAAGGGGCCTGTGATCCAGCCAGATACATCTCTCAGGTGCCCTCCATTCAACCTACCTTGAACTTGAGTCTACCTCCTCCCGCCCCACAGTGAGCCGATAATCACAAACATGAAGGGCGGGCAGCAACCTCAGAGCTATGTCAAGCGGAATGTGTGGAGCGTGGTGTTAGAGCTGGACGGACAGGGGGCTAGAGATTAGACTACCTTTCCGGCTCGGTGTTATGATAGAACCCATCCCATTTGTTATCATTGGTAAGTGGAGTTGTTTCTGCAGTCCGTTCAGTTCCATAATGCTGGCATTCCACTCTGGCCTCCTGACAGGTGCTCGGGTACCTCCCATGACAGGACGCTCACTTCCGCACACAGGCCAGCGTGCCCCGTGTAGCTGCACCTCTGTCGCGCACGCCGGCTTCTCTTTTTCCCGGAGGGTCCCTGTAATGATGAGAAGACCTAGGTGCTGCGTTGTCATAGTCTCTGACCACCCTTTTCTGGAGAAAACCCCCCAAACTTCTCTTCACCGAAGAATCTGCCCAAACACCCAGGAGGCTCACTCCCCAGGGCCTGCAGGAAGCCCATAGCAAGTTCCCAACCCAGAAAGTCAGGTCCAAAGGAAGGAGAGAATCACAACTGATACGCAGCGAGGGGCCTAGGCTCAGACAGACCTGAACTTGTATCTCACGTCTGCGTGGGTCACCTTGGCTAAACCAGCTTCTTGGAGCCTCCGTGTCCTCCTTTTAAACGGGTCTGTCCTGAGGATGAACGGAGATCACGCGTGCGTGCCCAGGCCTCAGCACCCTGGCACGAACCAGTTGGCCACCAATAAAATCTCAGGGCCAGCGTGCAGTCCACTTAACTATACACTGAGTGGCCAGATGATGACGATCTCTGAACGCATAATCACCTGGCCACTCAGTGTATATCCTATAGAATAAAAGGCTAATATGCAAATTGTCCCCTCGACCAGGAGTTTGACCAGCAGGCAGGCCGGCCAACCGCCCATGTCCCCTCCCCCTGGCTAGGCTGGCTGGACCCCACCCATGCACGAATTCATGCACCGGGCCTCTAATAATAATCATCATCATCTGGCCACTCAGTGTAAATTGCACGAGGTCAAAATAAGGTATTTCTATTCAACTCAGCAATTATATTTTTAACTCCCGCTCTGTGCCCAGTGGCAGCATGTGGGCTTCTTTCATCGACGTGGTTGAATGCATCTCGGAGAAGGCAGGGACCATGTCTGCACTGCAACCATTGCAGCACTGCCTGGCACATAGTAGGTACTTAATAATAAACACATCCGTTAGGTGGATTTCGGGTTTTCTACATGCAAGACACTCAGCCTCTAATTTTTTTTTTTTTCCAGCCTCTAGTTTTCGGAGGGGTGAGTCGGGCAGCAGGCAGGCCCCACAGCTTGTCCGGGATCTAAGCAGCGAATACGAACGGCTGCTGAGGTTGATCACGCGCTCCTTGAGGGCCAGGGGCGCATGATCATCCCACTTAAAACCCCAGCCCCTGAAGGCATTCTTGTCCCCGGTTTCCCAGCTGAGGGAACTGATTGCTCAGAGAAGTCGAGAAAGCAGCCCAGGGACACACAGCAAAGACGCATTGAAGTTGGGGGCATCAAACACCGTATCTGTTGGCATCTAAAGCTGTCCTCAAAAAGAAAAAAAAAAGTGATAGAATATGTTTATGTACTTAACATTGAAATAGCAAAATGTGGAATGTTCAGAAATAGAGTTTAAGAGACACAATATTCAGCAATAGAGGGAAGAGGCAGCTATAAATGTTGAATGCCGCTGCCTCGGGGAAGCAGGATGGGAGTGAGCAGGTGGGGGGTGGGGCGGGAGGTCACATTTGGCTAAAAAGCCATTTAGTAACATCAGACTTTTTTTTTTTTTTTAAACAAATGTGCCTGCCTTCATTTTACAGAAAATAGAAGATTAATTTCCAAAAGGACAGCTGCCTGTCATTTGTTCTTCTAGCCTGTGTTCAGCAGCCTAGAAGTGAGCTCATGTCCGTGCCTCTGACATCAGCTCCATGGAGGTTTTTGTTTGTTTGTTTTTGTTTTACATGTTTTTATTGATTTCAGGGAGGAAGGGAGAGAGAGATGGAAGCATCAATGATGAGGGAGAATCATTGATCGGCTGCCTCCTACTGGGGATGGAGCCCACCCACAACCCAATCAAACCGAGAACCCTGGTTCATAGGTCGATACTCAACCAGAGCCACGTAGGCTGGGCTCACCCTCTAGTGTTAAGGGTTACCTGGCACCCCCCAGAATTGCCGGCATCGTGGCTTCTAGAGCGAATCCACGGCTCCTAGACCCGGCGGGTGTGCCCACAGGTTTGCGGGACACAGCCAGGTGGGCACCCGCACTTGTGAGCCCTAGACCTGGGCTCTTGGCCACCTGCTCCCTGGCATCCACCGAGGGCCCTCCTGACCCGGGGCACCAGGCTGGGCCACACCGGCTCTCCACTCCGGTGCCCAGCTCCCGGCCTGGCACCGTGACCTTCCCTCTGGCGCAGTGAATGGACAGACCTGGGCCTGCCCTCGGGGGGGGGGGGGGCCCTCAGCTGAATTTAGGGAGACAGAGAATTACCCAGATCAGTGGTCGGCAAACTCATTAGTCAACAGAGCCAAATACCAACAGGACAACGATTGACATTTCTTTGGAGAGCCAAACTTTTTAAACTTCAACTTCTTCTGACGCCACTTCTTCAAAATAGACGCGCCCAGGCCGTGGCATTTTGTGGAAGAGCCACACTCAAGGGGCCAAAGAGCCGCATGTGGCTCGCGAGCCGCAGTTTGCCGACCACTGACCCAGATCGACTTCCCAAATCACAGATGGTGACCTGGCCTTTGAAGGCGCTTGCTTGTGGTGAGAGAGCGGGCGACAGGGACAGCTTCCCCGCGGAAGGGATGTCTGAGCTGCGCTCGGAGGGATGGAGGAGCAGCTGGCAGGGATACTGGGGGCAGGTTTCTGAGGCGAGGAAAGCACGTGGGTGAGGTACAAGAAGGGAAAGACTGGGGCTGCGCAAGGAATGGCCTGGACGCTAGAAGGGCTGGGCCAGGAGGAGGGGGAGGGAGGAGGAAGAAGAGACTGGGAGGAGGAAGGCAAGGATGTGAGGATCGGGGAGGAGGGAGACAGGGAGGAGGGCAGGGCCAGATGGGGAAGGCCCGCGGGGCTCCATCTCAGGAGGGTGATGTTGGGGTTCAGGCGGCCAGGGGCCCTGGGCCAGGGGCCCCCAACTCTGGGAGAGGAGCCGGGAGCTCTGGGGGCGGGAGTCCCCCTTATGGGCAAGGAGCCGTGGCCCGGGGGCGGGACAGACCTTGGGAGAGACACGCAAACCCAAGTCCCATGAAAAGGTTAACGCGTGCCCACGGTCCCTCACCAAAGTCCCTTCACACGCTTCCAAGGAGCCCGTCAAGCCCATGAGCTGAGACAGAGACGCAGGGCCCGCATGTTATGGGATTCTGGCCACCTCGGAGCTGGTTAAACCGTGTCCGCGGAGAGCCCCGGTGGGGGAGACGAGGCCTGCAGCGTAGGCAGGGAAATGGGGCGGGGCTCGGGGTCCGCGCAAGGCTTGGCTCCGCTCCCCCAAGGAACGCCTGCACCCAGGAAGGGGAGTTCCTCGTGCTCTCTTAGCCCCAGTGGGGTCAGCCCTACTCTGTCATTGGAATCACCGGGAACTTAAAAAAATTACAGCCCTGATGCCCAGCCAGCGCCCGCCCCGATCAGGTGCCCCATGGAGGTGGGCAGCAGGGCATCGCGGCCTGTTCCACGTCCCTCAGGAACTCTGATGTGCGGCTAAGGAGTCCTGCTCGAGTCTAATCCACCCATTTGACGGATAAGAAAACTGAGGCCCAGACGGGCTGATAGGGAGAGTTTGGAGGCAAGCAGGACTCAGGAACTCTTGTTCCTGGACTATGCGCCTGGTACTGCGCTAGGGGCCGTTTAGAGATCATCCTATCAGGTTCCATAGGCCACGTTGACAGAGTTGAATTTGGGGGATGTAGCCTGACTCAGGCTGGGTTTTTTTTTCTGAGGGTCTGGGGACCGGACAGCGGCTAGAAGTTGCTCATCCTCCCCTGCGGGAACCCCAGGCAGGTCCCGTCTCGTTAGCAACAGGCTTGATCCCAAAAGATGGTTCTAGAGAAAGAAAGGGGCCTGTCGGGATGTCGCTGACGGGGTGGGTCAGCCCCAGGTTGCTGGTCTTGGACCACCGCTGTCTGTTTGTCCATCCGTCCGTCCTGAGGCGGTAACCCGAGCCGTGTGCAGGGCTGGGGAACCCGGCTAATTGCAGGCTCGGGGAAAGCCAAGCAGAGATTAGCCCACAGCGAGGAGCGACGGCGGGCGGGTGGGCGGGCGGGGGGCTGGGGCAGGATGGTACCTGATTAGTTAAATTGCCAGCACCTGCTTGCTTTTATTGCAAACATAAACACGGCGTGCAGACGGTTGCCGGCGAGCCTGATGCTTTCCGCGTTTGCCACATCTGCGAGGTCCCAGGGTCGGGCAGGGGGAGGCTCGGGCCTGGACGGAAACGGGGAGGCAGAGGGGTTTGGGCGCAAAGGCACTGGATTAGGAACCAGGGGAGGGAATTTACACTCGGAGGCGCCTCCTCTGCGGCGGGCGCTGCGGGAGGCCTTTCTGTCCCGGTGCAAAGCCCGCTGACCCTCACAGCCTTCTGTGAAATGGTGTTATGATTGCTGAGACTCGGAACAGTTCAGCAACGTCCTCCACGCGAGCCAGCCAGGAGGCAGCCAGTGCGGGATTCGAACTCGGGTCATTCATCCCCGAAGCCCCTACTCCCTACTACCTGGGGGTCCCTCCTGAGCTCAGTGACCTTGGCGTTGGTAGGGCCCAGCAACTAGATAGCGATGGCATGAGGGCTCGAGACAGGAAGACAGCTCCTGGCCCTCTCCGTGTCCTCTTCCCGTGCCTCAGTTTCTCCAGCCGTAACATGGTCATCTAGCCCCCTACCCTCTGCTCTCTGAACCCCGAGCAAAGAGGTTGGAGTGTGGGAGCTTGGACCTTGAGTGTGTCTGAGGTCAAGTCCAATGCCGGCTGAGATGACCCAGAGTTCTCAGAGTTTCTTTTGTGCTGCCCATCACTTGGGCATGAATCTGAGGCCTGCAGGACCCCTCCCCACTCCCCCCACCCCCCCACGCATGGGCAGGACCCCAGTCATGGGTGGGACCCCACCACGCAAGGGCAGCCTTTGCTTCAGCCATAGCCCAGCAATCGGCCCACCAGACAAACAGCCGAGGGAACCATTTCAAATTAACTCCGTCTCCATTACAACAGGTGCTTTTATTAAGATAAACTATTTGGGGGATGTTTACAGGAGAGAGCCCTTGGGTGCCGACGGAAGGTCAGAGGGGGAGTCCGCGGGCCTGCACGGCTGTCAGTCGGCGCTTGCGGCGCTTCTCCGCATTCAAATGTGCGTCTCTCCCCCTCGGTGACAGGCGCTTCAAGCCTGTGACGGGCTTTGTCAGAATTGCATTCGTCCGGGCGACTTCTGGCTCATTCTTGGCAGATGCGGGTGAGAGGGGGAGAGTGTGTGTTCAAATTCCCTCCTGTGGTTCTTGGAAATAAAGTGGGGGTATCTCTCCCGCACCGCACTCCATCTCACAGAGGAAAAAAGCAGAAATGTGCCCTCAAACTGGGAGAAGGGCAAATTTCATTCATTCATTCATTCATTCATTCATTCATTCATTCATCCATCCATCCTCTTGTGCATTAATTCACTGGTTTGTTAATTCACATCATCTTATTCATTTCCCTGATCACGTTGGTGTTGCTTTTCTTATTGGAGGCCTGACTTCTTCAGTGTGCTTAATGTCCATCTGAGCCTCAGTTTCTGCACCTGGGAAATGGGCTGATGCGAATCCAGGGTTGCACGAGGGCTAATTGGGTTAATCCCAGTGAATTGGTTTCCTGCCCGGCACAGGGCAAACGCCCACGTGATAGGACGGGTGCGGTGGGCGTGGCGGTGGGACCCAGCCCCTTCCTCGGAGGGACGAGGTTGCTGTTCACCGCCACATGACGGGAGTGCGACACACGTGGATTGAGCCCAGGGCACCTGGTTCCGGGCCCTCTGGCCTGCTCTTCCGCTGACTCAGCACACGTGCTGCCTGGCCTGCGGACCCAGCCCTGGGCCGTCAGCCCGCGGTTGAGTGGGCTTTGCTGAGCGCAGACCCAAACGCAGATCCTGACGTGTTCCCTCTTGGACTTGTCCGGGGTGGGCTGCCTTCTCTCCGCACACAGGCCGCCAGGGGTCCTCACTGCCATCTCTCCCGACGGGCAGTGCCAGGCACAGACCCTCCTGGGCCTGAAGGACCCCCTTTCTCTTCGGCCTCGGCTGAGCCCCGCTCTTTCCTCTGGGCCTCGGCTTTCTCCTGGGGGCACTTGGGTGGTCTCTGGGCCTCCTGCACACTCGGAAACCCTGATTTTTTGGAAGAGAGAGGCTAGGTGTCGCTACAACTCAAGGACCCCCTTTTTGGAATGCTCTGGGGGCCGGGTCCCCCACCGCTGACATTGACCAGTGCCCAGAAACCCTCCTACCCCACCGTTCTGCCCCCAAGGATCTTCTCTGGAGCCACGGGTAGCCGGGGGCACCCATCCCCCCACCTCGGAGTAGCTCTCAGAACCTGGAGACTCCCCCCACGTTCCCCTCCTTCTCTTTCCCAAACAAGTCACCAGCAAACACCAAAGAGGCTTACCTCTGGAGTTCTCGGGAGGGTGGCACATGCCTCTGTTTCTCCTGCGCCGAATTCTTTCTCTTGGCCTGGGGAGCCCTATGAGCTGGGCCGGTTCCCCTTTGCTGCGGGGAACGTGTCACGAACACGGTCTGGACGTGGGGAGGGGAGCAGGGGTGGGGGGGCGGCGTGAGTATATTCATGCACGGTGATGGGCTACAGCACATGAGGTCGGGGGAGCGGGATGGGACCCGCAGGCCGAGGGAAGGAGGTGTTCCCAGCTGAGTGGAGGACAGCTTTTCAGGAGAAGAGGGGAGGACCCACAGGGTCGTCTTGGCAAGGATACAGGCCCTGGCACGGGAGAGGAGGAAAGAGCGTTTCTCTCTCCGAGAAGGGAAGGGAGATCACATTAGATTCGCAGCGTTCACAGCCTGAGCAGGTCTCCTGGGCCTCGGGGAGAGGTTGTGGGATCCAGATGTGGCGGGAGAAGGCGGCGGGGGGCGGGGCGGCGGGGCAGGGGGGGGGGGGCGCGGGGGGGGGGGGAGGCCTGTTCACAATTAGCCTTGATTTTGTGTGATGACATTGAAATTGTGGGCAAACATGAAAGCGGAGCTGTGAGGACATGTCTGTCCGAGCAGCCCCGGGATTAATCCGACGTGAAGGACGCGGGCCCGGGCTGGCACCACATGGAAGCGTTTTGTGTGGGTTTTGATGTCCCGCCAGCTGAAGGGGGCTTCGCAGCTCGGGCTGAACGGGCCCTCCCGCCCCCCCCACCCCCCAAGCCCTCCCAGCCTCGCGGCCCCCTCCCCACCCGGGACCGGCTGTCTCTGGGCCAGGGGTTAAGTCAAGAGCACCAGAACATTCCTCCTCCTGCAAGCCCGCCCTCTGCCCCCCCCCCCCGCCCCCCCGGGACCCGAGACCAGCACGGCGGGTCTGCATGTTCGCACAAAGCCAGGCGCGGAGGGTCCCCTGCCGGCCCCCGAGGCAGGGGTGGAGGGGCCGTGGCAGGGAGCGTCTGTGAGCCATTTCCCATATTTCGGATATTACAAGGGCTGAGCTCACCCGCATGCTGGGCGTTGGGCAGGCAACGGCTGCCTGCCAGGCCTCCACGGGGATGGGCGCTGATTGGGAATCTCGGCATTTTATGAGGACCGTGGGGGCTGGGAGGGCCCGTGGGGGGCCCCAGGGTCACCGGCCGAGGACTCTAGCTCAGGGACAGCCTTGTTTTTGAGCTCAGCCCGGGAAGAAAGACCACGTGGACACCCCCAGGCTGTGCCGAATGCCGGGCGTAGAGTGGGAGGTGTGACCCAGGTCCGACACTGGGCGCGACCCTTTACCAGGTGGGTTCCCCTGCCTCGGAGCCTCAGTTTCCTCATCTGTAAAATGGGGAGAGCCGTTAGCGCCCCCCACCCCGCCCCCCGGCTTCATAGGATAACTGTGACCATTGAGGAAGTACCCTAATGTTTATACAATGTTAGCATCTAATAAACACCCAATAAATGGCAGCCACGGCCCTCCAGCGCTCCTGGAGGCAGCGAGCGCTCCGACAGAGCCGGTGTAAGGCTCAGCCGCAGGACGAATATTCTGTTTATTGGTATTTTGGAACCGCGTTGTTCACGGCGAGGAGCGCGGTGCGGCGTGTCTGCCGCTGACATCCGGGCAAGGGTTTCTTTCCGTCCGTTCAGGCCGGGGCTCAGCCTCAGCCCCAGCCCCAGCCCCACTGCTGGTGACCCGGGGCCCCATCACATGCCGGCGGGCGGACTGCCAGGCCGTCTGGAAGCCCCGAGCCCCACCGATCACAGCACGGGAGCGTATTTCACGCCGTCGTCCCGGTGACCCCTGGAGGTCCTTGGGGAGACAGGAAGGAAGGGGCTCTGTGTGGGTGGGGGCGGGGCCGGGAGAGGCTCTTTGCGGGAGAAAGGGAGTTGATGAAGTTTCAGGATGTGCCGAGGTCAGCTTCCAGCCGGCGCGTCTAGGTTCGAGGAAAGTGATCGCCACCCCGAACACGCTCCTTAATGAAGCCCAGCCCGCGCCGACAAGCCGTCCCCTTCCTGCCTCCTTCCCCGTAGGGGGAAACTCTGAACCCTGAGCCCCGGCGGCCACAGGACGATATTTACATCTACTGATAGGTTCTGGTGGCACGTGGTTCGAGAGCTGGAAGCGAGGGAAGACGCCGAGGCGTGTGCTCGCTGGGAGTCACGTGTTGTCACTGAGCCTCTGGCCGAGCGGCAGGAGCAGGGGAAGAGAGGGAGCAGGGGTCAAACCCGTCACACTTGGAGTTAGGGCTTTCAAGGCACGAGGGTCCTAGCCTGTCCTGGGCAGCAGAATGAACCGTCTGCAGCCATAAACACGACAGAGATTTTCCAAGGAGATACAGATGGGGAGCGGGGGCTGGAAGGTGGACCTCAGCCGGTTGTCAGTGAGGTTTGCTTCGGCTGGGCTGGGGCACAGGATCTGGGCGTGAGCTCCGAGAGGCTCATTGCCCGACCAAGTCAAATGCTAAAGCTTGTCTTTAACACACACACACACACACACACACACACACACACACACACACATTTTTATTGATTTCAGAGAGAGAGGGAGAGAGAGAGAGAGAGAGAGAGAGAGAGAGAGAAGCATCAATGATGAGAATCATCAAATGGCTGCCTCCTGCAGGCCCCCTAACTGGGGATCAAGCCTGCAACCCGGGCACGTGCCCCGACAGGGAATCGAACCGTGACCTCCTGGCCCCAAGGTCAATGCTCAACCACTGAGTCCCCGTAGCCAGGCGTGAAGCTTGCCTTGCACTAGCATGCTGTGGAGGAGGGAGGCCCAGGGGTCTGTGCCCACGTGGGTACATCATCGAAGAGAGAGAACGCCAGGCCGCTGGGCCGACTCCGTGCCGGAGGCCCTGGCCCTTCCACCCGGAAGGGAGATGGCGAGGCGTTTCTAGCGACTCTGCTCACTGGCAAACGGCGCTCATCACTGCTCCAGAGCTGAGCACCTCGGTGCCTCCTCCTTCCTGGTGGAGGAGACAAGCTGGGGGAGGGTGGTGTTGGGGGAGCAGGCACCTCCGTTCTTCCAGAATAGAACTTCAGAGACACGGAGGTGTCTCACGGAGCCGTGCGCTTGGGCCACGGGGCCACTGCAGAGTCCCTGTAGACCAGGGAGGTCCAGCCCGGCCGGCGTGGCTCAGGGGCTGAGCGTCGACCTAGGAACCAGGAGGTCACGGTTCGATTCCCGGTCGGGGCACATGCCCGGGTTGCGGCTCAATCCCCAGTGGGGGGCGTGCAGGAGGCAGGTGATCCATGATTCTCTCTCATCATGGATGCTTCTATCGCTCTCTCCCTCTCCCTTCCTCTCTGAAATTAATTTAAAAAAAATTAAAAAAAAAAAAGAGAAAACAAGAAAAGGGAGGTTCAAACACCCACAGGCCCCCAGGACACCTGCTTTCCTGCCCACTGGGCTCCCCGTGGAAGACGCCGAGGCTCAGGCTTCTGGAACTGGACTTGCCGGGCTGTGCGCGTGGCCGTGCGGGGCCCGGGATGCTCTAAGCCGGCACGCACGTCTGTATCTGTTTCCAATCTTCCCCGGAGCACGCGGGGCTGTCAGGAGGTTCTGGGAGGTCAGGTGACTTGGCCAAGGCGCTTGGCTGCTGAGAGGCAAAGCTCGCCCTTCGCCCGGGCCTTTCGGACTGCAAAGACCAAACACTTCTTAAGAATTTATTTTCACAGACATGTTGTATACACGTAAGCGAAGATGCATCCTGTCAGCGTCAGACAGAAAACGGGAACACGAACGGCAGCCTCCCCTTCCCCTTGGCCTCACCGCTGCCAGGCGACCCCCCTCTCCGGAGTCCAGGTCTGACTCGAGACACGTGTAGGACCCCCGCCTGTTTTCTTAGCTCCGTGTCAACGGGACCCCCCCCGCGTGCTTTCTCCTTTCCTCCCTCGTCCTGTTTCTGCGAGGCCTCCACGCGGCTCTGCGTGTGGTGAGGCGTCCGTGAGTCCTTTTCAGTTTTTATTTTGAGACGGTGGAGCACTCACAAGACACGGAGAAAATAGCACAGCGCGTTCCCGTGTACCCTGCCCCCCAAATAATCGTATCTCGTAGGATCTCAGGACAGTGCCCAAGCCCGGGAAATGGCCGTGGGTACCATACCGTTACCTCGGGCTGGGCCTTCTCTGGAGATTTTCCCATGCGCGCTCTGGGGCATGGTTCTCTGAAATTGTGTGGAGATTTGAATAATCGTCATAGCAATCGGGGTACAGACCTATTCTGTCGGCCCCAAAGAAACTGCTTTGTAGAATGATTTCTTTCCAGGACCGTCTAACTCAGGCGTCCTCCAACTACGGCCCGCGGGCCACAGGCGGGAGTTTTTGCCGTTTTGTTTTTTTTTTTACTTCAAAATAAGGTATGTGCAGTGTGCATAGGAATGTGTTCATAGTTTTTTTTTTTTTTAAAACTGTAGTCCGGCCCTCCCACGGTCTGAGGGACAGTGAACTGGCCCCTTGTTTTAAAAGTTTGAGGACCATTGGTCTAACTGTTAGATTCTAACACAACGGCTCTGTCCAATGTCCAGGCCCTGCGTGTCGAAGGCAGGGCTGTTCCCAGCTTGGAGCTCTCTTTCTAAAAAGATTTTTTATTTCCCCGTTTTATTGCGGTGTCATTGACACATGTCCCTGTGTAAGTTTCAGGTGTACGGCATGATGGCTTGACTTACATATACTGTGAAATGATTCCCACGGTCGGTTTAGTTAACACCCATCACCTCATATAGATGCAATAAAAAGAGAAGGAAAAGTTTCTCCCCGTGATCTACTTACGCTTTTGTAAAAATATATTGATTTTTTACAGAGAGGAAGGGAGAGGGATAGAGAGTTAGAAACATCGATGAGAGAGAAACATCCATCAGCTGCCTCCTGCACACTCCCTACTGGAGATGTGCCCGCAACCAAGGTACATGCCCTTGACCAGAATCGAACCTGGGACCCTTGAGTCCGCAGGCCGACGCGCTATCCACAGAGCCAAACCGGTTAGGGCTCTGGTCGGCAAACTGCGGCTCACGAGCCACATGCGGCTCTTGGGCCCCTTGAGCGTGGCTCTTCCAAAAAACACCACGGCCTGGGCGCGTCTATGTTGAAGAAGTGGCGTTAGGAGAAATTGAACTTTAAAAAATGTGGCTCTCCAAAGAAATTTCAATCGTTGTCCTGTTGATATGTGGCTCTGTGGATGAATGAGTTTGTTGACTACTGGGTTAGGGCTACTTACGCTCTTAACAACTTGCCTTGAGACCTCACAGCGGCAGGAACGACCTCCACCAAGCTATCCGTTCTATTCCATCCTGGTCCTTATTTATCTTATAACCGGAAGTCGGTACCTTTTGGCTACTTTCCTCCAGTGGCCTCTTCCCCACCCCTGCCGCCAGGCACCCCCAATCTCATCTTCCCGTCTCCGGGTTTGGCGATGGGCACGCTCTTGGACACAATGGCCATGAGCATGCGTGCACCCATCTCCTGGAGCCCGCCGCCCGGAATTCCCCTTGCGTGTATTCCGAGGAGCGGAATCGCTGGGTCAGAGGGCATGCGCCTCTGCCTCTTGAGGACCCAGCGCCAAATTGTTTTCCAAGTGGCTGTAGCAGCCCACACTCTCTCGCCGGCAGCGTGCTGCGCTATTTCCCAGGAGGCTCCAGAGCGGCCACAGGAAGAGCATCTATAACAGAGCTGCTAACAAAACTTCACGTTCCCTCCCCTGGTTAACCCTTGCAGGCCCCCCACGGCACAGGCACGCGTGATCACCCCACTTCTGTACCGATAACCCGGGGCTGAAGTTACTTGCCCAAGTGTGTAGTATGTGCAAGGGCTGGGCGGTAGATTCCACACTTAGGATCTTCCCGATCATGGTCAGATTCATCCCTGGATTAGTTCTTACCGCGGATCAGGCACTATCCAAAGGGTGTCCCATGTCTTAAACTCATTTTGTAGATGAAACAGAGGTTAAGTAACTTGCCCAAGTGGCCAGGGCTGGGACTTGAACCCAGGTGGCCCCCTTGCTATCTTGTCTGTCTAACCTTCTGCTCAAGGAGGTACCCCGCTCTTTCTTGGTGCATGGCTTACGAGGGGTCCTGAATTTTCATTTTGCACTGGATCTTGCAAATCAGGGGGCCAGCCCTCGGTGTAGCGATTAAGAGAAGAGACTCTGGAGGCACGGGGCCTTGGTTCAAATCCTGGCTGGGCTCCTTCCCAGCTGGGGGGGGTGGAGGGGGAGGACTCTGAGCCATAACGGCCTCCCATGGTGGCTGCGTCCGGTGCCCCGCGGCATCATGCTGTGCCGGACAGGGGGAGGCGCCAGCCCTCTCTGGGCCTGAGCGAGGTGTCTGGTTTGGACCCAGAGCTTGGAGCCCGGCCCCAGCCCCGAGGAGCCCACGGGGAAGTGGGGAGCACGCAGAAGGCTCAATCCTATTATGCTATTAGCGGGGGCGTTCTGAGGTCGCGCCCTGCGTCTGCTTGACGAAACGCAGCCCCAGAGCGAAGCCCTGATCCCTTTAACCAGGCGGAATTGAGCCCGCACTTCCAGCGGCTTCTCCGTTATTACTGGCTTAGTGCGCGGCTGAAGAACCAACAGCAATAAATACGCCGCCAATTTGCTCTCCCAATGTTCTTATTTGCAGCACGCCATGCAGAAAAAATATTAACAAAAAACAAACTCCTCGCTCATAACAGGCTGATGAGGGCCTCTTTAGAGTGGCAATGTTTGCCTCCATCTCCCCTCCCCTTTTCTTCCTTTTAAAAGAAGCCATAATATGAGTCAGGCAACGCTGGTAACACTCTCCTGGGGCACGGAGCTAAGAGAGGTGGGGGACTTGGGGAAAGACTGGCCTGTAAGGAGGACAATGAGAAATGGAGAATCCTCCTTGGGGGACCAGAGGTGGGAGGGTTAGGGGGAGGCCTGTCGGCTAATGGGAATTGCCCAGGGCCCAGAGAATTGCCCTCAGGGGTGAAGGGGGCTGAATCCCAGGGTCTGGATACCAGGAAAGCCATCGCTGCTCTCAGGGTCTCAATTTCCGAATCTGTGAAATGGGTTGGTTCAATGACTTTTTCCAGCTCCAACACCCTGTGCCGGCCAAGCTATTTTTCCTGTCTTTCTGATCTTTTTTTTTTTTTTCCTGGGTCCTGATCTAGCAAGGCTAGGAGTGCACGGGCACTGTTCTGAAATTCTGGGAATGCCAACAAGATCCTCGCGGCTCCAGAATGCTGTCGTTCTCTTGTTCTCTGACTTGAAGCCCACAGGCGTACATGAGAATGCAATTGTAATAACAGTTACAGCCGCTGACATCGCCCGTGTAGCCGGGGCCGGCTTCATGGGCATGTGACCTGTGCGTCCAGGGCCCTGTGCGCTGTAGTCACTGACGTGCAATTCCCACGGTGTGAGCAGGGGACCCTGCATTTCCAGGTGGCACTGGGCCCTGCGAGTTAGGTAGCCAGTTCTGGGTGTATCATTTGAGAGAAAAAAAACAACAACAACAACAACAAAAACTCGGAGGCAAGGCGACTTGGTTCAAATCCTGGCTCAGCCCCTTCCCAGCTCGGGGACTCTGGGAAAGTCCTAGCCCGTCTCTGAGCCTCCACGGTCTCATCTGTAAAATGGACCTAAAACCTCATCGAGGTCATCGCTGTGGAGCCCCAGCCTTGAGCTGAGCTCCCTGGAAAGGCTTCCCAATGGAGCATCTTACCTGGCCCTTGAGTACTCGCCCCGGGCCGGCCACCTGGCCAATCACGTCACAGGTGAGAACCCGGTGAGGCTTTGAAGGGGCACGGCTCGCTCCTACGGCTGAAAACAACCGAGGCTCCCGGAGGCTTCGTGGTGAACCTGAAATGCCTGATGTTGGACGAGCCAGGACTTACCCTTGAGAGGAGTGGCCCTAACCATGGGGCCGCCCTGCCTCCCCCTCCGACTTAACTTTTCATGACGGAAAACCTCGAACCTCTGAAAGTCAGAAGGTCAATTCCAAGAACCCCCGGGGTACCCAGCACCTGCCTCAGCATCTATCAACTCACATCAACTCACGGTCAGTCGTGTTCAGCTTGCCCCCACCGCCCAAACTGGATTATCCAGAAATAAGCCGGCGGTTAGAATGAACGTTGCCCGTTACCGTAGTCCGTGATTCTGTGCCTCACGAGGTCCCGCGGTCCATGACTCCTCCACTCAAGTGGCCGACGCCTGGGACATTGTGACCTTTAGAGAATCCACAGCAGCCTTTTCCTCCGCCTGAACCAGGCTCTCGGGCTGGCTGAGCCCCGGAAAACGGAGAGAATGCCACCATAACCCGAGATCGGGGTTCACCATCCAGCAGCATGTGGCTGCTTGAGCTACTTGAGACGACCTCAAATGCAAATGTTTCTCTTTCCTGGATTCTCTTAAGGCGGTGGTCGGCAAACTGCGGCTCGCGAGCCACATGCGGCTCTTTGGCCCATTGAGTGTTCTAACGCCACTTCTTCAAAATAGACTCGCCCAGGCCCGAAAACCGGCTTCTGCGCGTGGGCCACGAAGTTTCGATCGCACTGTACGTGCGCGCCCGCACGTGGTATTTTGTGGAAGAGCCACACTCAAGGGGCCAAAGAGCCGCCTGTGGCTCGCGAGCCGCGGTTTGCCGACCGCTGTCCTAAGGTATTGACGGTAGGTCCCATTGCCAAGCCGGTGCTAGGAAGAATGCGTCCTTCTGGGCAACCACACGGGAGCTCCTAAGGATAGTTTTAAGGCCCCCCCCCCCGCAGCCCCAAAGAGTTTTCTGACTTTTTCTCTTGATAGTCCTTGGTGAAATCGCGGGAGAGGATCTGGTTTGTGAAGGAGCCACGCTGGGAACTGTGGATGCTGGTGACGATGTATCGGTTGTCCACTGCCGCGTAACAAATGATCCCTCGTGGAGTATGTGTGCATGAGCGTGGAGTATGTGTGCATGATCCCTTGAACAATGCATGGACCCCCTCTCCATGTCTGTGGGTCAGGAGTCCAGGCCTGGCTCCGTGGGGTTCTCTGCTGAGGGCCTCACAAGGCGGCCCTCAGACTGTCAGCCTCTGGCTGTGGCCCCAGGTGAGGCCGGGCTGGGAAGGAGTCTGCTTCCCCCATCACTCAGGCTTTGGCAGCATTCAGTTCCTGTGGGTGTAGGACGGAGGGCGTCCGTTGCTTTGCTGGCTGTCGGTCAGCAGCCACCTTTGCAGCCAGGACCACGGCCTCCGCGGGGAGCTGGTTAGGGATGCTCGCTCTCGGGTCCGCCCAGACCTGCACCGTCCGGAGCTTTGAGGGCGGGGGCTGCCGTCTGCGTTGTAGACAAGGCTCATTCCGGACCCACTGGGGTAGACCACGCCTGTCAACCTGGCAGCCTCAGCTAACCCAGGGAGGCCTGGGCGTCAGGAGGCCGAGGGCTCCTTCTAGACCCAGCTCACCTCCTGCCTTGTGACCTCCAGCAAGTCCCTTCCCTGGTCGAGGTCTCGCCTCCCTCATCTGTAGAATGGGCGGGTCCCATCTACTTTGTGGGGGGCTGTGACCGTGACACGGCCTTGTGCACAGAGGAGAGCATCCGGCACGGGTCATTTCCAAAACACGTTTACCCACGGGGAAAAGAACGACGCTGGCCCCCAAGTCACCTCGGTGGCTGTTTGCACTGACCCAGGCTCCCAGTATCACCCCTTCCCGGGTGCAGACCAGGACCTTCTCTGACCGTGGAAAAGGATTGTTGTTGGGTTTGTTTTGGCAATGGATGGCTGAGGAGGGTGGTGGAGAGAGAGAGCCGGACTCTCAGTCTCTTTTTCTTCTTTAAAGAGAAACCCACGTGGGCGGTTTTGTTTTGTTTTTCACTTCTCTGAGCCTCAGTTTCCTCATCTGTACAATGGGGAGAGTATCACCTACCTTCCAGAGTCGTCCTATAGATGAAAAAAAATAATTTACAGAAGGGGCTCAGCGCAGGGGCTGCAGGGCTAGTGTGGATCAATAAAACATTCTCCGGGTTATTATGCCTAAAAGCTCCATGATCGGTTCCAGCCAGCCGTTATTTTAGAGGAGCAGGGCGCGACGAGCCAGGGTCCCCTTCCTCTTAAAAAAAAAAAGTCATATTGCCCGCCCGGTGTGGCTCAGTGGTTGAGCGTCCACCTGTGAACCAGGAGGTCACTGTTCGATTCACTGTCAGGACACGTGCCCGGTTGTGGACTCGATCTCCGGTAGGGGGCGTGCAGCAGGCAGCCGATCAACGATTCTCTCTCATCCTTGATGTTTCCATCTCTCTCTCCCTCTCCCTTCTTCTCTCTGAAATCAATAAACTTTTTTTTTTTTAAAAGCCATGTGAGCAAGAGAGTCTGAAGGTGGACACACCAGGATGCTGAGACCTCTGTGGCCACCTCTGTGGTTTCCAAAGAGCATGCCCCCCCCCCGCCCCCCAGGTCTTGCTGGCTCCTCACAGTCTCTCCGAGGAAGGCTGAGCAGCTGCGACTCCATTTCCCAGGAGGCCCAGGGTCCCAGACACTGCTGTGGCCCACACAGGAGGTGCAGACCTGGTCCCCATGCTGCCATAGACTTCCGGGGCGGGGGTTGGGGGCGGCTGGATGTGTGCATCCAACCTCAGCGTCATGGAGGCTGCAGAGATGTCAGCGGGGAGCCCACGGGGCAGGTGGGGCGTGGGCCAGGGGACATGGAGAGTGTCCCGGGGGCAGGGGGAGCAGGCCCGCTGGTGTCCCTGGTGCCTCCACCCTCGGCGGCGGGAACAGATTGGGGACGACAAAGATGCAGGGAGGCACAGAGGCGGCAGACTCCCTGGGATGCGAGGGCCAGGGGCAGGGGTGAGGGGGCAGGAGAAGGGGGCCTCACAAAGGCAGCGCGTGGGGGAGGGGAGGGCGGGAGGAGGACCTCTGTCTCCCCATGTGTTTTGAGTTCGGGGCTGGAGGCTGGGGCCCTGTTTGCTTTGGAAGGGCCTCCGGTTAACTCCTTGCTGCCTGGCAGACTGTCCGTGGCTGCCTGGGGAGGGAGGGTGCTGGGTGGCCGGGTTGGGGAGGCCCTGGCTCTGGGTCCTTACCTGGTACTCCAGGGGCTGTCGGGGTGATGAAAACAAAGACCTTGACAAGGGCTGGGATGAGATGCCTCCTTAAAGCATGTGTCCTGGGCACCTCCCTGGCCTCACCCTGGCCGGGCTTGGCGCTCAGATATCCACCCTGACTCGAGTCTCTGCACGCGGTGTGCACGCTCATGCACACATACTCACGCCACACCCCCATTTCTCTCTAGTCTGCACCCCGCCAGCCGGCCAGGTGTCCCTCAGCCCACGTGATGGGGAAACAGGCTGGGAGAGGGGCCATGACTGCGGGCACGCAGTCAGCGGCAGAGCCAGAATTCAAGCTCAGGTCTCTTGGGCATCGGGGGCTGATTTAAAACATGCCCGCTTCTCTGTTCTAGGGTGAGGCCCTGGGTCCGGTCTGTGTTTCACCGCCCCCGCCCCCCACCCCCTTCTCATCTTCCTTCTGTTGGGGCTAGGCCACCACTCCCAGTCTCCTGTCTACATCTGTCCAGAGGTCAACCTTTACAGGGAATATTTTGAGCTAGAAAAATGGCAAAGCAGACTAGTAGGGCTTGGTAGAGTGTAGGAAGGGGGATGGCCCCACTCCTTGGCCACCCTTGGGGAGAGGGGACCCCAGAAACTTCCTGTCAGATGCCTTCCTTTGGGGACCTTTCCAAAGGCTGTCTTTTTCTATCATCTATCGACCATCTATCTACCATCTATCTATCATCCATCTATCTATTATCTATCATCCATCTATCTATCATCTATCTATCTATCTATCTATCTATCTATCTATCTATCTATCTATCTTAATTAACAGAATGAACGGAGGTGACTGAGGCCCCGGTGTTGTAACAACAAGAGCTAATTTTGACTGAGCGTCTACTATGTGCTAGGTCCTGTCATCCCCATTTTACAGATGAGCAAATAGAGGTACAGATGGGTCCAAACGAGGTTGCTGATATCTGAGGAGGACTGACTGGAGGGCTCACGAATCTATTGGGAAAAGGCCTGTCAGGAGGCAGTTCCAGAAACCCAGGAGGGAGAAGATGGTGGCTTAGAATAGGGTGAAGGCGGGAATGGAGAGGAAGCAAATCAAGACAGACCTCTGATGGAATTAACAGGATTGGGTGGATAGCGTATCAGTCACCCACCACCCATAATGCTGGGTACCACATCGTCCCGAATGTCGTGGTGTGAATCAACAGTGTTTATCTCACTCGCGAGCCCACAGGTTGGTGATTTAGACTGTATTTGCTTGGGCTGTTTTTCTGATCTTGGCTGAGCTAGCTCATACATCCCAGCTGTAGGCTGATCTGGGATGGCTTTGGCTGGGGACAACTTGGCTCTGCCCCCTGGGCCAGCAGGCCACCGTGGCTATGTCCTCGTGGCAATCACAGAGGAGGAGGAGAACTCAACTGGAAGCACAAGCGAGTTCCAGGCCTCCACCGGCATCATGCTTGCTAACCTCTCATTGGCTAAAGCAAGTCACATGGTCAAGGCCAGACCCAAAGGGGGAGGGGCAGTGTAAGGTCACAGGGCCAAGGGCGTGGGTACTGGGGAGGTGAGATTTGGGCCCTTTCATGCAAGCTGCCGTAAGAGGGGAGGAGGAGGAGGAGAAGTGAGGGGAAGCTGCCATTTCTTCCACAAACACGGTCCCACCACCACATCCTACCACATGATTTTCCCACTTCACGACACGTGAGACAGTTCCTGAACAGCGTCTGCAGACTGGCCTCACTCTTTCCAACAGCTGCCTCGTAACTTCCGCCTCCACAGCCAGCTGCTGTGGCGCAGACACGTGACGATGCTGAGGCTCAGAGAGGCCAAGTGACCTGCCCAAGGCCACACAGCATTCTCTGGGAGGCAGAACCTGGGTCTTCTCCTGGGCCCCACACTCACATTTTTTTTCCACTTCTTTCCCGAGAACCATCCCAGGGGCCAGTTTGGGCAATTCCCAAGGTCACCCGTGGTTCGTTGCTGAAGCTCAAGGAAGTCTGGGTTTCAGAGTCAAGTTCTCCCCACCCCCTGGTCTCAACCATCATGGAGCAAAGTTCTCCTTGCCCCCGCCCCCTCTCCCCCCAAGACATACACGCAGGGACAAGAAAGTGAGACAGAGATGGGGGTAACAATAGATACGAAGACACTGGAATAAAGGTGGATTCCCAGTCCAGTCTGCGTGGCTCAGTGGTTGAGTGTCAACCTATGAACCGGGAGGTCAGGGTTCGATTCCTGGTCAGGGCCCATGCCCAGGTTGCGGGCTCGATCCCCAGTAGGGGCCACGCAGAAGGCAGCTGATCAAGGATTCTCTCTCATCATTGATGTTTCTATCGCTCTCTCCCTCTCCCTTCCTGTCTGAAATCAATTTAAAAAATACTAAAAAATGAAAAGGTGGATTCCCAGGCTTCTGCGTGGAGGAGCTGGAGAGACCCAAGGAAGACACAAGAAGGAAAGAGAAGGGGAGGGATGAGAGGTACCTCCCCCCCACCCACTCTGTGGCCAAGAGCTGGGGGACCAGCCAGCATGTGGGTAGGGACTGGGCTGGGGAGGGCTGCTGGCTCCGCTCCTGTTGGTCTGAAGCCACGAGCCTGGCTTGTTTGTATCGTTCTTCAGGCTTCTTCCCCGTATCTTGGTGTGTTTTGGCTCCAAACGAGCCCCCTCCCAGCCAGGGAGGAGATAGCTGCGCTCGGGCCAGGCCTCTGGGGCGCTGGGAAGGACGTCAGGAAATAGCCGGGGCATGACGCACCTCCCGGCCCGCCGCCGTCCCATCTCATTTTCGTGAAGCGCAGGAAAGGCGCGGGCTGCTGAGGGAGGCCGGGGCCTGTCCTGTTGCTTCCTGTGTTCTCCCCAATCCATCCTTTCCCCGAGACGCTGCCGCCGGGCCTGCGGGACCCGGCCTTCGCGTGGGTGTGTGTCCTGCAAGCCCACGCAGGCCCGTGCCCGTGTGTGTACCCTTATGGGCCTGAACTCCGTGAGCCAACTGACAAAGAGCCCTAGGGCAGGGGTCGGCAAACTCATTCGTCCACAGAGCCAAGTATCAACAGGGCAATGATTGACATTTCTTTGGAGAGCCAGATTTTTTAAACTTAAACTTCTTCTAACGCCACTTCCTCAACATAGACTCGCCCAGGCCGTGGTATTTTGTGGAAGAGCCACACTCAAGGGGCCAAAGAGCCGCATGTGGCTCGCGAGCCGCAGTTTGCCGACCACGGACCTAGGAGAACCCTGGAGGGGAGGGGGGCTCCTTTTTCCCTTTACACTGCTACTTAGTCTTGTAACTTCCCAAGGAAGGAAGGAAGGAAGGAAGGAAGGAGGGAGGGAGGGAGGGAGGGAGGGAGGGAGGAAAGAAGGAGTTGGCCTAGATGCCACTTCTTCCAGGAAGCCTTCCCAGATGCCCCAGCGACCCCCTTTGTCTCATTCACATCTGCACCTGCCATGCTGATCACAGGTCCCAGTATACAGTGAGAATACTAGTAAATAAGTGAACTGGGGCTACACTTTTGTGATAGTCCTGAGAACAACTGTGGTCTGGAGAGGACCACGATTTGCCCAAAGCCACGCGTGTCGTCCGTGGCTCCATGACCGTTGGAACCCGGTGTTCCTGACGCTCAGTGCAAAGTGTATTTCAGGTCATCACGCAAGATGCTCCGAGGAGCCAGCCGCTCCTGAGCAGTGACTTTATATTTTTATTTCCGGGAACGAGCGACGAAGAAGGAGCCTTTCTTTCCCCGACGATGTTACTGATGAAGAAGCTGAGGTGCGATGAGGTCGGGGCTCGTGCAGGGACATTCTCTGGCCGCTCCTCACGCCCGAGGCCTCGTTCGGGGGCACACAGCAGGCAGGTCGCTGGTCCTGGTCCGGGCAGCGCCTTTCCTCACCGTGACCAGGAGCGCGGAGTAGGGCTCGCAGGCTGTTTTCGGCTTTGGTAGCAGGAGGTCAGTGGCGTTCGACGGAGTCCGACTTAAAACCGACTCTCGGGGGGGACGCGCTGCCAAGCCGAGCCCGCTCCTTCCGGAACCCACAGAGGCCCCTTGTGCCGGCGCGGGGACGAGCCACCGGGCGCGGGGCCGGGGAAGCAAAAGGCCCTCTCTGTCCCGGTGTCAACAGCCATTTCCCGTGGCCGCTGCGGGGCTGTGGTTGGAAAGCGGGAGAAACCGGTGGAGAGTAGAGAGCCTCCCAGAGGGTGGGGCGCCCTTTGCAGCTGATTGAAGGTCACCTGCTCTGAATCCCCAGTTCTTACTTCCCACACCCACGCACACCCACACCTGTGCCCCCTCATGTGCATGCACACACATGTGAATGTGCCCCCCCCACACACATACGTGTGCACGCTAGACTGGAAGGAAGACCTTGTCTTCATTGCTCTCTGGAGTCCCTCAGGGACCCCTCCCCCCCCCCCCATTAGCTGTTACTTTTGTCTGTTAAAGGGAGTGACATTTCTTTTTTTCTTTTTGTAAATATACTTTTATTGATTTCAAAGAGGAAGGGGAAGGGAGTGAGAGAGAATCATTGTTCAGCTGCCTTCTGCATGCCCCACGCTGGGGATCAAGCCCACAATCTGAGCATGTGCCCTGACCGGGAATCATACTGTGACCTCCTGATTCATTGATCGATGCTCAACCACTGAGCCACACCGCCTGGGTAAGGGGGGTAACATTGGTAATGATGAGTCCAGGATGCACTGTGATATGCCCAACGGCTCGCTCTCATCACCTGAAGTCGTTACGGGACCTTGTTGCTCTGTGCTGTTGCCCCCACCCCACCCCCTCTCCTTGGCAGCAGCTGCCCCAGCCTTTCCTCCTAGGGCAGTGGTCGGCAAACCCATTAGTCAACAGAGCCAAATAGCAACAGCACAACGATTGAAATGTCTTTGGAGAGCCACATTTTTTAAACTTCAACTTCTTCTAACGCCACTTCTTCACAATAGACTCGCCCAGGCCGTGGTATTTTGTGGAAGAGCCACACTCAAGGGGCCAAAGAGCCGCAGGTGGCTCGCGAGCCGCGGTTTGCCGACCACGGTCCTAGGAGACTGACTTACTGCACATTCTCCTAGGAGACCTCTGAGTGGTCCAGTGAAATCTTTCCAGCCAGACCCCATAAGTCCCTGGCCAACCAATGGGCAGCTCACCCTAGGCTAAATGCCCATCGCTTTGCCCAATCAGTGTGGCCAGGTATAGGTCACATGACCCAAACAAAGGCTACGGAGGGAGGTGGGTTTGGTGGATGGGGGCTCCAACCAGAAGTGAGTGAGGGGGGTCTGGGTCCGTGAATCGAACTGGGAGTAGCCAGTGAGGAGCAGAAACTGAAACCCTGCTCTGCCTCCCACCAGCAGGGTGCTTTCCAACAAGTCCCTGGAACGAAGCTCTGTTGTGTCATCTGCAAGGCGACATAATAGTAAGAATAGCGCTGTTTTCCCAGGACCACTGTGCACAAGCAGCTGTGTGATTCCAGCCAGGCTGTCGGCACAGAGCCTGGCACTGGTACATTATCAGTAAGTTGTCCCTCGGTATCCATGGGGGATTGATCCCAGGGTCCCCGCGGACACCAGACTCTATGGATGCTCAAGTCCCTTCTATAAAACTAGAGGCCTGGTGCATGAAATTCGTGCACAGGTGGGGTCCCTAGGCCTGGCCGGCAATCAGGGCCAATCGGGGCCTTCCGGCTGCCGGCTGGGGCCTTCCTTCATTCCACGCCGCCCCCTGGTGGTCAGCGCACGTAATAGCAAGTGATCAAACTCCCGGTTTCCGGTCGAACGCCCGAGGGGACACTTTGCATATTAGCCTTTTATATATATAGTTGGTATAGTATTTGCATAGCACCTATGCACATCCTCCTGTATGCTTTAAATCTCTAGATTACGTACAGTACTGAATACAATGTAGATGCTCTGTAAATAGTTTATCCTGAATTGTTTAAGAAATAATGACAAGAAAAACCGTCAGTACATGTTCAGTATAGATGCAACCATCGTAGGCCTAACTGCACAGTGCACGTCAGCTACAAGGCAACGTTCTTTTTCGGAGCATTTTTGACGCGTGGCTGGGGGCGTCCACCGAGGCAGAGGCCGCGGGGGCGGAGGGCCCGCTGTTCTGCGGATTCCACTTGCCTCCTGGATTCAGACACCGAGGGGCTTGGCCTTCCCCCCTCTCAGCCCTTCCCGGGAGACGACTTGCCCAACGCTGACGACAGCGTGAACCGAGAGAGTTCATCTAATTTTAAGTCCCCGTGTGCCACCGGTTTATTTTGGTCCGGGACCTGTTGCTCGGCACCTGTTGGCATCTTGGAATGCAAAGCCCTTCTATTTTTAAACGCCAGCAGGGGCAGGTCTGATTTCAGGGGGCTCCTGTGGTGGGGGCTCCCCGGGGGACGCAGGCTCTGCCATCTGGGACGCCTGGGGCGAGGCGGGCAGGGACGGAGGTGGCGATGCATTCCAGACCCTGACTCAGCCCCATCGGTCCAAAGCAGAATAACCCTGGAGACTTCAGTACATAAGTACATAAGCTATTAGTTTTATTCTTTCCTTTCCTTTCCTTTTCTTTCTTTCTTTTTTTTTATTAGGAGAGGGTTTAGGTTTAGGGTGGTGTAATTTACTTACAGTAAAGTTCACATTCTTTTTTTTTTTAATATATTTTTTATTGACTTCAGAGAGGAAGGGAGAGAGAGAGAGAAACATCAATGATGAGAGAGAACCATCCATCGGCTGCCTCCTGCACACCCTACACTGGGGGTCGAGCCCACAACCCGGGCATGTGCCCTGACCAGGAATCTAACCCTGACCTCCTGGTTCATAGGTCGACGCTCAACCACGGAGCCGGGGAGGACCCCTCTGCAGAAGGGAGAGTGGCCGCGTGCCCAGCGTGGGGAGACCAAGGAAGGGCTGACGTACATTGAGTATCATCTGGGCGCCGGGGCATCGCTCATTGAACCCTGCACGACCCCCAGTTACAAGGTCAGCGTACCTTTTTTTTTAATCCTCACCCAAGGATATGTTTTTCATTGATTTTTTTAGAGAGAGAGGAAGGGGAAGAGAGAGAGAGAGAGAGAGCTAGAGAGAAACATCCATGTGAGAGAGAAACATTGATCGGTTGCCTCCTGTACAGTCTCAGATGGGGGATCAAGCCTGCCACCAAGGTATGGGCTCTGACCTGGAATCAAACCCGCTACCTTTTGGGGTTTGGGATGATGCTCCAAGCAACTGAGCCAGCTGACCAGGCCAAGATTAGCATCAGTCACTCTGGTTTGTAGACGCGAAAACAGAGGCTTAGAAAGACTCGCCCATGAGCCTGGAGTCGCACACAGGGATCTGGGCCGTGTGGAAACCCGGGTCCGATGTCCCACCACCCCTGCTTTTGGGTCACCTGGGGTGAGCCAAGCTCCCTTTGCTGGAGCCTCCGTGGCCCAGAGGCAGAAGCGGAGGCCGGGAGCAAACTAATCAGCGGCTCTCCAACGTGAACGTGCACCCGGCGTCCCCCCGAGGGCTTGTGGAAACAGCCCGCTGGGTCCACGCCCAGCAATCCACCGCCGGCTCATTAGCTCCGGGACGGGGCCCAGAGTGTGCATGGCTGGCGAGTTGCAGGGTGAGGCTGTGGCTGCTGGCGTGGGGACCACCCTTGGGGAGCCAGTGGGCTAGAGGAGCCCAGATCCTGGGGAGCAGGGACGTGGAGTGGTTCCATGCTGCGCCCACCTGCCCCACCCCTGCCATCGATGAGGCCCGGCAAGCCCAGAGCAGCAAATTCGAAGGCGCCGCTGCTGAGAAGATGATGGAGAGCGTTGGGATCGATATTCCCGCGAGGAACCTGAGAGCACGGCTGGGTGGCGGTCAGGGGGACAGCTCCCCCCGAGCCTCTGGCCCCCATCAGGCCGCAGGATTCTCACCGCCTCTGCTGGGTTGCTTGCTCTGATCTATCAGCTCCCCCCCCCCCCCCGCCTCCGGAGCCCCCCAACTTGCCGTTGGTAAACAAAGCCTTTATTTCCCAGGCCGGTGGGGAACACTTCAGGCCTTTATAATTAAGTGTCTCTGTGAAGGGCAGCTGCTGAGGCCTGGCGCTGGGTGCTCGTCGGGCGGGTGATGGATGGGAACAACACATCATCCCCGTGGCAGCCTGGCTGTGAGCTATGGGGGTTGTATATCATGAGGGGCGTCTGCTCTTCCCTGTACATGGGTGCAGGAAGCTTGGGACCGAGCGCGGGGTGGGAGTGAAGAGGGGTCTGGGGTAATCGGGGGTGTGTGTGTGTGCGCGTGGGGGGTTCTCTCACCTCTCATGGGGAAGATGAGGAAGCGGGAGGGGGGGGCCAGAGCAGGCTGGGGTGAGCCCCCACGCCTAGTCACTCCTGCCTCCCACACTCTGACTCATCCCCCATCACTCAGGGAGAAAGTCTAAAGCCAGACTCTCTTCCACCCTTTTCCTTTCTCCTTAGGTCTAATCCTTCGACCGCATTCCTGTGGATTCTGCCCCTAAATGGCTGTGGAATTCATCTGTTCTTCTCCTCCTCCTGGTCACCATCCCCTCTTTCTCTCCTTTTCTGCTCTCCTGCTGTCAATGGGATGTCTTTTGTACCCCTGCAGGTAGCCACGTGGCTTGCTTTGGGCAATAGGATGAAGTAGACATGTAGTGGCGTGTCCACGCCAAGTCTAGGCCTCAAGAAGTCTTGCAACTCCTACTTGTTCCCTTGTGCTTCTGCTATCGCCATGCTGGTCCCAGGAGGACCGGACACACGGAACCAAGCTGAACATAGAGCAGTGCACCCTCCGACTGACCCCCCCCAGAAGTGTGAACTATAATAATAGATGCCAGTTCTTATACAAGTTCTCACAGCAAGTTTGGGGGATGTTTGTTAGGCAGCCCTAGCTAACCGATACATACCGCCTACAGCCACTGCCTGAGTTGAGCCATCAGATTTTTAAATTTTTATTTTTGTAAAATATGTCTTTATTGATTTCAGAGAGGAGGTGGGAGAGATAGAAACATCAGTGATGAGAGAGAATCATTGATCAGCTGCCTCCTGCATGCCCCCTACTGGGGATCGAGCCCACCACCCGGGCACGTGCTCTGACTGGGAATGGAACCGTGACCTCCTCGTTCATAGGTCTATGCTCAACCACGGAGCCATGCCGGCTGGGCTGGTTCATTTAATCCATGCCACAACCCGGCGAGGTAGATGCTGGGACGGCCCAGATTTTACAGATGAGACCACAGAGGTACAGAGAGACGAAGCAACTTGCCGTGAGAACTCGAACCCAGCTTGGTCTCACGCCAGAGCCCGAGTGTGGGCCCCCTTAAATAATAGAAATTCATCTACCCACAAAGAACCGTCTGGCTTCCCATCCCAGGGAACCGCTATGGGGACCATAAGGGGTAAGGCGACAATCTCATCTCAGAGAGGAAGAGACTGAGGGCCAGAGAGGCAAGGGGAGTGGTCCCATGCAGCAGAACTAACCCCCACAGTGCCTCTGGGAGGGAGACCCAGAATTCCATAGGAGGGAGGGCCACGCATGCATGAGGGCCGGCCATGAATCAGAAACAGTGCGCTTTACCAGCAGCCCACTGGTTGTGCCCATCTTACAGATGTGGAAACTGAGGCAAGGCCAGTTGGCTTGCCTGACGTCTCAGAGACCGCAAGGTCACCCACAGGAGGTCTGACCCCCAAGTCTGCTGCTCAGACCACCGTGCCCCACAGCCTCCCCTGCGGACGGGGCTGTGGCTGTCACCACGAAGGAATGGCTCCCCCCACCTCCTCCCACTCAGAGACACCACGTGATGCCTCCTCAGGGCTGCTCCAGTCCCCGAAGTTCCTCTTCTTGGTCTGTCCTTCAAAAGCCGGGGCAAAGGCCCCTTTTTGACCTCTGTGACCCTCTCCCAAGCTGGCCAGGCTCCTAAAGGGGCTCAGCCTCATGCTCCCCAAAGCCTTCACCGGACGCCCGGGGCTCGGCTGAGAGACGTGCGGCCCTTGCCCCAGGTTCCCTCTGGGCCTCCTAACCCCCTTCCCTCTCAGCATATTCCCTCTGGGCCCTGAGCTCCCTGGGGCACCCGCCGGGTTGTCCTCCCCCCCCACACCCGCCCCTGCCAGTCAGGTATCCTCCGTGCCTGGCACCCACAGCCTCCGAATGAATGGGCGAGAGCGAGGAGGGCCCGCGGCCGGCCCCAGGCAGGCCTGTGTGGGAGCCGGGCCGGGGGTGGCTCCGTGAATGGTCGCCCTGTCTGAGCGGCTGACTGCCCCTCACTCGCGGGCCATGCGGTCATGTCTTGTGTGGGGCTTAGGTAATGGGGCAGCGGGGGTGGAGCGGGGACCCTAGCAAGGCCCGCCTGGCCCGGCTGCAGGCTGAGCCGACTTTTCCAGGTCTGCAGAGCGGCGGTCCCTCCCACCGTCTGGCCCGGCTGCCAATGCAAACACGGGGTCCCTTCTCTTCAGGGCTCTGGCTGCTGAAACGGGGGTCAGGACACAGCACACAGGGTTCCCTTTACCTGGCCTGTGAGGAGTTAACCCTTTGCACGCGCCCGCCCCCTCCTCCCCCAGCCTCGGGCCTGGGACATCACAGAAGGGCTGTTCAGAGCAGTGACTCAGTTTCCCCCAGAGCTCCACACAGCGTCTGGGCCCCCGCAGTGCAAAGATGGGGCTTTGGGCTTCTCAGAGTGTTCCTTGTCCTGCCTCCTCACCTGACGGATGGGGAAACTGAGGCCCAGAAAGGAAAAGGTGGCCTTCTGCGGGATTCCGGGAGCCCCAGTGTCTCCCCACTTTCTGGCCTGTGCATTGAGTGTAGAAGCGGGAATTCTGGATACACAGAGAGTTAGAGACCATCAGGGACTATCCTGCCGTGGGGACACTGGGGCTCAGAGAGGACAAGGGCCTTCCCTAAGGCCTCGGAGCTGGTTGGCTGCAGGGCTGGGATGACGACGACGATGATGATGGTAGTAAAGCTGCTAATAAGAGCCAACAGTTCTCCTGTTGGCCTGTCCTCAGTGCTTTCTGTTATTAACTCATTTACTCCCTCTGATAGCCCCAGGATGTAGGGATTCATTCGCATCCCCATTTGACAGGTGAGGAAACTGAGGCACACACCCATGAAGCCAAAGGTCCCACCGCTCATCCGTAGTGGGATCTGGATTTGCTCCCCACCGGCCTGACCCCTGGGTCAAGGCTTCCACCAGTTGCCTCTGTCTCCTACCCAGCCCCCTTCCCAGCTTAGTGCTGGTCCACTCTGACCTCAGGATCCTCCTCTGTTGAGTGGAGATCAGAATCTGCCCTCCCCACCTTGCCAGGCTGCTCTCCTCAAGGGAAAGCATCTCGCACACCCCGAAGGCTGCGGGCTCTTCCTCTCATTTGCATGGGCCGGTAAAGCTGGCTTTCAGGGTGGTACCCCCACCCTCTTCTCACTGCCCATCTGTGCCACTCCCAGCCCCTCAGCCTCCTGGGAGCCTCCCTGCACACCCTCCGCCCACCCCCACCCTCAGCAGTTTGGAGCACCTGCTCTGTGCACACACGGGCGTTTGTCACCATTTTAGTGCGTCGTCCAAAGCCAGGGAGCAGGTCCCAGCCAGAGCCAAAGAAACTGAGTCTCAGAGAGGTGCAGACAGCTGTCCAAGGTCACCCAGCCCTCAAAAGCCAAACCGGGACTCACACCAGGACCCCCAGTCCATGCCTGCTCCCCTCTTTTTTTTTTTTCTTTGTTAATCCTCACCCGAGGATATTTTTTCCATCGATTTTTAGAGAGAGTGGAAGGGAGAGGGAGAGACAGAGAGAAACATCGATGTGAGAGAGACACATCGATTGGCTGCCTCCTGCACGCACCCCGCCCAGGGCCGGAGAACCTGCAACCAAGGTATGTGCCTTTGACAGGAATGGAACCCAGGACCCTTCCGTCCGAGGGCTGATGCTCTATCCACTGAGCGAACCGGCTAGGGCTCCCCTCTTGCAAGTGGTCAAGAAAAACTCCCAGCTTTTGCCCATTGTTCATCGCTTCCCACCCCACCCCCAGCCCCGGTTCCAACTCGGGGGCAAAACTCAACTAAAGGAGCCAAAAAAAAGGGAGGGGGGGGGGAATCTCTTGGCTAAGCATCCCTGCTCTGTTCCTTCCAGAGACCTGGGATTCTTTTCTGGCAAACCTTCCGGAGGAGGTGGGGGCCCGGCGAGGGAGGAGGGTTCCCCCTTGCACGCTTTGTGGCTAACTCTGGGGAGCAGGGGAGCGTTGTTTCTGAGGCCGCTGCCTGGAGGCCAGGCCCCTGCTGCAGCCCCCTCCCCTTCCCAGGCAGGGCCGGGGGGGGGGGGGGGGGGGCTGGGCGCCTGTCAATGCATCTTAGCAATAGGAATGTGCCCTCTGACCCCGCCTTCGCCTCCCCGTGAGTTTCAGAGAAGGTTCTTTTTTTCCAAACCGCTGCCCCTCGGCCCTCTGGAAACAAATGGAGCTTGATTCAGTCTGTGTGTGGCTTGAAAAGCCGCGGGTTGGGGGGGCGGGGGTTACTTTAAAAAAAAAAAGAAGCCTTTGGGAACCCCTGCAATGTGCTTGCGTGCGGAGGACTTTTATTTTCGCTGGGAGGATCCAACCGGTGCTAGGAATGCGCTGGGATGCGAGAGGAAAGGGATCCGGCCCGGGCCCATCGGGGAGAGAGAGGCCGCCCACCCGATAGCCCGGATCGGGTTTCTCACCGGCTTTTCATTATATTCCAAGTCCTAGCGAACCGGGCTCCCTGGAGGACCCGAGGGCCCCGGTGACTGAGAAGGTCAGAGGCTACGTTTTCTAGAACACGCCGAAAGCCACGGAAGGGGCTGCATGGGAACGTCAGAGAGGCAAGATCTGGCTTCTTCTCGCCCCCAACAAGACCAGAAGGCTGCTCGGCGGGCCAGGGTCCTTTCTCCGCTCCCCTGGCCTTCCCGGCCCTGGGTCCCCTGGGGGCTCCCCCAGCGAACCCCTTAGGGGCTGAGTCAGGGCCTCCTCGAAGGAGGTCGCCTCCCTTGGGTGTCCTTCTCCTCGTTTTCATAACGAGCCGCAGGGATCCCACCCTCTTGCCTGGGGATCCAGGCTCAGCAAATGCTTTCTGCAAAGGGTCCCGAGAGTAACTGTTCTAAGTTTTGCAGTGTCTGTGCTCATCGACTCTGCCACGGGAACACGGAATCAATGGGCCATCCCTCCCACCCATAGGTGGGGTCTATTCCCCTGTCCTGGGTGCTGGTCTGGGCCCTGTGACTCACGTTAGCCAATGGGATGTGGTGGAAGTGATGCCGGGCAGGGGGCGGGCTCTGGGCTTAGGCCTCAGCACCCAGGGAGGAAGCCCACGCTATCCTGCCAGCAGCAGAGCGGGGCCACCTGCTGGGGACTGACATGCCCCAGCCAACAGCCAGCCCACAGCCTCGGGGCATGTGGGTGGGGCCTTCTGGGATCTCCAGCCCAGCCCTGCTCCCAGCTGAATGCAGCCCTGTGAGGGGCTTCCCATGGTGAGCCTGGGCTTGTGGGACCCAGGATGGACGCTCACCACTACACGGCATGGCCTCCTGGCGGCCCCCCGGCTGCCTCCAGCCCTCCTGCGTGTCCAGCCACTGCAGAGAACGAAGCAGGGCTTTGGGGGCATCTCATAGAGGAGACCAGCTCCCCTCTCCCTCCTTCCCATGCATCCTTTTCTTTTCTTTTTTTTTTTTTTTATTGATTTCAGAGAGGAAGGGAGAGGGAGAGAGAGAGAGAGAGAAACATCAATGATGAGAGAGAATCATTGATCGGCTGCCTCCTGCACGCCCCACACCGGGGATCAAGCCACAACCCAGGCATCTGCCCTGACTGGGAATTGAACCGTGGACTCCCTGGTTCATAGGTTGATGCTCCATCACTGAGGCATGATGTCCGGGCAAGCATTCTGCCCTCAGCTGGATCTTCCTCCAGTCGCCTTTGTGCCTGAGGGCTCTTTTCCCACCACCTCTCTCCGAAGCCAAGAATAAGATTCCGCAGTTTTTCTGGGGCCCCCACTTTGCCATCGTTTGTGGCAAAAACCGAGATCTGGACGCTTATTTCAAAGCGGATGTTCTGGAGGAGATGCGCGCACCCCTCGCCTCTCCACCTACTGCCCTTCGGCAGTAGAGCCTGGACATTCGTGTTGTCCCCCAAAAAATGTGTACATCCACACTTTGAATAATGACTAAGGCAGTGTTTGTTAAAATACATTTGGTTTTCAAAATTGAGCTGTCAGCTGTTAAAGTGTGTATACATGTTTTTTTGGGGGGGCACCCTGTATAACAAACAAGCATACACATTGCAATGTATGACTGCGTTGTTTTCCAGGCTGCATTATATTTCTAGTTTCATTCTGATTAAAAAATAAAATGAGAGCATGTTCGTGGGGCTGTAAGCGTAGTCAGGGCCCTAGGCGCCACCTCCTATGCCCGATGGAGACGTCAGGCCTGCCTGCCTGACATAAATCAAAGAATCCCACAACGAAGCTTAAGTTCCAGCCACGATGACGTCTACGAGGGAGGAGTCCTGAGTGTTCTGAGGGTCTGTAGCCGGGGTTTGGCCCAACATGAGACCCTGGAGGAGTGTCTCCAAGGAAGTTGCTTCTGAAGCAGCTGAGAGAGCAGGAAGGAGTGTCCCAGGCTGTGCAAAGGCCCTGGGGCAGGATCAGAGGGCATGAGGCGCACAGAAAGTAAGGAGTGCTGTGGAACCTGACCTCCTTGGGGCTCCTGCCCTACCTGGGACGATGCTCCAACCAACTGAGCCACCCAGCCAGGGCTCGACTTTTAACCTTTTTTATGTTGCAGTTACAGACTCAAGAGACGTTGCAAACAATGCCAAGAGTCCTGTGTCAACCTTCCCCCAGGTCCCCGCAACGGTGACATCTTGCATAGATACAGCACCATCTCCAAATCAGGAAATCGGCATTGGTCCGAGATCATTAACTAGACCACAGGACCTTCCTGAGTCTTCATCAGTGTGCACGTGAACGTGTGTGCGTGTAGTTGTGTGTGCAACTTGAGGCCCATGTGTAGAGAGGCCCTTGCCTAGCCCCACAAACAAGCTACAGAGCTGCTCCGTCTCCACGGAGGAGCACCCTCGCCCTACCCCTTCATCGTGGGCCTGTCCCCTACCCTGTCCCCACCCCGGGCAGCCACTGTTCTGTCCTCCAACTCTCGCTTTGCAAAAGCACCACCGTCCTCCGTGAGGCTGGGCGATACCATCCGCTGTGCCTTCATCTCTGTCCACAGAAGAGAGGCTCTAAGACAGATGGGGAAACTGAGGCCCCCCAGGGGAACCCGGCCGGCCTCAAGCCACATAAGCCAGTGGACACCCACCATCCCAGCTTGCTCCCTCCGGGGCCCCAAGGATCCCCTCCGCCCAGTGAAAGCATCAACAGACAGTCGGACCAGGGGACGGATCTTCAAACAACTGGTCGACCTCCCACCCGTCTAGTTCCGTGGGTGGCAATCTGGCTTCTGGGCTCTCCCAGACAGGGGGTGTGGGTCCCTCCCAGCGGAGGACAGTCCTTCCAGATACGCCCACCCCCGGGCCCCCAGCCGTGCGGGTGGAAAAAGTGATACCCCGATGCCAGTTTGGACAGAGCCCGCAGGTAGGCCCGGCCCCGGTCCAGGTGAGCTGGGGCCGCCAGCCCTGCGCACAGACGGGCCCCTCAGAGCCGGGCGCTGGGCAGGGGCTCAGACACGAATGTCAATAAACGCCGCTGTCGGAGAGCTGACCCACGCCCTTGCTGGAATTAAGAGCTTATTCATAACTCTCTCCCGCCACCAAAATACACTTTGGAGGGGACGAGAGTAAATAGTGCCGTTTAACCTGACCTCCTCGGGGCTCCTGGTCCTGCCCAGGCCCTGCCACTCAGAGGGGAAATTTGGCACCTTTCCCCACAGACCACTTGGACCACCCCCAACGTCTCCCCCTTAGAGAAATAATCAGATCATCTTCACAGTCCAACGAGGGGGGGGCAGGGTGTGGGGGGCGGGTGGTGATGGATGGGGTTGGAGAGGAGGTGACAGCCCGCTATTGATTGAGGGCACGTTGCGGAATCTGGATCCTATTCCAAGAGCAGTGGGAAGCCATGGAAAGGATCTTAAGTGGGGGGATGATGTGAGATGATTTATGTTTTTGAAAATATGACTCTGGCCGCCGCCGCCGTGCGGAGGACTGACTCTAGAGGGCAGGCCTGGAAGTGGGGAGGTTCCTGGAGACGCTCGGAGGAGAGGGGGCCGTGGCTGGGGCAGGGTGGGGGCTGAGGCGATGGAGGGAGGTGGTCAGACCCCGGGGTGGATTTCAACAGGATGAGGAGATAGCCAGAGGGGGTGGAGGATCTGTCTTCCGCTAGAGCCGTGGTCGGCAAACTGAGGCTCATGAGCCACATGCGGCTCTTTGGCCCCTGGAGTGTGTCTCTTCCACAAAATACCACGGCCTGGGCGAGTCTGTGTTGAAGAAGTGGCATTAGAAGAAGTTGAAGTTTAAAAAATGTGGCTCTCCTAAGAAATGTCAATCGTTGTCCTGTTGATATTTGGCTCTGCTGACTAATGAGTTTGCCGACCACTGAGCTAGAGGAAGATGAAGGATGAAGGCTTTTGTGGAGGGGACAGGAGCAGGGGAGGGGTGGGGGTAGAATTAAGATGCAATTCTGCGTGGACGTGTTGAGCCTGAGGTAGCCAGGCCTCTTCCAGGTACACATACGTGGACTTCATCCTGGGATGGGGATTGAGCATCTCAACCCCATCCAGACGGGATGCATCCCATGAGCAGAGGAGATGACCTGGGCCAGTGGTCGGCAAACTCATTGGTCGGCAATCTCATTAGTCAACAGAGCCGCAGTTTGCAGACCACTGACCTAGGCTGTGAAAATAGAATGAGGGACTCCAGGACCCCCATGGCAGGTGGGAGGGACACCGGGCTTAGGAGACCCAGGACCAGTGGAGAATGATTCAAGACAGAAGGAGGTGTCTACGGAACCTGGTACCTCTGAGGGGGCTCATTGGGCCGAGGTCTGGGAAGACCCGATGGAACTGGGGACCCCTCCCTGGAGCATATTCAGTGATGGGGGGGGGAAGGGGCAGGAAGGCCCCGAGAACAGCGAGCCCAGAAACAGGCGTCCGTGCCCGTGACCACGTCGCCCGTGACGGAGGCGGCTCTCCCAGTCAGCAGACAAGGGGTGGACCGTCTGCGGAAGGACGCCGCTGGAGAGGATCCGGCACCAACACGAAATGAGCCATCGCACCGGGGAAAAGACACGGAGGCAACCCCTCACTGTCGCTGCAAGAGCGAAAGCAGCCAATCTGAAAAGGCGGCGGGCGGTACGGTTCCAACGTTATGACATTCTGGAAAAGTCGAAACCATGGCGACGGTGGAGAGATCCGTGGCTGCCAGGAACTGGGGGAGGGCGGGAGGAGCAGGCCAAGCCTGGGGGATCTGGAAGGCAGCGAAAGCACTCGGTGCGGTCACGTGATGACGGGTCCCTGTCATTGCACATTTGTCCAAACAAATAGGATGCTCAAAAAAAAAAAAAAATAATAGGATTAAAAAATAACGGTAAATAAATAAATGTAAAAGCTAGTGGGAAAGAAAGAGAACCCCCCCAGAGAACATAAAAATGGCTTAAAACAACAACAAGAACAATAAGAAAGAAAAGTTTGGATTGGGAGGGAAGAAGGAACCGTTAGCCTGGCTGGAGGGGGAGCCGGGGAGGAGGCATGCGGGGTCCTCCCTCGTTCGGTGGGAGGTGTCCTTGATGCTGATGGGAATGGTCGGTGGAGGGGGACGTTGACAGCGGAGGACACGGGGGGACGGCGGGAGGCACAAGGCCCGAGCGGGGGAGGGAGAAGGACACGGTCCCCGGTGGCCACCGAGGCCCCTACCGGGCGCCCCTCCTGGAGGGCTCCCACCCCTCACCCTCGCTGGCTCCTGCGGGGGAGATAAATAATGCCTGCCACACCTGTCACCGGTGTTTGAACAACATATTAATCACTTTAACAAATATTAGCTCAGAACAGCAATAAACAATCTCCAGAATCTCCTCTTTCCGGCTGTATTACAATGAAAAATATGCTAATACGGGCGCCTAATTGATAGTGTTTGAATAACTTCCTTTATGACCATAAGTGTTTTTGGTGGCATCACTCAGCGTCATCACTGGTGTCTCCCAAACCCCGGCTCCTGCAGGATTATACCCTCTGCAAACTCCCCGGATGAACAAAGTCATAGGCCTCCTGGATGCCCATTTAGGGAGACTTTGGGGACGGGCCCACGAGGGAGCTGGCACTTGGGCTGTGGCTCTTATGGGCCGGCACCCTCACACACAGTGTCTCCTTGAATCTTCCTAGCAGTTCTCAAAGGTCAGGGTTGTGGTCCCATTTCACAGATGGGAAGACCGAGGCCGGGAGGCAGGAAGAGACTCACTCGGGGTTCCTGAGTGGTACAACCAGGATTCTTCCAAAGGCTTGAATCAGGAGCCTGGGTGCCCTTTCTCCACCCCGAGGCCAGAGCTCCTGACAGAAACTTCTGGAAACATCCATTGGCATTGCTCAACATTCATCCCACACAGACAGCTCACAGTTCGACTCGATGGACAATGGGGCAAGGTGATCCTTGAAAGTTCCTGGGAGCTTCCCCTTCGGCGCCAAGCACCCATGGCCACCCCTGTGCTGGTCATGCAGGGTCCTCCCCCTCTCGTATGTCACCTCCTGCAAAATCAACCCTATCATTTCCTCTCCCTTTCTCCTTCCCTCGGTTCAATACATGCCGGACCCTTGCACCACGCACAGGGTGAGATGGCTCCTGGGGTGATGGAGGTTCATATCTGCCTCACCCCCGGGTCCTGCACCCTCCCCTTTCCCCTCCTTCTGCCTGCATGTGTATCAGCCACTCATGCTTGCTGGTGTGACCCTAAGAATTGTTCAAGTCCATTGTCTCTTCTCCATCCTTGCTGCCTCGCCCAAGTCCAGACTACAGCCGGTTCTACCCAGACTCCTACGAGAGCCCCCCACAACCCTACCCTGGGCCCTGGAGGCAAATGACTTGGGGTCCCATGGCCCCTTTAGTCCCCAAATAAAACAGCATCCAGGCCCCTTCCCGACCCTGTGAGTGACGAGGCTTTAGGTTATGGGTTTGGCAAACGTTTTCTGCAACGGACCGGCTAGTAAATATTTTCGGCGCGGTGGGCCACAGAGCCTCGGTAGCTATGTATACGAAGGGGGTGCCTGTGTGCCAATAAAACTTTATTTATGGGCGCTGAAAGTTAAATCTGATCAAGTGTTTACGTGCCATGAATTTTCCTTTTAGTTTTTTTACAGCCGTTTAAACATGGTTAACGACGGTTATAGTATATGGACCCGTGGGGCATCGCTGGACAACCTTTGTTCTGACTGATTTATTTTTCCTTAAAAAGGGGGTGGGGGGTGGCATTGGCTTCCTGCGGCGCTGGAGTGACCTATGCCGATGAGGCCGGTTGGAAAGGGAAGAGGCTCTTGAAGGAATAAAATCACCCACCAATGATCAGGGTGATGCTAGGAGGGCCCGGGCCAACGGGCTTCAAAGGTGGAGAGCAGCCCTAACCGGTTTGGCTCAGTGGATGGAGCGTCAGCCTGCGGACTTAAGGGTCCCAGGTTCGATTCCGGTCAAGGGCATGTACCTTGGTTCCGGCCACATCCCCAGTGGGGAGTGTGCAGGAGGCAGCTGATGGATGTTTCTCTCTCATCGATGTTTCTAACTCTCTATCCCTCTCCCTTCCTCTCTGTAAAAAAAATCAATAAAAAATATATTTAAAAAAAAAGGTGGAGAGCATTCTGTGTCTTCCTTTGGGTGCTGGTGACATGGGCCGTGGACTTTGTGAACATCTGTGAGCTGGACTCTGATGCCGGGCGCATGCGTGGGTGTGTCTATGTCACTTTAGTAAAAAGTAAAGGGCATGGAAGGGCCGATGACGCCTGTGCTGGCGGGATTCTGGGTGGTACCCGGCTGTCCCAAGCCTTGCTGGGAGGTACACAGAGCCACCCCCATGGAAAAGCAAAAAAAAAAAAAAAAAAAAAAAAAAAAATCACAGCTCATATGACCCAATGATGTCACCCATCAGGATGGACCCCCAGCACATTCGCACATTCGTGTGCAGAGATGGGTGTACAAGACGGTATTTCGGCATTAACCGGAGCGGGAGAGACAGAGAAATGAACTGCAGACTAACCCGGTAAAGGATGCTGCCTCCTGGACATAACACACGCAGTCACGGAGGAGAAGGGAGACCTTCTCCTTGTGCTCATATGGAATGTTCTCCCGGTGCACCATGCAGTGGGGGGGGGGGGGGGGGGGGGAAGAGTGGATACTGAGAGCTGCCATTCGTATATGAAAAAGGAACACGCATGTGCATGCCTGTAGGTTTGTACATACACAAGGAAACTTGCTGGAAAGATACACAAGAAGCATGGGCCTGGCCGCAGGCTCAGGATGGGACCTGGGCTGTTTGAGCTCCTCGGTTCTTTTTTCTTTTGTCCTGTGCCTGGTGACTTTACCTCAAGGGCAAAGAAAAGTGGAAAAAGAGTCAGGGGGGTGGTTTCCATACACTGAGTACCTACTACGCCCCCAATATCTCCCACCCCACCCCCCAGTGAGTCCGCTGGTCCATCCCAGGAGGCCCCTCATAGAACCTGAGACCGCTCAGCTGCTCTGCAGACCCAGCGCGCTCCTTGCTGGTCCGAGGGGCGCAGCAAGGCCGGCTGCAAGGGGAACAAAGGGCAGGACAAAGGACCCTTTGTGCTGTGCTCCGGCCCCAGCAGAGCCCCAAGACCAGGCCTCTCCAGTTACAGTCCCCGAGGGCTTTCCTGCTCCAGCCCCACCGAGCCCCAGGGCAAATGCTCTACCAGGATCACCTGTCAGGCGCGGGGGAGGGTCCCCCTGGTCTCAGAGTTACCCCATCCTCCCCCTTTTCATCTCAGCCTCCAAAGCATCAAGTCCCTGGTGGCGTGGTTTGAACCAAGCAGTTCGTCGGAATCCTGAGACACAGGCGGAGTGACCTGGGAAAACAGCTTCGCCCCTCGGAGCCTCAGTTTCCTCATCCGGAAGATGGGGTGATAGTTGTGCCCAACTGCTCTCTAGGTTGTGGTGAGGATTCAGTGAGATGATGTGCGTGAGCCATTGGCTCAAGAAATGATACCTTTGGAAACTGGGAGAGCGTGGGGGATGAAGAAAAGCTGCAGCCGCTTTGGAAAATCGCCCAGCAGCTGCTAGAATGATGGTAGCCAGAGTTATCACATGACCTAGCAATGCCACTCCGTGGTATCTATCCAAGAAGAATGAAAACAGACATGCACACACAAAAAAAACGTATACACAAATGTTCATAATAGCATTCCTCACAAGAGCTAAAAGGTGGAAACAACCTACATATCCACTAATGGATGAATGGATAAACCAATGGTGGTATATCCATACAATGGACTATTACTCAGTCGTGAAAAAGGAATGAGGTACGGACACAGGCCGCAAGGTGCACGAACCTTGAAAACATCCTGCTAAACGAAAGACGCTGCACACAGTAGGCCACATATTGTATGATTCTATTCATGTACAATGTCCAGAATGGAAAAATCTACACAGGGACAGAAAGTCAAGGAGTGGTTGCCAGGGGCTGGGTTGGAGGGCGATAGCGAAGTGGTACACAGTTTCCTTTGGGGGATGATAACAATATCCTAAACTTGGCCGTGGGGATGGATGTACATACCTGTGAATAGATAGTAAAAAACAAAAAACACAAAAAAAAACAAATCATTAAATTCTGCACGGTAAATGGCATGTGAATTATATCCCAATAAAGCTTTTTCTTTACATTTAAATACATTTTTGTTTC
Source organism: Cnephaeus nilssonii (assembly GCF_951640355.1). NCBI lineage: Eukaryota > Metazoa > Chordata > Mammalia > Chiroptera > Vespertilionidae > Cnephaeus > Cnephaeus nilssonii. The sequence continues at coordinate 24,127,736 of NC_137093.1, read as the reverse complement.
TCGAATAGTTTTAGAGTTCCAGAAAGATTGCAAAGACAATGCAGAGCGCTTCTGCACACCCTCCACCCAGCCCCCCTAACTGTTAACACCTCACCCTCCTAGGGCACATTTGTCACAATGGAGGAGCCAATCCTGATGCCTGAGCCCTCTCTTGTGGGAGGAGCAGTCAGAGGAGAAGTAGAGCTGCCTTCCTTGGGGACCCCCCCCCCCTTCCCCAGTCCCCAGGATGGGAGCTGAGCGGCAGGCGGGCTCAGAACCCAGCCCGCGCAGCCCGCGCCCCTGCGATTCCAGTTCCAGGAAACGAACGTTCGTGTCCCGCATACCTGAGTTCAGACCAAGAGATTCCTGATCGTATTAGGAGAGAAGCTGGTTTGCCTGACTCACTTACAAAGAACTCCTCCACCTGCGCCCCAGCCTCCTCCCCACCTGGCCCTGAGTCACCTCGCTCCTCGGCCTGGAGAGGCCCCAGGATCTTTCCCGGTGGGGCCCAGCCTGTTTGGGGAAGGAGACACCTGGGGGAGCAGCTGGCTTGGGGGTGCTGTCTTCCCCAGGAAGAGGCACCCTGTTGGGCGTGGCCCCAGGGCGAGAGGAGACCGGGAGAGGGCTGGGTGGGGCAGGAGGCAGGGGTCCCGGGAACTGGAATCAAGCTGGGGCTCTCAGGGCCTGCTGAGCTCTCTTCCGCCCGCCGCCGAGACCTGCTGTGTGACCCTGGGGAAGTCACCGCCTCTCTCTGGGCTCGGTCCCTGCAGAGTGAAGGGCTCGGGGCGGGTCTCCTGTTCCCCATATTGAACACTCTTTGAGTCCAAAGCGGTGTCAAAAGAGGCACGTGCTTTTCTCTGGCTCTCTCCCTTCCTTCCGCCCGTCCTCCCTCCCTCTGCTCATTCATTCGTGCCCGCCGCCCCGTGCCCCGCCTTGGGCCGTGTGCTGAGGGTGCAGTGATGGTGAACACGGGCCTCAGGAGCCCCGTCTGGCAGCGGACAGGCATCTCACAGCCAGTTACAAGAGAGGGCGGCATCAGGCATGTTATCAGCGGCCGGCATCTCTTCCGGAGGCTCACCCTGTGCCAGGCCCTGGGTGTGCCTGACTTCACTGAATTCCCAGCATTTTCCCCGGGGGTCAGGTCCTTGGTCATGTCCATTTTCCAGGTGAAGAAACTGAAACGTGAGGGATAAGGGCCAGCTAGGCTAGGAAGGAAGGATTGGGATTGGGATTGGAACCAAGTCAAGGCCCAAGCTCAGAATCCCTTGTGTAAGTAACTTCCTCTTAGAGCAGGAGAGAGCAGCGGGCATTTGAGGAGCCGAGAGAGGAGGCATCTAATCTGGTCCTGCTGGGAGGGTGGAGGGGGAAAGACCTGAGTCCCCTCTGCCTATGGAGCTCAGACTTTTTATTTTATTATTTTATAGATATTTTAATATATTTTATTGATTTTTTACAGAGAGGAAGGGAGAGGGAGAGTTAGAAACATCGATGAGAGAGAAACATTGATCAGCTGCCTCCTGCACACCCCCTACTGGGGATGTGCCCGCAACCAAGATACATGCCCTTGGCTGGAATTGAACCTGGGACCCTTGAGTCCGAAGGCCAACGCTCTATCCACTGAGCCAAACCGGTTAGGGCAGGAGCCCAGACTTTTTAGTTACTCCCTCTCTTCAGCCCTCAATGGGACTCAGCTTGTTTCAATGACATCCCTAATGCCAGCTAATAATTGTTGATGTTGACCCTCCTTTGCTCTGATTGGTTGGCTCAATCATGGCTGGATTCATGGATTCTGCCGATTGGCTAGCTATGGGGACACGCCCACGTTCTTGCACTGGTGGGCGTGGCCAGAGCCATTCAATCCACATTGAAAGTCATGGAGGGTGCTGCAGATCAAGGTGCTCTTAGCAGAGAAGGTGAGAACAGAGACACCCCCTAACCCAGGGTTTTATGTAAATCAGCTCATTCATTTCCCTCCAGGGGGCGGAGCCACAGAGAGGCTAAGAGACGTGCCCAACAGCCTATGGTTTGTAAGGGGCCATGCTGGAGTTTGAACCCTAAAAGCCTGGCTCTAGAATCTGTGTTTTCAATAAACTGCCTCGGAGATTAAGGTCAGCGCTAAAATCAATGGAACCTGCTTGAAAGTGGAGGTGAGGAGTTGGGGAGGCGGTGGGAGGAAGGGGACAGGGAGAGGAGGCCTTGGTGCTTTTAAGTTCACCAAACGCCTCCCACTCTGGGCCTCCCCCCAGGCCCTACTGTGGACTCAGAGCCGGCAAAGACGGCCGAGCCCAGCTGGCCCTGCGGGTTGACCTTGGCTCTGTGGTTATCGGGGACGGGACCGCGACAGGGTCAGAAGAAACAGGGCATAATCACACTGGTTCCAGCCCCAGCTGCCACTCGTCAGCTCTGCACAGGGGACCATTCGGGGCAGCGTCTGCGACAAGTTCAAGTGCCTCCTCGAGGACGCATCTTAGAGAAGGCCCTCAGGGTCAATAGCCCAGGCTTCTTTTCTTGACTCTGCGTGTGTGAGTGTGTGTGTGTGTGTGTGTGTGTGTGTGTGTGTGTGTGTGTGAGAGAGAGAGAGAGAGAGAGAGAGAGAGAGAGAGAGATGGTTTAGAATCAACCTTTCTACCCTCATTAACATTCTTTGTCCCCCTGAAAATATTTCTCTTGCTTTAATGCCATGGTCGGCAAACTGTGGCTCGTGAGCCACATGCGGCTCTTTGGCCCCTTGAGTGTGGCTCTTCCACAAAAGACCATGCCCTGGGAGAGTCTATTTTGAAGAAGTGGCGTTAGAAGAAGTTTAAGTTTAAAAATGTTGGCTCTCAAAAGAAATTTCCATCGTTGTACTGTTGATATTTGGCTCTGTTGACTCATGAGTTTGCCGACCACTGCTTTAATGCATCCAGTTTGATTGTGGCTTTCATACCCACTGCGATGTCCCTCAACGAGCACTTTTCAGCCCAAATGTCCTTTCGGTGGCCTTGGTTTAAACGCGTTCTGGACAGGACTCCAGAGCCAATCCCCCTTGTTCATTCTCCTCCTTCCCTCCCTCTCCCCCCGCTCCTCCCACCATCTGGCCTCGGATAAACCTGCATTGTGCCTTTTACCGTTTGTCAGGCCCCGTGTTAACATCCCCGGGGAGACGAAATGAACTTGTCCTTGGTTTGAAGGAGCTCCCAGTCTTTTAGGGGCTGACAGATGAGCAGTCCTGGTGTAGTGGTGGCCCTTGAGGGCAGGAGGGAGGGAGGTCATTCCTGCTGGGAGCACTTTGCCGGGCAGATGGCAGAGGTCGGGGGCGGGGAGGGGGCGGGGAGGGGGAGGCATCCTTTGCAGAAGGCTCAGCACGGGCAGAGGCAGAGGGGTGTGGAGAAGAGTCAGTTCAATACTTGGGGGAGTCGCAGCGGTCGAGACGGGAGGCATGGCTAGGGCTCAGACTGACCACTAAAGGCTTTGTCACGGCCAAGAGGGCACATATGGGTGATCTAGGGCCAGGAGAGCACTGGACCAGGCTCTCCACTTTGAGGCTGACTTGGCCGGTCATGGGTCCTCTCTGAACCTCGGTCTTTTCCTCTGTACAAACAGAGGTTTCTTCTGTTGGTCTTGATGACTAAACGCCTGATGTATTTCGGTGAGATCCCTTTCTTCGTCTTCCCTGGAATCCCTCCGCCGCTCTACAAGCCTGGGGAGGCCCAGAGATAAATTGGTCTTCCTGATCCTGGTGGGTCCATCCATCGAAGCTCTGAGGGGGTGCTCCCGGGATGGCATGGAACACCACCTAATTGATTTTTATTTTATTCTCACAGCCGTGGGGTAATTAGGAAAGCCGGTGGTAATGATCAAAACATGACTCCCAAGTATTTCATTATTAAAATATTCCTACGGCCTATTATTAATTCATTAGATAAATTTGGATTATATCCCTCAATAATTAACGTGCAGGCGTGGGTCTGGGGGCCACTGCAGCAGGCTGGGGGAGGCTGGGGGTCGAGGAGGATGGAGGTGGGAGAGAATAAAACAAATAAGAGGAAAAACAGGTCCTCATGGAGGCTTGGTGGCCAGCGGCTCTCTGACTTTCATTCAACCATTCATTCAATACACATTTATTGCCTGCCTACTATGTGCTAAGACCGTTGAGTACCTTACCATCCAAATATTAACTATTACAAGAAGGTGCCTGGGATTTTTTTTCATTTACCTATACATTTGTCCACCCATCTCACTATCCATATGCCCACCCAATCACCAATTCATTCATTCGTTATCCACTCAGTTCATCCAGCACCCATGCATCCATCAATCCAGCCAGCCAGCCACCCAGTTATCTATCCATCTGCCAAACCACCCACCCCTTACTCATCCATTCATTTACCATCCACTCAGTTCATCCAAATGTCCATCTATTCATTTATTTATCCATCCATCCATCATCTCATTCACCCATTCATCCACCTATCCACCTACCCATCCATTTATTTATCATCCACTTATCCATCCATCCATCCATCCATCCTCCATTCATCCACCCATCCTCCCATCCACTATCCCTCCATCTGTTGATCGAGCAGTTTCTATGTTCCACGCATGGGAAGTAGGTCCAGGAACAAAATATGAGCTCCGCTCTCAGGAAGCCCCCCTTCAATGTGGGGGTCAGGGGACAGACATGCAGACCAGTGTTTTGCTGGGGAACAATGTGTGTGGAGGGGGGCTGTGGGAGCCCAGGAAGAGCCTGGCTTTGCTTTGAGGGGCAGGGCTGTGGGCAGGGAGAGCCTCCAGGGGAAGAGCTGAGGCCGAAGGGGCAGAGTAGGGTTGGGGCAGCCGAGCCGGGAAGAACGGCGAATGGAGCCCTCCGCCGGAAATGGCTCAGTGTGCGCTGGGTGGCTGGAGGAGTGGCGAGGTCATCAGGGTCAGATACGGAGGCCTCTCGGCCTTGTTAGCTTTTCAGATTGCATTTTGAGAATGATGGGCGTTAAGCAGAGAGCAAAATGGTTCTCCAGCTGGAGTTTGTAGAATTGGCCAGAAGGAGCAAGACTGGAGGCAGAGAAGTGAACAATCAGGCATTCGTGTGAACAATCCTGGTGGCCGTTGCTTGGGTGCGGGCAGGGGACACAGAGAAGACAGACCCTGGATTGGAGGGACACTGAGGAGTCAGCATCCTGACTGTGGGGGTAAAGGAGAGGAAGCAGCGAGGATGCCACTGGTCCAGCAAGGTTGGTTCAGTCCAGCAGCACGCTTTTTCTAGGGGGCCGATGTGCCAGGCTCTGTGTAGGGCACCAGTGGTCCCTGACCTGATAATTCGTGAAGCAGCCTGGCGCCTGCAGAAATGTAACTACAGACAGTCCGGAGTGCAGAAGCGCCAGGAGCAAGATGGACACTGAGGCTGTGGAGGTCAGCAGAGGTCATATCATGGAGGGTCTTAATGGTCAGGCTAAGGAGGTTAGATGCTTCTTGAGAGTACTCAGAGCCAGGGAAGATTTGCCGCCAGAAACTGGCATGACGAGAGGTCAGGTTAAGGGAGGTGGATGGTATGGGTCGACATGCTGAAGATGGGCTTGCTTGTAGGGCCTAGAGGCCCGGGCATGCTGAGCAAGCTGCTGCTGGCGTTTAGGGAAGAGATTGACTGGGCCTCTCGGGAAAGCATGCCTCCTCCACGTGCTTGCTGTGCCATTTTGAGCAAGTGACTGAACCTCTCTGTACCTCTGGAAAATGAGGATCCTCCGGGTTCCCATCTCACCGGGCTAACTAGAGGATTGCATGCCGTTAACACAGGAAAAGCATTCAGCATTGGCACAGGGCCTAATGCAGTGGTCGGCAAACCGTGGCTCGCGAGCCACATGCGGCTCTTTGGCCCCTTGAGTGTGGCTCTTCCACCAAATACCACGGCCTGGGCGAGTCTATTTGGAAGAAGTGGCGTTAGAAGAAGTTGAAGTTTAAAAAATCTGGCTCTCCAAAGAAATTTCAACCGTCGTCCTGTTGATATTTGGCCGTTGACTCATGAGTTTGCCGACCACTGGCCTAATGCATCCCAGCTTGCCCCGGGGCCCTGGGGATGGCCGTGACCTTGGACAGGTGGGACTCGGTTTCCTCACCTGTCAAACAGAGATCACAGCAGTGCCTGCTTCCAGGGACGGTCTGGGATTCCATGATCTGACACACACCGCGCACTGGGACGGAGACGGGCCCCATCGCCATGGAATCCGCGGCGTCCGTTGCGAAATGACAACGCAGGGCCTCGTTCAGACATAATGAAGGATTTCACGACGGCAACAGCACAGCATTAAGGCATTAAGGCAAGCACAGGCCCTTCCGTGTCAACTTGACAGGTTGACAAAGGAGATGCGAGGCAAAGGGAACAGCGTGTACGGAGGCTGACGAGGCGCCCGGAACAGAACATCTGAACCAGGGGTTGTCTCTGGAAACCCACGCCCGCCTGGACCCGGGCCATTTGCAGGAGCCCCGGACACCGGGTCCCTGCCTTGGCGCTCTCCGCCCCCGATTCTGAGCGAGGGCTCAGCTGGACCCAATGTGTCCCTCCCCGGCCCATGAGGGGCAGGGCCTGAGCTGGGACTGGTGTTGGGGACTCCTCACGGGGACCCCTGCTGAGGCTGCGCACCCGCAGATGACCAGGAGCGGGAACCATTCAATGAGAAGTTGGAAAAACCCACGCTGGCCGGCCGTCTTGTCGTCATCGTGCCTCGGGAGGCATCTGTTGGGAGCAACGAGAGAGGAATGGGTCTAGGAAACGCGGCGTTTCCCCGTTAGCTTTTTCAAAAGTTTTTGCACAACATGTTTTATGTGTGTTTATAGAAAAAAATAATCCCAGACTCGCATTGATTGAAAAAACGTGTTGTTATGGAAAGGGCTGAGCTGAACTCTCCGCAGAGCGTGGCGTTCGCGAAGACTTGGAAGGCGAAGACTTTACATAAATAGTTGTGCCGAGTTGTTATGGCAACTGAAATTCGAAAAGTAAATAGGTTTGCGGGAAATATTTCTCCTTGTCGCTGGAGGAATTTTTCTGTAGGGGAATCATCTGTAAGAGGGGGAGTGAATTCAATGCCCCGCAGGCGTGACATCGTTGGTTGAGAGTCAGAAATGGGGTGCTCCCCGTGCTGGGGTCTCCGTCTCGATCAGGGCAGGTTGTTGAATATGGGTTGATGTGAGAGGACATGGGCTAGGTCTTGTATGCTGTGTGGCCTTGGGCCAGCGGCCTGCCCTCTCTGGGCCTCCCCTTAACTGTCTCTAGAGGGCCTTTGCTGGGCCCACAGGTCGCTATGGATTTGAAGACCCAGCCACAGCCTGGGATGGGGCTGGGAGGAGGTCCTGAGGACACTGATACGGAGCCGGAACTCTGGAGCTGCCCTGGTTTGAGCCCCGGCTTTGCCCCTTTCTGTCACGGAGGCTGTGACTCCAGCTGGGTGACCCCTAAACCTTAGTACCTCACCAGCAAGATGGGGTGCCATCTATAGATGCCTGCTGGGCTACTGGGCAGGTTCAGTGGAGTCTGTCTACAGGCCCCCCCCCCCGCCCCAACCTCCCTTCCCAGGCTGGTGTCCTACACACATCTGCCTCCGTAGCAGCCCTGATGGCTGGGGGCAGGGCACCGCGGTGCCAGGTCCCCCGGGGCAGGGGCAGGTGTGGGCACGGTCCTCCAAGCCCAGAGACATCCGGCTCCCAGCCCCTCCCAGCTCCTCCCAGCAGAGCCTGGCTCCGTGCCAAGGGGCCCCAGCCCCAGCTTCCTGTTGTAACTCAGTAGGACCAGGGCTTCCCCAGCGCCATGGGGGGGACACATAGTGTGTGTGGGGGGGTCCTACTTGGAGAGGGAGGGGGCCGGGGTTGCCTGGACTCACCTTGTCTGCGAAGGGTCAGCCTTGGTACATGGAAGCTGTGCATTGCTTTTCAACGGGAGAGGAGGAGGGAGGGAGACAGAGACGGAAAGAGAGACGCAGAGAGAGAGATCTGCCCCTGTCTATGTGTGTATGTCTTTCCATCCCTGCTTCTCTCTCTTCCTTCTTTCCTTATTCCTTCCTGAAAACTATGCATCTACTAGTATTATCCATCTATCTATCTATCTATCTATCTATCTATCTATCTATCTATCTATCTATCATCTATTCAAAGACAGAGTAAGAGACAAGGAATCAGAGACAAGAAAGGTAGGAAAGGAAGACTCAATTTCAATAGCTCAGGCTGAGCTCTAGGAGAAAGTGGCCCGAACTGGGTCTCCCAGAACCCCAAACCCAGCTCTGTCCTTGGCCAGCTGGGCGGGCTTGGGGAGGCTCTCTCTCCTCTGAACCCGGGCCCCCTCATGGCCTCCTTCCCGGCGTGAGGATGGAGGAATGGAGGGTGCCTGGCATGCCACGTGCCTTCTGATCTTTGGAGGGCCCCGGGCCGGTGTGGCTCAGTGGATAAAGCGTCGGCCTGCCGACCAAACGGTCCCGGGTTCGATGCCGGTCAAGGGCACGTACCTCGGTTGCAGGCTCCTCCCCAGCCCGAGCCCTGGCCAGGTGGCACCCCATCGATGAGTTTCTCTCACATCAATGTTTCTCTCTGTCTTTCCCTCTCTCTTCCACTCTTTAAAAATCATGGAAAAATATCCTCGGGTGAGGATTAAAAAAAACTTTAAAATTTAAAAAAAAAAAAAAAAAGAAAGAAAGAGGAGAAAGCAAGAAGAAAAAGTCACTCCCCCCAAATCGAGCCCCTGCAGCATCCCCCTGTGCACCTGCTTTCCCGACCCCCCGAAGACCAGGCCAGGCTGCTGCCCTGCAGGCCCGGCCTGAGGAAGCGCATCAGAGGAGGGCCGTGGGGCTGCATCCAATTTCCCGGGCCGCCTCATCGAAATGAGAAATCTGAGCCCGGCCAGCCACGGCGGCTGATAACACACTCTCAGGTGAACTCCTCACTTATCACCGCGGGGTCACCTCTGCCTCGAAAGACTTGTTTTCCTTGGAAAAAAAAAAAAAAAAAGATTGCCTGGGACGTGTGATGGGGTCGGCTGTGATAGGAAAAAGCAAAAAGCAAAGAACGAGGCAGAAGAAGGCTTGATTTTGCCAGACTTGGGGGAGACGGCAGTTCTGCACCCTGCTCGCCTCCCTCCCCCTCCGTGAGGAGCAGCCTGGCTCCCATGGGCCCCTGCTTGCCAAGAGGGTGGGGAGGGGGGAGGAGGGGAGATGTGGGATTATTTAGACGGGGTGGCTCTCCACATGGCAACAGTTGCCACACGAAAGAGACGGCAGGCCGGCCTCCGCCCAGGGTGGCGTGGCCAACAGAGCTGTGTTTGTGCAGGAGGCACTGGCGAGGGTGATGGGGCGGCAGGAGCCAGGGGTGCCCGCCGGCTGGGTTCCCAGGCTCCCCGCCACGGGTGGGACCTCTCCCCGCCAGCCGATCGGCACCAGCCTCGGAGTCACTGGTCTCTCCCCGCTTTGGGATCCTGGACCCCCTGGTTTTCTCGCTCTGCCTCTCTCTGCCTCCCTCCTCTGCCATCTCTCTCTGCTTCCGGGCCTCCCTGTGTCTCTGCTGCTCTCCCTCTCTTCGTTCCCGTCCTTTGTCCCGTGCGGCGTGTGTCTCTCTCCATCTGTCCTCCCCCACCCGGCTGGCTCCTGTGTTTCATAGTTCTCATCCCTTCTCATCTCGCGTCTCGTCTTTTCCCAGATCTCGCCTTTCTCTCCCTCTCTGCCTCTTTGCCTCTGTCTCTCTGTCTTCCTCAACCTTTCTGTCTCTCCCCGCATCCCGTCTGGCCCTGGGTGTCTCTACTGCGGGGTTTCTCCCCTCCATCTCCTCTACCCCCCCTGTCTCTGCCTCAACCTCCCCAGTCACTTAGAAGAAACGTCCCCAGCCCCTGGCCTTGCTGCCTCTTCAGGTGGAGGGGCTGGTTCCTGCAGACCCGTGTGGACTCTCAGTGCTCTGCTCCCCCCACCCCCCCGTGTGCCCTCGTGGGTCTGCGGAGGGGCTTAGAGCGTCAGAACCTCCCCTAGCACAGGAGGACCCCAACTCCGGGACTCTGCCCGATGAAGGGTCAAGTGGGACAAAGGGGGTCAGAGTCCCAGAGAGTGAGGGTGCGTCCCGGGGGCAGAGGGAGAAACTCAGGGGAGACGCTGTGAAGCTCCGTGGGGCAGACCAGCCTCACTCCCCATGAGTTCTGGGGCCCACAGAGCACCCCCCTTCCCAAGTGTCAGCTCAGGGCCAGCCCAAAGGCAAACCCTGTCTGTGCCGCTTGCTAGCTGGGCGACCCTGGGCATGTCTTTTCGTCTGTTTCCGTCTCATTTCCTCATCTGCAAACGGAGGTCACAATAATATCTGCCTCATGGGTCAAAGGAAGGATTACATTATTAAACTGCATAGTGTTCTTAGTATACCACCTGGCACATAGTGGATATGCAATGAATAGTAGCTTGTGTTATTATTATTGGGAAATCATAAGACGTGAACGCCGCTACATCCTGTGGGACATCAGAGGGGGAAAGGACATTTTAGGTGGGGTCTCGTGGGTTGAGTAGGAGTTTGCTAAGCTGACAAGAGTACCTTCCAGGTTGATGATACAGCCTGAGTCAATCATATTTCCTACAAGTAGAACTACCAGCCCAGAGAGGGGAGCAGGCCTTAGTCGTGACTATAAGCGCCAAAGAAGGGAGCGTGGCAAGCCCACAGGTCGATGTTGACATTCCCTCTGGTTCCGCCTCTGAGGCCTCTAGAACAGAAGGGTGAAGAGTTTGCCCCACCCTATAAGGACCACCACTCTTCATGCCTCTCGCCTCCATCCCATCTGCTCCCATTCGGCCCCTAGGCTGGGACCAAGCACACAGCTACCCCAGAGGCTGGGAGAGGGGTGGCCTGGAGGAGTGGGGGCAGCCAGCCGCTGGCAGGTCTGCATAGCCCTTCCTCCAACTGGAGCATTCTTGGCCCCGAGCAGCGTGCAGACGCTGGAAGAAATGAGGAGACGTGTCTCAGATCAGCTGAGGGGTGTTTAGAGCATCCAGAACCGAGGCTGCAGCCCCAGCAGCTGGAAGAAGCTGCCGTGGGCTTGGACTTCGGGGAGGCTCGGAGGGGCCCGTAGCTGACTGTTTTCTCCATCCCCCCACCCCGCCCATTCTTCCCTTTCCTCTGTTTCCATGCAGCGAAGAGAACTCAAGGAAGTAGGAACTCGCTCTCCCTTCTCCTCGCTGCTTGGGGTACCCCCTTCCCCTTGCGGTCCGTCCACGTATTTTTCCAGAAAGACCATGTGGCATCGAGAAAAAACACACAGCTTGAGTTCAAACCCTTCCATCTGGGTGACCGCGGCACGCAGTTTCGGATGAGGCTCTGAAGGGTCCGCCTCCCGGTATTCACACCCCGGAATCCCGCCCCGTGGCCGTGGGCTGCGCCTAGGGATTCGCTGGGAAGAAGACAATGTTGACCGGAAGTCACTTCTGAGATGAGACTCTGCGCGACCGTGGCGGCCTTCTTGCTGGCTTGCTCCCTCTCCTTCTCAGCTTGCACACTCTCAGGAAGCAAGCTGCCATGCTGGAGATGCCCACGGGGCCAGGCACCGAGGGTGGGCGCCCTCTGGCCAAAAGCCAGTGAGGAAACAAGACCCCCAGTCCGACAGCCGTCGAGGGCTGAATTCTGCCAAACAGCCGTGCGAATGAGCTTGAAGGCACATCTGACCCAGTCGAGCCTTGGAATGAGACCACAGCCCCCGGCTGAGACCTTGAGTGTATAGACCCGTGAGAGGCTCTGAACCAGGGACCCGGGTGAACCTGGCCTGCCGGCCCACAGGGACTGCGGCATCCTCGGCGTTGCTGTCTGAAGCCACTCGGTGGTGGGGCAGTTTGTCATGCAGCAAAGATGACTAGACCGTGACCTTGAGGACGAGAGGTCAACGCTTGCAAGTCCCTATCAAGCGGGCACAGCGAGTGTGAGAACTCCGCGGGAGAAAGTCTGTGTGGGATCCGTGTCCAGGGGAAGCTCTAGAAATGAGCCTGTCACATCTCAGGCAACACTCTTTCCTGGACCAACCCCGAGGCCTGGGGCAGGTGCTGGGGACATGGCGAGGTGGGAGGGGCGGGGGAGCAAGTCACCGCAAAGACCCATGGGAAGGTCCATGGGTCCCGAGAGCAAATGCCAGGAGCCCTGGCCTGGGAGGAAGGCTGTCACACTGGGCCCCCTGTGGGACCCCTCAAAGTGCCCCCAAGGGTGCCCTTTCTGTCTTCACCCAGCTCCTCTGAGACCTTGAGCCTTAAGGCATCACTTGGGTTCAAATGCACCACCCCGATTCATTATCCAGGCCCCCCTCAGGTGCCTCCCCCCCCCCTCCGCCCCCACCTCTCTGAGCGTCGCCGGTAGCTTCTACCCAGTGCAGGGGTGATGAGAGGACTCAGGGTCCATCCCTTCCAGACTCAACCCTGAACTCCAAACCCAGCAGCAACGTGCAGGCGCTGCAGGTGCAACAGGGGCGAAGGCAGAGGTGGGCCCTGCGTCCCAGAGCACATGTCTAGGGGAGCGAATGTGGGCTCGTCTAGAAGCCATGGCACCGGAGACAGAAGAAGCCCGCCCCAACTTCCCTAAGCACAGAGGGAGCCTGTTAATACCAGTCACCAGGCAGGACCCCGGGGGGCCCCATGGAACTTCAGGAAGCGCTGTGGGGCCCGGGCTCAGCCACAGCCTCTGTCCCCCTGTCCCCATCACAGCTCCTCTCCGCGTGGCATCCATCTGCGGACAGGCCTGTCCGGGGGCGGGGAGGGTGGCTGCCCAGAGTCCCCACATTACACCCCTCCAGCTTAGCACCCTTCTTCTATTGCTGCAGCCCGGCCAGTGTGGCTCAGAGGTTGAGAGTTGACCTATGAACCAGGAGGTCACGGTTCGATTCCCGGTCAGGGCACAGGCCCGGGTTGCGGGCTCCATCCCCAGCGTGGGGCGTGCAGGAGGCAGCCCGTCCATGATTCTCTCTCATCTTTGATGCTTCTATCGCTCTCTCCCTCTCCCTTCCTCTCTGAAATCAATAAGTACGTATATGAAAGAAACAACCCGAAGACTGAACGTCGTCACTGAATGTCTTAAAACCTCATTGATTTTGGTCACAAACTGGCAATGCCGGGGCAGGGCTCGGCGGGACAGCTTGTCCCCGCGTCTCTTGGCATCGCCTGCAGTAACTCGAAGGCGGGGGCTGGCCTCATCCGAAGGTTCCTCCGCTGACGTGTGTGACAGTTCGTGCTGGGCTGTGGCCGGGGCCTCGGCGGGGCTGCCACACCGCACATGTGGCCTCTCCAGGTGGCTTGGGCTTCCTCACAGCATGGCGGCCGGTTTCAGAGATGACCGTCCTCAGAGAGAGAGCCAGGTGCAAGCTGTGTCCTCTTTTGTCACCGAGCCTTCGAGGTCATGCAGAGTCTCCTGCCACAATCTGTTCGCTGGGGCGGTCACACAGGGCCGTCGCCATCCCCGGGGAGAGGGAGCAGATCCTGCCTTTTGCTGGGAGCAAACAGTGTCCAGGAATTCGGCCACACGTTTACTTAAAACCACAATCCAGCCTCTGCTCTGTGGACACCGGTGGCCCCGGCGTGGACCAGTCCCTTCGACTGGGATGGGACGTTGTGATTGCCCGGGCCTGGGTCAAACCTCCCTTCTGGGGGTCAGTGCGCCTGAGTGGAGGGAGGACAGAGTCTGTAAGTGGCAGCCAGACTGGAACCATGTGCCACGAGAGACTGAGATTTCTCCCAAGAAGGGAGGATGGGAAGACAAAACAACATATGTCCCGTCCAGACAGCAAATAAACAAACAAACACTCAAGTGCATAATTACTCAGGATGATAAATGCTTTGTTGGCCCAGGCCTGGATGTTGTAAGAGTGACGAGCGGTGGGATGGAGCCTTGAACGGACTGATCGGGGGTGGTCTTCGGAGGAGTGACTGACACCGAGCCGGCTGGGGAGGGCCTTTCGGGCGGAGGAGGGCTTAGGCCGTGCAAAGGCCCTGGGGTAGGAACGCGTGGCACAGTCAGGGACTTGAGTGGCCATGTGGCGGGAGCCGAGTAAGCGAGACGGGGACCTGGCAGAGGTGAGGCTGGATTACACGGTGTCTCAAAGGCCACGGTCAAGAGTTTGGCTTGGAGTCAGGCATGCCGTCAACAAGTGACAGCGTGAAGGCGACCCTTCCCTCGCCAGCTGCCACCCACGCGGCCAGCCCCTCCATCACTCGCTGGTGCACCCAGTCCGTCCAATTTAAATAAACAAAACCCCAAACACGGCCCCGTAACGGGAACGCCGGCAGACCCTTATCTACCGCGTCCCTCACCCAGGCTGCCGTAATCGGGCCTCCCCGAGGCGGAGGAGTTATGGCGATGGCGCCGCGTCCATGACAGTTTAATCAGATCTCGAAAATCAGGGCCATTACCTTGTGCACCTGCTCGTGGGGTCAAAAAGGGGGAAAGTGGCTGGTGGGGTCTTCTATCATGGGTTTTCGAGAATAGACTCAGGCAGGCCCTTCTGAGCTTATGATTCATAGCATGTGTGTGGGGGAGGGCTGGAGGGGGGGGGAGTGGGAACTAACATTGTGCTGAGTGGCGACCTGACATGAACGAGGGACGATGTCCACGGTGGCTTCTGTCTACACAGCTGCATCTGGGGAGGATGGGGCATGTCCCGGATAGGAAGCCAGACCCACCCGGGTTCAAGACCTTCCCTTCTTCCCTTCTTTCCCCTTCCCTCCCTCCCTTCCCTTCCCACTCTCTCTCTCCCTCCCTCTTTCCAAGGATGCTCGTTGGCCAGGCGCTGGGCGCTGGGATGCTGCGATGACCCAAATGTGTCCAGGCTCTTCCTTCAAGCGACTGACAAGGATGGCCACGGAGCCCAAGCTGGCGCACAGAGTGTCTTAGCTGGGGTCCCGCCAAAGCAGGACCTTAGACACAGATGCAGGGAAGGAAATGTATTTAGATGTGACTGCCAGAAGGAGAAGCAAGGAGAGAGAGAGAGAGAGAGAGAGAGAGAGAGAGAGAGAGAGAGAGAGATTGCAGTAAAGGTGTGTGGTTGATCTGCACCACTGCGGGCAGCTAGGGTGCAACACTGCTGGGGCTGCCGGGGACTTTCTGGGAAAGCGCACAGAATGCTCCCCGGCTTCCGGAAAACCCCGAGGCAGGAAAGCATGGATGCCCACTTACGGGATGCTGTTCACAGGCAAGATAGCGCTCTCTCCCGATGTGCGACATCAGTGGGGCCAGAGGGTGTGGCATGGCGCACCATGGACAGCTCCTACACGTGCATCCTGGGGGAGCTGGGGCTTCTGGGTGATCCGGGTGGGCTTCCTGGAGGAAGTGGTACAGGAGAGGAAATCTGACCACCGAGAAGCAATTCGATAAGCAACAGGATGGGGTGGGGTGGGAAGGAAGAAAGGACACTACAGGGAGGTGGAATAGCATGTGCAAAGACCCAGAGGCGGGAAGGAGTGTGGCGGGGGCAGAGAGATGAGGGGGAAAGAAGCAGGACATGGGGCAGATGGGGCTGGGGCCCAGGCCCTGGGCGCTCTGTGGGCCTCAGTTGGGAGGGAGCCATCGGAAGGCATCATGGTGTGCCCTCTAAGACCAACAGCAACCCCCACTTCACAGAGGAGGAAACTGAGGCTCAGAGGGGCCACCACACAGCCAGGAGGAGGCCAAGGCCAGCTCACACCCCAGGCTCCCACATTCTTCCCGGACAACCTTGACGGGGACCGTGCCCAGGGCTGTCAACAGCAGCCCCCGCCTGTTCCTAAGTCTGCCCTTGCTGGGGTCTGGGAGGGCTCCGGTGGGAGACAGCTGGGAAGGGATGCGGCGGCTCCAAGACTGAAGTGAGCCATTCCCGGGTCTTCACGGGCTAATAGCCGTGCCGGCACGGGGGGCAGGCCCGGGAGATGGATGGTGTCTGCGGCCTCCCTCGCCACGCCCGGGCCTGTCTCCGACCTTCCTCGAGGAATGTGGTCCTGGCCAGGAGGCCGCCCCGGCTCCTCTGCTGCCTCCAGACGGGGCACGTGGGGGGCTGGGCACACGGACCTCGGCCCCAGCCTTCTCCCCATTTTACAGAGGAGGAAACTGAGTCCAGGCTACATCGGAAGGGCCTCCGCAAGGGCAAGAACCAGCTCAGAGGCACCTTCGAGTCGAGCCGCCCGCTGAGGGCCTGTTTTCAAGAGAACAGTGGTGAGGCGGGTGCTGGCAGAGAGGGAAGCCCCGGCTCCGGCCACAGGAATGTGCCCGAGCACAGGAGAGCACAGAGGTGGGGCTGGGATTGAACCCGGGCCCGGGGGAGCCCAGCCCCTTGTATTTTCAGTTCCCACGCCATGCAGCCTCACGCCTAGTGGTCTGATCGCCACAGATCTCCTCGACCTTGAACTCTCCGAGGGGAGCGTGGGGCCTGTGCTGTTGGGGTATTTCGAGTTAAAAGTCAGAACCCTGGGAGCCACCACGCACCGGGCACTTACCCTGTGCCAGGCATCCTTAGCAGGACCTGAAACTGTGCCCCCAAACGACAGATGAGGGAAACTGAGGCTCCCCGAGATTACCCTCCCCTCCCCAGGCCACACCTCTAGTGTGGACAGGATCAGCCCCCCCATAAGCCCCCCAGAGAAACACTCACGCTTTCCCCCGCTCTCATTCCCACTTTCTTCCTTATGTGTGTGGGCGGGTCTAGGCTTGGGGCCTCCTGGGGGAGACCAGACCCAGACCGAGGCATCCTCAAGGGGCCTCTCCCCCCACGGCCCGTCTGTGGTTCCGGAAGCCAGCAGCCAGCTGTTCGGTGTCCACGGAGCAGGCCCAGCTGCGGCCCTGGGTGTGCAGCCTCCTCGGCTGGCCCTGCGGACAGTTGGTGACAGGGTTCAGCGGGGGGTCGGGGTGGGCTGGGGAGGCACTTGTGCAGGGGTGAGCATTTGCAGGAACCTTCTGGATTCACACCCCCCCCCGCCCCCGCCCCGGGCTGGGGAGATCTCACTGAGCCCCTCTCTCCAGCCCCCTGACACCCATGCATGTTGGGGTCACTTTGGAGCTGGCTTGCTAGGCCAAGCAGGGCGGGGGGCGGGGGGGGGTTCCTAGCTGACTGGCTGTGTGACCAGGGGAGGTTGCTTACCCTCACAGACTGAAGGGCAAGTGCAGCCATGACTCAGCTGGGCCCCGTGGTGGTGGTGGTGGTGGGGGGGGTGTCTCAGAGCCCCTGGCTCGCTCCTCCTGGGGGAGACAGGGTGGGTGGATCTGTGGGTCCAATGTCATGTTCGAATGATGAGGACATTGCCCGGCCCCTCTGAAATGGGGGACTAAACCAGCCACTTGTCAGACATCAGAGTGCCTGGGGTCACTCAAAGACAAGTTCAACTCCAGACTCAGACCCAGCGGGCCTGGCTACCCGATCGGCGGCGCCCCGTGCAAATGGACCAGGCGGGCCCCTTGCCCCAAAATTGGTCCAAAGAATTGCAAGACGGGGGGGAGGGTAGCAGAGCGAGGGGCTCTTCGGAGCGCGGGGCCCGGGGGACTGGCTGCCCAGGTCTCTCAGGGACCATGAAGCCGGCCCGGCCCCAGCACCTGCCTTGCTAACAAGCTCCTGGCCGGCTGCTGCTGGCCCCGGGCCCCGCTTGGAGGACCCAGGTGTGGGGTCCCGGTGGCAGCCCCAGAAGCATGCAGTGCTCAGCTGACGTCGTCGGGAGACACGGGAGCTGGTCCTCCGTCTGCCACGTGAACTCGGACACCGCCCTTGGCCTCTCTGAGCATCAGTCTCTCCAACGGGAGGCGGGAGGGTCAGGCATCATGGCCTGGAAGCCGCCTTCCCGCTGGCCCTCGGCCCCCCATGGAGCCCACAGCCTCTGGCCCAGAGGGACTTGCCTGCTGCCTCCTCCCCCCGCCCTGCCGGAAATGACCTTCACACAAAGCCCAGGTTCCCTTCAAGCCGTCCCCTCCACCGCGCCTGCCATCCCCTTGGCAAGCCAGGGGCTCAGATAAACAAACGGCGAAACCCCTGCAAATAAATAATAATTCGGTCCCCACTACCCCCCACCCCCCACCAGATCCCACCTCGCCCACCCGGCATCTTTTCAGAACAAGTATCTGGGTGACACCAGGGGCCCTGCGGGGAGGAGGGGCAGCGAGGGGTGGGGGGCGGGGAGGACAATTGGAAGAAGATGAGGTCAGACCCCCCCCAAGCAGGGCCGCTGGTTTTCATCCCATCATGGAAGGCGGGGAGGGTTTTGCCGGTGAGGGCTCCCCGTGGACTTTGGTCCTGAAAACAGCCAGCGCGGTCGGTGCGCGGATAAAGTGGCTTTTAGGACTATTAGAAAGTGGGTGTGCTGGGGCCGGGAGGGGCCGCAGGGGGAATTAAAATTCTGCTCCTGCCCAAGGTTCCTGGGCTCCAGCTCGCCGCGCGAGCATCGATCTGATCTGTTCCAGCATCTGACTTTCAACCATGACAAAACTGTGGGCAAATTAATTGTTCTCCGGGATATTAAGCATCAGACTCCATTAATCCTTTCCGAGCGCGATGCTGGCTGCATACTAATCGGGAGGGTTCCAGGCCGCCGCGGGGTGTTTTTCCTGCCCACGGAGGCTCCCCCCACCCCCGGGACCCCACCTTTCTCTGTCTCCCCTGGGTGTGGGTGCTGAGGGCTGAGGGCCCCCCCCCACCACCACCTTGTGCTCACTTTTGTTCCCTGGGTGGCCAAGGACAGAGCGGGGACAGGTGGGCCCAACCTGAACCTCTTCGCCCCCGCCTGGGCGTCTTCCTCCGGAGAAGCCGGGGACCGGTGGCAAGATTGTTTTATGCAAATTCCAATATCTGTATGCAGGCGCGGCGTGAGGATGAACGCAAGAAATAATTACCAAATTATGCACGTTGCGCTGGTTTTCCCGAGACCCAAGCCCTTAAAAGGAAAAAGCGAAAACACAGCGGCGCGAGTGTATAAAACAGGAAAAAAAGCCCTACAGCTCTGGTCACCCAAGAGTGGGGGCTGCGGGGCTGGGGGGGGGGGGGTGCTGCTGCTCTGGCTGAGGATCTCCCTGGGGTTTTGAGGGGGGGTGAAGTGGAGGATCCAGGGCAGGAGTCAGGGGTCCCAGGCTCTCGGCTGTGACCAAATGGCCAGGTGTCACTTCCCTTCCTGGGGCCTCAGTTTCCCCATCTGCAGAAGGCGAGGAAGGAGGGGGGGCTGATGATGCCATGTCTTGAGATGTGGGTGGAGGCGTTGGGGGGCCCACCGAGCTCTGTCTGGGCTGACCAGACGTGCCCCGCAGGGCCCCAGGGGGACAGGAGAGACCCACGGGGTGCCCCCCCTTGCCCTGCAGATTCTCCGTCGCATTTTCCAATGGCAGCATCCTTCTTATAGCCATAGGGTTTCATGCCATCAGCGCATCTCAGTGGCCTGAGGTTAGGATCCCATTTTTCAGACTGCAGCCCAATCATGCCTTGTAGGAGACAGAGGAAGACTCAATGACTTAGCTGTTCCCCCATCCTGGGCAACTCTGACCCCTTGAACCCCAAGATACCCTCCCTGGTTACTGCTGCTTGCTCTCCTCCTACGTGGGGGAAGCTCAGTACTGCACAGAAGTGGGTGTAGTTCTTGCCTCCCACAGCCTCAGCTCTCCCTGGAGTCCCCTGTGCACAGAGAATTCACCTGGGTCAGACCCCAATTTAGAGGATCCCAGATCTAATCACAGGAGGCTGGGGTCCCCGCCACCACCATGTCCACCGGCATCCGCACACATGAAGCACTTGGTGCTAAGCTGTTTCCACGCAGCATCCCGTCAACCTCTCACAACCACTCCATAAGGCGCGGGTCCTACCAGGATCACTGTTTTCCAGATAAGGAAACCGAGGCTCAGAGAGGTCAGACCACTTGCCCAGGGTCACACAGCAAGTCAGCGACCGTATCGGGATTCAGACTGCCTCTGCCTGCCTTCCCAGCCCACTAGCTCCATTATATCTTCAATTCCTCTTTCCCACTGTCCTGGCGAGGGGCCTGGGGGGTGGGGGGGTGAGGCAGGTTTTCCCTACTCCCCCCCCCCACTGGCTCTGCTCCCCATTTCTGCTAAGATGCCTTCTCAGACCTCAGTGGGCAGCGAGGAAAGCGTGCCAGCCCCTTGCTAACTGAGCGGATATTTATGCCTGTGCAAACACCACGCACACCTTCTGCCTGATTTGGAGCTAAATGCAGTGTTCCTTAATTGATGCGCATGTAACACACGAGAATATTACACCTATTAGAACTCACAGACAATTACCACTCCCAGGGCCGCTGCCGCCACCACGTCCCCTAGACAAAGGCTCTGGAGTCAGTAGCCCCGGCGCTGGATTAGCTGCCCAGGGAAATGCTCTGTCCACTTCGTATTTTGTGCATAAAAGTTTCTACCTGCTATGCTACCGGGGCTGATGGGGCATCAAAGTTTTTTTTACTTTCCAGCTTCCCCGAACCTCAAGGGACTCATTGTGTATCTTGTTTTTGACAGTTTCTAAAAGAAAACAAAACGTCACCTCTTCCAGGCAGCACCCTGGGATTGCTTCAGCTCCTTCAGGTACTTTTCTCCACCGCTATCCCACAGCACCTAAGCGATAGGAGGGCAGGGACCCCAGCTGGGACACACCCAGGATAGCCAGAGGGCCTCAGTTCTCACAGCCAGAGGGCCTCAGCTCTTACAGCGGTGAGAGGAGGTCCAGAAAACATTCCCCCGGCTCTCCGGGGGGCTGCAGGGAGAATGGAGCGAGGTGTGGGTTTTGGGCAGCGACTTCGATGCAGCATCTTCTCTGTGCATTCATCGTCCCCTCTGTCCGATGGGCACGCCAATTCCTTCCTGGGAAGCTGGGTGTGGGTGCTGAAGGAGCTGTCCTCACATGGACAGAGCCGAGCCTGGTGCCGAGTCCTGGGACCCAGGACCCAGGGCCTGGAGTAGTACGTAAGCCAGGCGTCTCGTTCCCATTTGTAAAGCATTGGTTGGGCACCTGCTTTGTGCAAGGGCGATACTGGGAACGTAGACACAGACATGACCTCCTGCTCCAGGAAGCTCCCAGTCTAGTTGAGGGTCAGGTTATGGGCAATAAGCCCACAGACAAGTTCATGGCTAATCCTGGCTCATGGTATATGTTAGGAAGGAAATCATCTAAATGACAAGTGATGGGTAAGGTCTCTCTTTTTGGGGGGGTGGTCCAGGAGGGCTTCCCGGAGGAGGTGCCCTCTGGAGCAGAGGCCTGAAGAAAGAGGAGACGTTGCCAGGTGACAAGGAGGATGGGCAGCCTCATGAAGTTGGCCCGTGTCCCCTTGTCACTCATCGTCCCCCGGCAGCTGATGGGATGGTGGCAGGTGCATGTCTGGTTTCCCCTGTGGTTGCTTCTTGGGGGGTCTACTCCCCGATAAACTGACCCTGGGGTGCTTATGGCAGGGCCTACCGATGACCCCTCCCAAGCAAAGATGCTCAGGGGTCCGGGAGTAGCAGATTGCTCAGGGCTCCCAGCTTGGGGCACCCCTAGCATCCTCCCAAGTAGAGCCCATCCCCAGTGGTCCCCAGGCCCCACCTGCCCAGGCGACAGGGATTAAGGAGGGTCCCCAGAACTGCCTGTCAGATCCCTCCCCAGACGCTGTTTTCAAAAAGGATTAAATAAATCCGTCCAACAGGAGGGGGAGCCCCGGCCCTCACTGCCCGCCGGCGGGAAATTAAATAATGTTCATTTCTGCCGCTGTGAGCCGGGACAAGGCTGGCCGGGGCCGCGGGGCCAGGCCGGGAGGCGGCGGCGACTGGCAGCTCGTGGCAAGCCCTAAATCAGAGGAGCCGATGAAATTTCTAATAGCAGGAGCGCGACTGGCATCGGCGAATAAATAAAGTTCCCTCTGGAAAGGCAGCTTATTCCAGCCTGCCTGGCCGCCAAGGATATTAAGCCTGGAGGACTGGCGGCTGTGGCCGGCCGGGCTGGATCGAGGCCAGAAGCCAGCTGGGCACAGGAGGGGAGACTTGCCCCAGGGGAGACCCTGCTGCCCCTGCATCGTCCCCGGGGTGGAGCCCCGGAGCGTGCCCAGCCCCGAGCTGGGTGGGTGCGCCTTCGCAGCAGGAGGGGGTTCATGTGTAGGGCAGGTTTCATTATTCATTCCCATTGCCCAGGTGAGCAACGGCTCAGAGAGGCCAGCTGGCCTGGCCAAGGTCACAGAGCTGGGAATGGCGCCTTCCTGTGCGAGGGGTGGAAGAGGGCGGATTCAAAGCCGGATCCGATCCCACAACCCCTCGCGGCCTCTGCGGCCTCTTTCCAGGCTGCTCCTTGCAAGAGATGAGCCAGCCCGGCCTCCCGGGGACCCCAGTCCAGTGCGGGTGGGGAGACGTGTCCGCGCATCCCTCTCATGATGCCTTTCCCACTGGCTCCAGTCGAGCTGAGTGACCGAGTCCTTGGACCCCGGAACCAGGCTGCCTGGGAGGACTGAATCCCGCCGCCGCCACCCCCGGCTGTGTGGCCTTGGAGAAGTTACCCAACCTCTCTGGGCCTCAGCTTCCTCAGCTGTAGAACGGGGATGGCGACAGCACCTGCCTGCCTTCTAGGGTGGATGACAGACTCCACTGAGGTGATTTGTGTAGAGGGCTTGGTGTAGGGCCTTGTAAGCAGGTGCTTTCATTTATTACCGTTTGTTCATTCATTCATTCATTCATTCATTCATTCATTCATCTGTCCATCGTGCATCCATTCATTCTCCGCTGTGGCCACAGTGCCTGGCACGTGATTGGTGCTCTGCACAGATTTAATTTCCCATCATTGGACTTGTCGCTGTGGTGCCGGGGACACGGGCAGGGACACGGGCAACATGGCAGGCTGGGCCCCAGCCCTCACTATCCTGTGGTCTAGAAGGGCTCCGGAAGGTATTAAACAAGTCTTCATGGAAATAATAGGGGTTTGGCTCAGTGGATAGAGCGCCGGCCTGCGGACTGAGGGGTCCCAGGTTTGATTCCGGTCAAGGGCATGTGCCTTGGTTGCGGGCACATCCCCAGTAGGGGGTGTGCAGGAGGCGGCTGATGGATGTTTCTCTCTCATCGATGTTTCTAACTCTCTCTCCCTCTCCCTTCCTCTCTGTAAAAAATCAATAAAATATATGTTTTAAAAAAAATAATAGGGTCAGAAAGGGAATGTTCAGGTCTGCAGGAGTGTAATCTGAGGTCCCTGGTCCACCCAGGGCAGAGAGGACTTCCTGAGGACTCATCTCCCCTAGAGCAGGGGTCCTCAAACTTTTTAAACAGGGGGCCCGTTCACTGTCCCTCAGACAGTTGGAGGGCCGGACTATATTGAACAAATTCCTGTGCACACTGCACATATCTTATTTTGAAGTAAAAAAAACAAAACGGCAAAAACACCCGCATGTGGCCCGCGGGCCGTAGTTTGAGGACGCCTGCCCTAGAGCCTGCGGGTGAGGGAAAGGTTCCCCCCATCCCAGCCACCGCCCCCCTCGCGCCCCCCTCCCCCCGCATGGGGAAGTGGGGAGCAGCCTGGGCAAAAGCCGGGAAACAGGGAGGAAAAGCAGGGTCCGTCCCGTGAGCCCCTCGGGGGGCCAGGCTCCAGGGCAGGCGAGGAAACCAGAGCGCGTGAGAGGGCTCTGGGGCCTTCCTGCCCATTTGGCATCTGGGCAAACTGAGGCCCGGGGGTCCCCCAGCAGAGAGCCGAGAGCCCGGACCAGGATGGATTCTGGGGGTGTGCCCTTGAAGGAGGACGAGCGCGCTCCCGCCGGAGGAGGTGTTCAAGCCACCAGCCAAGTGCTCGTCTCAGCTCCTTGAACCCTGCCAACAGCCCCAGGAAGGAGGCGTGTGGGTCCACATTACAGGGCGGCAGGCTGGGGCTGGGTGGGCCCATCACAGCTGGCAGGGAAGGAGCTGGGATTCAACGTCGGAGCCGCAGGCTGGGATCTGGGCTCAGGCCTGGCGGGGAGGATGGACAGAGAAGGGGGTGGGGGTGGCATCTGGGGAGGCCGGGGGTCAGTTGGTCCTTCAGTCCCCTCAGGCCTGGCCACCGCCCGGGACAGGCACTCAGCTCCCTCCCCGCTTCTTTCTCCCTCCCCCTCGTCTCTGGATTCTGGTTCCATTTCAGAGTCTGACTTCACGTGGCCCAGGCCCTTTTGTGCAAACCGCAGAGCCCTTTTCTTTGTGATGATACATTTTTGTTGTGTTATTTTTTTGGAATCCACAGTCTCTTGACAGGAAAATCGGTGCTGGAGGTTGGAGAAGCTGAGTTCCTTCTCCATGCGAAAGCCATTACGGGGCTGTCCGGCCGGAGCCCACGCATGTGTGCGCGCAGACGGTCCAACTCCCTGCCCCGCGCCCGGGAAAAGTGCGTCCAGCTGTCAGCCTGGAGCCGGCCCGGCGGAGGTAATGCAAACCAGGCCGCCTGGGAGGCGTTCTTTCATCAGGGCCCGTGTCCGCCCGCCCGCCCGGCCGCCCGGCCCCGCGGCCATCAGGTGCCTGCTCGTTCCCTCAGGGTGGGGCCCCTTCGTGGTGGCTGCAAAGACGGTGGGACCCTGGGCCTGGTGGTCCCCCGAGGGGGGGTGCGTGGCGGGAGATTCCTGGCCAATCCGGGTCCCTCTGGCTTGGCATGGCCGTGGAGCCAGGGCTCGGGGATGTGGCAAAGGTGGTGCCGATGCTGATGGGGGCAGAGGCAGGGGGCACCCTCTGAAGGTGAGGGTGGGGACAGCACGGGTGGGTAGGAAAGGAGGGTGCAGGGGGGACGGAAGGGGGTCTCAGGAGAGAAAGGGAAGACAAGGAGAGAATGGAGGGTGATGGAGGGGGGCGTGGAGGACAAGGAAGTGGAGAAATGGAGAGAGACCCAGAGAGGGAGGTAAAGAGGGGGACAGGGAAGAAGAGAAGGGGGGGGGCTAGGAGGAGAGGTAACTTGAGGAAGGATTGAGGGAGGGAGGGAAAACAATGGAGAGAGATACACAAAGGAAGGAGATGAAAGTAAGGATGAGAGAAGAGAAAGCACATCAGATCCTGAGACGATGTCCCGGGTCTGAGGGAGGGGCTGGGTCTGGGCCTGGGTCTGATCCACGGGCCGCTGTGTGACCTTGGACCAGTTCCTTCCCCGCCAAACCCCGTCCCCGCATCTCCAGGGAGACGCACGTGCCAGGGCGGTGGTCCCGGCGGCGGCTCCAGGGCCGGCCGAGGAGGCGCTGGCTGTGCAGCAACCACGGTGCTTGCCTAAGGAAGTGCATTATTTTGCCACAGCGTCGGCGTCTTCCACAGCCCACGAAACGGGAGGGTTTCTCAGCCCACGGCCGCGGCTGCCAGCGCGTTTGAGAACATTTGATTTCTGTGTTTACTTTGGTGCTGGGCCTGACGTCCAGCAGCATGAGACGCACTGCTTCCAAGGCCATGAGATTACGTGTGCATGTGTGTGCGTGCGTGTGTGTGCTCGTGTGTGTGTGTGCGTGTGTATGTGTGTTCACACTCACATAGGTAACAGCCCCTCCCAAGGCTTCATGGCACGCCCGAGGCCTCATTGTCCCAGGGGAGTGGGTTCTGGTCCTGACTGGGGAGACCCTCTAAGAGCTGCTACGGTGACTAGTGCCTTTGGTCAGGCCGTGACCTGGGGTGGCCCCGCCAGGCCTCTGCCATCTCCCACGGGGCCAGCCTTCAGGACTCAGAGAATCCAAGTCTAGGATGGTCCTGAGGATGAAGAGACGTGGAAGAGGGAGTCCAAGGTGGGGGTCCCAGTTGCCCCTCCTCCCCACCCCAGGTCTGAGCTCCTCTTGCTCCCTGTGAAATGGGCCTCCGCTTCCTCCTCTGTGAAACGGGCCTCAGCTCCCTCCTCTGTGAAATGGGCCTCAGCTCCCTCCTCTGTGAAATGGGCCTCAGCTTCCTCCTCTGTGAAATGGGCCTCAACTTCCTCCCTGTGAAATGGGCCTCAGCTTCCTCCCTGTGAAATGGGCCTCAGCTCCCTCCTCTGTGAAATGGGCCTCAGCTTCCTCCTCTGTGAAATGGGCCTCAGCTCCCTCCTCTGTGAAACGGGCCTCAGCTTCCTCCTCTGTGAAATGGGCCTCAACTTCCTCCCTGTGAAATGGGCCTCAGCTTCCTCCCTGTGAAATGGGCCTCAGCTTCCTCCCTGTGAAATGGGCCTCAGCTCCCTCCTCTGTGAAATGGGCCTAGCGATGCCAGGACTGCCTCACGGAGCTGCTGTGAAGATGAATGCAGCAAGATGAGCTTCTCTGACCCTCACCCTCGCGGGTCCCCCATCCCTGCCCGACCACCGCACTGTCCTGCTGTGGGTGGGTCTCCCCACCGCTAGCTGTGAGCTGTGAAAAGGTAGGGGCCACGCCTATCGGCCCACCTTGTAACCCAGCGCCCGGCACATAGTAGGTGCCACCAAACGTTACTGCCTGTCTGTTGGGCCATCTCGCCCTTGCCACCTTAGGACCCCAAAATGCCCATGCCTACCCTGACTTGGAGACACGAGGCCGGGGCTCTATCCCAGCCCCTCTCCACTGTCTCTCCGTGAGACCTTGGGCGTAACACTCGGGGCCTCGGTGTCTCCATCTGTAAAATGGGTCTAGGCAGGCCTGCGGGGCCGCCTCTCCTGGTTGTAGAGAGGGGAGGGGAAAGGTGGTGCCCCAGCGGAGGTCCAGGAGGCTTGTCCTCGCTGCTTGCAGGAGCACTGGGTCGGGAGCCAGGAGGCCGGGGTCCGTGCCAGGCTGGCCCCTGTGGGGTGGGAGGCGGGACTGGTCGGTTTCCCACGGGGGCCTCAGACTTCCCACCTGAGATCAGTCCATCTCGGGGTGTCTCCGGGTCCCAGCCCCCCGCTGTCTGCTGGCTCCTGGCTCTGGCCCCACTGCCCCAGCTGCCTTTTATGTTCTTATCTCCCCGCTCTGTTCAGCGGCCTTGTCCCCCCACCCCCACCCGCCCCGAATTCATCCCTTGGAGGAGGTCATGGGAGGGGGAGAGATGGCCCCTGCCGGCCTGGCGGGCTTTATCTGTAATCTAATGCTGGCCCCAGGGACAGGGGTCAGGGCACTGCCCAGGGAGACAGGCGGCCATCTAGCCGGCCTCCCGGAGAGGGAATTGTGGGGAGGGGACCTGGGGAGGGTGGAAGGAAAAGACAGGGGTAGGGGGGTTGGGGCCGCTCTGTCTTTGCTCCTGAAAGGGGGGAGGTGCATCTCCAACTCCTGGCCTGTCTGCGCCAACGTCCTCGTGTGGCTTTGGGCCAATCATTCCACTTCTTGAAGCCTCAGTTTTCTCCCCAGCAAAATGGGGCCAGGGCAGGAGCCAGGAGCCCCAGCCTGCAGTCCTCACGTGGCTCGATGGCTCGGCTCCGGGTGGTTCCCTCCATCGTGGTACAGCGGGGACCTGGGGCTCCCCGGGGAGTGCTTAGTCGGGGCTGCCTGCCTGGATGGCGACCCCCCACAGAGCCCCCCAGCCCTCCCTCCCTCCCCCTCCACCAAGACACATTTCCTTGGAGGGTATTTTATTTTTCAGGCAAGAAACAGCATGCAAAGCTCTCCCCCGCTGCTTCTTGTATTGCCTTTCTAGTTCCCTTTGTTCTATATTTAATTTTTGGTTTTAAACCCCGTTGAAGAGAGATGGGCGCATCACCGGTGGTTATTGATTTATTATTTATGGCGAGTCCTACGTTGCTTTAATCGCGTCTTCTGTCCTTCCCTGCTTCTCCGGAGTTGAAGGACAACCCGAGGAAGGCGGCCCAGACGTCAGAGGCCCGTGGCGGCGTTCCGGTTTGTCTCCGTGTGGCCACCTGTGGGAATGAGGCCAGGCTCCCTTTTTTGGGGGGTGTGCTGGCTCTAGCTTTTCCCAAAGGACAGAGATGCGACCCGGGGCCTCGGCTGGGTGGCATGAGCCTGGGGGATCCTCACCTTGGTGACGTGGCGTGGCCCTGGGGGGATGCCGAGGGGTGTCAGGAGGCTGCTCGTTAGCCCCATCGCTCAATGGCCCCCACCCTCTGTGTCTTCTTATTCTGGCTTCTCCTTCCACGTCCAAGGAACCCCAGGACTTGCTTTGAGGAGCAGTTCCCTGCCACAGCCCCCTCCATGACGCTCACTGCGGAACAGCAGCCACGTCCCTAAATAATCACACAAATAATTCCGAATCTCAGCTCCTACGATCCGACATTTACTGACCGCTTTGCAGCCGACAAATGCCAAGGGCGTTATCGAATCAGCTTCATCAGACTCAGCCGCGTGGCCTGGGTTCGTGGATCAGCCCACGTTTACAGGTGAAGATACTGAGACCAGCGGAGGCGATGAGCTTGCCCGGGGGAGCGGGGGAGCTGGACTGGCACCTGGCGCCTGAGCACTTAGCTAGGAGTCCATCCTGCCTCCTCGCAGGACCAGGCAAGGGAGGGACCTGGAGGGACCCAGACGGTCGCTGTCCACGTGCCTGGTGTCTGGATGCTGGGCTGTGGGGCCAGGTGGGCATCCTCCCTGCTCCTCAGAGGGCACGTGCCGTCCAGCACTGGGAGTCGGTCTAGGGTCGGTCTGGGGTTGGATGGGGTCCTTGCCCCCGGGCTCTGTCCAGGGTGCCATTCAGGGCAGCCAGGGCTGCCGTCAGAGGATTCGGCGACCACAGCTGGGGCTCCTGGAGAGATGATCAGATTTTCATTCCCGGAATCTCAGATGGTAGCCCGGAGCCAAGCCCTTCCCAGACATCTAAGATGGAAATCCCCCAGGAATCTTCAGGAGGGTAGGTGGCCGTGTTGGGTGAAAGATGGCTGCACATTCTTTGCCCACCCTGCCATCGAGAGGCGGGGCAGGTGCGCCTCCTTTGGGATCTGGGCTTGCTTGTAACTTGCTTTGACCACTGCGAAGTGATGGGAGGAATGTTCTGGGACGTTGGGAGCTAGGTCAGAGGATGCCCTGCAGCTTCCCCCTGCAACTGGCGGGACCCTTGCTCTCGGAGCTCCGAGCGGCCATGTTGTGAGGAAGCCCACGCCACATGAAGAGGCCCTGGAGGACGGGACGCCTGTGGAGGCAGAGGAAGGTCCAGGGGCCACACCTGTGAGCAAAGAGGCCGTTGGGAAGAGGATCTCCAGCTGCCGCCTCACTGACTGGCCATGAACCCTCTCCCGAGGAGCCCTTCCAGAGCTCCTGACCCATAATGCCGCGGGCAAGATAAAGCGGCTGCTTACACCACGTGCCTTGCAGGGAGCTGATCACGCAGCCACAGGTAGCTGGAACGGTGAGTACCATGGCTTCGGAGAGGGGAAGGGACTGCGTCCCACAAGGAGAATCAGAGCCCAGGGCCGCGGCTCCCAGGCTGTGCCCCAGTCCCTCTCTAAATTTACAATCGATTCCCTTTTATTCTCGTGGATAATCAGAAAACCCAGATCAGCCAAAGGGAAGAGATTCCTCTTGGTCAACCCCCTCAGCAGGCAATAAGGCCTACTCCTGCGTGTCCTTCCCCCAGCTCTGCCCGTGAAGATAGGAAATGGTCCATGGAAATAGGGAGATGAGGTAGAGATGCGTCCGCATCGAAAGGGAGGCCAGGTCCAGTCTCTCGCCGAATGGCTTTAATGTTTACGTCCCGCTGAAAGGATATGGTGGCAGAGTTGGGCCGAGGTGGGGGAGGGGAGTTAAACGTGCTTGGCAACTCGCTGCTAGGGACTGGCTTGGCCCTCCTGCTGCCCCCTGCCCCATTCCTATGTTGAAGCCCTAACCTCCACCAGACGTGGAGATGGTGTTCGGGAAGTGATTAGGGAGAGAGGAGGTCACGGGGGTGCTTGCTCTCTCTGCAGCTCTCAAAACACCATCCTCGTCCCAGAACGTGGCCCTCATGAGGGCAGAGCTTGTCTGTCTGTCTGTGTCCCATGTCCGGGATGCCAGCTGGACCAGGGGATGTGCCCAGGAAACGGCGGATGAACCGGTGAGTAAATTCCTTGTCTCCCCACTGCACCATCCGCTCCAGAAGCTCAGAAAGCATTTGGGGAGGGAAACAGCCTAGATGCTGGAATCAGCAGACGGGCTCGGGATCCTGGCTCCCCTATCTATTAGCTGTGGGAGCAAAATACCTGCTCTGAGACATTCTTCCTCTCTGTGCGAAATGGCAATGATTACACTTCCTTGGATGATCGCGAAACACCTGGTCCACGCTGGCTCATCCTTGGTGCCCATTGATCAGAAAGAGCCCACGGGCCCATGGCGCCTCTCCTGGAGCAATGAGAGAAGCTTCCAGTGCAGGGTCTTGCGTCTCTTACAACCCACGAGGCCACGGGCTCCTCCTCACCCGGCGTGGTTTGCACTTGTGCTGGAGACAGTGAATATGGTGATCGCAGGCAGCCAATCAATTAGCCTGCGTTCAGGAATCTGACGGTGGCAGCCAATGGGTGCGTGCCCATCTGCACGTTTACTCAGTACCATTAATGATGCACCCGGTGCCATTAACCCCCAGAATGTGCCCGTGTGCCTGCTGTGGAACGGGGCGTTGGGTCCTGGCTGAGGGAGGATGCTCGAGGAAGCCCCCGGAAGGGTGTGTGGGAGGCGGGAGGGCACGCCTCACAGGGTGGCGGCCAATCAACGTTGAGCCAGATTGAGTGATGCCTTTGCACTGGCCACAGACACCGGGGTGGGGCTGGCTCTTTAAATCTGGGGTTGCAAACTGGTAGATGGCGGGACTGATCCAGCCGGCAGGTGTGTTTTATTAGGCCTGAACAATCATTTTTAAAAGTGGATATAATCCATTAATACAAGGTGGGCATGCCAGTTTGCCACAGTCCCCTCTCCTCCTTACTGTCTCACACGCCACCTGCTTCACTACGTTTCCTGCCTGGTCCCTGTGGGCATTTGAATTGACAACGTATAGATCAGGGTTTTATCAGAACTTTAAAAATGACCGTCTCCCTCAGGAATCCTTTTAGACATTTTCCCCTACTTGTCCCCCCCCCCGCCCCCCCCAGGGAAATGTTAATCCCACAGGTGTAATGGATAGCTGTTTATGTACTGTATGTCCATCTGTGAGAATTTTTTTGTCCCCCAAGGAACAAACTTGACCCCTATTCATCATGTATGACTAAATTATATGGTGTCTGCCTGCCTCTGGTGGTTCCCATGGTGGGGCAGGGAGAGGAAGGGGGTTGGCAATGAGGTGATCTGATCTGTATAATTATTTCTCTCTTGTATTCCACTGGACACCTCCATATTGGTCCCCCTGTTTAAACTAGCTCTAGGGGGTCCAGATTCCATTCAACACCCCCACACACACACATCCCCAAGGAGTGCCTAAATCCTCAGTGTTCTCCTCCAGAATCTTTCTGGCCAATTAAATCAGTTATTCATGAGTATTTTAGTGTCAGAGAGGGGAGCCTCTTAGGGAGTCACAATTTCTCAGCTCGCGTGTATGCAGATGAGAAGATGGAAGCCCAGAGAGGGCGAGGGACTTGCCCAAGCCTGCACAGCACGTCAGCAAGAGGTCAGACCCATGGACCAGGGGTTAAGGCCAATACTTTGTATTCACCTCGATGGCTCCCTAAAGAGCATTTACTCCTCCTCGCATCACCCGGGCCTGGCACAGAGGCGGTGCTGGTGAAGCGTCCCAATGAACAGCAACACAGGGAAACACCAAAGGCTCTGACAAGTCCTGAAAAAAACAAACAAGTAACTTCCGTTTTGTGAAATGCTGCTTTTCTTAAACGTGTTTGGTCACTGGACGTGTTGGTGACTGTAAAACTTACCTTGTCCTTGGGCACCAGAAGGTAAGACTATTGATAACCTTAAAATCCATCAAGAGTAAACTAGATTTTCAAAAAACACGCTGACGTGTTCACACTGTGGAATATTATACAACAGTGAAAAATAACAAGCTATATCTCCTTTCGGCAACATGGATTAATCTCACCATACAGCGTTGAAGGCATGAAGCCAGACAAAATGATAAGGCCACGATTGCTGTTATTACTGTTTTTATTCCATGTATATAAAATCAGAAATAAGCAAAACGAATCCAGGCCTAAAAAATACCCAAGAATAGGATGATCACCAAAATCAGGAGAGGAATGAATTCGCGGGGGCCGGGGTGGGGGGTTGTGTTGCTGGGGGAGAGGGGGCTGGAGGAGGGGCGCCTCTGGGGTTCTGTTTCTTGTCCGATGGTTACCTAGGTATTTGCTGGATGATGAATCATTAAATCGTGTAAAACTCGATTGTCTGCACTTTGCTGCCTGTGAGTCATATTTCACCATCGTGAGGAGAAGAAAGTTGTGCTGCCTTTGGCTCCAAGGATGGTCTCCGGGGGGCAGGCGTGGAGGCTGGGCGGCCAGCGAGGAGGCTGCTGCCGCCACCAGGCGTGAGAGGAGGTGGCCGGCGCTGCGGTGGGGACCACGGGACAGAGAGAAGCGGGGGGATGTGAGAGGGACGTCGCAGATCATCCGGCGACCCCCGCGTGCTCATCGAGGCATTTGAACTCCTGGCTTTTAGCCCCGCTCTGGGACCTCTTCCCCGCAGTCCTTGCTCATCAGAACCGGCAGGCCAGAAGGGCCTGGTCCAGGGTGGCCGTGGGGAGAGCATCGGAGAACCCCAATGCAAAGGGGTCCGGGGAAAGGAGCCCGGGGAATGGAGTGCAGAGAGAGAGAGTGCAGAGGCGTCCCTCACAGCTGTCAGCATGGGGCCCGGCCGCCCAGGGGCCCATGAGCTGTTTCTCGGGGATCATTTTATTGGCCAATGCGCACAGGTGGGGTGGCGGGCCGGCCAGGAGGACCTGTGCAGATGTGGTCCGGGTCGGAGGCCGCGCAATCGGGGGGGTGACCCTACCCCCAGGCTGCAGCCCCCAGCTCCCAGCCCCCCCCCCCCCCCCCCCCCCGGTCCCCTGAGCCGCCTGATTTTCCAGCGCCTTATTCTCTCCCGCCTCCGGGGATGACCGCAGTGTTTTCTGTCTGGCCGGCCAGGCCCCGGCCGTGCCGGGGAACACAGGCCCCTTCAGAGGTGCCCCCCAGTCGGCCGAGCTGTCCGAAGCCTGACAAGCTCTTGAGGGAAGCGGGCGTCGCAGCCCCAGCTGTGTAAATGTTTTTGGTTTTCCTGCTGAGGCTGGGGCTTGAGCCGGTGCCAACATAAGCCTCGCCGGAGTTTTCTTTGGCAAGGCGGCCGGGCTCAGGAATGTCAGGAGGGCTTTCCAAATGGGATGGCTGTCGGTGGGACCCGGGGGCTGAAAGCTGAGCCTGGGTACACTCTGCCATCATCTCATTACCGCACCCCAATTAGAGTCAGGACGCTGGGCCCGGCCTGGTCAGATGGGAGCCGTTTTCCCTGGCCACTTTTTGGAGGGGCCTGGGCCATTCAGGGGGCTCTGTGGGCATGGGAGGGAAGGTGGCTGTCAGCATAGAGGGGGATGCAGTTTTCGGGGAGGGCGGGGGGCACCTGAACTCGGTCCTGGGCCTTGGCTGTGAAGCTGGGAGGGGTGCCCGCGGAGTCACGGGGAGCTGTGTGTTTTCCCTCGCGGTGGGCTCCCTCTGGTTGACTCAACTTGGACCCTTCCTCGGTGGATCTCACGGAACAGAAACCCAAGAGCAGGGTTTCCACACGCAGAACCCTCCAGGGGCAAGCAAACTACCTAAGTGAGTGACGCTGGCCAGGAGTGAGGCAATAGGGAGGGGTGGGGCCTGGGGCGGCCTGGGGCGCTCGGGCCTCATCGAAAGGGGTTTGAGCGCCTCTGCGTTCCAGCTGACCTTGGCTCCGGGTGGCTGAGCGTGACTCCGATGTGGCCCACCCTTCCCAAGTTCCAAGAGAGACCCCAAATACGTATTTTACTTTTTTTTCTGTGAAAAAAAATCTCCCAATCTTTCAATGCTGGCAACTCATTCGATGGTTTAAAAATGGATGAGGCAACTCTGCTAGCCAAACAAAACACATCTGGGAGCCGGATGGGGCCTCCAGACCACGCATGTGTGACCTCTGGGTGCTAGCTTCCTGACCGGTGACCGCAAGTGGAGTGGACAGCGGGAAAGGCGGACATTGTTCACGACAACCTCCTGCCTGCGCCCCGGGCTGACCCGGGCGTTCTGCTGAGCACTTTGGAGCTTGGCTTAATTCTCCCGTCACCCTGATGCGTGGATATTATTCGGCCCAGTTTACAGACGGGAACACTGAAGTCTCAGCAGGGATGTACCTCGGCCAAGGTCACAGGGTTAATAAGCAGCAGAGCGAGGATGTGATCCCAGGCCTGTCTGAGTCCCAGCACTGGGCTGCAGGCAAGAGGCTTGCTTTGGTTGTTGCTGTTGTTCAATCCATTCGTATGTCCAGCCAACGTTTATTGAGATAGTACTATGTGCCAGGCACTGGGCTGAGCGCATTGCAACGATTAAGGGAGGGAATGTATGCAAAGTGCATAGAGCAGCTAGTAAGCGTTCAGTTTGTTGGCTCCTATTATTGTTACTATTACTAGTGGCCCGGTGCATGAAATTCATGCACGGGGGGGGGGTGTCCCTCAGCCCGGCCTGCACCCTCTCCAATCTGGGACCCCTTGGGGGATGTCCGACTGCCAGTTTAGCTGGACATCCCTCTCGCAATCCGGGACCACTGACTTCTAACCGCTCAGCTGCCTGCCTGCCTGATCGCCCATAACACTCTGCCTGCTGGCCTGCTCGCCCCCAACTGCCCCTCCCGCCAGCTTAATTGCCCCCAACTGCCCCCCCTTGCCTGCCTGATCACCCCCAATTGCCGCCCCCGCCAGCCTGCTCAACCCCAACTGCCCCCCTTGCCGGCCTGATTGCCCACAACTGCCACCCCCTGCTGGCCTGCTCACCCCAACTGCCCTCCCCCCCTGCCAGCCTGATCACCCCCAACTGCCCTCCCCTCCTGGCCTGATCACCCCTAACCACCTCTGCCTCGGCCCCGCCACCATGGCTTTGTCCGGAAGGACATCTGGAAGGTCTCCCGGTCTAATTAGCATATTACCCTTTTATTAGTATAGATCATCATGCTTCTATGACAGGGGGTATGTTGTAAAAATATGAGCAGCGTGCAGCCTCATCTTCTGAAGATGCCCAGCCTCGTGGGTCTCAGCTGGATGCTTCCAACGACTCTCTCCGTGACCCTGGCATTGAACATCCCATCTCCAATCTGTGAAATGGGCAGCAGGGTGGCCTGACCAGAGTCCCTGGGCCAAGAAGCTCAGCTGGGAGGAGGTGGCCTCGGGCACCTCGACTCCCAGAGGTGCAATAGCGATGCTTGTGAAGGTGTCCAGCCAATTTGGGGGTGAAGGCTAGTGGACTTGGGCAGGGGGCTGGGGGGGAAGCCAGCTAGCCCTGCAGTATTGGGGAGGCAAAGTCAGGCAGGATGGCATCGGCAGAGGCCCCGAGACCGTCTTTGTGGGAGCAGAGAGGGTCTGCAACAGCCTGACATGTATCGTTTGCAGAGCATGTTACAGTTTGCAAAGCCAGACTGTGAGCCCAGCCCTCCCCTGCTCCTGAGCATTCACTGGCTCCCCATTGCCTCTCACATTGCTCATCGCGAGGCCTGCATCCAAGTCTGAGGAGTGAGTGTGTGTGAGCCAAGGAACACCACGCATGTGCAGGGCCAGTCCTTCCCCATCCACCCGGCCACGGCTTGGGTTCCACGTGGAAGGCAGTTTGAACGGGGTTGGGTGGGGAGAGTCGGAATGTGTGCGGACAGAATTCCGGGGAGATCTAGGAGTGGGGATACCTGGTACCCCTGGATGCTGACTTCTCCACTTTATTTGGGTCCCATTTCATGACTAGCAGTCCTGCTGGGAGAGTGTCTTCATCAGCTCAGACTCCTTAAAAAAAATGCCATTGCCCTAACGGGTTTGGCTCAGTGGATAGAGTGTTGGCCTGCGGACTCAAGGGTCCCAGGTTCGATTCTGATCAAGGGCATGTACCTTGGTTGCGGGCACATACCCAGTAGGGAGTGTGCAGGAGGCAGCTGATCGATGTTTCTCTCTCTATCCCTCTCCCTTCCTCTCTGTAAAAAATCAATAAAATATATATATATTTTTTAAAAAAGCCATTGACTGTGTGGCTTAGAAACAGACATGTGTTTCTCACAGTTCCGGACGCTGCAAGTCCAAGATCAGGGCGCCAGCACAGTGCAGTGCTGGGGGAGGGGGGGGGACACAGTTTCTGGGCCACCGACTGTAGACTCCTTGTTGTGCCTTCACATGACGGGAGCCGAGTGGGTGCAAGCTCCCTCCCGCCCCCGAGGAGGACAGGAAGCCCATTTATGAGGACCCCACCCTCATGACTACATCCCCCCCTCATCACCTCCCGAAGGCCCCGCCTCCACCAACCATCGCCTGGGGGGGGGTGAGGGGGATAGGGTTTCCTCCTATGGGTTTTGAGGGACCACAAACATTTAGCCCATGACTGAGAGTGAGCTCGCTCGCCTCAGACCTGGAGCGAACCCCAATCTTGACCGTGACAACTTGCATTCACTGCGTGCCGGGCACGATGACATGCCATTGCATTCTGGCATCTATCCTGTTATTCTCATTCCACAGGAGGGGAAACTGAGGCTCAGGGAGAAGTCACGTGGCAAGTGAATGGGGAAGCCAGAACTGGAGCCCAAGCCTGCTCGCATCTGGACGCTGCTTTCACGGGCACGTCCTGCTTACCCACAATCCTCAGCAGCGCAGCCGTCGTGGTCATCCTCACTTCACAGGTCGAAGAGGCCACAGGCCCGCAGCCATATGGTGAGGCCCCCGGGACTCAGGTCCACCTCCCAACATCACCACCCCACAGCCCCACCCCCAGCCATGGCAGGTTCAAGGGATACCCCCACCCACCCATCAGATATGGTTAAAAGCTGATCAGACATGAACTTCCCCCCAAGCAGGGTCTCTAGGGGCTCCCAGGCCGGGGTGTTGCAGGGGGTGGGCATGCCCCCTGGCGCCCAGGGAGCCTCCCGAGGTGGGTGATTTGGAATCGGAACGCATGGCGCTTCCAGGTCTGTAAGGAGCCGGGAGTGAGCGGATAGATATGCTAATTTCATTATTCATGTACATAATTACAATCCAGAAGTTGGCAGCCTTCTAGGTAATGACAGGAGGGAAGGGGAAATTTACCTAACTTTTCTAATATATGTGTGGTATTATTTAACTCTTAAATGACGGCCGGGGACTTAATTCATTTCACAAGGCTGGTGAAGGTGAGGCAGCGAAGCCGACCTCCCCTGGGTAATCCTTCCTTCCTTCAACGGAGATCTACCTACGGGTGCCAGGCTTTGTGCCAGTCTGGAGGTGGCCATGGCAGAGGAAGCCCATCCCTGCCCTGGCAGCTCATGGTCCAGGACATAAATAAGCGAAACAAGAAGCTGACAGAGCGAGAGGGGCAAGACCGAGGAAGAGCTTGAGGCGGCAGGAGGGGCTGGGGGCACAGAGAGAGGGAGTCAGGGAGGGCTTCCTGGAGGCGGCGGCACCGGCACGGAACTTGGAAGGTGATGGAGAAGCGCCGTCCATTTGAAGAGGGGAAAGGCATTTGTGCTGGGCGGTAGGGGCGACAGCTTGGGCAGAGGCCCAGAGGTGAGACCATGTGGCATTTTTTTGAGGATGCTGGGCTCGGAGCACGGGAGAGGGGCGTTGGCATTGCCGTTCTGAGAATAAGACTCTCAGGAGTCGAATCTGAAAATCACACGTGCTCAGTCTCACCGGGAGCCCAGCGTGCAGAGGCCGGAGTGTCTGGGCCCACATCCCCTCCCACCCTCCCACTGATAAGGCCTGGGAAAGGGCAGGGGAGGGTTGTTTGAGGCCCATTTGGTGCCTGCTGGCCTTCGGCGGGGCACCCAGCTGGGGCCGGCAGGACCCAGGCACAGAGAGCCCTCCGAAGAGAGTTTGGAGCCCGGCCCTCCGAACGGGGAGGGGGCACGGTCCGGAGTGGGTCCCCTGTGGTCCCCAGCGGCCTGTGAACAAAGCCAGCTTTGGGCTTTCCCCCAGCTGGATAGGGGGGGCTTTGCAGAGCGGCCTGGTCCCCTTGGGGGTGTGAAATTCTTGATTAGGGCCACCGTGGCCTGCCCCCTCCCCCACGCTCCTCTTCCTGCCCCCTCCCTGCACTTGGGGGAGAGGGAACAGCTGCACAAACACAGGCCCAGGCGGGGAGGCAGCTGAGATGTGAACCGCGGTCTGCCCAGCGGCCCACACCCCACGGCGCCCCGTGGACACTTTCCCAGGACGATGTGTACGTACTTGTGCAGCCCACAGGAGCGCATGTGCTGGCCGGTGGAGGGCGGGAGGGTGACTGCATGTGCATGTGCACTTGGCATGTGTTAGGATGTGCGTATATCAACTGTGTGTGCACACAGGTTGAAACCGCAAATGACCGGGAGCGTGCGTGCATGTGGGTGTACACGTTAAGCATGCACACACGCCTGTGTGTGGGCACATGGCCATTGTCTCGACACGAACGTGTGGACATGTGTGGGTGTGGGGTGTATGCATAGGCAAGACTATGTTGGTACATGTGTATAAAGGGCGGATGTATGTGTGCCACTTGTGTGATGGCGTTGGGGTGTATGTGTGTGGAAGGTATAGGTGTGTATGCATATGTGTGTGAGATCTTCTTTCCCATGTGTGTATCAAGGATGGGTGCACATGTGTGAGATTGTGCTGTCCTGCGTGCGCATGTATGTGTGTGTGTATGTGTGTGTGTGTGTGTGTGTGTGATGCATGGGAAGGAGAAGGGGTTTATTGGTGATGTCGTAGCAGGTGAAGGTCTGAGTCAGGGCTCACCCCTTGCCCAAGCCCCCAAGTGAGTGACAACCACATGGAATGTACCGGCCTCCAGGGGTACCCCCTGCCCCACAGCCTGGCATCTCCCCCACGCCTGACCCCGTCCCCCCTCTGGCTAGCCTTGTGCGGCTGCGTTCCTGGAAGGGAGCGTTTGTTTTCCTTCAAGTCCATCTCTCTGTAATTGTTTCCATGTATTTCCCTTGATTTGTAGTTTGAAATCCATCCCCACCCCACGCCACTCCCCCGCCTGGGGCCTAGCTCAGTTCTTGGCAGGCAGATGGAGGCCCCCCGACTGGGCACGGGGGGACTAGGTGAGGCCCTCCATGTACCAGGCACCTGATGGGGGTCACTGACACCCCCCCCCCCCCCCCAGTCACCCAGCCCTCCCAAAAGTCTTGAAAACCACTTTTACATAAAACAAGAGGCCTGGGATGTATTTGGTCCACCGATCAGACACCCTGCCTCAGGCTCTCAGCCTACAGAAATGGCCCAGCCTACAGAGGAAGCCAGGCTGGGAACCTAGATCCCCACCGTGCCTACTACCCTGCCTCTTGAACCCACCGCCCCGCCCCGCCCCCTTCGTGCCTAAGGAGCAAAAATGAGCAAATGGCTGTTAGGAGGTCCAGGGTGAGTCTGCAGTAATCCAGGTTAAAATGGAGATGGAAGGAAATTTATAGGATTCCACTTTCCGCATCTCTCCGGATCCCTCATCGAGCCAGTAATATATTCACCCTTCTTGCTAACACACTTTTTAAAATGTTAATAGACTGTAAATTACTTTTCTTTTTATACTTCTTAAAATAAGCGTTTCCTCTTGTAGAAGGGAGACGACGCGGGAGTTACGGGCTTGGTTTTATTACTGTCGAGATGAGATGGACTGTACAGAGCTCATACAGCTTTTATAGGAACTATTTTATTTATAAGAATTTTCCTAATGTCAGATGGATGTGACATGCCTGGCTTCTCTCGGCCCAGCCTGGAGAGGAGAGGAGAATTGGAACATGGCTGGGCCTCGGTTGCATTTCTTCGCCCCGGAAACTCCAGAATTGCAGGAGGAACTCATTCTTTAGCAGCCCTCGTAGAGTGGTTTTCCAGCTCCTAATTGCATACTTCTGGTGACGGGGAGCTCACTTCCTAGCAACACAGCCAGTCCCCAGTGAGAGCTCCAACTCTTTCCCTACAGTAACATCCACTTATGGGTCTGAACTCGGCTCTCTGAGGCTAGAGAGAAAATCTCCCCATAATACACCTGAGCACCCTCCCAGAGATTTGAAGGCAGCCACCACGCCCTATCCTTGTTTTTCTTTTCTTTTCTTTTCTTTTCTTTTCTTTTCTTTTCTTTTCTTTTCTTTTCTTTTCTTTTCTTTTCTTTTCTTTTCTTTTCTTTTCTCTTTTCTCTTCTCTTCTCTTCTCTTCTCTTCTCTTCTCTTCTCTTCTCTTCTCTTCTCTTCTCTTCTCCTCTCCTCTCCTCTCCTCTCCTCTCCTCTTCTCTTTTCTTTTCAAATAGCCCCTTGGTCCTTCAAATATTTCTCCATCCTCTCATATCTCACCCACCCTCCGAAATGTATTCAGGTTCTTTTCTCCAAGTTCAGAAGGACTATCTTAGCTTCTCTTCATTACCAAGACCATTATGTCCCACTGGAGGCCTGGTGCATGAATTCATGCACAGGTGGGGTCCCTTGGCCTGGCTGGCAACCAGGGCCGATTGGGGCATCTGGCCAGGGAGAGGGACGGCGGGAGATTGGCTGGCCACAGGAGGTTGGCTGTGGTCAGTGCACATCATAGCGACCGGTTGTTTGGTTGACGGGTCGTATGGTCACTTAGGCTTTGATATATATAGATTAGCACTCCCGGGAAATACCAGTTCAGGTCATGTTTGTAAGGATTTCGTGCTCAAATACATTTCGGAAAGGCTGGGCTAAGGAAATAGAAGCAGGTTCCTTTGCCGCAGGACTTATCAGAGCCTTTATGTGATCCACGCACACCATGACTTTCCAAAGTGGGTACAGTAGGCAGCATTTTACAAACTCAAGTGATCTGAGCCACGGACTTTCCAAGGGCGTCCTAGAGGGCACGTGTACTGCAAACAGTTTAGAAATGCTGCTTGGCCACGGCCTGGTGGCTCTGCGAGGGGTTACTCCAGTGGTATCTGTCTCCTGTGGGTGTCGGAATGATGCTCTGACGGAGGCAAGGATGCGCTCAGGCCTGCTCCTCAGCGTGGTGGCGTGCAGTTTGCCTCCTGGCTCCAGGCGGTTTTTCCCGTGACGTGCAATGGACGAGGTGGATCAGATTAGCCTTGCAAGGCCACCTGCCGCCCTGATGTGCTGGAAAGCTGTGGTCTGGGGCAGGTGGGTGTGGGCTCACGGGACAGTCATCTTAGAAAAGGAGCCCAGCTCCGCCGTGGATCACCTCTGGGACCTTGGCAATGACTTCGCCTCTCTGACCTTCAGACTCCTCCGCTGTGATCTGAGTCGTCTCACAGGGCAGAGGGAGCCCAAGGCCTGGCCCAGAGAAGATGCTTGAGAAATGCCAGTGGCTCATCCCAAGCGTGTAGAAGGCATCGTCGGGTACCATCCTCTCCTGGGCATCCTTGCCCCAGCCAGGCTGGACTTCCTGCATGGCCTGACGGGTGCCATTCCCGCCCCAGCCCCAGGGCCTTTGCACACGCTGCCCTTTCTGCCGGCAACACGCGTTCGGGCTGGGATACAGGGGCGCGTGACAGATGCTCCATAAACACTGTCTGAACGTTTGGGAGGTGAAGGTCCTAACCTGCTGTCTTCCCCCTGAAGCCTCCGGTCTGGCAAAGCGTAAAATCTTGTTCTGCCTGGAGAGATGCAGCAGCCCCTCCCGCACAGCCGGTCCCACGTCCCCCGCAGAGCAGTTCCCCGCAGCCCCTGGGGCAGGGAGGATGTCAGCTGCGGGGCTTGCCCGCCATGCACCCTGACCACCCAGCCCAGCCAGGCCCCCTCGGCGAAGTCGCGTCCGCAGAATGCAGGCGATGTGATCAGGGCAGACTGCTGTCCCCTCTCCCCGTTGCCCGTGCTGGCCACCCGCTTAATCAATCCCGAACAATTGGCCACAGGCCTATTTCCTTTAAAACGATGTTCCCTCTAATTATCTCTGACAGGATGTGGTGCCGGCGCCTTCTTCTCCCTTTTCAACTCATCCGGGCGCGCGTGAGCATCGCGGCGGAGGTCATTGAATAGCTTCTTGAAACCAACAGGCTGGAAGGGGGCGGTCTGGCTTCCCCAGGGGCTCAGCAGACCTCCTAGCGGGGTTCCATGAGGCCGTTCCGGGGCATCTCCTGAGAACGGGGCGGTGTCTATACCCCCGGAAGGCTCTGCTCACCCCAACATCACCCACCATCAGCTTGGTGCTTGCCTGACAATTCACTGTGTGTTGGACCTTTTGGGTGAGGGGCCCTGGGATTGAGAGCCTGATGGCCTGGATTCAAATCCCAGCGAGGCCATTTTTTGAGCTGTGTGATCCTGGGCCGGTTGCTTAACCTCTCTGTGCCTTCGTTTCCTCATATGTGAAATGAAGGTACTAGTATCTCCTGGGTTGTATGTAGAGCAAGGCCTGCACATAGTAGGCGCTGCGTCAGTGACCACGATTACTGTCCAAGGCCCTTTATTGGGGGGGCCGTAGGCAGGGTGGGGAGGAGGGATATCATGGAGGATCCGTGCGGACTCTATCTGCTTGGGGAATTATATCGTCAAGTTAACCTTCTGACCCTTTGGGCCAGTGCACGTGAGAAGTGGGCAAATCCAATCGTGGCTGCAGAGACACGTAGAGGTCAAGAGACAGAAACTGTGGCATGAAATGCTGAAGCATTTCGAGGTCATGCGGGCCCACCACCTTGCTTTTCAAATGGGGACACAGAGGCCCAGAGCAGCGTAAGAACTTGCCCAAGGCCATGCAGGGAGGAAGAAGGCGGCCAGCTCAGGAGTAGAAACCTAAGGCGTCAGGAAATGTGTCGTCAGAAAGAAGACGCCTTTATTGAGCACTTACTATGCACCAACCACACCCCTTGGGTTGGTCTGTGGGGAGTTGGGAGGGTGACGTTGGGGGCGACAGGAGGGCGTCCCCGAGGAAGCGGTACCCCACCTGGAGTCCGAAGGATGAATTAGATATAAGTGAAGAAAGGGAGGGGGAAGCATTGCAGCCGATTAAAAACAGCATGTGCAAAGGCCCTGTGGTGACCCCTGAGAAAAGCAAGTTCCACGTGTCTAGAAGGAGGCGCAGTGTGGCTTAGAGGAGCTGCCGGGGGCTAGCTCTTGTGGCTGCAGCAGGGTTTGGGCCTTTTGCCTTTTATTCAAAGATCCCCAAAGCCATTTGACCGATTTGAAGAAGGGCATGACAGGTTCCTATCAGTATGTTCCCTCTGACTACCCCAAACCTGGGTGGACAGTGGCCTCGG
This sequence comes from Cnephaeus nilssonii, assembly GCF_951640355.1. Lineage (NCBI taxonomy): Eukaryota > Metazoa > Chordata > Mammalia > Chiroptera > Vespertilionidae > Cnephaeus > Cnephaeus nilssonii. The sequence goes on along the minus strand of NC_137093.1, from coordinate 24,084,757 downwards.
GATGACAAATGTCTACAGCTGATCCTTCTGAGTCAATGGGTCCTTCCCAGGGCGCCCCCCGGGGAAAACGGGCTGCATAGCCAGTTTGGAGGCAGGGAGCCAGGAGCCCCCCTCACCCTCAAGCTGGTGGGCTCATTTACATGATCCCAGTTTAATTCTCCCAGGGTATGCAAATGTATGCAAACCACAATCCAGGAGAGGCAAAAATAGCAGGGCGCATTAGCATCCCCCACAGGAATATCGCTTCATGCAAACGAGGAGCTCAGGGCTTGCAGAGTGGGCGGGAGTGAAAGATGCCGGCCTGGGGGCTACAGTGAGTGCCCCCTCCTGGCCTTTGCCCTTCTGGACCCTGGCCAGACCCCCGCGGCGAGGGGAGGGGCTCCAGGGGGTGAGGCAGGTGGTAAATGGTGGGCCCTGGCTGCCCAGTGTCCAGAGACCAGGTAGGATCTCCAGAGTGGGAGACCCCTGACCCCACTGCTACCCTGCCCTGGCCTGGCCTCCACCTTCTGACTGTCTCATCCCCCCTCCTTCCCACCCCCGCCTTTTCCACTCCAGTTCTCTCTGCCTCTGCTCTTTCTATAATCTCACCTTCCTCTTTGCTTCCCTCTGATCTTTTTCTTCCTTTTTTTTCTTCTTCTTTTCTTTCTTTTCTCAGCCTCTTCCAGTCCTGCCTTTTCTGTGTCTTCTCTCTGCCTGACCTCCCAGTCCTTCCCCGCTGAGCACTCGCTCTCTGGTGTCCTCTGGGTGCCTGTCTCACTCAGGGTCTCCGTTTCTCTCCCTCTCCGTCTCTCTGACTCCTCCTCCCTTTGTCTCTGTCTGTCCCTGAGGTTTCCTGTCTCTCTTTGTCTGTCTGTCTCTCTCTTGATTGGCAGCTTTCCTTGCCCCTGTCTTTTGGACTCTGCTGGTCCCTCTCTGTTTTGCTTTCATCTGTTTTTCTGTTTCTTTCTGCCTCTCTTGTTCTCTCTCTGTCACTGTCTCTCTTCTCTCTACTTCATTATCTTTCTGTTTGTTGTTTTTTCTCTCTGTAGTGACTCTCCCCAGCCTCCTCCTTGCCTCTCCCCTGCATCTGCTTCCTCCAGGGAGTCCTGGAGACCATTTCAGGAGACACATCAGCATCCCCTTGCTCATGTCTAGACCAGGGACGACTGAGCTTCATGGAGAGGTGCAGGGACCACTCCACCACGGCATCCAGTGGACACCGAGACCCCTGCCTGTAGCCCTGTCCAGGCAGTTGTAGGTTTGGGGAAGGGGGTGGGTCTTCCCAGGTCACTGGGAGCCTAGGTCTGGCCCAGATCTGGCCATGCTGGCCTGGGGTTGCCTGAGGCTGGCATGCTGGGGAGAGAGGGCACAAATAAGCCAAGTCCTCTCATGGCAGCAGACACTTCCTCGCTGTGTGACCTCTGCAGGTGGCTTCCTCTCTCCGGGCCTCAGTTTCCATCTCTGTAAAATGGACTTGTTGGGGGACTGGCCTGATGCACTTGCATCCAGTGAGCATTGTCTGCTAATGTTAAACAATGTCGCTGCTTTATTTTCACTTAAGCTCTCTGTGCCTCAGTGTCCTCGTCTGGAAAATGGGGAGAACATTTCTCCTGTCATTGGGTGTGGGAAGAACTGGATGAGATGGTTGCATATGCGGCACATAGTAGGTGTTCTATAAAAGGCCTATTTTTTTCTTCCTTCTGACACTAGTTGTGTGACTTTGGCAAGGTGTGCCCGCCCCTCTCTGGGCCTGAGTTTTCTCAGCCGGAAGCACATCAGCACAGAGACCCTTTCAGCCCTACTTCTGTCTCCTCTGAGGTCTGTTCCCTGAGCTGGACTGGACTGAGGCTCCAGGAGTGGCTGCCACTTGGTGGCGACTCCACAGTGCCACCAAGTGGCCACCCAGGTCACCACGGGGCAGGCTTGGGGGCTGGGGCTGGGGGCCTGGGTGGGCCTGACCTCTGTGACCTTGCCAGGGCCCCCAGGACCATTACACGAAGGAGAAACTGCCTGCCCAAGGCTGGGGAGGAAGGGAGAGTCTCGGATTCTGGGTTGTGGTCCTGGAGCTGCCTCAGACTTGCTGGGTGACCTTGGGCCAGTGCATTCCCCTCTCTGTGCCATGCTTTCCTCCCACATCAGCCTGGCACGGAGGTTTCCTCCAGTGGCTGCGTCCTCCATCCCTGTGGTGGGTCCAAGGCTACATGACCTTGACAGTTCACAATGTTATTAGGCTCCTACTCTGTGCTGTATACAGGGTAAACAACAACAAAGACGGCAATGATAATCATAGTAATTGTTCACTAACAATGAGCCTTTATGCCAGGCCAGGCCTTGTGCTCAGCCTTTGATGTGTGCGCCAGCTCATTTATTTCACATGACATAGAATTCTCTAAGCCTTTTACGGAAATCAACTTGTTTAATCCTCACAGCAAAGTGAGGCTCAGAGAGGAGGACTAATTTTTGTTATTAAATGTATTCACTATATGTTTGTTGAGTACCTACTATGTGCTAGGAACTTGGGTCAGCACTAGGACCAATAGTAAAAGAGTAAAAGACACAGATACAGTTTAATGGTGGTGGTGGTGGAGGTGGTGGAGGTGTGTGTATGGGGTGAGGGGGAGGCCTGTAACACATAGTAAGCAAAAAGCACACCAATGAGTGCAACATGGAAAAATGTTATAAGAGATCTAAAGGAAAAGAGTAGGGGACAGGAAAAGGGAAGAGGAAGAAAGGCAAAGCAATCAGGAAAAGGCAGCCTGGAGGAGGTGGTATTTAAGCTGAAGCCCGAGGAAGGATAGGGAGCCTGCAAAGCATAGAGGCCGAGGGAACAGCTTGTGCAAAGGTCCTGAGGTAGCAACAAGCTTGTCCCCTGGAGGAACTGACAGGAGGCCTACGGAAGCCCTTGAACCCAGGCACCCTTCCACATCCCCAGGTTCCAGTGGGCAGTGACGTTTATGGCAGGGGCTCTCCGACTCTGCGAACATCTCCAGGAGCTTTAAGGGAAAACCCACGCCTGGGACCTTTGCATCAGAATCTTCGGGGGGTGGGCTGGCTTAGGTCATTGTGTCCATCTCCTGGGCAGACTGGGGGTCCCTCAGACTCCAGGGCTTGGGTCTTACGAAACTTTCCTGATCCAATGGCTGGGGCTGTGCAGGGAAGTGGGTTCCTTTTGAGGATCTTATTTATAAATCGCCTCCCCCATTCAGCCGGCAGTAAACATGTTGGGAGTGATGCCGGTGAGAAAGGCACGCTGCTGTTCCTTCCAGTTGTCCATTGCCACGTCACAGACCACCCCAAAATGTAGAGGCTCAAAACGATGATCCTGACTTGGTTCATGCATCTGTGAGCGGGGCAGGGATCAGCAGGGACAGCTCCAAGGCTGTAGGTGGGACACTCCTGAAGGCTTGTTCCCTCTTCTGAAGGCCTGTGGTTGGTGTCAGGATGGGGGCTGTGGGCTGAGACTTCAGCTGGGGCTGTTGGGGGACACGCTTGCGTACCGCTGAGGCCTCTCTGCATGGCTTGGGCTTCCTCACAACATGGCGGCCAGGTCCCAGGAGCACCAGGTGGAAGCCCTGTAACCTTCCATGACCTTGTCTCAGAAGTCACGCATTCATTCAGGTCCACGCCGTGGCAAAGGCCCGGCCGCTTTCTAAGGGAAAAGCGTTGGCCTGCGCTTCCTGGGGGGCAAGTTCCTGAAAACGCTGCTGCGGTCGTTTTCGGCAAATACGCTTTGCTCTAATTACCGAAGAGGCCGTCGAGGCTCACAGGGGGAGCGCTTCTGCCCAGGCCCACACAGCCTAGGCGGCCCACCCTCCCATCATTCCAGAGAGCCCCTCGGAATGTGTCTACGCCCCAGTGTGTGTGGGGGGGGTTGGGGGGGACTGGTGGGGTGGCCTTCCCCCCACCCCCCCAGGCCCCCCCCCACAGGCCTGTGACAGACCCTCCATCTGGCTTGCAGGGTGGGTTTGTCACCGGGAGAAAAATAACTGATTTTCTGCTTATTTTTTCTCGGCTCCTTATTCACATGTTGCCCAGCAGGGAGTCATCAGGGCTCCGGGTCCTCCTGGCTGGCTTAATTCAGCCAAGACCCCTCCTTCCTCTCCCCTCCCTCCTCGCCCCTCTCCCTCCTCTCTTCCTCCCTGTCGTCCTCTCTCTTTCTCTTTGTTGCTCTCGCCCTCCGTCCAGGTGTCTCCCTGCCTCTGTGTCCCTGCCCCTGTGTCCCCGTCTCTCCCTCTCCCGTCTCTCTCCAGGATTGGCACCCCACGGGCACCCGGCATTTCATTCCTGTCCCCTCGGGGGCGTTACCCTGGGGGACAACAGGCTGCTTAGTGTCTGGACACGATCGCTCGGGATGCCTGCCCGCTGCATTCAGGAAGGGAGCCTGGGAGGAATGTGCCGGCTGCCTGACTTGCTGATTTTGCTTTTTTTAAGTAAATTTTTTAAAAAAAATGAAATTGAGGCGAAATTCACACGAAATGGGATTAACCGTTTTAAAGCAAATACGTCAGTGGCTTTTAGTGCATCCACAATGGTGTGCAACCATCACCTCCCTCTCCTTCCAACACATCCCCATCCCTCCGGATGACCCATGAGCAGGCCCTTTTCCCGTCTGCCCGCCCCTGGCGTCCGCCAATCTGCATGCTGTGTATGTGGATTTCCCTGCTTAGCACCTTTCCTATGAATGGAACCCAACGACACGTGGCCTCTCGTGCCTGTCTTCTTTCATTCCCCTAGCACCGTGGTCGGCAAACCGCGGCTCGCGAGCCACATGCGGCTCTTTGGCCCCTGGAGGGTGGCTCTTCCACAAAATACCACGGCCTGGGCGAGTCTATGTTGAAGAAGTGGCGCTAGAAGAAGGTTACGGTTAAAAAAATTGGGCTCTCCAAAGACATGTCAATCGTTGTCCTGTTGGTATTTGGCTCTGTGGACTCATGAGTTTGCCGACCACGGCCCTCGCATGTTGTTTTCGAGGCTCGTCCACATTGGAGCCGGGATCCGTAGCTCATGCCTTTTTTACGGCTGGATAATATTCCATTGTGCGGCTGGTGTATCCACGCCCCCGCTGATGGACATTGGGGCTGTTTCCACCTTTTTGGCTGTTGTGCATCACCCTGCTCTGAATGTGGGTGGACAAGGATGTGTTTGAACACCTGTTTTCAATTCTCTTGGTCATATATCTAGGAGTGGAATGGCTGGGTCATGGGGTCATTCCCTCTTTAACTTTTTTTGGGGAGCTGCCGAACGGCCTTACTGTTTTACGGCGCAGACCTTCGTGATTTCTTTAAAGGAGTCACGCTGGCATCCTGAAGCCTTCTGTCTAACATCGCTCTCCTGCCCACTTCTATCTGAGGCCGAGCAGGGAAACCTCGTGTCATGTATTAGATGTTCGGTGATGAGATGCAGGAAGGACTATGAAAGGCCTGTGCCATAGTGGACAGGGCTGGAAGGTCACGATTATTCATTCATTCATCTATTCATTCATCTATTCATTCATTCATTCATTCATTCATTCATTCATTCATAAATCATTTACCTAACACCCACCATGTGCTGGGTGCAAGATGGGACACTGGGGAGGGATGAATAAGACAGAGTCCATGCTCTTGACCTTGGTGGAAATAATACTGAAATGGTGTCTCTCCTAAAGTAACCAAAGCCCATTAATAATATGCTAAGTAGTCTGAGTTCTCCTCTTCGGGTGGGGAGAGCCATCGAAAAGATTTAAACTGAGCGATCGGGGGAAGTAAATGCAGCCTTCCCTTCCCTGTCTATAACATGGAAGAACTGTAGAAGTTTGTATCCGTCGGGACAAACCGGGTTTTGATGCAGTAACAAATAACCCCGCAGTCTCAATGGTGCGAAACGACCGGTTTTGTTTCAGGCTTGCCCTACATCAGTGGTCGGCAAACCGCGGCTCGCGAGCCACCTGCGGCTCTTTGGCCCCTTGAGTTTTTAGCAAAGGCCAGCTTAGGAGTACCCTCATTAAGTGAATAACAATGTACCTACCTATATAGTTTTAAGTTTAAAAAATTTGGCTCGCAAAAGAAATTTCAATCGTTGTCCTATTGGTATTTGGCTCTGTTGACGAATGAGTTTGCCGACCACTGCCCTATATGTTCATCACAGGTTGGCTGGGGTAGGAGGGTGGGAAGAGGGCGGGGGGGGGGGAGGTGTCTGCCGTACATTTCTACCTGTAGCTTAGAACTTTGGTGGGTGGAGGAGTCCCTTTCCAGAGCATGGCTGGTCACTGAGGCAGAAGGAACAAAGAAAGGAGTATAACAGTCCTGCAGCTTCCATGCGTGGAGGATATGACAGAGGACACTGAAGCCAGTCCAGTAGCCGCGCCCACCTCCTAGTGGGCAAGGAAGTGCAGCCCCACTGTGCGCCCTGGGGGAGAACCAGACCTATGAGGTCAGCCACCTGGGTGACGGCCATGGGGGTCCTCTCTGAGTTCCGTCCACGTTTATGGAAACGGGACTTTTGCTCAGGGATGTTCACGGAAGCGTTGGTTGCAATGCCTAAAGCTGGAAGCAAGTCAACGTGTCCATCAATAGGGGATTAATGACATTGTTATAGGCAAGCTCTGGAGTATCACACAACTATTTAGAATGAGACAAGGCAGATTTTTATTTGTTAAAATGGAAAATGCCCCACATATATTGTTACATTTTTAAAAATTACTCTAAGGTACAAGGTACAGAACATAGTGCCTGGTATGACCTAATTCATTTAAAAAAGATAATTGTGTATGTAAGATATCTATATCTATATCTATATCTATATCTATATCTATATCTATATCTATATGTATAGGTATAGATATATAGATATAGATGATATAGATATAGATATAGATGATATAGATATATATATCTATATATATATATCTATATATATATATAATGGATAGGTATAAGCATATATGTTTATATGTTTCTCTCTCTCTCTATATATATATATATATGTGTGTGTGTGTGTGTGTGTGTGTGTGTGTGTGTAATGCAGAATTAACAATTTCTGGAAAGATAATGCAATAACAGTAAACATTAAGCATTAATTACCTCTGGGGATAGGAACTGGGTCAGGGACTTTGCTGGTCATTCACATCTATAACCTCAGAGTCCAGCACACAGTAGGTGCACAAATATTGGTCAGATGGAGGAATATTTTTAAGAAGAGCAGTTAACCTTTCAACTGTATGCCCTCCCGCGCAGTTAGAATCTGCTTTAGTCATATATGAACATAAAACACAGACTTTGATTTCTTTTTTTTAAAAGACAACGCAGTAATTCCATTTTCTGATCTTCCTCTGCCATCGGCTCTTGAAGAAGCCAAGACTTGGATTCACTTTTTTTTTTTCTTTTTCTGCAGACGCACAAAGAGCAGTAAATAAGTGTAGCTTTGAAAAATCAGGGGGAAAACTGCCACGTCAGTCCTATTTAAAAAAAAAATCCCGAAAAATAAACGAGGGTGTCCTGCTCGCCATGCTGCGGTGGCGGAGATATTAGTCTTGTACGGCCTCCCTCGCTCGCCTCCCGGAATGAGCCTGCCAGGGAGATGGATCACTCCTGAGCTCCCCCCTCTCGCTGCACTACATGGGGGTTCAATTAGCGGAATTTGTCCCCGCGTCCCTGTGACAGAACGGCACCCAGCATCTGCGCAACCCTCCGCCTCCATCTGCAGCCCGCGTGTGCAGGAGAAGCAGTATATATTTTTAAAAATCTTATTTGTTTTAATTGCTTGTGTGCTGATTTCTTGCCTGCCACCTCCCCCAAACCCCCTCAACACCAGAGCCTCGATTTTCTGGGAGAATAATGTTCTTGCCGGGGAAAGAGCTCGGTTTCACTGAATCATGGGGCCGGGTATAACTGTGGGGAGCAGGGCGGTGGGGTCTGTCTGCGGGGATGTTGGAAGACAGGGGCTGATGGCCTTGGGCCCTGGGACCTCCACCCTGGCAGAGGTGGAAAGACCTTGCTTGGGTCCACGGGGCAGCCTGAGTTCAAATCCTGGCTCTGCTCAGTCAGGCCCAGCAGTACAAGCCTTGGCTGAGTGACTCCCAAGGTTCTGGCCTCACTTTTCCCATCTGAAAAATGGGCAAGAATAATCACAGTTACTTCATAGGGTGTTGTGAACACTGAAGAAGGTGAAGATGGTAAAAGAAGCATGGATATGTGTTCGCTCGAATAGTTTAATATTTTTATTTCATTGTGAAACCGCTATCTGATAGACAGGCCATATAGGGAAGTATGATTTTTGGAGACGAATGCAAACATCTCATCTTGGAAGATTTCTATTCAGAAAGCCAGCAGCCAGCTCTTCCGGGTCTCATGGATGTGGACATAATATTGGACAAAGGACTAAAAAGTTCTTTGTAGAACTTTAAGTGGAAATGAGAGAATGGACGTTTACTAAGGGCCTGTGTGTCTGTCTGTGTAGGATCGTGAGCTAAAAATAATTTCTACATGTGTAAATCATTGAAAAGAATGAAAGAAAAGCATGCTATCCTGTGACATCTGAAAATTATATGAAATTCAGCCACACTCCTTCATTTACATTTGGTCTAAGGCTGCTTTGGTGCTGCCAGGATAGAGCTGAGTAGTTGCAACAGAGGCCATCCGGCCTGCAAGGCTGAAAATATTTAATATCTGGCCCTTTACCGAAAAAGCTTGCCGACTTATTCTCCTTTCACTGCATTGAAGGCTCAAAGCAACTTGGAAAGGTTTGTTATCACTATGGATCCATTTTATGGGCGAATAAACCGAGGCTTTGAGAAGCTACGTTATTTTAGCCCCAAGGTGTCAGGGAAAGTAGTTATGGAACATTGATGTTATACCCATTTCACAGATGGAAAAACCGACTGAGGTCTAAAGAGTATAGAGTGGCCCCCTTGCTGAAGGTCATTCAATGAGTGAAATAATGGCAGTGTGAGCACCAGAAGCCTGCTCTGAGGACAGGGGATCTTTTCTTCGCTCCCGCCTCGGTCCCATGGGGCTTAGAGGTGAATATCCCAGAGTCATTGCAAGGGGCTGTCACTGCTGGCTGGCTGATTCCGGCTCCCGGAGATCCGTGCCCCTGCCAGCTGGGCTGTCCATGGGCTAGGGCAGGGGGGTGGGGGGTTGCTGGGCCTGGAGTAGGGGTGGGGAAAAGCGAGTTGGAGGAAGAAGAGAACCAGGATGCTTTGCTTCCCGTCTTCCTCCAGGGACTCACCCTGTGTCTTACACCCCCAAATCCGCCCATCATTCCAAGGATGGCAGCATGTGCCACCAGAATGCACAGAACACGTGTTCGTGTCACCACTTGGTAAATCCCTACTCGCTCGTGTCATACGTTACACTCTCCAAACACAGGCTCTAAAAAGACAACTCTTCCCCGCCCCCTACCCCCCAGAGACTGCACCATATTTTGGCCTTAAAATGATTTTGATCCAGGGTCAGCCTAAAAGCCCATGAAGCGGGCCTAGCTCTGCCCCCCGCCCACACACACACACACACATAGAGACCCAATGCTGCTATTGATGTGTGAAGGCATAGAATCATGAATGACATGGGATGATACTCATACATAGAAGCAAGTTTCCAAAATCGCGTTCTAGGGGAGTCACGTCATCGCGGCAAACATACAACAAGGGGAATAAGTTAGGGGTACAGGCCTGGTGGCAGGCAGGCAGGGTCCGAGTGTGGACACTGCCTATGAACCATGGACTTCACCTCGTGGGCCTCCTAGTTTTGTGGTCTGTCAAAGGGGGGAGCTGAGCGTGCTACCGCTCAGGGTCGGTGGTGCTTGTATGAGACCATGCATATCAATGTTTATTCTAATAGTTTTTCTTTTTCTTTTTAAAATATATTTTATTGATTTTTTTACAGAGAGGAAGGGCGAGGGAGAGAGAGTTAGAAACATCGATGAGAGAGAAACATCGATCAGCTGCCTCTTGCACACCTCCTACTGGGGATGTGTCCGCAGCCAAGGTACATGCCCTTGACCGGAATCGAACCTGGGACCTTTCAGTCTGCAGGCCGACGCTCTATCCCAGTGATGGCGAACCTATGACACGCGTGTCAGCACTGACACGCGTGGCCATTTCTGATGACACGCGGCCGCATGCCGAGGATGAAACATTTGCTGCTCCTGAGGATGAAACACTTGCGACTAGAGTCTTGGAGTTAGTTTTTTCCTCAAAGTGACACACTACCCGAGTTATGCTCAGTTTTTTGGCGAAGTTTGACACACCAAGCTCAAAAGGTTGCCCATCACTGCTCTATCCACTGAGCCAAACCGGTTAGGGCTCTAATCATTTTTCTTAAAACAAAAACAAAAGGAAGAATGGAGTCTATCTGTAAAGGTGGGGAATGACTGGCAAAGCCAATCTGGGTATTTCTAGGTGGGGAAATTGTGGCCCAGAGAGAGCAAGGGACTTGCCCCAGGTCACACAGCAAGTGAGAGGAAAGGGGGGAACTAAGACCCAGGGCGGTCCTGGAGCCCTTTCCACCAGGTCTCACTGCACCCCCAAACTACAGAGATTTCAGGGAGAAGCACCCACAGGAGCCCGGCTCAGCCTGGGGTCCTGTTACTCCCACCCCACGGGGGAGGCATGCGGCATCCACATCATGATTGTAAAGACTCACTCGCTGAGACTGACTGATTTGCCTGGTCCCTTCCCTTGAGTCCTCACAGCAGCCTCTGCCGGATTCTGCTTTGACTTCCCCCTGTGGAGCCCCTGTGCACAGCACCCAGTAGGTGCTCAGCAAATACTGTTGAATGAATAGCCCTACTAAGAAGGCCTCCTTAGCCCCAGAGTCCAGGGCAGAAACCAAGGCCCAGGGAGATGCCTGTGGAGTCCGGAGTCACAGTGTTGCTCTCTGGTCTGTCTGCCTCCAGAGAAAACAGTGTGGTCACCTGGGTCGGGGACACCCAGACACCTCGGCCTGGAGCGGGGAAGGGCGGTCACCCAGCTCCCCTTCCGAAAGGGAAGGTCTTTGAAAAACAGCAAGAGGCGCTCAGGGCAGACATCTTTTTGACACAAAGCACGGAAAAGAGAAGGTAATTTCCCCCTTTTTAGGCTGTTTTGGGGGAGGTCCCAGGATGGAATGAATAATTTGCTTTGCAAAATCCAAGTCTCCGAGTCCCTCTGCTCTGGAGCCCGCATTGATATGCTAATGGAAGAAGCCCCAGGGACCCCCTCCTGGGTCTCTTTGTTCCCAGAGCATTTGTGGAGGAGGCTTTGTGCTGCTGCGTGTGTGTGTGTGTGTGTGTGTGTGTGTGTGTGTGTGTGTGTGTGTGTGTATGACGGAGAGAGAGACCTGGAGAGAACAGAGAGGCGTGCATGGGTGGGAGCCCTGGAGTCCTGGGAACCTGAGGCTGCGTAATGTGCCTGCAGGGGCTGGAGAGAAACTGTAGTCATTCAGAGGTAGGATTGGCCTTTCGAGGTGCAAACTGCATTGGCCACATGCAGGGAGTATTTCAAGTTCATCTACCCTTCCTTCCTCCCTTCCTTCCTTCCACCCAGCCATCTACTCACCCAGCTATCCACCCTCCTACTCACTCAACTGGCCATCCTCCCGCTCCTCCACATACAAGTCAACTATCTACACAGGTACCTACTCACCAATGCACCCTCCCATCCATCCATCCATCCATCCATCCATCCATCCATCCATGCATACATCCATCTAACCATCCATCCATCTAACCATTCATCCATCCATCATCCATCCATCCATCTATCCATACATCCAGCCAGCCATCCATATATCCATGCATGCATCTATCCATCCATCCATCCATCCATCCATCCATCCATCCATGCATCTGTCTGTTACCATCATAATCAGCTAGCTTAATAGTAGGAAGAGAACAAAGGGGAAGCCAGACACTAGAAGCATGGTCATCTGAACAACTTCCCAGGAAGCTACAGCTTCATGCTCCACAGGGGGCCATCGGTTCGTTCCCCGCAGAGCACTGGGGGGAGGGGTGAACCAAGGGGGAGACTGGCACATGCTCAGTGAAGTCATGGTGATGAAGGGAAGGCACTTGACTGGGAAACAGATCATAGACTGGGAGGATGGAGCCACGGCAAGAGAGCGAAATCTTGGAGAGTTAAAATCCCCAGACAGAGTCCCCTTGCTCTTGTTCGCTCCTGCTCCCTCCTTCTCTTGCTCCGTGACCAGGATCCGCATCACCCGTATGCTTGCCTGTTCTCTCTCCGTAGCCATGTGGCCTTAGGCAGCTGCACACAATGGACTAAGCTAGCCAGAGGCTGGACTGGACTGGACTTTAACATGGGGCAGACACTAGGGGCAGCGGCCTTCATTCTGGCCCTCCTCTAGACAAGACTGGACTTCTTCCATAGCAAGCCAGACAGACAGGGGACCTCGGAGGGCAACCCCCTTAATTGTACATCATCAATAAAGCTTTCCACAAAACTCCATCCTCCTGTGGGGGCCTCAGGAAATTCTTTTCCCTATAGCATCACAAGAACTCCACATCTGCCAATAACACCTCCATCCATCCATCTATCCTCCATCCATCCATCCATCCATCCATCCATCCATCCATCCATCCATCCTTCCATCTATCCATCCATCCATCCATCCATCCATCCATCCATCCATCCATCCATCCATCCATCCTTCCTTCCATCCATCCATCCATCCATCCATCCATCCATCCATCCATCCATCCATCCATCCACTCCTCTGACCACTCACCCATTTCCTCTTCTGTCCAACCTTCCATTCACTCATGTACATCCCTACCCCAACTCTGCCCAGCTCACCCCCAGGGTTTGCCAGACGACCATTTTATAGGCGAAGAAACCACATTCCGGATAGAAGGACATAGAACTCAAACTCTGACCTCAGATGGAACTGGGTTCAAATTCCGCCTCGGCCATTGGCTGGCTGGATGCCCTCAGACAAGTGACTCAGGCCTCTGTGCCTGTTTTCTGTAAATTTGAAGACGGGATGGCACCTGTCTCACGCTTGGTGGAAGGAGGACATGAGGTGGCCGTGGTAAAGGGCCGTCACAGGGCCCAGGGTGTGAAATATGCCCAATAGGTACCGTCTCTTAGTCCTTGTGGGGCACTTCCTGTGTGCCAGGGCTGGGAGAGGCTTTAGATGAGTTCTCCCATCGTTAGCATCTCGGGGTTGATATTACCCTCCCTGCTCTACAGACCAGGAGCCTGTCTCTGGGAGGTTAAGGGCAGGAGCAGAGCCCAGGACCCCAAGCCAGGGTGGGCAGGTCTCCTAATTCCACTCGGAGACCTAGATATGGTCTCGAACTGCTGAAAACTCAGCATGAAGAAGAACCATCTTGCCCAGGTGTGCAGGGAACAGAGGGCCAGGAAGAGGGAACAGCAAGTGCAAAAGCCCTTGGCGGGATCAGCCAGCTGGGGAGATGGGACAGGGGAACCAGGGGCCTCGCCGACCCTCCGTGTGGGCCATCGTCACGTGGCTTCCATCGCATGCCATCCAGAAACGGATGCCCAGGGGCATCTCCCCTGCTACCTGGAGAGCAGGAGCCTGCTCAGGTCCTATCCTTCTCTCTTATGTTAATGATCTGCATTTCAAAATGATGTCCCCCACCCCCTCCCGAGGCCCTGGGGTACCAGGTCCGCGTCTCCAAATCCCAATAAATAAATACAGTAAATCCATGTGCTCCCGGGGATTTTTATGAGCCGGTCTGCCAGGGAAATGGGCCGGCTGCCTCGGAGGGCCGCGCTGGCGGAGCCGGCGAGGTAATTAGCTGCTGAGTTATGGGGGCCACTTGAAGTCTAATTATTGCGAGAGCTGAGGCGCCCGCCTCATTTGGGCCTAGATTTACATGGTGCTGGCGGGCTCCTCCGGTAGGCGCCTCCGTGGGGATGCAGGCGGAAGGGCAGTTGGTGGGTCTCAGAGAGGAGGGACGTGGAGGTAAACGGCCAGAGGGGCACCTCGAATGGGGTGTGTCTGGGCCGGGGGGTGGGGGGGGGGGTGCAGTGTCTCCTCTGGGAGCCTTCTCGATTCTTCCAGCAGGTTCCTGCAGCTCTTTCATACGCTGGGCTTCCATTGTGCCTTTGGTTTAGGGCAGTGGTCGGCAAACTCATTAGTCAACAGAGCCAAATACCAACAGCACAACGATTGAAATGTCTTTGGAGAGCCACATTTTTAAAACTGAAACTTCTTCTAACGCCACTTCTTCAAAATAGACTTGCCCAGGCCGTGGTATTTTGTGAAAGAGCCACACTCAAGGGGCCAAAGAGCCGCATGTGGCTCGCGAGCCGCAGTTTGCCAACCACGGGTTTAGGGCTACCCCATGGTATCTATTTGCCCACAAGCCTCTCTCTTTTGCTAGCCCCATACCCACCCATCCATCCATCTATTCATTCATTCATTCATTCATTCAATAAAGAGATATTTCCAGACTGTATAGGTCTACCCGTGTGTGTGTTCATGTGTGTGTGTATATGTGCTCAGCACAATCAATGTCCCATACCAGTCACTGTCCCCTCTGTCCTAGAAGGCTGTGACAGCCTCCTCCCAGTCTCTCACCTTCTCCCCTCCCCACTCAAATCTACCCCTCCCTCCCTCCACCTCCCACCCCCGCCCACACACACAACATCCAGGATAAACTGCTGAAAGTAAGGCACCCCTTGTCCTAACCCTCTGGTGGCTCCTCCCCAGCGAGAAGCCAGAGTCCCTGGATAGCTTACGGGGACCTCCTACTACCCACCCTCCCCGGCCTGCGACCTGCGACCTGCACCAGCCCCTCAGCGGGTCCCCTTGCTGTCCTCCGCGCTCTAGACCCAGTCCCAGCTCCAGGCCCTTGCACCCGGGCCCTCTGCCTGCTCCGCTCCTTCCCTCCCCTCTCTCCGGTCTCTGCTCGACTCTGATCTCTTTATTTCTTCTCGGCTTTCGTCTTCTTCTAACCCTCATGACTGTTTCTCATACTTACTTGTTCCTGGGTTATCATGTCACCCTCCCCACCTCCCCTGCCTAGAATTTCAGCTTCAGGAGGGCAGATGTTTTGTCTCTTCATCTCACTGCTGCATTTGTGTCAGAACCTGGAGCAGCGCCTGGGACATACTAGGTGCTCAGTAAATAATTTTTTGACCAATGAAGGTACCGTTTAATCTATAACACCTAGTGCAGTACCTGGCACCCCACAGGGGCTACGTGGTTGTTCAATGAAACGTGGGGACAAATGAACGGAAAGTTCTGCTCAGATGGGTTAAGAATGATTCCACCTGGATGACCAGAGAGCACAGGCGTGTAGGGGTGCCCATGGGCGTCCTGGGGCGGGCGGGGGCGGGGGGGGGAGGGTGTCTTCCAGGGCATTTTCCAGGTGCCAATCACACTGGAGCGGACTGATGAAGGAATTTCGCAGACGGTTCGTGGGGCGAAAGGGTCCAGAGGAGAGAAACGTCACATCCCTTAGAACCGTGGCTCGGCAAACCGCGGCTCGCGAGCCACATGCGGCTCTTTGGCCCCTTGAGTGTGGCTCTCCCACCAAATACCACGGCCTGGGCGCGTCTGTTTGGAAGACGTGGCGTTTGAAGAAGTTTACGTTTAAAAAATGGGGCTCTCCAAAGAAATGTCCATCGTTGTCCTGTGGATGTTTGGCTCTGTGGACGAAGGAGTTTGCCGACCACTGAAGACCCGACGCCGCTCAGGGTCCACATTGCAGGAAGGGTGAGGGGCCCGGGGCCGAGGCAGGCTCCCGATCTTGGAGAACCTTGAATGTCAGACCAGGACGTAATCCCGAGGGCCCTGGACGGAGCCCGGATGGAGCACCCCGCAGAGGGACGCAGTCACCTGGGGATTCTAGAGCAACATCCTCTGTGCTGGTGGCGATGCACGGTGGCAGCCAGACAGCCCAGGAAGGAGAGAATACAGGCTGATTCCGGTTGGTGACACGGGGGCCAGGGAGAGAGACAACCTGCCAGGGGGCGGCGGATGGGACCCCTGCAGGGCTGCAGGGAGACTATGGCGGCAGCATCCCGACCCGCGGGGTGCCAAGGGTGCCCGGGCACCTGGCTCCAACCTCCATTCACCAGATTTTTAAAAACTGTCATTGCAGTCCCTCCCCCCCCGCCCTCCCGTCCTTCTCCCCTCCCTCCTTTTCTCTTAAAAATCTTCTATTATCTGTGCTTTCTGACAGCGAGAGACTCGGCGTGCTGTATATTAAACAGAGTGGCAGCTGTGATATGGCCACGCGGAACAACATCCAAAATGTACCGCCGTAAATCCTTCTCTCTTCGGGGTGGTTAATTATCTTAATTACTTTTATTGTCTTTTATCTTTGAAGATCCCAAATTGCTTCTTTCTGCCTCTCCCGCCAAAGGCGACCACATATCTTTTATGGGTGCCCGCTGAGTAAAGACAGTCATATGTACAGCTTTCTGGTGACATGTAAAGGAATTTTGATTTATACCTGGCTGCAATGTGGGACTTGAACTGTAGCAACTAGTGCAAACAAAGCCCCTGGAAATATGGACGGACGGCAGGAAACACACTCACACTCATGCACACACACATGCCTGTGCACACACTTACATGTGCATACATACACACACACTCCAGATCTGACAGATGCTTTTTTCTTTGTAATATGTTTTTTTTAATATATTTTATTGATTTTTTACAGAGAGGAAGGGAGAGGGATAGAGAGTTAGAAACATCAATGAGAGAGAAAAATCGATCAACTGCCTCCTGCACATCCCCTACTGGGGATGTGCCCACAACCAAGGTACATGCCCTTGACCGGAATCGAACCTGGGACCTTTCAGTCTGCAGGCCAACACTCTATCCACTGAGCCAAACCTGCTAGGGCTGTAATATGTTTTCAATTGATTTCAGAGAGGAAGGGAGAGGGAGAGAGAGAGAGAAGCATCAAGGATGAGAGAGAGTCATTGATTGGCTGCCTCCTATACGCCCCCATTCTGGGGATGGAGCCTGCAACCTGGGCATGTGCCCCTGACAGGGAATCGAACCCGGGACCCTTCAGTCCACAGGCCGACGCTCTGTCCACTGAGCCAAACTGGCCAGGGCTCTTTTTTCTTCTCTTTCTCCTTCTCTCTCTCCCGCAATCTTCATGCGACATGGGGAAAAGCATTTCTCTGAAGCAAATCTTGACTCGGGAGAGAAGAATTACAGGCCTTGCAAACTGTCCCCCTGTCCCGGGAAACGGGGAAAGGTGATTTGGCTGGAAAGCAATCCATTGGTGGGTAACATTTGACAGCAAAGGGCGGAAAGGGGAACACATCACCAGGCCGCCAGACCTGGGGTGTTTCCGGCGGGGGATTCTGAGTCAGAGTCAGTTCAACCAGCTGCAGATGGACGGCGATGCAGACCGAGCTGGCCAGGTGGTGGGGGCGCGGAGGGGCGCGGTGCCCAGCCAGTGACATCACTAAGGGAGGGGACGGCAAGGCTGGGTTTTGAAACGCCCGGCTCACAGGCCACCGTCCGATAGCCAGGCCTCGGGCCCCACCGTGTCCTGGGATTTAGAATTATTGTCGGAGGTCAGAGAGGGCACAGGCCTCTGGGGAGAGCGCTCTGGCATCGTGACTCAAAGCGACCGCCCGGGGCCCAGGCAGACCTGTGCCGGAACCCCGGCTCTGCCACGTCCGAGCGGTGTGGCTGGGGCACGCCCCCTCGCCTCTCTGTGCCTCAGTTTCCTCATCTGCGCAACGTGGCTGCTAAGAATGAGCATCCGTTCTCGGGGGTGCTGTGAGGATTGACTAACATGCTGGCGGGTGCGCGAGGTCACCCTTAGCCAGGCCAGAAGCTGGCGGCCCACAGATGCGCTCGGCGTGTCTCCTACGTGCCAGGCACCAGCTGGGCAGACGGGGCCTCGGCCACCCCGACTGTCGATGGGGAGACAGACATGGAGCGAACCCGTGCAGGGCTCAGCAGCCCGTGCCCATGGGTGACACGAAGCACCTCATCTCCTCTCCCAGCGGCGAGGCTTACGGCTTTCCCCGTTTCACAGAAGAGGAGCCTGCGGTCAGAGAGGTGGGGAGCTCTGCCCAGACTGTGTACCCCACTGCAGCGGAGGCCCCAACCCCGGCCTGTGGGCCCCTTAAGTCCCACGGCCCCTCCTCTGAGCGGGCTCCGGAACGCTCTCCCAGGGGTTAGGAGTGGAGTGCCCCCTGCCCTCCGTGACCTCGCCTCTGCCCTCCGTGGTCTCGCCTTCGTGACCCCCCACACACACACACACACACACAGCTCTCTCGAATCCATTGTGCTGCCTTTCACCGCAGCCCTCGGTGAACCAGGGCGTATTTTTAGCCCGCACCACCTCTGGGGATAATGAGCCGCGTACTTTGACTCCCCACCGAGTAAAGCGCTACAGCACTTTAATTTTTCCTAAAAACGCATTTGGATGTCCCCGGGAGATGTAGGTAAGAGAGAGAAGTGGAATCGGCTGCTCCTCACCACGCAGCCTCGGTCTCCCCAGGGGGGGGGGGGCTTGCCCTGCAATGGAGCCTGCCCCCCGC
The DNA here is from genome assembly GCF_951640355.1 of Cnephaeus nilssonii. Lineage (NCBI taxonomy): Eukaryota > Metazoa > Chordata > Mammalia > Chiroptera > Vespertilionidae > Cnephaeus > Cnephaeus nilssonii. The sequence continues at coordinate 24,066,306 of NC_137093.1, read as the reverse complement.
CCCCCGCCCCGGCCCGGGTCCTGTGTGGGAGGCTGTGGGCAAGAGACTCCACCTGGGGAAGGCTCGCTTTGCGCCTCTGTAAACCAGGAAGGAGGAGAGCACCCTGCAGGGGTGGGACCGTTGGGGTTGCTCCTGAAGGGGAGGAGGGTGGAGAGGACAGGGAAGCTGTGCCACACACCTCCGCGTGGGCGGTGCTGCCCCGATACCTGTAGGCCGACACTCTATCCACTGAGCCAAACCGGTTAGGGCTAGTCCAAGGGTTTTAAAACGCACAGGAGGTCAGCCGAAGTCCTGGTGGTGGCCCTGCACCCCCTCTGTCCTTGTCCCTTCCACGCCCTGCTCCTCGCTCTGCTCCAGCTCCACGGACAAGCTAGGCATGCTCCTGCCCCAGGGCCTTTGCACTGGCTGTTTCCCCAGCCGGAACCATCCTTCCTCTCAACATCTGCCTCAGCACTTCCCTCCGCTCCTCTGGTTGTTGTTCAAACGTCATTTGCTCATTGAGGCACCCCCAGGCCACCCTATTGGAGAGCACCCATGAGCTGCGTCCGTCCGAAGTGTCCGGGAACCCCAGGCCTGCATCTGCAGCCACGATTCTCCGCCCTGGCTGCTGGGAGGACCCCCTGGGGGCTTTCCCTAATACGGATGCCTGGACTCCGCCCCAGGCTCCTGAACTGAGGACCTCTGAGGGTTGGGTGGGGGCCTGGGTTTGTTTTGAAAGCTCCCCTGGGGGGGATTGTCCTGTGCTGCCGGGGCTGGGACTGGAGCTGCAGAAGGTGGTGCATTTATTGCTGCAGAAGGTGGTGCATTTATTGCACGTGTATGACCTGCTCCCAGCCCCCCAGGGGGAGCCCACAAATGGCAGCCGCTATCCAGCCTGCCCGCCGCTCTCCCCGCCCAGGCTGGTGCCCTGCCTGGCATAGCCGGCTGCTCAGCTTGCATCTGGGAATGATTTTTCCAGAAAGGCCCGGACTTGCCCAGCTCAGCCTCCACCTAGCAACGCCCCCATTCCCCGGATTGGGAATCTGAGGGTGGGACATCGGAAGCTCCGTGGCCACCGTTCCCCGCTTTGATGGGAGGAGAATATCAGATTCGCCGCCGTGGGTAGGGAGGGGGCCATCCCTTTGTCCATTCCAAGCCTGACAATTAAGATTTGGACAAAAAAAAAAAAAAAGGGAAGAAAAATGAGCAGGCTTTGCATCTCCCTCTTTGGGAAAAAAAAATAAATAATGAAGTAAGGACCGCGTGTCTTTAAGGCGGTGGATGTGGCCAAGAAATAAAGGCGCCTCGTCCCGGGCGCACTCCGGGCTCCTCTGTATTCCGGCGGCAGCCGGGGCCGCATAAACATTCGGCACACAGCACTTGCAGACACTTTTTAATAGAATCGCTTAAAACAATTAATTACCAGAGTTTTCATTCAAGCTGCAGTGCAAAAGATACGCAGGCAATAAAAGGCATTTATCCGCGGGTTTCTCGCAGCCTGTTTGTTATTAAGATGTAAATTAAATCATCACAGATGTTCCATTTTTTAATCTAGGCCGGGGAAGATCGGGGCCCACCGTGGCCTGAGCGGGTTTATTTCATTACCCACACATTCATTAGAAAACCCACCGCCTTCTTGGAGATCATTTTTCTTGGGGGCCTGGTTCCCCCTCTTCTTAAACAAATTATCGGGATCATTTGTTCATTTCCCTTTCGATTTGTTCTTCACGCTCGCCAGCCCCGGGGGGGTGGGGTCCCCGGCTCCTGGGAGAGGGGCTCTGTTTGGGGTCCCCTTCCCTCCTGGAGGTGGGGGTGACTCAGCTTCTACTCCAGGCGTGGAGTTGGGGAGAATCATCTGGAAATCTCTGGAAAACCATCCCCTTCCCTAATAGGGGGGTGAGGTTGAAATCCTTGGCTCTAGCTCATAAAGAATTTCATGTCTGGGTTGGAAGAAACGGTCACCTGATTAATAACCTTCTCCCCCCGACAAAGAGCCCCCACTCTCTACCTGGATCTCTCGCGACCGTGTTACCCAGAAGCCTTTGCTTGCTTTTTTTTCTGACTTCCTGTTTGGGTTGCGAGGCCCAGGAAGGCTATCTCTGTCTTGTTCACCACCGTATGCTCACAGCCTCGCACAGTACGTGGTGCATAGTAGGTGCTCAGCGAATAAACCCATGCGTGTTCACGGCGATGGTTGTGGAGCGTCTGAGACCCTCGGAGTGGGAGGGCCGTAGAGAGAGCAGCGATGGTGCCTGGCACGTATCCCATTGAATTCCCTGACGACCTAGAGAAGAGGTGCCCTCGTGATCCCCGGTTCCCTATGACGTCACCACAGCAAAGCACAGGGATTTGCCCACGGTCGTGACGGGCGAGCGGGAGGGTGAGGATCTGAGCCCAGGTCTGGTGGCTCCAAACCCCTGGGACGGGGGACCCCTCCCCCGCTCGGGTGGGCATCGGGTGTGGAGTCCAAACCTCACCAGGGCGTTCAACACACGCTCATTCAGTGCCAAGCCCCGTGCCAGGCACAGGACAGCGCCCGGCACAGCCCAGGAGGCGCCTCGGGAGCTCATGGCCGTCACCGTTCGCATCGACGTTGTCACCATCCAAGGGCCCTGCTCTGTGGATGTGGAAGCTGGACAGGGACCGCCGATGTCGCCTGAGACTCAGGACCTGCCACATGGCGTTTCAGAGTCCAGTGCAGTGGACAATGGGGGGGACCTTGTTCAAAAATTACATGAATTTGGCCCTGGCCGGGTAGCTCAATTGGTTAGAGAGAGCATCAGCCTGCTATGCCAAGGTTGCAGGTTCAATCCCCACTCAAGCCACATACAAGAATCAACCTATGAAAATAAAAAATGCTATTTTTTTTAAAAAAATTACATGAATTTGAAGATCATGACAGCGGAGCATGAAACTCAGCGTGGGGTCCACGGGGCCCTGGGTGCCAGCAGGGGCGGCACGCCCGGAAGCCGGCCCTGGCGTGACGTCCAGCTCACCTCGGCAGTCTTCCTGCCGTGGGCTCCAAAGCAGGACACCCCCAGGCCGCCTCTGGGCCGCCCCCACTTCCCCTCCTCCCTGACCCCCTGCCTTCCCACCTCTTTCTTCACCTTCATCGGAGTTTCCAGTTGAACCCGCCCGTCGGGGCTACAGGACCCTCGTCCGCGAGGCACGCTGTCTGCTCTGAGATGGTTTTCTCCAACAGCCAAGTGCAGGCGACGTCCCTCTTCCTACCGTGCAGGGCAGGACACGGGCAGGCGGGGTGACTTGCTGAAGGGCACACAGCCGGTGGTTTCCGATCTCTGTGGCTGTTGGACTTGCTCCTTCATGAAAAGAATCGTTTGCAGAAAGAAGCCCGGTGCTCCCACAAAGGCGCAGCCGGAGGGATTCTTGTGGGGTGGGGACGCGCCCCGAGCCTTCCCCTGCGTCCCCTGGAGCGTCAGGTCCAGGAGGCATGTTCTTGCCCCGAGGTTGGTTCTTTGCCAAGTTCGAACCGTTAGGAAGAGCCCCTGGAACTTGGATCTGCCAGTGCCTCTGGACAGCTGCTCGCTGGACCCCGTTCACGCCTCCTGCCTCCCCGCGGGTTGTGGCCTCAGCAGATGCCAGGTTCAAGGAGACGGCACCCACCCAGGGAACGTGGATCGTCTGAGACCATCCAGGCGGGAGGGCCGCAGAGAGGGCCGCGATGGGGACTCCCAGGGGGTGGGGGGAAGGGACCCCACGGTGCTGAGCAAAGAAGACCATCCTCCAGAGGCCCCGGCCCGGCTGCCCCTCCCGCTCGGTGGCGCGCTGGGTACAGGCGCGGCCGCCCGCTGCGAGATGATCATTTTCTGCTTCCTGCCTGCGCGCGGCCTCATGTTCTCATCAAGTCCTGAAGGAGCAGGATGGGAAAATATCGCGGCTCTGATCCCCCCCTGCGTGCGGCAGAAATTGCCTTTTTATGAAAGTCCTCGTGGCTGCGTGAGCGTTTCACAGGCTCCCGGGGCCGGGAGACCCCTTAAACATCGAGCCTTGTGTTCCCCAAACTCCCTGCCTTCGGGAAGTTGCAGAGACACGGGGCAGGGGTTCCGAGGGAGAGCAGGGCACGTGGGAGCAATGAGATGAGGAGAAGACAGTTGAAATCACACGTAGGACGAGCTGGGGCCGCTGCCCTGGACACTGGGAGGGAACCCGAGTCCTGCACGAAACCCCAGGTTTGGTGGGGACGCGGGCCGGGGTTCCAGTCCCCTCGGCGCGGGCTGAGCGACCTTGGGCAATCGCCAGGACCTCTCTGAGCCTGCTCCCCCATCCGTGAAATGTGATGCTGATCCCCACCACGGAGGGTGTGATGAGGATTAAATGAGGGGCCGCTTAAAAAGACCCCAGTGTGGTGCCTGGCACACAGCATGCTCTCAATGCAGGACAATTTGCCACCAACCCACCCCATTTCCCTTGAAATCCTGTTAGGACGAAAAACAGCCTCATGAGATTAAAACCCCCTTTTTTTTTTCTTTTATGACCTGCCTCCTCCACCCCGCTTACCTCCGCGAAGGGGGTACATGCTGAGCGCATGCGTAGTTTGGGAAAAGGCTTGGGCACATCCCTGCGTCATTGCACCGTGGCCTTATTAAGGTCAAACACCGGCCGTAAGTCACTCAGCAGGCTCTGCGCACGTGTCCCTGGCTGCAGGGCGGGCTGCTTTGTGGCTGGCCCGGGGCAGAGGCGGCCGGGGGTGTGGTCTGCCCAGCCGAAGGCCTTTATCCGTGTGCGAAGTTCATTGAAGGATTCATATATTTCCTCATTGAATTCTTTTTTATTCCCCCCCCCCCCCCCAAATTGAGTTCTTCACAGTGAACGGGTGGTCCACGCTTCGATGATTCCCTCGCATCCCTCCACCGGCCAAAGGAACCTCAAAGAGCAAGGCACAGGCACAGGCACGCGTCTGCACGCCCACACATGTACACACGTGTGCTTTATGGTTTCTATGTCGTGTGACATATAGGGTACCATATATTCTAAACTATATTTTACACCCTGTATACATGGGATGGAAGAGGGCTTTGTAGAAGGTTCTCGTTTTGTAAAACTCGTGTGGACCCAGGAGGCTCGGCCAGAGGGGGACGAAAGGCTGAGCCCATCGCTTTATCAGTGGCGGCGCTGAAAGGCCCAGCAGGTGAGGGGCTTGCCACCTACCAGGTAATTAGCCCCCGGAAGCCGCCTTGGTCGGGGCCCCGGGGAAGAGACGCCCTCCTGTGTGGCAGGTCAGCAGCCCGTTTGCCAATCAGCTCTCCAGTGGTCCCATCGCGGGCTCCCGCGGCCGCTGTGGGCAGGCCTGCTGCGTCCCGAGGGGGAGTGTAGACACACAGACCCCAGGCACCGGGTTACGTGGGGTCAGGTCAGTGGGGGTTGAGTGGGCGTCCTGGGCTGGACGCTCCACCGTGTTTGCAGCCAGGACAGACAGAGGGGGACTCCGTCCTTCCAGCAGGTGCCACGGCCGGCCGTGCCCACCGCTCTCCCTGGCTCTCCGGGTCCTTCTGGAACATCCAGACCCCCTGGAACTTGTCCAGCCTGAATGCGTGTTCCCAGGGAGCTGGTCACAATGCCGCCTCCGATGCAGAGGGCCGGGGGGACCACAGTTCTGCAGGTTCAGAGGGCCCGTGTGACACGGGCTGCTGGCCGGGCGCCGCCCGTTAAGGCGCAGGGTTTGGAGACCTCCCTGGGAGGCGTGGACAGTGGGGCAAAGGGCAGACGCAATGGCCACCCCCAGGTTTCGGCGCAGCAGCTGCTCTTCCTGCTTCCTGGGCGGCTAGGTGGCCCTTTGGGGCTCTTACCAGGTGTGCCAGTTAATCATGCGGATTTTTTTCAATAGAGGGAGTTACACATATGTCGATATAGATGCGATTTGATATGTATGCGACTTTGTTGTATTGCTCCTTCAGATGACCACTTGTTCCGATCAATGGCACACGCACTTTCTGAGCAGCACTTCAAAACAAAGTGGAAAATTGGGTCTCTGAATGGTCTGCCTCAAAACAAGAGACGTTTTATTGGGACGGTACCCACAAATGACCTGAAAGATGGGGGAAATGTGTGGCTAGCGATGGACATTACTTTGAATAAAGCCCTTTGGATGTTTCTCTTGAAATTATCATGTTTCTTTGATGACGAGATCCGCATTTTTAACCGGTTGCGGGTTAGCTGTTAACCGGTTAAAAATGCGGATACCGGTTAATAATGCGGATTAGCTCTTAACTGGTTAGAAATGCTTTAGCCACGAAGTCTGTGCTTACGATGCGCCTGATACAGACCCACAGGAGGCCCCAGCCCCGCCTCCGAGATGCTGTGGCTGACCAGCGGGGAGGAGACCGGGCTGGGCCCTCCCTCACCACTCCCAGCCCAGAGCACCTGCTCAGCTCGGCAGGCATCAGAAGACTTCCAGGCAGACCGCCCGAAGGAGACCTCACAGAGGAGCTGGCTGGAGCCAGAGGCCTGACTTGGAGGCGTCTGATGCCTCCTTCATTCATCCTTCAGCCAGAGATGCTGCCAAATTCGCATCCCCTCCCAGGGCCATGTCTGGCCTCCTCACAGACCCCAAGGTGGCATCTCATGAATATTTGCTGAGCTGCTCAGATTATGCAGAGTGGGGAGAAGATAATGAAGAAGGAGAGAGAGAGAGAGAGAGAGAGAGAGAGAGAGAGAGAGAGAGAGAGAGAGAGAGAACCCTTCTATTTGCATCTCCCACCCGATAGGATGGAGCTGAGGATGCCAGTACTCGGGGCGCCAGGCTTGAGAGCTCGAGCTCATCCGGGGGATGAAGGGAACAGCTTCTGCTGTAATGAGATTGACTCTTAAATTGGAAGTGCCAGCGCTGTGCTCGGTTCAGGCTCCCCTGCTGCGCGCTTATTCCCACGGCTCTAACATTAAGACGTCGTACACACAGGCTGGGAGCGTTCAATTAGGTTTTCTGTTATTAATCAGTCAATTAAGCTGCCATCTCTGGGATATACATTTTCTCTCCTAAGGAGGTGAAGAGCGTGAAGGGGGCCCGGGCAGGTTTGGAGGGAGAGGCCAGGGGCCTGGGGACCGGGGAGAAGGGAAGGGATGGGATGGGATGGGATGGGATGGGGTGGGATGGGGTGGCAGGAGAGCGTGGGGCTGGTGGGCAGCGGAGTGTTCAGGTTCTGGAAGCTTCTAGGAGGATGCTCGTTCAAGGTGTTCTTGTGGAGGAAATACCACGTGGAACCCAGGCAGGAGGCGGCCCAGGAGCTGTGGGGTCTGGCAAACGTTAGATCTAGGTCTGGCAGGACTCATAGGGCTTCACTGACCGCGAGCCTCAGTTTCCCCACCTGTAAAACTGGAGACTCTAAACCCTATTCTTGACGTCTCCCTCTTTTGTGAGGTGCACGTTCAATAAGAGAAGGAAGGTGGGAGCCTTGTGTCAGCTATGGCGTGCTAGAGGGACCACCAAGAGGTAGCCGTGGCTGTTGACGGACAAAATAGAGACATTTAGGTGTAAATACATTGAGGAGAACATTGGCCCCTTGAATGAGCTAGATGACTGTGTAGAGCAGTGGTTCTCAACCTTCCTAATGCCGCAACCCTTTCATACAGTTCCTCATGTTGTGGTGACCCCCAACCATAAAATTATTTTCGTTGCTACGTCATAGCTGTAATTTTGCTACGGTTAATGAATCGTAATGTAAATGTCTGTGTTTTCCGATGGTCTTAGGCGACCCTGCTAGCGGTTCTCAACCTGTGGGTCGCGATCCCAGGTTGAGAGCCGCTGCTGTAGAGCAGCAGTTGTTGTAAGCTTGAACGTATGGTCCGAACACGTGGCCCCACGTGCCTGAGTGACGTGGGCTTGATAGCGTTCAGGTGCATGTAGTTGATCGTAGGATCGAAACCCACGAGAATCTTGTAAACATCTTGACCGCGCCCTTTGCCTCGTGGAATCTGGCTATAAAATAAAGACACGGCTTGTGGGCGCTGTCGCTCGCTCGCTCTCCATCAGAGAGGGCAGCGTCCCACCGAGACCCAGCTTTCATTCTCTTGTCTGTCTTTTCTCAATCCTTCACCGCCCCCACTCAGGCTCACCCTTGGCCGTGCTGGCGCGGCACACATTTGTACTTCGTTTATTGATTTCCTTGGATGGTTCTAGACAGACAAAGGCCAGAGCCCGTTCTTACCCCGGAGAATGCCTTGGGGTCTGCTCTGAGAGATGGCTCCTTAGGTTCGCAGCATCCCCGAGTGGGACCCACACTCACATAATCAATAACTGGGCAGGGCCGAGGGAGCAGGGGAGGATAAAGAGAGGGTCCTCAAACCTTTTCATGACCGACGAGAAGTTTGATTTGGGTTCATCATGAGTGTCAACCGGAAGAACACTGTCAATCTGTCGATGACAGTGGATCCTTAAAGGAAACAGATAAGAACAACTAATAATGAGTCCATAAATCAATGGCAAAATAAGTGTTCAGATTTGTGATTAGCATACAAGTAATTTGTTGTTTGACATTTTTGAAATTAAGTATTGGTGTAATTAGCACATAAATCATTTGCACATGGGTGTTCCCGAAGTGTCTGGTGTGTAATTAAACATAAATCATTTGTATTTGGGGGTTCCTCAGGTGGCTTCTACGTCATTCGCACATAATTTATACATCGGTGTGTTTTCTAAAGTGTTTATCGTGGAATTAGCACATGAATTATCCGCAGATACAGGGTGCGGCAAGAGTAGGTGTACAGTTGTCCTTCTGGAAAACAACACGATAATTAATAAGTAATAATGCAAGAATAAATTGTGTTTCGAGGACTCACAACTGCAAGCCTACATTGGTCCCACCCTGTATGTGCTTCAACTTATTTGCTGTGTGGTTCGCATGGAGATCATTGGTGCGCGGAATTTTCTAAAGTATTTAGTGCGCGGGGAGCACACAATTTGTAAACGAGGGTCGGTAAAGTGTCTTTTGTAATTAGCACACACACTACATACTATACACATTATACCCATTGTCTATGTGTGAATCTAAGTTCCTTGACTTGTAACTAGTGCACGGATCGTTTTGTGAATGAGCTCTCTGATGTGATGTGCAATTGACACAGAAACCATTTATCAGTGGGTGCTTCCAGAGTGCCTGATGTATAATTAGCAGACGTGCAATTCGTCGATGGGTCTTTAATAACTGCTTGACAGAAAAGTTCTTCCTCTCTTAAGAGATACTCTTTGGATCCTGTTTACACTTGCTTGGTAAGCCTAATTGCACTCGCAGAAGGAACTGATCAGTTGCTGAATTTTTTATGCCTCCTCCACTCACTGGACGTTCAGAATGCGCATCCCAGTTGCCAGAACGTTTCGCGCGACCCCGCTGTTGGTGTGGCGAGACGCAAAGCCTGGTGCTTTCCTCGGGGACTCAGGTCAAATCTCAAAACCTCTTCCACGGAGGTGGAGCCAGCTCTCCCGTGAGATCATAAAATGCCTTATTTTAGACATAATATTAGGGGTCCGATGAAGATAATCATGGGCAACGCCCATTTATGAATTAATATGACCTTTATCCAAATAACAAGCCCAACTATCCAAAAAATGACTCTGCAGGAAACATAAAAGGGGGCTAAAATTGTGAACACTCGGTGGATGCTAGGATGCTTTTCAATTTCACTATGGGGAGAAAAAAAAAATCTCAGCTAATTACAATAACCATCCCGAGAGGCATTGTCGCTCCAGCATTAATCAGAGATACAACAGAAAGAAACACCCAGCGTTTAAAAGATCTTCAGAATGTGTCTTGAAGAGCACAACCATGCGTGTATGAAACAATGAAAAGATGTCTATGTCTAGCTGAACTCTGGCTTTGAATCTCAAAAGTAAATTAAAAATCACGTGAGACCCCAGAAAGAACAAAAATTAAACATGGAAAGAATCACTTTACCTTCAAAAGATTAACATTTCTTGTCTACAATGGAAAACACCCCCTCCAAAAAAGGAATATGAAAAGAATAAAAGTTGTGAATCATGATTTTTATACCCAGCCAAACTGTGTTTCATTTATAAAGCCAATAAAAGAAAACATTCTTATACATTTAAGGATTAAAAAAAAAAAAACACACACCCACATATTTTCATGTATCCTTCTTGAAAAAAAGGTGTTTTTCTAAATATAAAATGGCATTGAATGACCTGAGTTGCGGGGCTTTGTTTAAATCAAGAAAGACAAATAGTGTTCCAGTGGTAGATGTGAGGTGACATCAAACTGCTTAGTCTTCTGCCTGGAATCCCTAAATGGTTCTACATTTATATCTATTGCTATAGATATAGATATAGATATAGATATAGATATAGATATAGATATAGATATAGATATCTATCTATATATCTATGTATCTATGTATCTATATATCTATATATCTATATAGATATCTATATATCTATATATCTATATATGCCTATATAGATATATAGATATATAGATAAATGTATTCTAGCCTACAAATGGATGAATCAAAATTCAGAATTCAACAATGGCTACATGATAGTCAGAAAGGACTTGCACATAAACTATCTCTCGGTTTGGACCCAGCAAGAAAACTCTACTGAATAATGTGGTGAACAGTGTGCCTTAGAGTTTGGTTCCGGGAAAGAAAGAGGAGAAGAAATACTAACAGAGGGAAATGCTACCTGGCTGCCTACTCCCTGGAACAGGAACATCAGGTAGCAATGTCCCACCCAGCTGGACTCCTGAGTCCTGAGGTTGGGTCCAAACTCAGTGATGAACTTATATCACATTCCTCCCTCTTGTTAGGCCGGGTTTTCCCATGGAACAGAAAGGTGGAAATGAACAAAGTGGTCCTGTAGGGAATGTCCACTCATTAGAGACTCTCCCCTAAATTAAGAAAAACTTGGAAAGGACATTGTGCCTGAGCTTTGCCAAATCCTTTGTCCCGGGGTTTCCCTTCCTTAGTCCTTCCTACGCCAGCTGGCAGCATTTGTATCAGTAACGCCATCATTCGCTTAGGATTTTTCTCAAAATAAATACATACATTGACCAGGTATTTAATACACATACATATCCAATATTTAATTTATAGCAGCTTGCCTTAAGTAAACTTAATTTTAATTATTAAAATTTTAGTTTAAGAAACTCGAATATTTTCACATTACCATTTGATGTAATGAACCTTTATTTCTAAAGCTAATCGGTGTAACCAGTTTCCATGGAAATTCCTCATCACCAGTCATATAATAACAATGGCAATAGCGAATGTATTGAAAATTGTGATTGACAGGATATCTTAGGAGGGTTTTTGTGGTTAGTTTGTACGTGTTTTATTTGTCTTTTTTTCCATTTTTTTTTTGGGGGGTGCATTTTAGTAACTTTGACGTTGGGGTATAACATACAATGAATGGTCTTCCACAATTAATGGGAATATTTTGCTTCTTTCGTAGAGGTAAGCAAACATCCCGGTGCATCGTATGGTCCTGGCACCCTGGAGTGGGTGAAACGCCGTTGTACTATCTCGGTCCGTTTGGCTGGTCAGGTACCACCTCCCGCTGAAACTTCTGTGGGATCACTGCTTGCTGCTGAAAGAGGGAAATTCGCAAGTTCCGGGGAGGTGTCAGCAGCCGAGGAGTAACACGCGGGATCTTCCCAGATAATCAGAGGATCGGAGGGGATTTGTGGAGGCCTCTCTCGCCCCGGGGGTCAGGCGGTGGAAAGCTCCGTCTGCCTTTGGCCCAGAACAGTGGTCGGCAAACTGCGGCTCGCGAGCCACTTGCGGCTCTCTGGCCCCTTGAGGGTGGCTCTTCCACAAAATACCACCACCTGGGCGAGTCTATGTTGAAGAAGTGGTGTTAGAAGAAGTTGAAGTTTAAAAAATGTGGCTCTCCAAAGAAATGTCAGTCGTTGTGCCGTTGATATTTGGCTCTGTGGACTCATGAGTTTGCCGACCACTGGCCCAGAAGCAGCCGCTCCCAGGCCCAGCGGGGAGCCGTGATGCGCAGAATTCTTAACCAGTCTCCCTCCCAACAGCAGCCCTTCCAGGTGCCAGATTAACTGGCCATCGCCCGGCCTCACCGCCGTGACAATTTGTCCGATAGGAGCAGGCGGTCTCCAAGCCCATGGGGGCAGGAGGTCTTGGTGGACCTTGAAAATAAAACACAACTGGGGCTCAATTATCCCCTCAGCCGTGCCCGCGGAGAAGCCCAGCTTAGGGAGGTTTTCGGGGCTGTTACCGAGCCCCGGCTGGGGAAGTCCTACTGAACCCCACGCTCACCGCCACCTGGGCACGCGGGGAACTCCTGAAACATCACCGTCTGTCCCAGCCCTTGTCGGCAACAGTGGGCACACGTACAAGGGTGGGGTGGTGGCGGGCACTCGCGGGGACGTGGAGGGCACAAAGCCACGTGGCTCGTTCTGTGTCCACAGGAACAGAGCTTCAGAGCGAGGCAAAGGAGCCAGCCTGACCGCTCAGGAGGGCATTTTCGAAATATCATAAAGTGGCACGGAATGGCCCGAGTCACTGAGCTTGGCTTAAGTCAGAAAGACAAACGTGACATCAAACTGTTAAACCTGACGCTTTCTGCCTCAGATCTCTAAATGACCCCGTGTTAATGTTACTGGAGATCCAGCATTGTATGTATGGAATATATGTGTCAAATATATATTCAAACTAATATATATACATATATATATATTAGTTTGAATATATATAAATGGGCATATATATATTAGTTTGAAAATATATATTCAAACTAATATATATATATTAGTTTGAATATATATAATTATTATATATATTATAATTAAATATAGGTGGAATATATTAAATAGCATTGAATAATTGAATATATAGGCCAATTGAATAGAAATAATTATATATTTGTAAATGATAACAATACTTCTATTACGATGATGGGTGATAGACGGTATGTATCATGCACATAAAAATGATAGTGGAAAGCTCAAAAACAAGTCCCACCAAGTTCACCAGAAACGAGGTCCTTGTTGGTTGGATTCTGATCGATGATTTCCACTTTATACTTTTCTCTCTTTCCCAAATGTTCGACTCTGAGTATTTATAGATTTTAGAACCAGGAAAAAGAAAAATAAGGCTAACGTAATAATTCACAATATTCACCTATCAATCTTAAGGATGTTTTTTAAACAGCTCAGCAACAAAAGAAGGCTTGGGTGGGTTTATGTTTTTTTCTGCTTTTTAATGTATTTTTAAATTTTTTTCTAAAACAACCACGGATTCCTTTTGTAATGGCAATGATAACGTTATTTTATTTTTAAATGTGTTTTATTGATTTGTTACAGAGAGGAAGGGAGAGGGATAGAGGGTTAGAAACATCGATGAGAGAGAAAGCTGCCTCCTGCACACCCCCTACTGGGGATGTGCCTGCAACCAAGGTACATGCCCTTGACCAGAATCGAACCTGGGACCTTTCAGTCCGCAGGCCGACGCTCTATCCACTGAGCCAAACCGGTTAGGGCCGTGGTTGTCAAACTGCAGCTTGCGAGCCACATGCGGATCTTTGGCCCCTTCAGTGTGGCTCTTCCACAAAATATGGCCTGGGCGAGTCTATTTTGAAGAAGTGGCGTTAGAAGAAGTTGAAGTTTAAAAAATTTGGCTCTCCAAAGAAATTTCAATCGTTGTACTCTTGATAGTTGGCTCTGCTGACTAACGAGTTTGCCGACCACTGGCCTTAAACCAAGAGGCCCCTTAAGTGCAAGTCGTTTTTAATGGTTGTGCTCCCCAACGGGCTAAGAAATGGTCCCCACAGGTCAGCCGACATGAGCAGCCTGGAGCCTGGGAGGCGAACCTTCCAGACTCAGTCACAGCTGCGGGGGGCGGGAGAGTGGGGAGTGGACGGAGGGTGCTCTCTCTAAGTCCCCACACAGCCTCAGCGAACAGCCCTGCCTTGTTCCTCCTCGTTAGCTCTGACCTCTCTCCCCTCGCCCAGAGCTCCGCCATGCACTCGGGCCTAATTGGTCCAAATAAAACCCGACTGTTTTGCCGGCCCAGGTGAAAGAGACGCCTCTGAATACATCTTTAAAGCCAGATAGTTTACACACATATATATTATCGGAATGCTGTTCTCGCTTCATGAGCCTCCATTGAATAAGAAGAGCGAGAGGGGAGAATTTATTTCAGGGCTGGTTGCCTGGCTGTGGGCTCTAGAGAAATCCCTTGCCTTCCCTCAGCCTCTGAAACGGGACAAGATGATGCCCAGTGTTCCCTTCCAGCACTGGCATTTTTTTTTTTTTTAATGAGTATTTAGGGGGTCTGCACGCTAAACATTCTTGCATGGGTTCGCTCATTTCATTCTATTCATTCATTCATTCATTCATTCACTCATTCACTCACTCATTCATTCTGGCCCTTGAGTGCCTAAGCAAGGTGGTGAGTGAGGTAGGAGTTGAAGTATAATCAGACAGACCTGCATTTGAATTCTCGTTCCGGGTCCTAGTGCAGCTCCGTCACCGTCCTACCCTGTAAAGTGGGGGTAGCAACACCCCCGCCCCCGCGTGTAGGAGAGAGACGATCCGTGCACAGGCCAGATCGAAGGTGCTGGGACCCCGTCCTAGCTAAATCCTAGGCAACCTCACCCCAATGTCAGAGTCCCTCTGGGCATCCTTCCTTTGATCAAGCTTGATCACACAAGGACTTCCGCTTCCCGCCAAGATGGAACAAACCACAGGGCCCGAATCTGTCCTTCCTCCTGAAAATGAACTAGAAATACAGGCAGCCATGGTGGTTCGGACATCCACCATCAGGCAACGAAGAACAGGGATCGCAGCCAGAGGCGAGCCCTACGATGACCCCCCCAAGCTTGCTGCTCGGAGAGGGGTGCCACACTGAGGGAGAGCGGGGGCGGGGGCGGGGGCACCCAGACAGAGCGGGGTGTTCTTGGGTTGAGGAGATGGAGCTGGGTGTCCGGGGAGACCAGGAGAGCTCCAGTTTGCAGAGCAGAGAGGAGAGGAGAGGACTGCGCAGCACAGAGCTCCAAGATTTGCAGGGGATCGTCCTCGAGCATTTGGAAGGAAACAACCTGAGGTGAGGTAGAGGGTAGGGGTGTGTGTGTGTGTCTGTACGCGTGCACTTTACCTATCAATTTATCAAGTTAGACTTCCTTAGACTTTACAAAATACGTGCAGGCCGCGCTAGATTTGACCTGGCCTCACTGGTGGTTTTATTGGTGATTTTTCCCCATCGCTCTCCCCGGTAGTCTTTATTTCTTACTTACTTTTTAACAACGGTAAAGTGATGGGTTGAATTAGACCCGCTCTAAGGTGTCTTGTAGTTCTACCTTCTAATCTACTCTTGGACCGAGGGTCAAAGAAATGCTTTGTTTTCCATATTCTGATCACTTTCTTTGGCTGGCTCCAAAAAATGTAAGATTGTTCAACTTAATAGGGAGAGAGAGAGAGAGAGAGAGAGAGAGAGAGAGAGAGAGGCCAGGCGAGTCCCCCTGGCTGAAGCCTAGCGAGATGCTTACTTAACATCACGAGGAGAAGGGTGAGCAATTAGGGCGTCCGCTCCTTGTGCCTGCGGACTCCATGGCGGAGACTAATAGATGTTTACTTAGTCTTGCCGGTCGTGCTGTGTTTAATATTTATCCGTCACAGGAAGCTGCTACATGTTAAATGCCAGCCTCTTGATGTCGACAGCTCACCGTGAGGCGCCGCGGGAATCTCACAAACAGCCCCCGTGGCCCCCGGTCCCCGGCCCCGAGCCCGCCCGGCCTGCTGGAGCAGCCATCCCTGTGTCTCTGTGGCACTCGGGACTGGCCCCTGGGTGGGTCCCTTCTGGCCCTGGTGGGCCTGACCCCAAGGGCCTCCAGCCAGGTGTTCTGTCTGGGGAGCTGGTCAATGCCAAGGACAGCAGAGGTGGGGACATGGGAGAGGCCTGGCCTTGGGTGGCTGCTGTGCCTGGGGGGGAGGAGGGAGCGTGCAGCTTCTGAGCCCCACTTTCTCATTAAGTCTTCAGCAGAGATGCACCCCATCTTGTTCGTTTGCCCCTCTAGGTGCTCTCTGCGCCCTTCTCCCCTTTGCTATGTACCCCAGGAGATAGCTTTCACCTGCTTTAGCAAGTGCCCCTTGACCTCCTGCTTCTGGCTGGCTCAGCCAATAGGGAGCCTCGGCCAGAGATCTGGGGGCGGGACAAGAGAGAGGTGAAGGGATTTATTCCCGCCTGTCCTTCCTCCCTGCAGTGTTGGCGCAGGCTGGCTTCTGCCCTTGACCGAGGCCTCAGCTCCTGCTGCGGGATGGTGTCTCCCGGCCCCCCATTCGGTGACCTACGCCGCCCCCATTCCAATGAACCCGGGAAAGAGCGACTGCCCCTTCTACAAGGCTTCAGGGGCCAGCCGTGGGCGTTTCATAAGCTTCAGGGTCCAGCTAACAGCGATGAAAGTGAGTAAGCTCCCCGCCACTGGAGGTGGGCAAGTAAAAGAGACCAAGCGTCTCTCTGTCGGGGGGCTGGATCGGAGATTCATGGGACAGGTGACGCGAGAGGAGGGAGGAAGAGGAATAAGCCCCAGGTTGCCAGCCCGGGGTCTGAGCGGCTCAGCATCCGATCGTGATGGAGGCCACAATATAAAACATGCAGACGCCTGGGCCACGCCCTGGTAGATTCTGACCCCACGGGGCTGGACGGGGCTCAGGCATCTGCATTTTCTATGACAACTTCCTCAAGGTTTGAACCGTAGATTCCGTAGTGTCCGAGATCCCCTCCAGCTCAGTCATGAGGTCCCTGCAACCCCAGCCTGTTAGGGTGAAGGGTGTGAGGTCCCTTGGCCATTGACTGGTCCGAGTCAGGGCAAGAAAGCAGGAGCAGGACTAGAACCCAGCACAGGGGGAGGGCCATACAGCAGAGTCCTGGGTTCTGGTCCTGCTCAGGATACTCAACCTCGTGCCAGGTCTGAGGGGCAGACATGAGCGGGTCGGGGCCGCCAGGGCTGCTGCTCGGATGGTGTACCCGACAGACCTGAGCTCAAATGCACACCCCTGAGCTGTATGACACTGGAGTGACTTATACATGCTTTTCCCCCTGGACGACAGGTAGGACAGGGACACAGGCCCACCATCCCGCCTCCAAACCCCTCAGGGCCAGGCCTCTTTCAGATTTTAGAGGTTTCCCCGCAGCGTGAGCCGGCGCCCATGACCTTCCCAGTAGCACTTTGGCAGCCGACGGTGCGGGCTCCCAGCACGCAGGATCCTTAAAGGCCCCGCAGAGTATCCAGTCAGTTTAGGTCAGGATTTGCCGCCAAATATGTTACTTAAATACTTGGTGTTTTCAGAGGCTTTCGGATTTTAGGATTGAGAACGAGGGATTATATCTGCCTGCAAGTGTTCTTTGTGAAGATTAAAACAAATCCTGCCCACCCTGGCCTGGCACATGGCAACTGCTCAGTAAGGGTTCGCTGGTTAGGATCACCCTTGGAGTGGTGTTCCGCGGACTAAGATGCTTCGTACAGTGCTTTGGAAATAGTACGTGCCAAAAAAGAGAACGTTTGAGGGAATGATTGATCATTATGACTTTTTAATTCATTGCTTAAAATATATTTTTACTGATTTCCGAGAGGAGGGGAGAGGGAGAGAGAGATAGAAACATCAATGATGAGAGAGAATCATGGACCGGCTGCCTCCTGCACACCCCCCACTGGGGATCGAGCCTGCAACCCGGGCATGTGCCACGATTAGGAATAGAACCATGACCTCCTAGTGTTCATAGGTCGACACTCAGCCACGGAGCCACGCCAGCTGGGTGAATTATTATGATGACTTTAGCGTCCGGTTCTGCCTTGGCCCCGTCGCTTCTTTGATGACTAGTAACGAAGGTGGAGGAGACGCTGGCCCCAGAGCTGAGAGTTTGATCTGGGGGAAGAGGGGGAAGTGGTGGGGGAGGGGGGAGCAGTCTGATCTCTGCAGAGCCCCAGGCCCCTCCCCTCGGTCACGTGATGCACCCAGCAAGGCCCCCTCCCGCTTCTCATTCCTCACAGTGGGGTCCTTCTGTTGGGTTAACTGGGTCTTAAAAAACAAATGTACCTAATTAGAAACAAAATGTTTCCAGCGAGCTCGAAATAAAAATAGGTGTAATTACTAATGATATTTAAATGCCGTAGATATTTTATTTTACTTTTTAACACCCTTAATTAAAAAAAAAAAAGAGGTATGACTTTAATTCAGTGGAGAACGCACTCAGCTGGGAGGAAAGTGGCCTGGCTCTTGGCTCGGGGTCTCCTCCTGTGTTGTGAGAAGGAAGATCGGGGCTCCCCAGAGCATCCCCGTGGCCTGGCAAATTGTCATGCAGATTTATTAACGGGGGGAGGGGGGGGGGTGTCTTCCCAGGAACCCTGGGTTCTCTTTTTAAAAAAAATATATCTTTTTTGTTGATTTCAGAGAGGAAGGGAGAGGGAGAGAGAGATAGAAACATCAACGATGATGAGAGAGAATCATGGATCGGCTGCCTCCTGCACGCCCCACACTGGGGATGGAGCCCGCAATCTGGGCGTGTGCCCTGACTGGGAGTCCAACGGTGACCTCCTGGGTGAGTAGGGGTGGTAGTCAAGCTAACCCAGGCTTGACATCCAACAAAATACCCACTCCCAGCGAACTGGTTCCTTTGCAGCCCATTGGCCTGCCTGGCTCATAGTAGGTGCTCAATAAACACGTGTGGGATGAGTGAAGGGCCTGCTTATACGGGGTCTGTCCCACCTCAGCCTTTCAGGGCAAGGGTGCTCTGAGGGCCTGAGGGATGGAGGCGTGTATGAGAACGGGAAGGGGTCCACTTCAAGGTGAGACTAGTCTGGAATTGGCTGTCACGGTTACCTCACCGTCATCATCATTTTTTTTTTATTTTTTTTTATTTTTTAGAGAAAATCCCCTGTTTCTTTTTCCTTAACGCTGGCAGAGCGAGAATGGCCTTTCTTTGCCTGATCATTAAAGCACTCCACCGCCGTGTCCCTGTGGGCTGGCTGGTCTCGGCAGAATAAGTAACAGCGCGCAGAACAAAGTTATCCTGCCACGTAGGGGAGGCGGCGAGACAGGCCTCGACGGAAGGCTCTTCCGAGTCCTTTCAGCATCAACAACAAACAAACAAACATGGCTGAGTTCAGGCTGTAGGTCTGCCGAAACACACGAATTGTTTTAGTTCATCTTCCCTTTCCATTCCAAACATGTTCTGGTGTCACTAACAACGCTGTCTCCTGGTCCTATGTAGAGCTACGTCATGTCCCAGCGTGGCTGCCTCAGGCTCCCTGTTGTTACCTTTTTGGGGTTCCCCCCCCCGCCCCCGCACCTTTGTCATTACCCATAAAGCCAAGATGAACACCTTGCCCCGAGGGCTCCCCTGCTTCCCAGGCTGGACCCCAGCAGGTCGATGATCAGACAAAAGAACCTCGACATGTTTCAGATCCGTGCTTGATTATCTGTGCTCTCGGCCATAGTCCATTCATGTATTTATTCATTCATTCGACGTGAGGTTACACCTTTACTAGGCGCCGGGCCATTGTCACCGTCAAGAAGTAAAAAACCAAAAAAATCGCCGTCCATCCTTCCGTCCACCCACCATGCATCCACTCCTGCTTTTCCCCGCCGCCTTTCTGTCGTGTGATTCTGCGTTCGGCGGGTTTCTCGGTGTTTATCCCGTCGTCCTGCCCATCTGATACTCTTGGCAAATGTCTGCATTCTCCCCTGCTCCAGGCCCTCCCCCCCCATCTTCGACCGCGGCCCTCCCGTCGTGTGGATAGGACGCCTGCCGGCGTGCACCTGTCTCCAGGCCTCCCCGGGAGGTCCCTGCCGGAAAAAGCTGGGACTCGTTTATCTCCGGGGCCCCTCGCACGCCAAGTGTCCGTGAATGGCCGCTGAAGGAGTGTCTGTCCTTGGTCCATCTGTCCTTCCGTCTATTTTCCGTCATAGCACCTACTTCAAAACGGTTGAGTGGAAACTTGACACACAGGGCCCTGGCCTGGTAGCTCAGCTGGTTAGAGCATCGTCCCGATAGACCAGGGTTCCGGGCTCCATCCCTGGTCAGGGCATGTACAAGAGGCAATCGGTGACTGCACAAATAGAAGAAACAGCAGCTTAATGCTTCTCTCTCCCTCTCCCAAATCAACAACAACAACAAACACATTTACACAAAGGAAAGTGTATCCCGCAGTACACAGATCTTCAGGTTATAACTTGATGGACTTGCACATTCGTGGATGCCCGTGTAGCCACCGGATCTGGATTGAGAACATTTCCGCCCTGGCCCGTGTGGCTCATGGGTTGGGCGTCGTCCCGTGCACCAGAAGGTTACCGGTTTGATTCCCGATCAGGGCACATGCCCGCGTTTGTGGGCTCGATCCCTGGTAGGGGGCATGCAGGAGGCAGCTGATGGTTGGCTCACTCTCACATCGATGTTTCTCTCTCTCTCTCTCTCTCTCTCTCTCCCCTTCTCCCTTCCTCACTCTCTCTAAAAATCAATTTTTAAAAAAAGAAAAAAAAGATTGAGAACATTTCCCAAACCCAGAAGGCACCCTCCCGTCCGTCCCGGCAAAGGCCCCCGCCCCATCCCCCCCCCCCCCCCCCCCCGCCCCCCGAGGTAACCAGCCTTCTGACCCTGCTGGCTTAGTTGCACCTATTTTCAAAACCATGCAAATGGGATGGAGCTGTTTCTCCCCCTTTGTGTCTGGCTTCCTTTGCCTCTGCGTCTGCCTGTGAGATCCAGGCGGGGAGGTAGCGGTAGACGGCCCTTCTTTATTGAGTGGGAGATGCTAGGTGTTTATACCGAGATCAAACTTCCCTCGCTTCCCTTTCTTCCTTCTTCCTTCCCTCCCGCCCCCTTGCCTCCTCCCTCGCTTCTGATGTGGGTCACCCGCTCCACAGCAGACCCCGCGCTCAGCCCCAGCCACACAGACAGGGACAGGGACCCTCACCACCCGGGGGGGGGGGGGGGGGGGCGTGTGCTGACAAAGGCGCTGCATGTCCCGAGGGCCCGGGGCGAAAGGGAGAAGGGTACCTGCTGGCCCCACCTGTCCAGACCGCCTTCTCGGTGTCCCTGTGTCCTATCTCTGTCCCTCTGTCCGTGCATCCACTCGCTCACCCCACACCAACGACCCTTCCCAAGGTCAGCAACAGGGAGCATCTCCCTCCTTCCCTCCCTCCCTCCCTCCCTCCCCTCCCCCTCCCGTGTTTCCCTCCTGATCCCCCTCCCTGTGTGAGCAGCCACTCTCCCCGTGCCAAGCAGCCAACTGCACCCCAGCCGGGGGAGCCTGCGTTGGAGCTGGATCTGCGTTGGGGAAAGAAAGAAAAAAAAACGTGGCCAAATGCTGGGAATCGGGCTTTGGAGTTCGCACTCCAGGACGCCGCCGAGCCTGGGGAGCTCACACCTCCCTTGGCTGGGAGCCCCTCAGTCTGCCCACCGGCTGCTGAGCCCCAGCCTGCCTCCCGGGCCCCCATCCCTTGCACATCTCGCCTCCCCCAGAAGGAGGGTGGGTTGGGCTGTGGCGCCTCAGCTGCGGGAGCTGACACCCCAGGTTTGGGAGCCACCTGGGGACCTTCTGTCTGGGGACTGTGGGTGTCACTCCCAACCCGTGTGGACTGGTCCCCCAAGAGGGTGCCAGGAGGGGAGGGGGGCTGGGAGAAGGAATGCCAGGGTCACCGCTTCCCAAGCCAGGAGAGACCCAACCTGCTTGGGGTCTGGCCAGATGGCAAACACTCACCCCGGGAGCCAGGCGGGCATGCCCAGGTGGCCTCACAGGGGGCCTCGGGCAGGCCACGCCCCCTCGGAGCCTCCAGTGGCTCTTCCTTTTTTAAAAAATGTTTGTTGTTGTTGTTGTTATTGATTTCAGAGAGGAAGGGAGAGGGAGAGAGAGATAGAAACATCCGTGATGAGAGAGAATCACCGATCGGCTTGCCTCTTGCACGACCCACACTGGGGATTAAGCCCCTAACCCGGGCCTGTGCCCTGACTGGGAATGGAACCCTAACCTCCTGGTTCACGGGTCGACGCTCAACCACGGAGCCACGCCGGCTGGACCATTTGCTCTTCCTTAAGGTGGGACTAGGGAGGGGATAATGCTCCGAGTATTAGGCAGAACATCAGGTGCACAGCTCTCAGCGGAGGGACAGCCCCCAGCCAGCCCCCCCAAAACGTTAGCATAGTTGCTGAGAGCAGAAAGCTACGTGCTGGGGGCTCGGTGACAAGCGCCCCGTCACTGCTTTGGATCTCAGTTTCCCCGTGCGCCCCAAGGCCACTCCGTGCTGCCTTTCTGCAGCTCCTGACTTCAGAAAGAAATGGGGCCGGCGCCATCGAACCCCGAGGATCTGCAGGGCGGGGTGGCCTGGCTCCCATTTTTCTCCCTGCACCGTGGAGAGGTCTGCTCGTTGACTCTGAAGGGCGTTCTAACCGTGGCAACCAGATTCCTTTCAAGTTCATTGTAGCGGAGGGTCTTCGTTTACGAATCTCAAATCTATACCAAGTATCACACTTTAAGAAGATATTAGCTTGTAAGAACACGGAATAACTGACTTCAAAAGGCAATGGGTGTTTCTGTAAAGCGGTTTTTGTACTCGTTCAGTAGAAACTTACCCGGCCGCCGGGGAAAGCTGGCAATAAAACTGCTGGTCCGCAGTGTGCTAAGCTGTGTGCATCGTGTGGCTATGGTAAAGGTGCCGCAATGAACATCGGGGCGCACGTATCTCTTTAAATTCGTGGTTTTGTTTTTATGTTTGGGTACATACCCAGACATGGCATTGCTGGGTCCTATGGTAGCGATCTTTTCGATCTTTTTGAGGGACCTCCACAGCGGCTGCACCAGTGTGCATTCCTGCCAGCCGTGTAGGAGGGCGCCCTGCTCTCCGCATCGTCCCCAGCACTTGTTATTTGTTGGTTTTTTGATCAAAGCCTTTCTGACAGGTGTGAAGTGATATTTCATTGTGGTTTTGAGAAATATAGAACTCCCAGAAGGAAACACAGGAGAACAATTCTTAGTGTCCTTGAGCTTGGCAACGGTCTTATTCTTCAATAAGACGTGAAAAGGACAAAAACACATAAACTATAAAAGAAAAAAAAATCAATATATTGGACTTCATCAAAATTAAAAAAAAAATTTTTTGATTTACAAAAGATACTGTTAAGAAAGTACTCATTGCACAACTTAGTGATGTTGAGCATCCTTTTAAATGTCTATTGGCCGTCTGCATGTCCTATTGGAGAAACGTCTATTCAGGTGCTCTGCCCATTTCTTAATTAGATTATTTATGTATTTGTTTTTGGTGTTAAATTGTATGAGTTCCTTACATAGTTTAGCTATGAACTCCTTATCAGATGTATTATTTATAAATATCTTCCCCCATTCAGTCTGTTTGCTTTTGTGTTGTTGTTGTGTGTTTTTTTTCATTTTGTTGATGGTTATTATTACAACTTTCTACAGCCTTTCTTATCAATATCTTGACCGTGAAGATCAGGTCTCAATAATGAACAGTGGACCGGCAATGGTTGAATAATTCACCCCACTCCCCTCCCCCCCAAATCCATGTGCATCAAGTGACGGGAGGTAAACAAGTGAGCCAAACACATACACAAAACTGCCCCAGCAATTTGTTCGGAAGCTTCCCTGAGACCCACCGTGAGCAGATTCCCATTTTTAGAAGATCACCAAGATTCTGGGTTTTCCTGAGAAAGCATTAACCGTAAGAGCAGTTTTGCACATGGAGCCTTTTTAACATG